>NC_089255.1:25327057-26527057 GCF_963930625.1 Muntiacus reevesi | reverse complement strand
AAAGTCTTATTGAATTGTAAATTTCTTATAGCTACAACAAAAGGAAGTGGAACATAGGCTTTTATAAAATATGATTGATTATAGTGAAAGAAATAATTGCTATAGCTATGATTGGTCCCTGTGAAATGTCTGGTCCAAGTCCCAAGTTCTTTGGTGTTTGCAGCAAGTTTTCAGATATCCCATTGTTTAGGCCCAATCTGTTTATCAAGGATGATTCGAGGACGAGGTGGGGGCCATTCCATCGTCAAGCTAGCCAAGAAGTCCTCTGTCATGGTAATGTCCCATTGTAGTATTAGTAACCTTCCATGTTACTTGAGTAATATAATCATACACAGTATTGTTAATATCATCTGAGCAGTTCAATAACCACATACTATGGGGTCCCCAATTGACAATTGTATGATTAGCTATAAACATTAATTTTCCTGATTTGGCCTGACATTTGTCTTAATGAACAGGAATATATTTAAAGTTCTTATTAGTAAACCCTTTGCATAGTGTTCTTTGTTTTTTCTTTGATTCTTTTCCTAAAGTTTTAGTAGTATAAACATGATTCATGGACAAAGAAAGGGCAGTAACTAATCCAAGAAGCATCAGAAAGTCCTCTTTTGGAGGCAGGGGAAGGCCTAAGTTTGTCGGCTAACGTTTATGCATAATTCTGCTGTGCCCATACACAAAGGAAGGATTTCATAACCTAGAAAGATATTAATTAGTTTTTCTTTTTCTTCAGGATGAGAGGGCTCCTCCAAGTTCCAAGGAGGGGACATATGTGTTGACTCATTAGTGGATATGATTGGTCCTATATCTGTCCATTTTACAACTTACAATAAAAAGGGGGGTTAGGTATATAAGCCCAGTAAGTGTGACCAATCAAGTCAGCCTGAGCGGGGGAAGCAAAAGCAAGAAAAGCAAGCATACCAAAGAAAAATATTTTTAGGATTCCGAGGCATTCCCTGTTGAGAAATCAGATTTTCAGTTTAATTAGTAAGGGTTTTTATCTGTCCCCAAGTAGGGAGATCATAAGGTCGATGACGTTGAGTGTGGCGTTTTTTGGAAATTTTTAATGTCGCCATGGCTTATATTGGAATTCTTTCTTCCTGGGTTTTTTGCTGTTTCATCTCTAGTCTGAATGCTGGGGGCCCTCTTAGGTTGAATCTTCTGAAGAGGAAGTCATGTGAGCTCGTTGGATCCATCTAGAGAAATAGAAGCATATCCTTTCCCTGTAAGATTAGTTTCTTAGATTTCCATTGATTAGTTAACCCGTCTTGATATCAAATGGGCAAAGGAAAGGAGGTGTCCTTTAATGTTTCAAAACTTCTTTTTTTTTTTTTTATCAAAACATCTCTTTGTGGTAAATTTAAAAAGTTTAAAACAAATAAGGCTATATTAACAATAGTTATAAAAAGAAAGGAAAGCGATAATGATGAAAACATTCTTAGGAAATATTTCAGTCCAAAAGAAAAAAATCATTCAGAAATCTGTTTGGGACTGGTATTTGGCTGTGGTTTGTGTCATTTGGGGCAAAGGATTAGGAGTAACCATTCAAATATTTTTTTCCTAAGTGAAATTTTTGAAAAGGCGATGCAGAACAACTTGACAATGACATGTTGCTCACATCCAAATATATTTGACCTTGTCCTTGAAAAAGAAATGTAGCTTAGCAACTGTTGAATCTCACTGTTCAGTGTGTTAAAGAGGATGACTACACTTCCAAGACAGACCTGAAAAGAAGGCGAACATTCCACATTTCTGATATTCTTAGGAACAAATAATCCATTCGGGAAATGGTGTCTTTTTTTATGCCGTTTTCGCCCTGCTTTAAGAATCTTACAGATTGGGAACAGAAATAAAGTCACACCAACAATAGTTATAGGCTTAAAGACTACACTACACCAGAATCTAGTAAAGTTTGCTCTGGACAAGGAAGACAAAAGTGTTCCTGTGTATTTCCTCTTATTTAATTTTTTTATTTGCAGTTACAGCGTGTAATGTGTTTGTTTAATTATGTCTTGTATTTGTGGATTATAAGGAATGTCTGTAATCTGTTTAATAGAGAATGAATGTAAAAACTGTTTGAACTGCTTAGAAATATAGGCAGAGTCATTGTCTGTCTTTATAGAATTAGGTGTTCTCATTATCATGAAGTAAGTTGATAGGTGGGTTACAACATGTAGTGTAGTTTTTACTTTAGAGAGGTGTTGCCCCTAGAAAAGAAGAATTTGTATTGATCGAGACACATAAGAAGGAAGAGGAAGAAAGTTCAGGACAATGAGTTACATCTATTTGCCATAAAATTTTCCTTCATTTGTCATAAGCCCTTCTAAAATTACAGCACTAAACATCCCTAGAAGTTAAAAGGCCAAAACAAAATATGATAGCACAATAATCAAATGCAATGTTTATTTCAAAGAAATACATCATACTTTGTGGTTTTCATTGTGATCCACCTAAGCATTTCAACTGCATTTTCCAATATATTTGCAGTCTGAATGTATCTGCTGACCAAAGTTAATTCTGTTAAATGTTGTTTTCCCAGAATATTTCTTTTGTTTCTAATTTGGCCTAATTTGGAGAAAGAACATTTGCTGTAGCTAGAATGACAATGAAAAACTAACCTAGCAAAGCCTATGTAAATATTACTTTATTTTATAATAAATGTTTCAACAATTAAAAAAATATTTTTGTATTCATCATTTTATTTGCCATTTCTTATATCTTTCTATTAAAAGCATATATTTTACTTTTCCATAGCAACTATGAAATGTCTTGTATGTTAGTATTTTATAGACTGTTGAATATATTTATCAAATCATATTATATTATATATATATATCCATTTTTATACAAATATATATTTATATTTATTAACAGCTCAAAATCTCTTTAGCTCTTCTGCAAGAAAAACCCCTTGTAAGAATAGGCCAATGTTCAGCAATCAATGCTTCAAAATCTTACTTTACTTGGAAATGACCCAGCCATTCAACAAACTTCCACTATTCAGTTCAGCACAACTCCAGAAACCTAAGTCACTCCAATCCCAAGGGACCGCTCCAGATTATAGATAATAGATCATTCTATCAAAAATACAATTATTTCTAATAGAGCTTATCTAAAAGTTTTCATCTCATCTATATATTTGTCTATATATATATAGTTACCTTTTTGTTGACAAACTTAGCTTACCCCAAACCAAGGCATAACAAAAGTATTATATAATGTTGATGACTCAAGACATGTCCCAACTAGATTAACAAATAATTATATTTAAATCACATTCATATTTAAATAAACATTATACCCAACATTGAACACCCTTCAGTTCATGTAAAGCTGAATCCAAATAGAGCTCATCAATTCCACACTATCCAAAAACAAAGACATACATTGAGACATAGATAATTTTAGATACATAGGCATAGTTCTCCATTTGAAATTTAAAATATCTTTTTGTTTTATTTATTTATTTTGAGCTCCACCAATTTGTTAATGGCTGGAGTCCTAGATAGAGTGGGCTGTGTAGCCCAAGGACATGATAAGAGTTAACTTAAGGTTTTTTCTTAGGCCTATTTTTGTTTCCCAGGCAGAACTGGAGCTCTAAAAAAAAAAAAATATTTTAACAAGTTAACCTTTTCCTCACTGCACGTGCAAGAGGAACCGGTTTTGCAATTTCAAAAAAGATTTTATTTTAATCAGTTTTCTCCAGAGTCTAAGGAATGTCATAGCCATTCAGTGTCAAAAATATCATTTCTCCTTTTCATAGCTATAGTATATTATTAATGATATATGCATGAGGGAATTGCTGTCACATAGGAAGTAAAGCCTTGGCTACAAAATTTTGACAAATACTAGGACTGTTATGGAGACGGCAACGGCACCCTATTTCAGTACTCTTGTCTGGAGAATCCCAGGGATGGGGGAGCCTGGTGGGCTGACATCTATGGGGTCGCATAGAGTAAGACACGACTAAAGTGACTTAGCAGCAGCAGTAGCAGGACTTTTAAGCATACCTTGAGGTACCATAGTCTACTGAAATCTTTTATGAGGCCTGATATGATTAGGATAAGGGAGAGAGAAAGTGAATCTCTCCCGGTCTAAAGGGTGTAAAGGTATATTAAAAAAGCAATCTTGTGAATCAGTAATAATAATGTGCCAATTTTGAGGAATAGTAATAGGTGATGGGATCTCTGATTGCAATGTGCCCATAGGTTTCATAAAAGAATTAACTTTTCTAAACTCTGTTAAGACACACCATTTGTTATATTTCTTTTTTATAACAAAAATAAGAGAGTTCCAAAAAGAGCAAGATTCTTCAATATGTTTCAATTTTAATTGTGTGTTTATAAGTTCTTTAGTAGCTTGTAATTTTTCTTTCGTAAGGTGCCATTGCTTTGTCCAAATAGGCTCATAATTTTTCTCAGTTATTTTAATAATTGTTTTGTTTGTTAAATGAGCAGTGGCCCCCATGAAAAATGTGGAATGTATATCTGAGTTTGCCATTGCATAAGGAAGTCTCTTCCTATTAGACCAAGGGGTGCATCCATCACATAAGGTCTCAATGTTGTAGGCTGGCCTTTTGGTCTATCATATGGGTAGATTTGAATATTTTGAAAAATTTCTTGTACTTTGGTTTGAGAAATTCTTGCAATTTGGCAAGAGCCCTTTTGTATAGGTCAGGATTTGGGCCATAAGTGTTTGGAAACAATAATAATATTAGATCCAGTGCCGAGGAGACCAGAAAATCCTTCACCATTAATTTTGATATTTATATTTGGTCGGACATATTTAAACACCAATGATGTCCACAAGGATTGTCCTTGATCTGTATTGCCAAATCTGCCCGTCCGCACATCATTAGAGGAGTTAACAGAAATGTAAGGCAAAAGAAGTAATTGAGCAATCTTGTCCCCCCTTTTGAATTGCCATAGAATCTGAGCTGACATCATAATTTGAATTTCTCCTTTATAATTTGAATCAATTATTCCAGGGTGAACAGTAATTCCTTTAGAAGCCAAATTAGATCAGCCAAGTAAAAGACTGAAAGTTTGTGGGGGCAGGGGTCCAAAAAGTCCAGTAGGTATTCTAGAAGGGACTGCTTAAGGGTAAAGGAAAAAATCATTTAGGGCTGGTATATTAATGGCAGCACTGCTGGACGTTGAGGGTTTGAGGGAAAAGATAGAATTTGCCCCTGGTTTTTGTTGTAGGGGACCTGGGAGGTCCCCTGTTTGGAGTTTCCTGGAATAGGTTTTCCTTCAATATCAAATTTAAATTTACTGTCTTTGGCCCAGTGCATTCCTCTATGGCAGCAAGGGCAAATTTTTGGAGGTTTTTTATTAGCCTTCTCAGGGCAGTCCCTTTTTAAACAGTTTTTATCTCTACATGTAAAGCATCCTTCATTTCCCTTTTTAAAAGGTAATAGCCATTGTTTCAGCTAGTATTTGCATCTTTTAAGTTTTTGATCCTAGATTGTGACAAGCCTTCAAATAATCAATAATAGTCCTAGTCTCACAAATTGCAGCTATAGCCCTTTGACATTTCTGATTTGCATTCTCATAAGCAAGTAATTTCTCTAGCTGTTTTTTGGTTTCTTCCTCAATTACAGTACGGGAAATAGCAGCTTCTAATCTAGTTTAAAAATTAGCATAACTTTTCATTAGGTTCCAACAAAGGAGAGACTTTTGGAGTTGCAACTGTTGGCAGAGGAGAAACATTTGGAGCAGCCGGGGCAGGGCTAGTAAGAAAATTTTGAGATATTTTGTATTGTTTTAATTGGGCCTTTTGTAAAGTCTAATCATTTAATTTATATTTATGTAATAAGTGTTCTGTCTGTTGCTGAATACTGGAAGGGCTAGAATGTACCTTGAAATGGCAGAATTACAGCTTTAATAAGAGCCCACAGGGGCTAGAGATCAACTGGAATATTTTTTCCTTGTTTGGCTGCTCATTTAACATTTTCTTTGACCTGGAGCCAAATTTCTAAATCAAAACTGCATTTATCAGGAAACTAAGGATTATGTTCAACTACTGTTTGAAGGTAAGCCTCTATTCATTGGTGTGAAACCAGAAGTCCCTGAAATGGAAACAAATGGTGAAGTAAAGTAGAAAAATAATGGGGCTGGCTAGCCGTTTAACCCATGCCTTAGTACTCACCGACCTCAATAGGCCCCTGAGTCACTCCGCCAGACGTGCCACGTACACCGGTCCCTGTTCCTTGGCGCCATTTGCTGGGGTCCTTTAATGGACCGGAACCTGGTGGTATGGAGTCCACGATAAGAAAGTAAAAGAGAGAAAGAGAGAGAGAGAGAGAAAAAAAAGACCCGGGGACCTAAGCTCTGATGGAGCAAAGGTGCTTTAATGATTTTCTATGAGTATATATAGGCTGTGGTACAAGAAACTTCTTTTGGGAATGATAGAGATCAGAAAACCAAACGCACAGCAACCGTTACCAAGGGAACAAGGGGTAATGTTAGTCACAAGGTCAGGAGGCAATCCATATCTCAAGAAAGGGGAACGAGGCCAAGCAGTTTTGTCCTAAAGAGAATGTTTACTAAAGGAGACCCAAGCCTGCCTCACACAGTGACCTCAGTCCCTGGGAGCACGTGCTGTTCCGCTTGAAGAGGGACAAAGGACTCATGAGAGACAGCACATAGGAATCCTCCTGTCAAACATTCCTTGACAGAATTTATCATAGCTATGATCCAGAAAATAAAACATTAAATACTATGGCAGCAACACATCAATAGGTCTACAGTCTTGCTTCTAAAGCACATTACTGATTGATGGGTTGTGGCCAAAAATTTGTAATTTAAATTATTTGTAATTTATTTCTTTTATGCCAACGCAGAGTAAAACCACTAACTACTCAAGATTTTCCCCCAAACAGTTACATATTTTTCCACATCACTATTTTTAATATAATTTATCCTCCTTTCACTTTGTTATGTGAAATTTGTAAACTGTTGTTGTTAGGAGGAATAATATTTTCCCTCTCTCACAATTCTGCTTGCCATCAACATATAGTATAGAAACATCCATCTTGATATTAGCAAGACTTCTCTCCTTCTGCACTTCCTTCCCCATACCACTCACTCACTATTCCTCTCGGTATGAAGCATGATTTATAGATCATTAAGGTTTTGAAAGGAGACTGAGCATGAGGTCCTCATAGTTGTGCCCTTTCAAAGTTGCTCACACACACATGAGTTCTCTCTTTCTGCTCTTGGTGTTAAACCTGAGTCAGGGATTATAACCTGCCTTCTAGGAGCAGGGGGCTTCCCTGCTGGCTCAGAGGGTAAAGAGTCTGCCTGCAATGTGGGAGACCTGGGTTTGATCCCTGGGTCGAGAAGATCCCCTGGAGAAGGAAATGGCAACCCACTCCAGTATTCTTGCCTAGAGAATCCCCATGGACGGAGGAGCCTGGTAGGCTACAGTCTATAGGGTCGCAAAGAGTTGGACAGGACTGAGCGACTTCACTTTCACTTTCTATGAGCAGATTTGGAAACATCTCAAAGTGTCTTCCTCTAAAAATTACCTGTTCTAGAGTTATGTGCAATTTAAAGTTATGCTTGCCCCTGCCTGTTTAAGTAGTTGTTCTGCAAACCCTCCCTTTGGGTTTCAGGGTTAAAATTAAGGGGAAATGGTACAGAGACTTTTGGAGTTACACATTTAACACAGCTTTACCAGTAATAATACTGATACTCTGTCTCTTCATTTTTCCTGATTCTATTTATAGACTGGTTCAGAACTCAGGAGGGGGAAGCGATGATTAACATTTCTGAGAATCCTGTAATCAATTCCTAGTACCCTAGTACCAGTATCAGGCTTTTTTTTTAATTATTATTTTAAAAGTAGTTTTTAAATGGAAAAAAATTATCACTCTCTTTAGTGTATCATTCTGTAAGTTTGGACAAAAGCATATAGTCATGTAAACATCACAGTAACATAGGAGAGTTTCATCAACCCCCCAAATTCCCTCGTCCCATTTGTAGTCAACCTTCTCTGCCTTCCTCTGGTCTTGGTACAAGTGATCTGTTCTCTGTCCCTAGTGTTTGTCTTTTCTAGACTTGGATCTCGAATGATGAGGAATCATATAGAAATAGCTTTTTGAACATGACTTCCTTCACTTAGCATAATGCCTGTGAGATTCATTCAATAGCAAGTTGTTTTAATTACCATAAACCCATATTCATTTTAATATCTATTAAGTATCCTCATTACTATTCTAAAATTATTCTGAAACCAATTCAGTTATTCACTAAGTAGGATACTTCTATGAAATAACATGAATACTAAATAATCATATTTGCATTCATCTTGCACATCAATTTAGGGAGAAGTATGATATTGACAATTTTGGGCTTTTTAATCCAGAACATATTTATTTCTGCACTTATTCAGGTCATCTTTTATGCCCTCTAATAATGTTTAATAAAGTTTCCCATTATGTACTAAAACCATTAAAATTATGACTTATATTACTTTATTTAATTCTAATGTCATTTTCAATTGTTTTTATTATTTATTTTTTGTTATTTCTGGAGTGAAGAAAGTCTAGTTTTATATATGTGTGTGTGTGTGTTTGTATGTGATACATATATACATTTACTGGAAATTAACCACTAAAATAAACTCTAAATAATTCAAAATTTTAGTCAGTTTTGGGGGACTTAGTATATAATATTTCAGCTATGATAAATATATTTTTCTATTATTTTTCAGTGTTTTATTTTATATTTTATTTTTTATTTTTTTTTTATTTTTAATTTTTTATTTATTGAAGACTTAATCAAGCCTTATGTGTGAGGCCTGGAAGTAAATCAGACAACAGATTCAAGAAATTAACCAGCCTCTTAGGTGCTGTGTGACTTTGGCATCCTCGCTTCCTATCGCTGGGTCTCAGTTTCCCTTGTAACATCAGAAGTGGAAAAAGTGGGTGTCCTTTCAGTTTAATGAGCAATCTCTGATTTCCCCCCAAAGTGGAGAAATTTTGGTCTTAGAAGAGATGGTAACCACCTAATCTAGCTGGTCCACCTGAATATTAAATACCCCCCTAACTCATTTCCAGTTCCTAATCACCTGGCAGCCACTTTAGGCTTACAGCAACAGATGTCAGACGAAACAGTTCTTAATTGGTTGACAATAGACACACCTTCAGAATTTTTAGAATAGTTAACTACAGTAGTGAAATCGCACCGGAAAAGTTTTCTATTCAAATTTAAATTACCCACCCCCACCGCTCCCCGGGCATTTCTAAAGAACTTAACTCTATAAAAGTAGGTTTTCTTCCTTCCAAATCACTTTGACTGCCTGAGCCACCTCCCAAGACCAGGTCCTGACCTTATTTCTGCCACATCCTTGAAAATCCCATTTCCCCACATCTGCCTGCTAAGCAGCAAGCTCGGCGACCCTGTGCAGAAGCTGAGGCCGCCGCAGACAGGAAAGGAGCTGCCACCTTTCCTTTTCTGAAGGAATAACAGGGATCCGAGAAGGAGGGAGAAGCTGGAGAAGAGCCGGGTCCCTTCATCACCTGCTCCTCCGTGGGCCAACCAAATGAACCCACCTCTTCCTGCTCCCCTGCCTACACCGATAAAACGCGCTAAAAACTGGTGTCAGATCTTGCCAGGCAGGAAGGGTCCTCGGAGCAGACCCGCCACCAACTCATCAATTTGCAGATAAAGGGCGGCGAGGCCCAGGGCGGGGAGGGCCCCCGAGTCCCTCCCGCAGCCCGGGGCAGCGGCCCGAGAGTCGCCCGGCGCGGGGACCCAGCCGGGGGCGGGGGCGGACTCACGCTCTTGTCGATGTCCAGCTTGAGTTTCTTCTGCGAGATGCTCTTCTGGACTCTCTTGCTGAAGGAGGCGTTGCCCGCGGGCCGGACGCAGCGCTCGCCGTCCTCGAAGAGGCAGCAGCTCTGGCCGTAGCCCGGGGCGGCGGCGGGGGGCCCTTCGCGGCTGTCCTCCTCGGTGCTAAAGCCGTTCATCTTCTCGCCCCGGGCCGGCCCCTCTGGGGGAAGGTCCCCCGTAGGCCACTCCGCAGCCGCGCTCCCCGCGGGGCAGGTCGCCGAGGCCCCCGCGTTCGAGGGTCCCAGAGTCCGTCTCCAGCCGAGGCGCTGCCCGGCCCCGCGCCCGGGAGGCCCGGCTCCGCTCTGCCGCGCTCCGGCTCCTTCGGTTCCCGGCCCGCGTCTCCACCAAGCCCCTTCCTCCCTGCTCGCGGCCCCGGGGTCGTCTCCCGCGGCTTGCAGGGCCCCGCCGGGAGTCACCCTGAGGCGCCTTCTGCCGGGGGCCCTGAACCGTTACCCTTCGGCGGGGACGTCCAGGGGGGCGTCCCAGGAAGCACCAGCTCCCCGAGGACTCCGGGCCCGGGTTGCCAGAGGATTCTGAGGGCCCCCGCTGGCTCCCGCCTTCTTTCGGCTGCCGGGCAAACTCGCCGCCGGGCAGTTCCCCCGGGGTGGCGCGGCCTCCCCGCGCGGGGCCCGGCCTCGAACCCGCGGCGCCCGGGCCCCGCGGCTCCTCCGGCCCGCCCCACCCCTGCAGCCGCTCGGCTGCGCCCCGAGTCCCGAGGCAGCCCCTTGGCAGCCCCTCAGTGTTTTATTTTATATTTTAGATCATGACATGTCAAGGACTTAGTACATTTTCTAATTTTTTTTCCTAAAAACTGGAAAACAAAATAGATATATGCCATAAAAGTTGTGAGACAGTTCAACTCCAGTAAAATTTGCTGATTTTAATCTATTTATACAATATATTGAATATTTTGCACATTTTACAAAAATAATTTAATATTTGAGATAATAAAAACTACAGTTTGCACTTGGCTTATTTGACATGGGTAAAATTGCTAATTTCATTGGAACGACTGTCAACATTTCCAATAGGTAGAGGTAAATCTTTTTAAGTGGTATAAGAAATCTAAGAAAATGTATCTAAAGCTGGAAGTTAGACTGCCTAGCAAAAATTAGCACAAATTTATAAGGAGCTTGGGCGCCATCTAGAGAGTGCACCCTCCTGTGTTTCTCTTCCTGGCTTTAAACAAGAAACCAAGAATTAGGAAGGAGAATTTATAAGAATGGGTTGAATTCTTCTCAATCCCCTCAATAGATTCAGCTCTAAGTCCTAATCCTCCCAAAGAGGAAGTCAGGTTGATTATTCTCATCATTACCAAAAAATAGCCATTTTCATAGACAAGTTTTAACATTATTTTGAGAGCTTTCTTTCCTCCAGTACCCATCAGCCAAGTCTAGAATCCCAGTAGACATCACAACCTACTAAGTCACCATTAGGGTGAAAACAGCAAGTCAAACTATTAGTAGTAGCAAGAAATTATCTATTGTTTATGATTTAAAAATTTTATAACCTACCATAGATTTACAGAACTAATGCTTTAACTTCTCTAAAAGTGTGGATGAGCCTTCTAAATTTCAGGAGCAACAAATATATTTATTACCCATTATTATCATACCCATTATTATCTTAATTTGCAAGATTTTATGTTGAGCATAATTGGTCAGATGGGTTAATATGTCCCAAGAAAAATAGGAGTTATTTAATGATACTACAGAAAGAATGGTCAATGGCAATTCTTCAGTCAGTATTCAAAAGGCTGATTTTGAAAAATTAATAGAATTAAATTAATTTTTAATTAAAAATAATATAATGGATGAGAAACTAAGTAAATAACTTGGCTATCTCAGTGTTATTAGTTACTTGATGTTTTTATCCCCATTTTTATGTATGAGGGAACTGTTACAGAGGGACTTTATAATTTATCTTAGTTTCCATATCTAGTAAGTGAAGAACTGAGATTCAAACTCAGTCTGTTTTTAGACTCCATGCATCTCTTTATAATTCTTATGCTACTTCTACCTTTAACCCAAATTCTGGAAACCACACTTATAAACAACCCATTCCCAAAATCCTGAAAGTGTTTTAAAACATAACAGAGGGAAGCTGAGTCCATGGACAAATAATGCAAAAGCTAATTTATTTTCCTATTTACTCAAGATCTTTTGAAAAAGTGATATTGAACACTTTAACTGTAAGACTTGCCTGGTCACAAGTATTGAGGTTTTGAAATAACCAAATATGATAAATATGATGAAATTTTCAAGTAGTGTTGATTGTAAGAAGCTAAAAAGTAAATAGTAAATAATTTATAATTTTGCCATAGAGGTGTAGTTGGTAGAATAGCATTTTCCAAAATTCATGTCCACCTGAAATGTCAGAATGTGACCTTGCTTGGAAATAGCGTATTTGCAGATACAGTAAAGATAATGGTCTAAATGAAGTTATACTGGATTAGGGTGGTCCCTGAATCCAATGAGTGTGCCCTGTGGAGACAGAAAAGGACACACAGTTACACAAACAAAATGCCATGTGAAGACACAATAGACAGAGTTTGGAGTTACACTGCCACAAGCCAGAGAACACTTGGAGCTGCCAGAGC
The DNA here is from genome assembly GCF_963930625.1 of Muntiacus reevesi. NCBI lineage: Eukaryota > Metazoa > Chordata > Mammalia > Artiodactyla > Cervidae > Muntiacus > Muntiacus reevesi. The sequence continues at coordinate 26,514,622 of NC_089255.1, read as the reverse complement.
TGGAGGAGGCAAGAAGGGATCCTTTCCTGGAACTGTCAGAGGGAGCATGGCCCTGATGACACCTTTATTTCAGACTTCTACCTACAGGATGTGGAACAATAAATTTCTGTTATTTTAAGCCACAGTGCTTGTGGCAATTTGTTATGGTAGCCCTAGGAAACTAATACCACCAAGGAAATTTACTTCTTGTACTAGAAAAAAATTAAGGTTAAGTACAAAATTGCACCACCAAATTAACATGAAAATCAGATTTTGAATGATGCAAATTGATGGCAAGAATGTGGAAATATAGGACTCATGCAATGTTAGTGGGAGAAACCAGTTTGGAGAGAATTATGGCATTATTTATTGGAGAAGGGAATGGCAACCCACTGCAGTATTCTTGCCTGGAGAATCCCATGGATAGAGGAGCCTGCTGGGCTACAGTCCATGAGGTCGCAAAGAGTTGGACACGACTGACTGGCTAACACACATGGAATTAAATATATGCATATACTAATGCTAAGCAATTCCTCCCTCACACCCACTGGTGCTCAAAAAGTGGCAGCTATTCCTGTAAGGGCCAGCGATGGGAAATGAGGCTCTGTGGATGGAACTGCCCCTGGGCCTCACACTCCTCCCTTCCTTCATGTCACACTGGCCACACCCAGGTGCCAGCACCATTTCAGCCACCAGCTAGCCCCTGGGAAGATTTTAAGATGCCCCTTGGTGATGGGTGAGTGGTCCCCTTCTGGATCAGACCTTCCTGGGAAGGCTCATGGCTCTACCAAATGGAGAGAGGCCAGTGTTGGCATGGGGAGGAGACCTAGACCAGGAAGGGGGCAGAGGCATGACCTGGGTGAGGACCCTGCCTATATCCCAGCACCTAGACAGTATCTGGCACCTGGAAGATAAGGCACAGAGAGCTTAAGCAACATTGAGAGATCATCCAGCAAGTCAGGTGTAGAGCTGGTCCAGGAGCCTCATGTTTCATTCCCAAGCTGGGATTTGCATTTTTAGGTTCCTTCGAGCAGGGATCAGAGGGAAGGCTGTGCTGTGGGTGGTGATTTACCTCCACCCCCCAAAAAACACTTCCACCTCCAAAAAAAAAGTCTTATCAGAATTCCTCCATCCTGAAACACTGAAGCTGTTTGAAAATACCCCAGACTAAACATCACTCAATGATAATGCTTAGAAAATTCTGTCATAGAATAGCATTAAAATGTGTGTTAAATAAACAAATTAATAAATAAAATTTCTTATTGTGTGATAAGTGTTTGTGAATGTCATGTTTGCTCTTAGTAAAACTCAGTAAAAAAGTATTGAAACCATATAGTGTCAATGAGAACATTAATTAAATACTAATACTTGAGTGAATTTGTTACAGTCACACTAGAGAAAGATACTCTACATTAAAGTCTTTCATATTTCACAGACTTCAACAACTCTTATCAGTCTCAAACTAACATAGTCTGTAGTTAATGTTAAATACTCAATAAACAGTAGTTTAAAAAAGAGTTGAGCAGATAGTTCTATGCCCTCAATGATGTTTTTACCATAACCTGACCTCCTGATTTAGAATTAACACTGTCCTTTTTATGTACACACTGTCCATGCTACATGATACTGTCATTAAAAGTTTGACTTTTGATTGCATTTTTTGTCAAGAGCCACTAATCAAGTTACCCCTTGAGGCTTGCAATGATGCTTCATTTCTTATTCCCACTAGATTATTACACAATCTCTGGCATAAAATAGATTCTCAGGGCAGATTCATTTTAAGCAATTAGTGCTACAGTTAATTATGTGATGAAGATTTAAGGGGAATCAATTACATCTTAACCATTTTCAGTTAGTGTGGCAGTGAAATGGTCAATTAATATATTTGAGAAGTCAGTAGTGACATGGGGTTAGAAGGAAAGACAAAAGAGTAGAGGAGAGCTACTTACAGAAAATGTACTTTGGTAACCAGTATAGTTACAGGTTAGCCATAGAAATCCCAATTTATATGCTAATGTCAGATTTATTAACCTCTCTTTTATTTGTTGGTACCTGTACAATTTAATATATTCTAAACATGTGTGGTTATCAAAGCTGTTTTTTCTGTACATATCAGAAACTTTCCCTTGTTTATAGTAATTTTAGCATTATCTTCTCTTATGGCCAGTGGCAGAGATTTCTTTGAGATAAATGTCATTTCCAGAAACATTTAATGAGTGCCAAATTTATACTAGTATTTAGATTATATAATGTATTATGATGGTTAAAATATGATCTTTAATTTTGAAACCATCAGTGTTTAGGCATTTTGAGAGAAACATTTTAATTAATACTGCAATTTAACAGACACCATTAGAGATTTTATTTTCTTTTAATCTATGGAAATATGACATCTTATTTCTGATATGAGCAGCTTTAGCCCACAGCAGTCAGATAACCAGTGTGCACAGAAGCCTGAGAATCCTAAACAAAACATCAGAGGTAAAGAAGGCAAAGTGAGCGTTAAAGAAAGTAGCAGTAGCTTCTGAATGGAAAAGCATTGGTTTTCTTTAAAAAATAAGAGCAATGGCAGATTTGGCTTAAGAATTTATTTTACAGGCTGAAGTAGAAGGCTTTCAAAGTCAGGTAGTTCAACTTTAAAGAGTTTTGAGTAGAAAGTTCATGACAGGAGTAGCAAGTAAAATATCATCAAAGAGTAGTATTAGGGATGTGTTATTGGGGACAACTGACATAGAGAAAGGTAGAAGGAAATATGAAAACACAGGTGTATGGACATCTATCTGACATGAGCTTATGGGGCTCTAGAAGGATTATGCTTGAGTGTTTCAGTTTGATGTGCATCAAATCACTTCTCCAAATATTGTGGCTCATATAGCCACTTTATTCTGCTTGCAAATTCGTGGGTCAGTGAGTGGAAAGGGCTGAGCCAAGCAGTTCATATCTGAGCAACATAGGGTCAGTTTCTTTTGAAATTGAACTCACCTTGGGGTCAGAGTCCTTATCTTTCAAGGGGGCTCCTTTTCTCATATGTCTGTCATGATGGGCTGCAAACCTTCATTGGGAGAGGCATGTCTCATTGTAGGAGAATATATGGAAGAAAAGGTGCTGGTGTAACCATCTTTGGAAAATATGATCTGCTGCAGGAAAATAGTCAGGATTGTGACCCAGTATCTTGCTAACATTATAACATAGGTGCAAGAGCTATTGAGCCAGAAGAATAACTGAGAATATTAATAAAGAGACAGAAATAATGAAAAAAAGAAATTTTGGAATGAAAAAATACAATAACAGAAATGAAACATTCACTAGTAGAAATGAAACATTCAACTGCACTTTTGGCTTTCAGAAGAAAATATCAGTGAACTTAAGGATAAGTCAATTGAGATTATCCAGTCAAGGAACAGAAACAGAAGAATAAAGAAAAATTAAAAGAGCTTTAGAGACCTGAGGAGCACCATTAAAAGTACTAAAATATATAATGGTAATTCTGAAGGAGAACAAGACAGAAAGAAAGAAATAGAATAGTTAAAGAAATAACAACAACAAGTGACCCAAAACCTTCCTATACTTGACGAGAAACACTAACATACATGCCAAAAATCTCACGTGTGAGTGCTCAGTACTTGAGTCATGTCCAATTCTTTGCGATCCCATGGACTGTAGCTTGCCAAGCTCATCTGTCCATGGAATTTTCCAGGCAAGAATACTGGAGTGGGTCCCAGTGGATCCCTTCCTTCTCCAAGGGATCTTCCTGACCCAGGGATCAAGCAGGTATCGTCTCCATCTCCTGCATTGGCAGGTGGATTCTTTACCTCTGCACAACCTGGGAAGCCCTCAGTGACCTTGATAAATTCAGGTTCACAGCTATATACATATTAGTCAAACTGTTAAAGACTAAGTAATGGATCTAGAAATCAGAAAATAAAAATACTCATACATCACACACAAGTTACTCTCAATATGTCTACAGTTCGTACCTCATCAAGAGGTATAGATGCCAGAAGTTAGTGGAATGACATACTTAAAGTTCTAGAGGGAACAAAGCAGATGTTATTCTTAAAATATTATTTCTCTACCTTTACTTGTCTTTAGGCTACCTGAAGGAGTAGCACTTGTTTTTATTTCACATACCTAGTAACTCACTCAAGATAGAAAAGCAGACAACATTCCTCAAAAACATTGTAATGCAAATAAAAAATCCACCTTGGACAAAAGTTTACTGTTGAGGTATACAATAGAACACCAAAACTTATGGAAACAATTTGGGGAGAGTGTCTTTGGGAAATTGTTTCTTTCAAAAATGACTGTGTACATTGAGGAATTAGAAAGTTATGTGCATGACCAGAGTGAGATATATGCTCAAAAAAATAAGAAAGACTTGAGAAGACTTTACGCTTTCATCTCTGGTCTCTAAGCTAAGTGTAAACAGAAAGTTAAGGTTTAAGGCAAAGTTGTAAATGGCCTGCTTAAGCATTGAATACCTGCTCCTGCCCAGAGCCAATCTGCAAAGTTTTAGTGATTCTTTCTTCCTTCCCTCTCTTTCTGTTTTTTCTTTCTCTTTGTCTTTGTCTCTCAATCTCTCTCTCCCCGACTCCCGACTCCCTTTCTCTCTCTCACCTGCTCTTTACGTTCAAAAAAAGTTCTGTCAAAACACTAGCTGAAGACAGAGGAGTCTAAGATGGCAGGGTAGGAAGAACCTGAACTCATCTCTTCCCCTGGAAAAATAAACTGACTAAAACATACCTCATACTTGACCAAGGAAGTGGTGTATTTATTCCAAATTTTGTATGTGAATAGAAGTAATATCTTGCTAATTTTTATGTTTGATGTTTATTGAGGTAAAATGTTTAAAGGTCACTGGCCTATTGTTGTTTTCATTTAAAAAATAATTTTCTTATGCTCTTTGTTCATTATTCTCTTCAAGTTTTCTTACTGATTTGTAAATTTTTTTTTTTTTCCTGTATTGAAGATATTAGGCCTCTGTGATCAGGGCTATAATATCCACTCTGGAACTTTGTGTGGATTGGAAAAAAAATGTGATTGCATTTTGGCAGACTCAGGCCTCGTCGGTGTATATGGTTCCTTGGATGAGCGGGGCACGGGCTGGATGTCAGCCCCCAGAGACCCTTTGGCCAGTGGAGCTTGAGCAGTTAAAGCTGACATGATTCACAAAGTTAGACACACAGTTAACCAGTTTGTACTTGGATTTTAATATTACTGTGATGATGTCTCAAATACAAAGTTTTTTTAATTTTAAATATTTTGATATTTTATCCTTCTACAAGCTGAATTCTTCCACTGTGGAGAGGAGCAGCGGGAGAGGAGAAAGGAGAGGGAAGGGAAGGAAAAGGATACGAAGAGAAGAGATTTGTTCTAAGGGATGGTTCATGTGATTTGGAGCCCTAGCAAGTCAGGTATCTGAAGTGTGGACTGGCAAACTGGAATCCCAGGCAAGCTGATGACTGGTTGTTTTTTTTTTTGGATTGTTGTTCTTCTATTCAGTCTCAAAGATTTAGAGGATAATCTAGAGTATTCATTAGTCTTCAACTGATTGGATAAGGCCTACCCACATTGTGGATTGTGATCTCCTTTACTCAGAGTTCACCAATTTAACATCAGTCTCATCCAAATACACTCTCCATGTTGACACATAAAATTAATTATCACATTTAGTAAATCCTTCCCTACCTCTGTATCAAGTATCCACTTCTGTGGCTTGTCACAACTTTCTCTGTTATTCTTTGTTTTACATAATATAGCTGTACCCACATAAAAGCTACATTTCAGAAACAAGTGACACTGATATATGTAGTCTACTTCTACAATCATTATTTAGCAACAATTATTTCTGTGTCTTAAATAGAGATACAGAAATTTGGAAAGGTTTTTTATTATTCCTTTTAGTGAACTATAATTATGTAATGCAGAAAGTGAAGAGGAACTAAAAAGTCTCTGGATGAAAGTGAAAGAGGAGAGTGAAAAAGCTGGCTTAAAGCTCAACATTCAGAAAACTAAGATCATGGGAAATAGATGGGGAAACAGTGGAAACAGTGTCAGACTTTATTTTTTTGGACTCCAAAATCACTGCAGATGGTGACTGCAGTCATGAAATTAAAAGATGCTTACTCCTTGGAAGGAAAGTTATGACCAACTTAGATAGCATATTAAAAAGCAGAAACATTACTTTGCCAACAAAGGTCCGTCTGGTCAAGGCTATGGTTTTTTCAGTGGTCATGTATGGATGTGAGAGTTGGACTGTGAAGAAAGCTGAGCGATGGAGAATTGATGCTTTTGAACTGTAGTGTTGGAGAAGTCTCTTGAGAGTCCCTTGGACTGCAAGGAGATCCAACCAGTCCATCCTAAAGGAGATCAGTCCTGGGTGTTCATTGGAGGGACTGATGCTGGAACTGAAACTCCAATACTTTGGCTACCTGATGTGAAGAGTTGACTCATTGGAAAAGACCCTGATGCTGGGTGGGATTGGGGGCAGGAGGAGAAGGAACAACAGAGGATGAGATGGCTGGATGGTATCACCGACTTGATGGACATGAGTTTGAGTAAACTCCAGGAGTTGGTGATAGACAGGGAGGCCTGGTGTGCTGCGATTCATGGGGTCACAAAGAGTCGAACACGACTGAGTGACTGAAAACTGAACTGAACTGAATTTGGAACTTGTCTTTTTCATTAAGTGCAGGTGCTATCTTGGAAGGAAAATTTGTTATAAATTTGACTGCATGTATATATCTAATATGGAATTCAATGCTATGTAGATAGTTGCAAATGTGACTACCATTCATTAGAACATTCTGGAATTTTTGCAATCATCATACAACCATTAGAATAAGAAACTTGATTTAACTTAAAATGATTTGGGGAAGTAAGTAGGATACTAATTATAAATGATCCGCAAAAGCAAACATTTTGTTATATATAAATCTGATATTGCTGGTAGGAATGAGCATTCTCCAAAGTGTTATGCTGGGTGAAGATTGCATAAAAGTAATGTATGGGGTTGGCAGATTTTCAAAATATTTTTAGAATGTAAATTGTTAATTTGACTATTTAAGAAAGAAGTGTGCATATTTTTTGAGGTCTTCCCTCATAGCTCAGTTGGTAAAGAATTTGCCTGCAATGCAGGAGACAAGGGTTCAATTCCTGGGTCAGGAAGATCCTCTGGAGAGGAAATGGCAACCCACTCCAGTATCCTTGCCTGGAGAGTCCCATGGACAGAGGAGCCTGAAAGGCTACAGTCCATGGGATTGCAAAAGTCAGACATGACTTAGCGACTAAACCACCAACCAAGAGGAAAGAATATTTTATACTTTTTAAATTAGATAATGATGCCTCATTATTCTAGTTGACTTATTAAAATAATTGCAACTATAATACTATAATCTGACCGACATTTAAAATGTTTCTTCCATTATCAATTTGGGAAGTGAACATGATGCACTACCAAAAATTTCCACTAGAAGATGGTTTATTCCCCAGACTCCATTATGATAATTGGCAAAAATAGCCCATCTTTAAAGGATTCTTAATCTGATGGGCGAGAGGATATAGACATTTATATCTGAAATCTGGGAGAGACTCAAATCTGAAATTCTCTATCTTTTTAAAACGACGTTTCTCTAAATTATTTTTTAGAAGAAAGAAGAGATAATTAAATCTTCTCTGGAATAAAAATATGCATGCTTTAAAATTTTTTATTTAAGTATACTAGATGTAAAATTCAAACTGAGGGATCTACAGTGTCAGTACTGAAAATTTTAACTCCAGGTTAGTAAAAATCATTTGATGTATATTTAAGTGAATTTGTGTCTAAACATAAAAGTCAGATAGAGACTGATTTATTCTATTATCTTGTATATTAAATGATTAGAGTAAAATGTATTAACATTTAAATTTTTTCATTGCTGAATTTAAGTATCTTTTGTAGGTATACATAATCAACCTCATTTTTGCCCCTGATTGTAAATTCAACATTTGTTTAATGAGCTTTAAAAAGCCCTTGCAAATCATAAAAGGGTCTCTGAAATTAGAACCCTATTTAAGTTTTTCTTATTCTACTTCTTTTAGTATCTATTTTTAAAAAACTGAGTTATAGTTTACATACCATAGAGTTCACCCATTTTAAGTGTTCAGCTCAATGGTTTTTAATATTTTTACTTTTCAGAGTTGTACATCCATCACCAATATCTAATTTTGGAACATTTTGATTCAACAGCAAGTAAAAGTTGTTTTTTTAATTTTTTGTTTCCTGAGTTTTCCATGTGATTATTTCAACTTTTCATTCTCTTAATTTTTGTAAAACACTAAATTAAACATAGTTATGTTTTAGGTTTACATGTGAAATTTTTCATGGTCATAAAGAGAAAGAAATATCAATAAAGATACTACCATTATGGTCTGTACTATGTATGCTACCATGGGTATCAGGGTAATCCAACTATATTTATGAAGGGTTCCTGAATTGTGATTTATGACCATTCTGTCCATGAAGCACTTAACTTCAAGTTTATAACCCCAGTCTATTACCAAAGGTGTTGCAATTAAATATAATGCATTTATAAAAGTTCAAGAGGAATGAAAAGTTTTTGAGTCCTTATTATCATGACAGAAGTCTGTTGAGTGCTATTTGAGTGGTTTAAAACAGATAAAACCATTAATTCCTTTAGATTTTAAAATTTTACTATTGTGTCCTATTCATATCACTAGAATGTTCCAAGCATGGAAAGTGCCACTTTACGTGCTTGGTTGCTCAGTTGTGTCTGACACTTTGGGGCCCCATGTAGGCTGTAGCCCACCAGGCTCCTCATCCATGGAACTTTCCAGGCAAGACTGCTGGAGTGGGTTGCCATTTCCTAACTACAGGGGGTCTTCCCAACATAGGAATCAAACCCACATCTCGAGTCTCCTGTGTTGGCAGGTGGATTCCTTATCACTAGCACCATCTAGGAAGCCCCTATGTTACTTTAATTCCCTATAGAAACCCTACAAAACTTATATTTTCAATTTTATAAAGGATAAACATAATAATACTCTTACAAAGGACAGATCTACCTGTTTTGTAAAATTTTTCATAAAGAACTCTTTTCAATCCCTTTACAAATATATTTATACAGTAACTTCCTCTTGTGAGGAAAGCAAAACACCAGCTTATTTCTTATGATAAATCAATAGTGGGATCCATACATCTCATTGTACTTCTGGGGAGCTCAAAGCTACATTTTAAAATCAAATACTGAATTTAGCAATCTGTTATACCTAATTGTGAAAGCAGCCTCTCCCCCCCAGCTCACCAAATTATTTCATAGGTTTTATGCTCTGGTTCTTGCTGAGAGGTACTAAAAAAAATCTCATTCATTGAAAGCCATCCTAAAACCCTTTCAAAATAGTCAGTTTATTTTAAAAAATTACAAATACAAATGAATTAGACCATTAGCTTTTTATTCCCAAACCAAATTGAAAAAGATGATAAAAGCAGTAATTTTTTAAAATGTGTGAAATCAGGGGAACTGTGTAAATCTTAGGTAAATTTGTTTATTTTCTTTCATAATGGTTGGTTTCTGTATGCCTAATTAAGTGAAAATGGGAAACTCTGTTGGTGTTATGTAGATATGGTCTGAAATAGTGAGTGTGTGAAGGAGTAAATTAGTACAGAAGATATATTTACTAAATATCATAGAGTTTTTGCACTTAAAATAGGTGAATTTTACAGTTGATAAATTGGATTTAATAAATAAGACCAAAAAATAAAATTTCCAAATAGGCTTAACCTGAAAGAGATACTAAATCTACTGCTCTTTGGGAAGCCATATCTTGAGTTGAATATTGATTGGAAAATAAGATATAATTTTTCTGAACCAGATCTTCTTTATCATTCAGTTAATCACAAGCATTATAACAAACTATACTATAAGGGCTTTTTTCATTTTTTGACAAAAACAGCTTTCTCTTACTTCTAAATGATAAAAGACAAAATATATTTTCATTATAATTAAAAGCATAAAAAACACAATTATAAAAAAGTGCATGAATAATAGTCTATATCACTACTAACATGGTAAGTATCAGTCTACACTCTTTTCTCTCTCTTTTCCATATATAGAATTTGCTGACTACAGCCCATTTTTCTAGCCTTTTGTAATATTTTATAAGTGAACTCCATCAGATTTCTGTCATTTGTAGATTTGATAATTATGTTTTCTCCAAGTTTAGGAAAGAGTCCTGTGACCTCAACTGAAGCTATTCTCCCTAATGGTACAGATTCATGCTTTAGATTAAAATTGTATATAATGGGGCTACTATTTAGATCAAATTTTGCTCAAAGACAGTAACAGAAAATATGACAAATGCCATTCTATAACTCATATATAGCACAATAATGTCACTACCCCCCAGTTTACTAAACAGCATATACAACGGTTCACAATCTGGCAGTTATCCTATATTTATATATCATCTCAAATATGGTTTTAGCCCAAGTCATGCTTTTTAGTTTGGAGGAATAGTTTTCCTTTTAATTTGCCGTGGAGGAATGAAATTTACTTCATCTCTTAGCTCCTGGTGAGAGACATGTTGATTGGTGTTTAGATATATAGATATGGCCACCCATCAAATCTTTGCCAGATATTGTTTTGAGTTTGTGTAGGTAAATGCAAAGGGCTTCCCTGGTAGCTCAGTGGATAAAGAATCCATCTGCATTGAGGGAGACCTGGGTTCGATCCCGGGGTTGGGAAGATCCCCTGGAGGAGGGCATGGCAGCCTGCTCCAGTATTCTTGCCTGGAGAATCCCCATGGACAGAGGAGCCTGGAGGGCTGTAGGCCATGGGGTTGCAAACAGTCCGACATGACTGAGCGACTAAGCACAGCACAGGTAAGTGGAAAAAAGAGGAGAGAAGGGGAGACTTGACAATGTATAGTCAATTGTCACTGATGGCATTATTTTAAATTAAGTTTTAATTCCAATTCTTAGGTTTGTTACTTAAAAACAGTTACACATTGGCTGACAATATTGACAGGTGGACCGACTAAAATTCTATTAAGAAAATCTTTATATTCTCAAACCTACAAGAATTTTTGGTTCACATTCTATACATGATTGATTCTACATTTACTCATGGGCAAAGGCTAGATAATGGGAAAAAAAAAATTCCCACAACTCTCATCTATGCTAGAGTCTCCCAGAATGTCTAACTGCCCCTAAGGAAACACTGAAGTCTGAAAAAGGTGAATAAATATGTTGGTAGGTAATTGGTTTTAGTCGTCTATATATCATATTTTATGTTGTCTCTTACAACTTAAAAATTAAATTTAGATCACACTTAGTTGATCACTGTAATGTGCCTGGGAAATGATAGGCACTTTCACTTATATCTCTTTTCTTTGTGTAGATTCAGAACAAAATCTGAGACCAGTGATAATGGACCCGCAGAATTATTCCTTGGTGTCAGAATTTGTGTTGCATGGACTCTGCACTTCACAACACCTTCAAAAATTTTTCTTTGTGTTCTTCTCTGAGATCTATGTGGTCACTGTGCTGGGCAACCTTATCGTTGTGGTCACTGTAATATCTGACCCCCACCTACACTCCTCCCCTATGTACTTCCTGCTGGGGAATCTCTCTTTCCTGGACATATGGCTAGCCTCATTTGCCACTCCCAAGATGATCAGGGACTTCCTTAGTGATCAAAAGCTCATCTCCTTTGGAGGATGTATGGCTCAAATCTTCTTCTTCCACCTTGTTGGAGGGGCTGAGATGGTACTTCTTGTTACCATGGCCTATGACAGGTATGTGGCCATATGCAAGCCTTTGCATTACATGACAGTGATGAGCCGGCGGACTTGCGTGGGGCTGGTGCTGGTTTCATGGGTCATTGGATTTGTGCACTCCATCAGTCAGGTAGCCTTTACTGTAAATTTACCTTACTGTGGCCCCAATGAGGTGGACAGCTTTTTCTGTGACCTTCCTCTCGTGATCAAGCTTGCCTGCCTGGACACCTATGTCTTGGGTATCCTTATGATCTCAGACAGCGGGTTGCTTTCCATGAGCTGTTTTCTTCTCCTCCTGATCTCCTACACTGTTATTCTCATCAGTGTCCGACAGCGTGCAGCTGGTGGGGTATCCAAAGCACTCTCAACTTGCTCTGCACATATCATGGCAGTCACACTCTTCTTTGGGCCCTGCATTTTCATTTATGTGTGGCCTTTTAGTAGGTTCTCTGTGGACAAGCTCCTCTCTGTGTTTTACACCACTTTTACTCCACTCTTGAACCCTCTTATCTACACACTGAGAAATAAGGAGATGAAAACATCTATGAAGAAACTGAGAAACCGACATGTGACTTTTCACTGAAGTCCAGCTTTTCAAAAAGTTATATGTTCTTATTGATTCAGAAGATATCTTTCTTTAATATAATTCTGATCAAATATTTCATTCTGACATTACATTGGTATAATTTGTATTGTGCTACATTACAGAGAAACAGTTACTGATTTCAATAAAATATATACATAGCTTTGTATGTGATATTATATATATGCATATGTGATTACTCATACAATGTGTTTACTCAGGGCTTCCCTAATGGCTTAGAAGGTAAAGAATCCACCTGCAATGCAGGAGACACATGTTCGATCGCTGGGCTGGGAAGAGCCCATGGAGAAAGGAATGGCTACCCAGTCCAGTATTCTTACCTGGAAAATACCATGGACAGAGGAGCCTGGCAGGCTATAGTCCATGGGTTCACAGAGAACTGGACACAACTGAGCTACTAAATGGCATGCATGCATATGCTTACTCAATTCCACATATCCTCCTTGGAATGGACTCCACAAATTTTTTAAGCCAGATTTCTCTTAACAGTTTGTCTAACAAAATTGATTAAAAATGAATTTTCATTTCCTAATCATAGTCCAGAGGGGCTTCCCAGGTGGCACAGTGGTAAAGAATCTGCCTGCCAGTGCAGGAGATGCCAGAGACATGGGTTTGATCCTTGCGTGGGAAAGATCCCCTGTAGAAGGAAATGGCAACCTGCTCAAGTATTCTTGTCTGGGAAAATCCCATGGACAGAGGAGCCTGGTGGGCTACAGTCCATGGGATTGCAAAGAGTCAAACATGACTGATCACACACACACACACACACACACACACACACACACACACACAATTATAGGCCAACACAATAAGGGCTCTCAGTTCATAGATATTCAAGACATGAGATATTTGGCACAGAGAAGGTATCTTGAGAGTAAATAATACCATGTGAATCTTTGCCCTGGTTTTGAAATCCTGAGAGGAAAAAATACTTCACAATTTCAGGATCGCATTGCTTTAAAAAGTATATTATTTTTTTCTTTTGAATATGTATTTTATTTAAACTTTTTTATTTAAAAACTGAATGCATGTTGGTAGTATTAGATTATAGAAGTCAATTTTAACATGAGAAGATCAATATTTTATGGCCATATTTCATGGTATAAACATAAACTTACTATATGATATACTCTAGATTATTTAATTAATAAATTTTCACCTATAGTAGGTTTTTAATAAACATTGTATCTTACTGAGTTGATGTTGTCCTTCAAGGAGTCATCTATTAGGAAGTGTTTGTAAGAATAACACAGATTCAGATCTTATGATAAATTTTGAATGTCTTTGGATCCTGAAAGACAACCATAAGCAATAATTAAGTTTGATATTAACTAAGTTAATGTTTAGAGGATTCAAGCAATTTTCTCATAAGTTGATTCAGAAACATAAAGCCAAAGGCCAGAATTGGGTAATGCATGAATTATTTGAGTAACTGGATGAAACTTCCAATAATTTTGGACATTGTTGTCAATCAGGTGAAGCATGCTCCTGGGTACTTCTGTTTTCCCTTCTGACTATAATCCTACACATGTGCCTAAACAATAAAAGAACATAGAAGGAAAACAACTTCTTCCTTAGGATATTTCCTCTATAGTCATCTTGCTTGCTATTTTGATAATACTGTGTTTCTATTTTATAAATTTGGACATAGTCAATTTTTACGACTATACCCATATATGTGAACATTGCTGTTCATTTGCCCATTTGTTTACAACTCTCTGTGACCCCATGGACTGCAGCATGCCGGGCCTTCTTGTCTCTCACCATCTCTTGGAGTTTGCCCAAGTTCATGTTCACTGCATCGGTGAACACTGAAAAAAGCTTAAAAGGAAATCAATATCTGTTTGGGGATTAATTTCCTTAGTTTTCATTGACATAATACTGATTTTTTGATTCAGATTTTGGACATGACTCTTTTCATCATCAAAAATGTAGGTAATACTATTCATAGATTTATTTACTCAGTTGACGAGTGTTTATTAAGCACCTTCCATATTTAAGATTCAATGCACCTCACTAGGAGTGAAGATAGAGTGTTTAAGAACACACATTTCCAGATTAGTGGAATAAAGTTGGTTACACACACAACCAACACATATTATTAAGTTAAAGTCATGCTAGGAATAAACATGATATACTCTGAGAGTAAATGAGAGGGAAACCTAGTTTAATTTTGATATTCAGAAAATATTTCCCTTATTATTTCAGCTTTTCTATCTCCTAGGATTCTAGATTCTGTCATATTACTGCACACACATGTATGTATACACACACACTTCATTTAGTTTAGCATGACTCAGTCATATAGTAAGTGCCTAAATATATGATAAATCCTTTGTTTCTTTTTATTAATAAAACTATCCAATGGCTATGTCCCATCTCTAATATCTGCTCAACTGTGCATGTTGCTTATGCCAGATCCATGAAGATGGATGTGGACCATTGTATTATAAGTCTAGGTTGAGAAATCCCTGCATTTAAGCTGCCTGGACATAAACATGGATACTTGATGCGTTAGTAAAACTAGTGTGAAAGGAGTTATCAGTGTCTGTTTTCCACAGACTCCAAACTTTTGCAGGAAATTCACCACTGTCAATTCATAGGAAGTCATACATTCCAAATATAGGAACTTCTTTGAATTTGAAGGGACCATTTATAAAACTTATTTTCCTATTCTGAGATAAGGTAAACTAAATACATAATATAGTGTTTCTCAAAGCGTAATCTGAAAGCTGCTTATACTAAAAAATCACCTGGAATGATTTTTAAATGCAAATAATATGTGCTTTTTATTTTAACTGTAAACTGCCTCAGGTAATTGTAATTCACAACCATGATTGAGAACCACAGAACAATTGTTGACATTATCAATCTGCAGGAGTAGTTGCTATTAAGGTATGATTAGAAGGATTTTCTTGTGAGAGAAATCTTTACTAATGGACCAGAAGGTGTTCTCAGAAGTATATCTCTGCAGCTCAGAAAAATCCCTGACAGCAAAAAGCTGGGCAATTGTAGGACTCAATGTTTTTCCTCACTGGGACCATTGTTGTCCTTCAATGCCTGGTGACCAGGATTCTGAGAACTATTGTTTTGTGTATTTCATGTTAAGTTACTTTAGAAGGAAAAGTAAATCCAGTCCTTATTATTCCATTAAGCAGAAGCAGAGAGCATGGTCTGTGTGATTAGTATAAATATTCTTTTCCTGAAAATAAAATAAAATGAGTGTAAGATTGTAGAGATGCTAGTAGAGGTGCTGGATGTCGAGAGTTTCATCATGAATATGTTGAAAAGGGAACAAGAAAACTCAAAAGTAAATTCACAATTTTGTTCAGTAATAACTGAAAATATTGACTCTAAATAGTAGTGAGTGGTTCTCTTGCCAAATTCTGAGACATATCAACAGAATGATAATTTCTTTACATTCTGTCAAGTGATATTTTGCATACATTAGGATAATAATATATTTTTATTCTTCAATCTGCTCAATATAATATTACACTGAGAAATTCTGTAAAGTTGAACCATCTTTGGATAAATAATACTAGGATAGATTCTACTTGATAAAGGAACACAAATACAGCCTTAACTTGAGTTCGTCAAAGTGTTATCTTTTTGAATCTGTTTGGGTTCAATCCTTGGGTTGGGAAGATCACTTGGAGAAATGGACAGCTACCCACTCCAGTATTCTGGCCTGGAGAATTCCATGGACAGAGGAGCCTGGCAGGCTACAGTCCATGGGGCCGCAAGGAGTCAGACATGATGGAGCGACTTTCATTTTCATAATAAGCAGTAAGATTTGTTTATAATTTGATATCCTTTTTCTTTTTCATTTGGTACTGAATTTACAGGAGTCCTATAAATTAAGTTTGAGAACTTTTATTTTTCTGGAATACTTTTGCACAGGGGGAGAAATGTATTTTCCAGAAAATTTAGCAAAATCACCCATAAAGCTTTAACAGCCTGGTGTATTGAGAGAGGGATTAAGTGGGGGACAGTTGTGTTACCAAAATTCAGTTATTTTTGGCCTCATTTTTATTTTGATATTGCCAGATGTTTATTTTAATACTATTCAAATAAATAACATTTTATTTATTATTTTTACATTTTATAGATAAACATTTTTCCTGAAGAATTGCATACATTTAGAGGAGTATACAAATAATAATTACACAGCTCAATAAAATTTCACAAAATGAACACACAGATTGAGGAACATAGCATCAGAAGTTCCCTCACTCCCCCTTCCATTCTCCACCCACTAAGGATAACTACAGTCTTGACTTTTAATGGATACATTATTCTTTCTTTTCTTGAACTTATAGAATGAAATCATAGAGTATGCACTTGTGCTAAAATTATGTCATTGTAAAAGGCAATTTTGTCTCTTTGTTTCCAACATTTATGGCTTTTAATTTCTTTTCCTTGTGATATTGCCTAGATAGGACGTCTAGCAACATATTATTTAAATGGTAATATTGGGACTCTTTGGTGCACTTCATATCTCATGGGAAAGCTTTTTTTTTTTCTTCTTTAATTCACATGCTCATGTTTTCAGTAGATATTTATTGATATATATATAATCTTAGAGAGGATATCAATAAATAACTACTGAAAACATCAGCATATGAATTTTTAAAAAGCTTTCCCATGAGATATCCTCTCTAAGATTGAAACTTCCTTGGTGGCTTAACCGGTAAAGCGTCTGCCTAAAATGCGGGATCCCTCGGTCGGGAAGATCTCCTGGAGAAGGAAATGACAACCCACTCCAGTATTCTTGCCTGGAAAACCCCATGGACAGAGGAGCCTGGTAGACTACAGTTCATGGGGTCGCAAAGAGTCAGACACGGCTGAGACACTTCACCTTCACCTTCTCTAAGATTAAGGAGTTTCCTGCTATTTTTGAATGGGTGATGAATTTCATCAAGTACACTTTCCATAATTATGAACTGAATATATTACTTTTATTTTCTATTTAATCTTTTTGATTTTGGTGCTTTACATGTAGTGTCATTTTAGTACTTTTAATTACATTTTCAATTTTTGTATTGTCAGTGTATAGAAATACAATGGACTTCTTAGAACTTGTTATTTTAAAATAAGATATACAGGTATTGCAAAAACGGTGGTGTGGTAATGACAGAAGAAGCAGTAAAAGTCATCAAAGAGTAGTATTAAGGATGTTTTATTGAGACAGTTGCTTTCTTGAGAATTCTAGAGAGCTTGCTTTGTACTTCTGTTTAAACATGCAATCTCATATATCCTGTAGAATTTATAGGTATATGTTTCTTTATATTTTATATTTTCTAAAAATACTGATTTTATTTTATGTACTTTTTAATCTTCTCCTATTACAAAATGTTAAACCACTTTTAAAATTCCTAAGTATCACTTTTCCCCATATATTATTGATTAGTGGAAAATGTCTAGGAGCAAGAGAGATCCTCTCTCTTAATCTCTAGAGAAATATAAATTGTATTATGTCTTTATGATGAATTGCCTCAATCCTGCTGAATTTTAACCCTTAGCTATCTCCTCTGTTAGTAGTACTGTTATTAAGCAATAAAAACTAAAAGACTGAAAAATAAGTCAACTATAGTCATTTACAGTCATTATAAATAGTCATTGTTCTATAGATAAAGTCACATGCTTTCTGGTTATTTGTATTATGAATCAGGTTTCCTAATTACCTGCTCAGTATTGAGTTGTCTATCTGGTCTTCACTGACAACAGGTGGTGTATTTATAAATGTTTTTATATCTGTTTTAAGAACTAAAGAAATTTTGATTTGTTCTTGCTCTGTCATATCTCTCAAAATGTTTCCTATGTCTCAGTGAAAAATTTGCAAATTCTCTTTCCAAGTGGGGAAAAACCCCTCGGCTTTGAAATATTTCTTCCTCAATCATTCAACATATTTTTATTGAGCCTTTAATTCCTTTTATTTTGGACATTTAAAAAGTAAGTGTTGGGAATATGTAGGGCCCCCCTGGTGGCTCTGCAGAGGATTCCACCTGCAATGCAGGAGACGCGGTTTCGATCCCTGGGTTAGGAAGATTCCTTGGAGAAGGAAATGGCAACCAACTCCAGTATTCTTGCCTAGAGAATTCAATGCCAGTGGAGCCTGGAGGGCTATAGGCTATGGGGTTGAAAAAGAGTCAGACATGACTTGGCAACTAAACAATAATAACAAGTGCTAAGAGAACACTTTAGTGGAGGTTCAAACACTCACTTGGAGTTTTGCTGCATCTGTTCTGCACATTCACCAGCTCTGGCTACGGGCCCATGTGAGTCTTCATCTCTCATAGGAAAGAGCTAAATCTGACTCTGACTCGGAAATGTATAGATAATAAAGACAAAACCTCAGTATCTAATGAATTAACCAAATATTCTTGGCTTCTGTCTCTGTCACACAAATTAGTTGCTGCAATTGCTTCTATATTCACTGACATAAAAACCCTAAAATGTGGAGGCTTCATTTGTATTTCACATTTATGTTAAATTTGTGTCTAGTTCATTCTAGACTTGAATGTCATTTTAATTTTCCAATCTTCGCTTACAGACAAAAAACACACCTATGAGTTAGTTTTAATATAACTTTAAGGATAACCAGTGTATTGATGAAAATAGTGGCAGTAATATAAACTGTGCCCAATAATTGATGAAGTTGAAAATGTCATGACTTACTTCTGTACACTTTCTAGCATTCTCCACAAACCAGTTATAGCAGGTTACACTGTTGTTTCACTAAGGCAAATCAACAAATTTAGAATTTCACCATCTTATCTTTTGAAAAAGTATCAACTTCAATGAGTAAATAATAGTGAGACCCTGTTGTGAGCCAGGCACCAATCTGCATTCATATCTATCGTATTTTTAGCTCTCACAAAGAACTGGAAAATAGGCATCAATATATACATGCTACAGATAGGGACCTTACTTGACTTGTAATTCAAAGAGAGGTATTTGAACCCACACTATTAGGCAATTGCTGCCTCAATTATACTACTAGATGGTAATTAATAGTGTGGTGAAGTGATGAAGCAGACTAATGTATCCCACTAGCTTGTTGTTATACAGTCATATAAATCTGGTTCACTCTGGCTCATCTAATTGATATTCCTTTTTTTGTGAGCAGAAACCTTTTTTTGTGAGTATAAATTCATTACTTAATTCATTGCAGATTTTTAGTTGGAGTAAGTTAAAACTGAGACCAAGACAAAACCTGTGGCAAGGTGAAGAAGAAATTGATGAGAATTTGGAAAGTGTAGATTGTATCTGTATGTAATAGTAAGTTGAATATACAAAATGAATATAATAAAATTTGATTAGATAAGTGGATAGAATGGAAGAGCATAAACTGATAGGAAACAGAAATCAGATTTTCTTTAGGGATGAAAAGAAAGCAGAAAATAGAACAATTCAGTATGAAAGGAGTTTTTCTGGGTTTAATTTTGTTATAAAGCCATAAATAGGAATATTATGATTTAATGGAAGAAAACCAAACAACTAAGCTACCATCTCCTAACACATTCTTGCCAAAGCAATTATTCTAAAACAAGATTCTTTGCTTGCAAAAACTCACTTCTTCTTATGTCTCCTGCTTTTTCCAAGTAAGTCCACTTCTATCCCACAGCTTTCGCATGGCTGACTTGACCTCTTTGTTCCGAAGTGTATAGATGAGGGGGTTCAGCATGGGAGTAATAACATTATAGAGTACAGACACCATCTTGTCCACAGAAAAAGTGGAGAATGGACGAGCATAGATGAAAATACAGGGTCCAAAAAAGAGTGTTACCACCATCAGGTGAGAGCCACAGGTTTTTTTTTTTTTTTTTTTTTTTTATGAGATTTATTTATTTATTTATTCTTTTTCTTTTTTTTTTTTTATTTTTCAGTGGGTTTTGTCATACATTGATGTGAATCAGCCATAGAGTTACATGAATTCCCCATCCCGGTCTCCCATCCCACCTCCCTCTCCACCCGATTCCCCTGGATCTTCCCAGCCCAACAGGCCCGAGCACTTGACTCATGCCTCCCACCTGGGCTGGTGGTCTGTTTCACCACAGATAATACACATGCTGTTCTCTCGAAACATCCCACCCTCCCCTTCTCCCACAGAGTTCAAAAGTCTGTTCTGTACTTCTGCATCTCTTCTTCTGCCCTGCATATAGGGCCATCGTTACCATCTTTCTAAATTCCGTATATATCTGTTAGTGTACTGTAATGTTCTTTATCCCTCTGGCTCACCTCACTCTGTATAATGGGCTTCAGTTTCATCCATCTCATTAGAACTGATTCAAATGAATTCTTTTTAATGGCTGAGTAATACACCATGGAGCCACAGGTTGAGAGTGCCTTTTGCCTTCCTTCCTTGGAGCGAATCCTGACAAGGATAGTGGCATAGGAAGAAACCAGCACGACAAAGGAGCTCGTAGAAATCAGCCCACTGTTAGATACCATTAGCAATTCAATGGCAAAAGTGTCTGCACAGGCAAGTTTGATGACAGGGGGAACATCACAAAAGAAGTTGTCCACCTGATTTGGCCCACAAAAGGGCAGACGGACAGTGAGAATTGTCTGAACAGTAGAGTGTACAAACCCTCCCATCCAGGAGGCAGCTACCAACACACAGCATAATCCTCGACTCATGATAGTGGTATAGTGCAGGGGGCGACAAATTGCAGCATAGCGATCATAGGCCATCACTGTGAGCAGGAACATCTCTGCTGCCCCTACAACATGCAGGAAGAAGAGCTGCACAATGCATTGGTCATAGGGAATGAGCTTTTCATTATCAAGAAAGTCGGCCAGAAGCTTAGGGGTAGTTACTGTTGAATAACATAGATCGAGGAAAGAGAGGTTGCCAAGAAGGAAATACATGGGTGATGAATTCAGACGGTTATCACAGACTACTGTGACCATGATAAGGACATTTCCTACCCAAGTGGACACATAGAAGAGAAGAAATAGTACAAATAGTCCTGTTTCAATAGATTGTGTCTGTGAGAAACCTGCCAGGATAAATTCTCTCACTACCTTTGTTTGGTTTTCATCCATTTGATCTGGTTTCACCTGGATCAAAAAATTAAACAATGGGGCATTAGTAATGTTAAAAATGGATAAGATATTTCACACAAAATGTAAGAACCTTATTTCAAAAGTGAACTTTTTCCCTAGGATTCATCTTGATTGGTTAGCTGGAAGAAATTATTTCTCCATAGATGATATGAATACATATTTCCCAACAACTCTAGCTTTGAGATACTGATGAAGTAGCCAACATTTTTTGAGGAAAGTCACCAGTACTGGACTTTTAACTTCCACTGATGCATCTCTATCTTCCATCAGTCAGCGTTTTCCTTCCCCTATTTTACATTGTCTCAAGGCAATATTACATTTCACTAAGATATTAACATTCTTAAAAAATTATAATCTTTAGAAAAAATAAAACTAGAAGATAGAATTTAAAAATCCAGCGTACAAGCATTAGAGTCTATAAAGGTTTTATCTGAGATAAGAAATCATCACACTTTAGATGGTTGCTGCTGCTGCTGTTAAGTTGCTTCAGTCGTGCCCGACTCTGCGACCCCATAGACGGCTGCCCACCAGGCTCCCCCGTCCCTGGGATTCTCCAGGCAAGAACACTGGAGTGGGTTGCCATTTCCTTCTCCAATGCATGAAAGTGAAAAGTGAAAGTGAATAGTGAAGTCACTCAGTCATGTCTGACTCTTAGCGACCCCATGGACTGCAGCCCCCCAGGCTCCTCCGTCCATGGGATTTTCCAGGCAAGACTTCTGGAGTGGGGTGTCATTGCCTTTAGATCGTTAGGCTACTATAATAACCATGTGGCCTTTTCTATGGTGATAACTCTTGAGGCTCCACCCTGTAAAAATGGCTAGAGGGAAGTTTATTTGCCACTTTGGTCTTATTGCTGGCTCATTAGCTAAGTAATGACACTTACCTAAGTTTGCTGAAAATTAGAGATACCAAGGGAACATTTCATGCAAAAATGGGCTCAATAAAGGACAGAAATGGTATGGACCTAACAGAAGCAGAAGATATTAAGAAGAGGTGGCAAGAATACACAGAAGAACTGTACAAAAAAGACCTTCATGACCCAGATAATCACAGTGGTGTGATCACTCACCTAGAGCCAGACATCCTGGAATGTGAAGTCAAGTGGGCCTTAGAAAGCATCACAACAAACAAAGCTAGTGGAAGTGATGAAATTCCAGTTGAGCTATTTCAAATCCTGAAAGATGATGCTGTGAAAGTGCTGTACTCATAAATAATAAATACTCAGCAGTGGCCACAGGACTGGAAAAGGTCCGTTTTCATTCCAATCCCTAAGAAAGGCAATCCCAAAGAATGCTCAAACTACCGCACAATTGCACTCATCTCACACGCTAGTAAAGTAATGCTCAAAATTCTCCAAGCCAGGCTTCAGCAATATGTGAACTGAGAACTTCCAGATGTTCAAGCTGGTTTTAGAAAAGGCAGAGGAACCAGAAATCAAATGCCAATATCCACTGGATCATCGAAAAAGTAACAGAGTTCCAGAAAAACATCTATTTCTGCTTTATTGACTACACCAAAGCCTTTGACTGTGTGGATCACAGTAAACTGTGGAAAATTCTGAAGGAGATGGGAATACCAGACCACCTGACCTGCCTCTTGAGAAACCTATATGCAGGTCAGGAAGCAACAGCTAGAACTGGACATGGAATAACAGACTGGTTCCAAGTAAGAAAAGGAGTAGGTCAAGGCTGTATATTGTCACTCTGCTTATTTAACTTATATGCAGAGTATATCATGAGGAACGCTGGACTGGAAGAAGCACAAGCTGGAATCAAGATTGCCGGGAAAAATATCAATAACCTCAGATATGCAGATGACACCACCCTTATGGCAGAAAGTGAAGAGGAACTAAAAAGCCTCTTGATGAAAGTGAAAGAGGAGAGTGAAAAGTTGGCTTAAAGCTCAACATTCAGAAAACTAAGATCATGGCATTTGGTCCCATCACCTCATGGGAAATAGATGAGGAGACAATGGAAGCAGTGTCAGACTTTATTTTTGGGGGCTCCAAAATCACTGCAGATGGTGACTGCAGCCATGAAATTAAAAGACGCTTACTCCTTGGAAGGAAAGTTATGACCAACTTAGATAGCATATTAAAAAGCAGAAACATTACTTTGCCAACAAAGGGCTGTCTGGTCAAGGCTATGGTTTTTCCAGTGGTCATGTATGGATGTGAGAGTTGGACTGTGAAGAAGACTGAGCGCCAAAAAATTGATGCTTTTGAACTGTGGTGTTGGAGAGGACTCTTGAGAGTCCCTTGGACTGCAAGGAGATCCTACCAGTCCATACTGAAGGAGATCAGTCCTGGGTGTTCATTGGAAGGACTGATGCTGAAGCTGAAACTCTAATACTTTGGCCACCTCATGCGAAGAGTTGACTCATTGGAAAAGACCCTGATGCTGGGAGGGATTGGGGGCAGGAGGAGAAGGGGATGACAGAGGATGAGATGGGTGGATGGCATCACCGACTCAATGGGCATGAGTTTGAGTAAACTCCGGGAGTTGGTGATGGACATGGAGACCTGGCGTGCTGCGATTCATGGGGTTGCAAAGAGTCGGACACGACTGAGCGACTGAACTGAACTGAAGTTTGCTGAATGTCTGTCCTGCATATTATTGTTATAATACACTTCCATCCAGCTTATTATTGTCTATAATAACATTTCCCATCTTAAGTCATAGCCGTGTATATGTGGGCACACAGTATGCTTTTATTGATCTAAATAGAATCATATAATGTTTATTCATATATTCAAGTTACTCCCTGTTTGACTCTTATCAAATTGAGCACAAAGAAAAGATTTCTCTTTTACGAAAGAATTAGCAGTCCAGGGAGTGTGTTTGTGTATTTCATCCATTCATTCGAGCAAGAGCTAGAAGGTGCTACTGCATGAAATGAAATGGGTAATAGTATATTGAGGACTGTGGCTACACATGATAGCTGCTATTGACTCAAAGTCTACAGTGCTACCACACACATAGCGATGTTTTGAGGAATTAAGACACAATAATTTCAAGTATAATATCAGTGAATATTCTTTATATTTTGTCATCATAGTTCATGCCCCATTTGAATCTATGAACTGAATATCTTCATCTAGGCATTTAACAAGAATGCAAGTTTTGAAAAAGATAATTTTAAACCAAATAAAAATTAAAGAAAACAGTAAAAATGTATACACTTCTTAATTAAAGAAATTATATGAAAAAAAAGAAAATAAATTATATGAATAGAAATATTGTTATTTGTATGCTAACATTAAAATTATCAAGGAATAATATGAAGAAAATCTCCCAAATTTAAGTATCATTTTATTAAAATAATGATTGCAAAAAAATTTCATTAACCTGAGAGAATGGCAAACTAATGAAGAGAAATAAAACAACACATAAAAACATACTTAAAACATGAAAAAGATTTACATACACAGAAAAGTTAAGCTATATAAACAGCTATACTAAAGGAAAAGACAACAAAATATAAATATTTACTTGGACATAAAAATTTTTTTTTTTTACTTATTGATAGTTTAAAATTTTCTATAATAAACTCAATTATACTTCTGATTAATATATAACTCTCTGTAAATTTGTGCATTTATAAATACCCACACAGCTTTTTTTTGATTGTAAAACTCTTTATTTTATATTAAAAAACTGAATATTTGGATTTTGTCCTTTATTTGCAACTTAATTGTTGTTTATTTTAGTTACTAAATTTCAGATTAAAAATCCCCTTAATTATAATCCATGTTACTTTTTTACAGAGCAATTATTGTTGTCTAGGTACAACATAAAAGACCTCAGATTTATTAAAAGCAGGGTTTTAATTATAAATATGTTTTTAAAAAAATATTTCACTATTTAATTTTTCATGCTTAAACATTTTTATAATTATGAAAATAATAAACATTTTTTGCTGAAATTTATAAACATGAGAAACATGAGGAAAATAATTTTTCTACCAAGAATCAAACATGATTAACTTTAGTGAGTCATATATTCTTGAAAGCTTTCTAAAATGTATTTTTTTATTTATAAACTTGATATTACATATACAATATGATCTACTACTAAAAAATTCTGCAATATCCATTGAATACCGATCTTGCAAATGGGTATAGATAACAGGAACATGAAGTAAAGCTTTCAACATAATAGAAATTAAGTCCAATTATATACCTTCTGCATATAAAGTGTAGAGTCTCAGGTCTTGTGGTCACAGAAGCCTGGCACATTAACACTACAGAGCCATCCTAAACACTATAGATGTAGGAAAATAAATAAAGTGGAATACCCAGGTTACACTGGCCATTATTAGGAAATTTTGGCGTTCAGGGATTTAGGGATTCAGGTACTCATAATCAAATCACATTGGGAATTATTAAAATTTTTAAATCACAATCTATTGCCAGAAATTACCAAACACAAAAAATATGTGTATTTTAGGGTAATAGTGGGATGCAGGGGTAAAAAAAAAGAAGAAAAAAGTTCCTTTTTTGTAATATATCAGCTGGATGATAGTTCCAGAATGTCAGCTGAGTTATTTAAAATTTCTAAATTTAAAGTTATTCATTTTAGTGCTGTTTGCATAAGTTATGAAATAATAAATTATAGGCATGTCCATTAATTGAATATTTATTTCATTATAGCAGACCTATTTTTAAAATGTTATGTAATTGAGAAGTAAATGTTCCCAGGACTGAGGTTAATAAGAAAGATAATGAAACACTAGGAAAAGTTTGGATCCAAGTGCCTTGCCAAAAACAGTAAACCTTTTCACCACTTTCTATATTGGGAGTGCCTTCTCTAGTCAGGATTCCCACTAGATTTTATATTGTTTTATTTTTCTAAATTATAGAAATATGTAAATAAGAATAAAATCTCACCCTTTCTTCCACTGTCACATCCATACCACGAGGCGAAAGAAGAAGAGAGAGGGGTGAATAGAGAGAAAAGGAGAAGAAGGAACAGAAAGAGAGAGAAAGATTGATTTATGGATATACTTTCATATCTGTATGCTAATTCTTTTTTAAATAATACATAATATTTTTAAAATAGCTCTGCTATAATGAAATAAATATTCATTAATTGACATGCATATCATTTATTATTTTATAACTTCTGCCAACAGCACTACAATGAATAATTTTAAATTTTGCTCATAGTTACTTAGGTATTTATTGGGTATTTGGAAGGGATACAGCGCTGAGAGTGAAATTTCTGAGAAGAATGTTGACAGACTGTTTTTTTCTCCTGTGAACAGTATACAGGGTGCTATTTTGCACACTTTCTAACACTGGATGTCAATCTTTATTGTAATTTTGCAAATATGATAGGCAAAATAATAGTTCATTATCTTAATTTGTTTGCTTCACCAGCAGTATTAATGAACATCTTGGGGTTTTTAATTATTTGCATACTCTTTAAGCACATGCTGGAATCAAGATTGCTGGGAGAAATATCTATAACCTCAGATATGCAGATGACACCACCCTTATGGCAGAAAGTGAAGAGGAACTAAAGAGCCACTTGATGAAAGTGAAAGAGGAGAATGAAAAGTTGGCTTAAAGCTCAACATTCAGAAAACTAAGATCATGGCATCTGGTCCCATCACCTCATGGGAAATAGATGGGGAAACAGTGAAAACAGTGGCTGACTTTAATTTGGGGGGCTCTAAAATCACTGCAGATGGTGATTGCAGCCATGAAATTAAAAGACGCTTACCCTTGGAAGGAAAGTTATGGCCAATCTAGACAGCATATTAAAAGGCAGAGACATACTTTGCCAACAAAGTTCCATCTAGTCAAGTGAAGTGAAGTGGCTCAGTCATGTCTGACTCTTTGCGAGCCCATGGACTGTAGCCTGCCAGGCTCCTCTGTCTCTGGGATTTTCCGGGTAAGAATACTGGAGTGGGTTGCCATTTTCTTCTCCAGGGGATTGTTCCCCACCCAGGGATCAAACCCAGGTCTCCCACGTTGTAGGCGGATGCTTTTATCCTCTGAGCCACCAGGGAAGTCTTGTCCAGAAGTCCGTCTAGTCAAGGCTGTGGTTTTTCCAGTAGTCATGTATGGATGTGAGAGTTGGGCTGTGAGGAAAGCTGAGCGCCGAAGAATTGATGCTTTTGAACTGCAGTGCTGGAGAAGACTCTTGAGAGTCCCTTGGACTGCAAGGAGATCCAACCAGTCCATCCTAAATGAGTTCAGTCCTGAATGTTCATTGGAAGGACTAATGTTGAAGCTGAAACTCCAATACTTTAGTCACCTGATGTGAAGAGCTGACTCATTTGAAAAAGATTGAAGGCAGAAGACGGGGACAACAGAGGATGAGATGGTTGGATGGCATCACCGACTCAATGGACACGGGTTTGAGTCAACTCCGGGAGTTGGTGATGCACAGGGAGGCCTGGCTGCAGTCCATGAGGTGCAGAGTCAGACACGACTGAGCGACTGAACTGAACTGAATACTCCTTCTTCTGAAAATTTCATGTGTGTGTTATCACTTAGCCGTCTGTTATGTTTTCATTATTAAAGTACAGAAATTCTCTCGATTTCAAGGATATTACAAGATGCAAATAGTTGAAATATTTTTAATCTTAGCCTAAATTTATAATTGATTCAATTTTTACCTATGTACACTTCCCAATGAACAGAGAAATAGCATATCAACAGTACCTCAGGAGGCTTCCTCATATTCTCCTCTCAGTCAAAAACCCTAAAACTCTTTCACTCTTAATTAATTTAGCCTTCTTGAACTTCAATAAGGGGAATTATATGGTAATGCTGTATATGTTTGATTACTTTGATTTAAAACTATCTGTGAAATTTCTCCAAGCAATTATGCTAATCAGTGTTTATTTTTTGTTACCAGTGAACTGTATTATTTTTTCCATTGTATGAACATACCATAATTTACTTACACATTACATTGTTGTTGGACATTTGGCAGGTACAAATAAAGCTGCTCATGTTTTCTGCTCATGTTTTTTGATGGACATAGCACTCATTTCTGTTGGATGTATGTGTATAACAAGTTTTTTCGTATATGGTTAAAGACATTTCTTTTGAAAAATATTTCTTTCTCTCAAAGTCATGAACATATTCTTATTTTAAAATAGATGCTTAATGATTTTTGGTTTTCACATGTAAGGATATACTCCTTTTAAAATTAATTGTATGTGGTGTGAGGTAGGGTGTCAAGTTTCATTTTCTTTCATATGGATATTTAATTGACCTAAAAATATTTACTAAAGAGACCATTGATTTCTGACTAGATTGCAGTGGAGGCTGTGTGATAAATAACACTATATATGGGCCTCCATTTCAATCTTCTCTATTTTTTATACTTTTATTAATACAGCACTGTCACATTAAAATTTGCATTAAATCTTGATATCTGATAATATATATCTCCCCCTTTGTTCTCTAATATTGCTCTGTGTATTCTAGACCCTATTCTTTTTAACCTACAGTTTAGAATTAACTTAACTTTCTTTAGCATACTTATAAGGATACTAATTGGAATTTCAATATATCAGTCAAACAATATAACTGTTTGGGATCATTGCCATATAACAGCAATGAGTCATGTGGTACAAAAACATGAACATATTGCTTCACTTAATTTCTCTCAGTTATGTGTTTTAGTTTTCAGAGTAAAGTTTAGTTAGATTTTTTTACTCTTTACATTATTTTTGAACTACTGTAAATTTCTTTTTCTTAATTTTATTTTTTAAATAGTTGTAGTGACTTTGCTATATTCACTTAGCCTAAATATTATTATATTGAATCTATAGATTACTTTGGCTAGTATGCACATCTTAACAACATTATATCTTCCAATCCATGAACACAGAATGTCTTTCCATTAATTTGGCTCTATAATTTATTTCAACAGTATGGTATAGTTTTCAGTGTATGTATCTTCAACCTCCTTATGTTAGCTTCACTCCTATTTTAATTTGATACTATTGTAAATGAGTGATATTTAATTTTATTTAGACTGCTTATAGTATCTAGAAGTGCAAATAATTTTTTGTGTTTTGAGTTTTTAATCTTACAACTTTGCTGAATTTGTTCATAAGGTCTAACAGTTTGTTGAAATCTGTAGGATTTTCTACTTATAAGATCATGTTGTCTACAATCAGAAATTATTTTACTTCTTCCTTTTCTATTTCAGGATAATATTTACCTCTTTTTCTTGTGTGATAGCTCTGGACTTCCTCTTATGTTGAATAGTAGAGGTAAAAGTGGGAATTCTTGCCTTATTTCTAATCTAGAGGAAATGTTTTCAGTCTTTCACCATTGGCTTTAATGTTAGCTGTGAGTCTTTTCCTAAATGGTCTTTATTATGCTGAGATAATTCTCTTCTACCCCTAGTGTTCCTTTTTTTTTTTTTTTTTTTTGTATGTTTCTTATGTAAGGGTGAGGAGTTTTGTCAGATATTTTCTCTGCATTAGTTGAGATATCCATGTGGGTTTAGTCCTTCCTGTAGTTAATATATTACTTTGACTGCTCTTCATCTTTTAAACCATCCTTGCATTCCAGGGAAAAAAACCCACTTTGTCACAGTGTACAATCCTTTTAATATGCTATATGATGTTGAATATCTTTGGTGGTTTTTATTTCAGCATTCATTAGGGACATTGATCTGTAGTTTTCATTTCCTATGTCTTTGTCTGGCTTTGATGTCAGGGTAATGAAATTTAGGTTTTTTTCATATTTTGGCTATTGTAAATAATGCTACAATAAACACTGGGGTACATATATCTTTTTCAATTAGGTTTTTGTTTTCTTTGATATATATCCAGACATGAAAATGCTGAATCATAAGACAGTTATATTTTTAATTTTTTAAAGAAACTTCTTACTTTTTCCATAGTGACTGCACCAATTTACAACTCCACCAGCAGTATACAAGTATTTCCTTTTTTCCACATCCTCACCAATACTCCTTATTTGTTGTCTTTTTGATAATAGCCATTTTGTCACTGTGGTTTTCATTTGGAATTCTCTGATGATTTCTGGTGTTGATATCTTATCATGTGCCTGTTGGTCAGCTGTATGCCTTCTTTAGAAAAATGTCAATACAGGTCCATTTTTCAACTGGTTGGTTTTTGTTGTTGAGGTATATGAGTGATTTATATATTTTGGATATTAACCCCGTATCATGTATATTATTTGAAAATGATTTCTCCAGTTTAGTAAGCTACCTTTTCACTTTGTTGATGGTTTCCTTTGTCATGCAAAAGGCAAAGTTTATTAAATTCATTTTTTAAAAAATTTCCTTTGCTTAAAGAGATGGATCTAGAAAAATAATGCTATGACCAACGTCAGAGAGCATACTTCGTGCATTTTCTGCTAGGAGTTTTGTGGTTTGAGGCTTTACACTTGCCTTTAGAACAAAAAGTGAAGTGAAAGTGTTAGCTGTGTCCAACTGTTTGCAAACCCCATTAGGTCTTTAATCTATTTTTAA
The DNA here is from genome assembly GCF_963930625.1 of Muntiacus reevesi. Classification (NCBI taxonomy): domain Eukaryota; kingdom Metazoa; phylum Chordata; class Mammalia; order Artiodactyla; family Cervidae; genus Muntiacus; species Muntiacus reevesi. The sequence continues at coordinate 26,483,716 of NC_089255.1, read as the reverse complement.
TTAAATTTTACAAAGGGCATGAGAAAGTAGTCTAGTTTAATCCTTTTGCATGTAGCTATCCAAGTTTTCCAATGGCATCTACTGAAGAGTCTATGAAAAATAAAAGTGATGAGAGTGGGCATTCTTGTCTTGTTCCTGATCTTAAAGAAAATGTTTTCAGATTTTCAGCAGTGAGTATGCTGTTAACTGTGAGGTTATTATATATGGCTTTTTTATGTTGAAGTACCTTCTCTCTATATCCACTTTGCTTAGAGTTTTTATCATAGATGCATGTTGAGTATTGTCAAAAGTTTTCTCTGGATCTATTAAAATGATATTTGATCTTTATTCTTCACTTTGTCAATGTAATGTATCAAGTTGATTGCTTTGTGGATATTGAACCATCCTTGCATCTCTGAGATAAGCACCAATGGATCATGGTGTATAATCATTTTAAGTATTATTGAATTTGTTTTGCAAGTTTTTTGGAGGATTTGTACATCTAGGTTCATCAGTGATATTGACTTGTAGTTTTCTTTTTTGTAATATTTTTGTCTGATATTGATATCAGGATGATGCTGGCAACATTTGCAAGCATTTTCTCCCATTCTGTAAGTTGTCTTTTAATTTTTTGAATCTGATAGATCAAATCTTGCATCATTATTTTACTTTTTCAAAACACGTTTATTATCCTGAGAGTTTATTTCAAAGGAGAGTTTTAAAATCTCTTTCTCAAGTTGAAAACTTCTATAATAGTTTCTCTCCCACAGTCTGATTGGGATTTGTCTAGACTGCCTTGGATTTGTGCACTGCCTTGTGTTAAATATTTATACTTAACACTAAGAAGTCAATCCATGAGAGAACATGGTATAACTCTCCTGATAATCTGGTTTTCTTTTATATACCTCGGTCAAGATTCACATTTTCTTAATGGTGCATGTACTATCTTTCAAAGCTTATTTCCAGATGATTTGTGTTTCTATTGAAAGTGAAATAATTTACCCATAAGATTTACAATCTTCTCATCCATAAAAGGAAAGTTTTATTACCTACATGTTTTGTAGTTAGCCAACTTATTGAATCATTTTGTGTTTTAGTTGATTCTCTTCTTCTTGGTAGACATTCATTTCTTAGCCAACAATCAAAACTTCTTTTCCTAATATTCATGCCTGTATATTATTACCTTTGTCTCATTTCATTGGTATATATACAAGCAATGATGATGATGTATCAACTGACTTTCCCCAAATTACATTATCTTAAAAGTACCTGTAAGTATCAGTGACTTACAGCAACTTCCTTTTTTTTTCACTCACATTGACTTGTTGCTTCTGGTTGGTATATATATTTTCTCTCCCTCTTGTACCTCCCCTCCCATCTTACCCCTCTAGGTCATCACAGAGCACTGAGCTGGGCTCCCTGTGTCTACAGCAGCTTCCTGCTAGCTAGCTAGCTGTTTTACACATAGTAAAGAACATATGTCAGTGCAGCTCTCTCAGTTCATCCCACCCTTCCCTTACCCGACTATGTCCACAAGTCCATTCTCTACACCTGTGTCTCTATTCCTGCCTTGCAAATAGGTTTTTTCTAATTAATTTAATTTTTTTAATTGGAGGCTAATTACTTTACAATATTATAGTGGTTTTTGCCATACGTCGACATGAATCAGTCATGGGTGTACTTTATTGCACGGGTAAAAGAGCTATGATGCATTGCATAATGGTTCTTAAAGGTTTTCTTTAAAAGTGCCATATGTAAATTTGTCTTACTGGGCAAACCAAGTCACATTACCTAGGCTAACATTTGTGAAACATAGAAATGTTATCCTTTAGTTAAAAAGGAAAATGAATCACTTAGAACAATAACTCTGTCCTAGGAATATTTTGTTTTGTCCTTGATTTTAATTGTAATGTTTTTGTGTTTTACTACTAAAATATGATTTTGCCAATTATTTCTGATGAATAGGGTTTTTTTTTAATCAATTTAGATCATTTATTTCTATTTCTGATTTACTTTATCAAAAATAGGTTTCAATTTTCTCTATTTTTGCTTCTACATCTATTAAGACATTCTTATGTTACTTCTATTAATTAAAAATTGTGTTATATTTATATATTATATTCACATATGATACAATAATGGATAGCTCGTAAGGTATACATCTTACTTGATAATGTTCTATTGTTTGGAAATATTTTACTCTAGAATGTGGCTTAATAAAATATAATCTTTGTAACTCTGGTTATCCAAGGTTATCTATCTGGTTATCTAAGAGCTCAACAATTAGGTAGTCATTGTGTAAAATCTTATATATCCATATGATAATACTAATAATTTAGTACAAAATCATTCAAACATGTTATTAAAGTGTCTAACTGTATGCTAAATTTTTCTAAATTACTTTTTATTTTAAAATATCATACTCATAGCTAAAGAATGTGTCTCTCAACGTGGTGGTGGTGGTGAGTTTTGGGTAGGGCATGGAATTAACACATGGAAAAAGGTCTTTAATATGGTTAAATACACAGACTCCTAATCACTATGCTAACCTTTATTCCAGAGACTTTTCTTCAAATGTAAAATCAAGTTTCATTGCCAGTCACAACCTTCTTCTAATCACTAGAGATAAATTTACTTTCTATCATAACTAAAACAGCAAACTTTCCCTGCCAGATTTTTTGTTTCCACTCCTCCTCATTATTACTAAAGAGAAATCTTCAAATTAGAATAAAAAATGTGTAAGAGTCTGAAACTTAATCAGGCATGCTGAATAAAGACCAAAACAGGAAACCAGGTTCAACAGAACTACTGTGTTATGAATCCCCTCTCTAGAGGGCCAGTTTCCAAAGATGGCCTCTACAGAACTTAAAAGGGAACAATATTTAAATTCTTCATTTGATTCTGCCTAGACCATGATTTTCTTTGCCACTGTCACTTTGCCTTTACAGTTTATATAAAAAGGGAGAACTACAGAGGGGAAACCTGAAGAGTAACCATGACTGACTTCTTAATCCCATAATGTTGTTCCTAACAGCCTATTCAGCAATTCATATGAATTCCCACAATAATTCATGGAACACTACTATATCTGGTTTTTCTGAGATATGAGAAAACCGTTGTATTTGGTTTTTCTGTATACTCAGATGTGGAAAATGGCATTCAGCTACACAGGATTCTATGATATTCACCTTGTATCTTCAGGTAACGTAAAGCTCACATGTGTCTGAGCTTTCCTTATTTCTTTCTTCTACCCCTTCTCGTTTTATAACTAAATATGGGAATTATAAAAATACTATTTCTCCGAATCATAGCTGAGATTTTATATGAGAGCTTATAAAAAATGCTACTTCAAACACTTGCTAAAAATCTTAAAAGATCTTGCCAGATGCTCCTTTTTGTTCTGATCCTAAACCAGGGAAAATTCCAGAAAATGAATGGATATTCCTTCTTTCAGAAAAGTCTATCCTCTGTACTTTCTGTTACTTTTAACGAGTAGCAGGCAAGGAATTTTATTTGTACTTGAGATAGCAAAATTTAGGACATTCTTTGTGAGCATAAGTAAACATGACATATTTTAATAATTGATACTTATTAGACTTTAGCATGTATTTTCAAGAGTGTGTTTTTACTGAAGGGAGGAATTGAAATGTGAACTCTCATAAATTTTCATTTTAATATTGACTTATAATCTATTCTTAAAAAGATATAGGAAAAAAAAGATATAGGCGTATTTCTCATAAACTAACTCAAAAAAATTTAAAGTTGTAGAAAGGATTTAGATCTGTTGATATTGTCCTTAATTCAACTTGACATATCTCTCACTAATAGAACAAAGACTATTGAATAGCATTATCTTTAATGTCTTTGTATGTCACAAACACTGAGTTAACTTGGATGTGTTTTTATTTGTTTTTTGGGGGGGAGCAGAATCTGCGTTTTTTTCAGTATTATTTAAAGTGGTAAGTCCTTATACATATTTACTTATTGTCAACACTTTGTTAGCTGTAGGAAATTAGGAAAGCTCTTTGTTCACTTTGTTTTTATTATATCCAGAATAGGAATATGAATACTTGAAAATCATGGTAACATCTCTGTATATGGTAGGTAGCTCAGCTGGTAAAGAATTTGCCTGCAATGCAGGAGACCACGAATCAATTCCTGGGTCAGGAAGATCCGCTGGAGAAGGGATAGGCTTCCCACTCCAGTATTCTTGAGCTTCTCTGGCGGCTCAGACAGTAAAGAATCCACCTGCAATGTGGGAGATCTGTGTTTGATCCCTGGGTTGGGAAACTCTCCTGGAGGAGGGCATGGCAACCCACTCCAGTATTCTAGACTGGAGGATCCCATGGACGGATGAGCCTGGTGGGCTACAGTCCATGGGGTACCGAAGAGTTGGAGGCAACTAAGTATAGCACAAAGTAATGTGGCTCAAAGCAAGTCATCTACCCTAATGAGTAATGTTTCGTAAGGCCAATTCTAACATGGAAATCTGTCATTCTTTTGCAGCTTTGAAAGCAAATAAGTATACCCATGTAGAGAATTGCTCTAGCTCTGTAAGTAAATTCATCCTTTTAGGCTTCCCTTATACTTGGGAAATTCAGATCCTCTGTTTCTCAGTTTTGGCACATATATTCTGACACTCATTGGAAATCTGTGCATTATCTGTGCTGTGAGGTGCGACCATCAACTGCAAACTCCAATGTACATCTTGGAGTTTGCCAATTTTTCCTTCCTGGAGATCTGGTTTATCACCTCCACTGTCCCTAATATGCTAGCCAGCTTTCTTTCTGAGACCAACACCATCTCCTTCTCTGGCTGCTTCCTCCAGTTCTACTTCTTCTTCTCCATGGGCACCACTGAGACCCTCTTCTTGTCTGCCATGGCCTTTGACAGGTACCTTGCCATCTGCAGGCCCCTTCACTACCCCACTGTCATGACGGTGCAACGCTGCATCAGAATGGGAGCCTGCTGCTGGCTGTGTGGCTTCTTGTACTTCCTCTTGCCTATATATCTAATCTCTCAGCTCCCCTTTTATTGTCTCAGGAAAATTGATCACTTCCTATGTGACCCAGGACCCCTTATAAAGCTGTCCTGTGTGCCAGCTCCTGTCACTGAGATCCTCTGTGCCATCTACAATTCAGTCCTCATTTTCTCCACCTTACTCTGCATCACCAGCTCCTACACCCCGGTGATCAGGGCTGTGTTTAGGGTGCCCTCAGCAGAAACCCGGCATAAGGCTTTCTCTACATGTGGCTCCCATCTGTCTGTAGTGTCTCTGTTCTATGGCTCTATTATGGTTGTATATGTGAGCCCAACGGCAGGCAATCCAGTCAGGATTCAGAAATATGTGACTTTGTTTTATTCTGTATTAACTCCACTGTTCAACCCCTTGATCTATAGTCTCCGGAATAAAGAGATGAAGGAGGCTCTGAGGAAATTATTTAAGACTGTGAGATTTAGGCAGAGGTCTGGCAGAAATCTTTGAAGAACTTGTGTTTGCAACTGAAATAATATATGTGAAATAAATGATTGAAAGATTAGCATTCATTTGTATTAACCACATTAGACAAATATATTTGGGGGAGGGAGAAGAACATAGTCAAATGTAATTAAATGTTTATTAAATTAACTGTGGTCATCTGTCCATTTTTTTATTGTTTGAGAAAATTTACATTAATAGTAAAATTTTTTCATATTCAAATAAAAATAATCAAAGAAAAAATAATCAGTCAGTCATCTTCCTGGCATTCAGACTTAATACTAGTTAAAATTTTGATGTTACCATATCAGTTACACATGTATACACAATAATCAAATATTTATTACTAATATTTCTCTGATAAGTCAAAAGTCATCCTAAATTTACAAAACAACATTTAAATTTTAATCTATATGTCAATATTAAAGACATGACAAAATCAACTTCTTTATAAAAGTTCATTTATCATAATTGTACTTCCCACTTTCTCATCAAGATTTAGTTTAAATACTCAGAATTTGGATCCAGATGGTTGCCATTATTTCTCCATTATATGTTAGTTTAATAATTATTTTTAAAATAAATTCTCTATAAAATAAACCATACACTGCCTTTTCCTGATACGTCATTTGTGCATTCTACAAGCTAGAGATAACAGCCAGTGACCCTCAGGTATTGTTGCAATTACAGAAATTACTGGATTTGTTTTGCTAACTATGTCAAGAACAATAGCATCTTATACTGTCAGCCAGAATTTTCCTCATTCCACAAAAAGACCATGAATCCATTAGTTATTACTCCCCCCATTTTCCTCTCTCCATTGCTTGGAAACAATTAATCTACCTTCTGTTCTATAGATTTGCTTACTCCCAAAATTTCATATAAATGGAATCATACAATATATGTGACCTTTTGTGACCAACTTCTTTCACTTAACATAATGTGTACAAGATTCACTTTTGCTGGACATGTTTATCTGTACTTTATTCCTTTTTATGGCTGAATAGCATTTCTTAGTATGGATATACTACATTTTATCTATTCAATAGTTGATGGACTTTTGAGTTGTTTTCATCATTGATCTATTATGAACTATACATGTACAAATTTTTGTGTGAACATATATTTTCACTTTGGGGGGGTTTACTCCAGGGAGAGGAATTGCTGTGTCATATGTTAACTATTTAACATTTTGAGGAATTGTCAGACTATTTTCCGAAGTGACTGTGCCATCTTTACTATCATATCAGCATAGTATGAAGTGTATGGGGTTCATTTTCTCTGTATCCTCACCAACACTTGTTGTTTGCTCTTTCTTTTCTTTGTCCTTTGGCTATCCTTGTATACATGAAGTGGTATCTTATTGTGGTGCTCACTTGGATTTCCCTAATGATAAGGACACTGATTATCTTTCGGTGTGCTTATTGGCCACTTGCATGTCTTCACTGGGAAATATATATTCAAATCCTTGATAATTTTAAAACATTAGCCTATCCATCTTTCTAATTCTCAACTGTAGAGTTCTTTACATATACTCTGGATATAAGTCACTTATTAGATAAATAATTTGCAAATATCTTTTATAAATCTGTGAGTTACATTTTTACTTTTATGAATGTCCTTTGAAGTTTTGAATTTTAATGAAGTCCAACTTATGTTTTTACTTTTTATCACTTGTGAGCTGGTTTCATATCTAAGAAATCTTTGCCTAATCGAAGGTCACAAAAGCTACTGCTATGCTTATTTATATATTTATTTTTTGTTATAGATGATTTTTCAACTTTTATATTAATTTTATATTTTAGTAGGTATTTGTTAAGACCAGAGGTCTAACACAAACTCCAAATCACTACTTTAAAATAAAAGTTTCTCAAATATTTTATGGCATATCCAAATCTGTCACAAAGTTTATGGGGCAATGTGAGTCACAGCATACTTACTTATTTTTTGTTTTGCCATCTTGATATTCCTGAAAAGATTGCTTTCTATCACACATTTTCAAAAGGAATCTATTTGATTATGTCCCTAGATTATAAAATCTTGCTATAATCATTTTAAAGTAAATTATTTATATAATTTATAATTAAATAGTACCTTTCAGTGACATTTCAAGCAATATTTAGGGTAGGAAAAAAGAATGAGAAATAAATTACTTATATAAAAGAAAATAGGCAAATTGTGGAATATAGAGAATTAATGAAATGACTATAATAATTAAATAAATAATGTGTGGTAATAAAGTTCTTTTCTTTAAATACATATAAAATATCAAATTGTATAGAAAAAAGACTTACTATGACTAAATAGTTAAGAAGTTATAATAAGGGCAATTTTGATGGTGACCAAATTGCAGCAAAAAATGTGCTTATTAATGCAGGATAAGAAGGAATTACAGTGGCTATTCAACTATCCATTCACTTCTTTCACATGAGGAAATCCCTTGGGGTAAAGAAAAGAAGACAGGGGGAAACACACTAAATTCCTTAGCAACTAGACTCCAGGTAAATCCAGTAATCCAGTAAAGGTATTGTCCTGGGGAAAAAAAAAAAAAAGCTCATCCTTTAAATCTTCCTTCAAATGTTGCTGATAAAGGATTTAAAGTGAAAAAAAGTGTAGTCGCTCAGTTGTGCCCAACTGTTTGTGACCCCGTGAACTCTAGCCCACCTGGCTCCTCTGTCCATGGGATTCTCCAGGCAAGAATATTGGAGTGGGTTACCAGACCCTCCTCCAGAGAATCTTCCTGACCCAGGGATTGAACCTGGGTCTCCGGCATTGCAGGCAGATTCTTTACCATCTGAGCACCACTCGAAAAAAAATCTAGTACTTATTTGGAGGCATGGCTTTCTAGAAAATATCATGTAAGTTATACAACTCTTGGGAATTTTGCAATTTAAATGCTTCCAGTTGTGTAAAAAACGTAAGATCAATTAGAAACCTAAACTCTGTGGTAGGTGGTATGGCACTTCTGTGTCCAACATGCCCACTAGCCTCTCTGAGACCAGCAGCATCTCTTTCTCTGGCTGCTTCCTGAGGTTCTGCTTCTTCTCCACGGGCAGCACCGAGACCGTCTTGTCTGCCTCGGGCTTTGACAGGCACCTCGCCTCTGCAGGCCCCTACCCTTCCCCACTGCCGTGACGGCACAACGCTATAGCAATACGGGAGCCTGCTGCCGCGTGGTTGCTTCTTGTACTTCCTCTTGTCTATTCACCTAATCTCTCAGCTCCGGTTTTGTTGTCTCAATAAGACTGACCACTTCCTGTGTGAACCAGATCTCCTCATAAAATTGTCCTTATGCCAACTCCTGTCCCTGAGATCATCTGCGCTACCTGTGACTCAGTCGCCATTTTCTCTGCCTTGCTCTTCATTACCAGCTCCTACACCCTGGTGATCAGAGCTGGGCTTAGGGGCCTCTCAGCAGATAGGTGGTTTAAGGCTTTCTCTAGGTATGTCTCCCACCTGACTGTGCCGTCCCTATTCTATGGCTCTATTGTGATTGTATATGTGAGGCCAAGAGCAGGGAATCTAAGAGACCCAGAAAAGTCTGAGTCAGCTCTATTCCATGTTAACTCCATTATTCAACCACTTGATCTATAGTATATCTCTAGAATAAAGAGGTGAAGGCAAATCTAATAAAATTACTTAGGACTGTAATATTTAACCAAAGGCCTGGAAGAAATCTTTGAAGAACTTGCATTGACAGCTGAAATAATATATGGAAAATAAATAAAGTATTAATATTCAACTGTATTAACTGAAGTAGAAAAATAACTTTCAGGAGGAGGAAGAACTAATTCAATGTAACAAAATGTTAATAAAGCTATGTTTATTTGTTCTTTTATTAGAGAAAAATTTGCATTAATAGTAAAATTTTTCAGGCAAATAAAAATAATCAGAAAAATAAGCTAATGTCAACTTGTTAGCATACTGATTGAATGCTAGTTAATATTTTGCTATCAATATCACACACATACACATACAATCTATCCTATTCTAAAATTATTATAAAATTTTCCGAGTGAGTCAATAGTTATTATACATGCTAAATTTATAAAACATTTAAATGTCATTGTGTCTATTAAAATATGACAAGCTGTATTCACTTTCTAATGAAAATTGATTTATTATAATTATATTTATTCCCAGTTTCTCAACAAGACTTAGTGAAAATATTCTTTAGTATTTATCTCTAGATGGTTGCCATTAATTTTTATCCACTATATATAAACTTTTAAGAATTGTTTTTGAAAGTGTTCTATTTAGGCTAAGCCATGCATTGCCTTTTTCTAACATGCCATTTTTGCCTGCTATCAGTTCAAATGTAATGGCTAGTGACTCCCAGGTACTGCAATGACAGATTGTGTTAGATTTGCTCTGTTAACTGTCTCAAGGACACTAGTGTGTCCTACTCCCAAGCAGATTGTTTTTCATCCTGTAAAGAAACCTTGGACCCAGTAACAATCACTCCCCACTCTCCCTTCTCTCTAGTCCTGACATCCCCTTTCCATTTCGGTGTATTTGTCTATTCTGGATGCAGTACTAATGGAATCATACGATATCTTGCCTTTTGTGCCTTTTTTCCCCCTTTACCACAATGTTCATATATGTTGTAGCATGTGTCATTACTAGATTCCTTTCCATAGCTGTATAACACCCCATTGTATAGATATACTACTTTAGTTTATCCATTCAATAGATAATGAATATTTGAGTTGTTTCCATTTTGTGGCTATCATGAATAATGCTGTTGTGAATAGTTATTAGTAAGTTTTCATAAGAACATATTTTCACTTCCCTTATGTATATCCCTGAGAGAGGAATTGCTGCATTATGTCAGCTCTATATTTAATATTTTGAAGAATTGTCAGACTGTTTTCTCAAAAGGATGCACAGTTTTTCTATCACACTAGCAATGTATGTACTTTGGATTTCAAATCTCTGCATATCCTCACCAACACTTGTTATTATTTTTTCCTGTTTACTTTAGCCATGCTAGGAGGTATGAAGTGGTATCTTATTGTGGATTTTATTAGCATTTTCCCTAAATGCTAATGGTATTGATCATCTTTTCATGTGCTTATTGGCCCTTTGTAAATCTTGGTTGGAAAAACATATACTCAAATCTTTTGACCATTTAAAAATGTTATTATTTGTCTTTTTATTGTTAAGTGATATAAGTTGTTAATGTTTTAGATATAAGACCTTTATCAAACATATGATTTGCAAATATTTTCTTCGAATCTATAAACTCTCATTCAATTCAGTTCAGTTCAGTCACTCAGTCGTGTCTGACTCTTGCGACCCCATGAACTGCAGCATGCCAGGCCTCCCTGTCCATCACCAATTCCCAGAGTCCACCCAAACCCATGTCCATTGTGTCGGTGATGCCATCCAGCCATCTCATCCTCTGTCGTCCCCTTCTCCTCCTGCCCTCAGTCTTTCCGAGCATCAGGGTCTTTTCCAATGAGTCAGATCTTTGCATCAGGTGGCCAAAGTATTGGAGTTTCAGCTTCAACATCAGTCCTTCCAATGAACACCCAGGACTGATCTCCTTTAGGATGGACTGGCTGGATCTCCTTGCAGTCCAAGGGACTCACAAGAGTCTTCTCCAACACCACAGTTCAAAAGTATTAATTCTTCAGTGCTCAGCTTTCTTCACAGTCCAACTCTCACATCCATACATGACTACTGGAAAAACCATAGCCTGACTAGACAGAACTTTGTTGGCAAAGTAATGTCTCTGCTTTTTAATATGCTAAGTTGGTCATAACTTACCTTCCAAGGAGCAAGCATCTTTTAATTTCATGACTGCAATCGTCCACCACAGTGATTTTGGAGCCCAGAAAAATAGTCAGCCACTGTTTCCACTGTTTTCCCATCTATTTGCCATGAAGTGATGGGACCAGATGCCATGATCTTAGTTTTCTGAATGTTGAGCTCTAAGCCAACTTTTTCACTCTCCTCTTTCACTTTCATCAAGAGGCTCTTTAGTCTCATTACTTTCTTAAAATGTCCTCTGAAGTTTTAATTTTGGTGAAGTTCAATTTATCGATATTTTCCTTTTTCTAAATTTTTAAAAATTTGTATATCGTTTACATACAATATATTAGTTCAGGAATACTACATAGTGACTCATCATTTACATTTCCCTTTGTAGTATGATCATTTTAACAATATTAATTCTTCTGATCCATAAGCATGATATATTTTTTTATTTGTTTTTGTATAATAGTCTTCAATTTCTTTCATCAATGGCTTATAGTTTTCAGAATACACATTTTTAACATCCTTAATTATATTTATTCCTAGGTATCTTATTCTTTTTTGTGCAATTTTAAATAAGAATGTTTTCTTAATTTCTCTTTCCAATGATTTGTTATAATTTTATAGAAACACAATGTGTTTCTATATAGTACTGTGTGTTTGCAACTTTACTGAATTCATTTATTAGTTCCAGAGTTTTTTGGTGGAGACTTTAGGATTTTCTATAGATAGTATTATGTCATCTGCAAACAGTGACAGTTTTAATTCTTCCTTTCCTATTTGAAATCCTTTCATTTCTTTTCTTGTCTGATTGCTGTCATTAGGACTTCCAATACTATGCTGAATACAAGTGGCAGGAGTGGCATTCTTATCTTGTTCCTGATCTTGTAGGACATGATTTCAGCTTTCCACAATTGAATATAATGTGAGCTGTGGCCTTGAAATATACAGCCTTTATTATGTTAAGGCATGTTTCTCCTATATTAATTTTACAGAGAGATTTTTTCATAAATGGTTGTTAAATTTTGTCAAAAACTTTTCCTGTATGTATTGAAATGATCATATGGTTTATATTCTTCAATTTGCTAATGTAGTAAATCATTGATTTGTGGATAGTAAAGCATCCTTTTGTTTCTGGGAAAAATCTCAATTCATCATGATGTATGATGCTTTCAAAGTGTTCTTGAATTCAGTTTGCTAATATTGTGCTGAGAAGTTCTGCATTTGTGTGCGTTTGTTATATTGGCTATAATTTTTGTAGTGTTTGTCATTTTTTGGTATCTGAAATTGATACTGGCCTTCTATAAGGAGTTAAGAAGTGCTCCTTTCTCTTCAATTTTTTGAAGTGTTGTGAGAATTACAGGTGCTAACTCTTCCTTAAACTTTGGGTAGAATTCACCTGTGAAGCCCTCCAGTCCTAAAATTTTGCTGAGATACTTTTAATTACAGATTCAGTTCTATTACTGGTAATCAATTTGTTCATAGTTTATATTTATTCCTGATTTAGTCTTGGGAGATTGTGCATTTATAGGAATTTATCCATTTCTTCTAGGTTGTCCAATTTATTGACATATAACCATTCATAATAATCTCTTATGATCCTTTGTATTCTTAGTGGTATTGGTTAGCTTTCATTTATGATTTTATTTGTGACTACTCTTTTTCTCTTGATTAGTCTGGCTAATTGTTTATCAATTTTTGTTTTTCTTTTCAAACAACCAGTTTTTACCTTTACTGATCTTTCTACTTTTGTTTTCAGTCACTATTTCATTATTTTTTCCCATTCTGTCATTTATTATCTTCTTCCTTCAACTAACTTTGCATTTTGTTTGTTTTTGTTTTCCAGTTACTTTACTTGTAAGGATTAATTGAGATTTTTCTTCTTTTCTTAGGTATTCTTGTACCACTATAAACATTTCTCTTTAGAATCATTCATCCTACGTCCCACTAGTTTAACTTTGTATCTAGCTTATTTACTTATTTTATTATTGGCGTATAATTGCTTACAATGTTGTATTACTTTCTTCTGTACAAAAAAGTGAATCAGCAATAAGTATACATAAATTCTCTCTCTCTCGAATCTCTCTCCCACCCCTCTATGACATCACAGGTTCCATAGATTTTGATAGCTATGTTTCCATTTTCATTTTCCTCCAAGTTTTTTTTAGTGTGCGCTTTTATTTTTTCAATGACCCCCTTGATTGTTTAGTAGTGTGTTGTTTAAATTCCATGTGTGTGGTTTTTGAAGCTTTTTTTCCCCTTGTAATCTCATGGGTCATGGTGAGAAAAGACAGTTGATATGAATTCAATATTCTTGAATTTGTAGAGACTTGTTTTGTGGCCTAGAAAGGTGATCTATCCTAGAGACTATTCCAAGTGCACTTGAAAGGAATATATGTTCTGTTGCTTTTGAATGGAATTTTCTATGTATATCTATTAAATCTAATTGTCTAATATGTCATTTAAAACAGGTGTTTCCCTATTAGTTTTCTGTCAGAATGATCTCGTCATTGATAAAACTGGGGTGTTAAGGTCCCCTACTATTACTGAGGTTTTGGTTTTTTCTTTATATTCGCCCTATGTGTTTGCATGTGTGCATGCTCAGTCCCTTCAGTGGTGCCCAGCTCTTTGTGACCCTACGGACTACAGCCCACAAGTCTCCTCTGTCCATGGAACTCTCCAGGCAGGAGAAAAGGAGTGGGCTGCCATGCCCTCCTCCAGGGGATCTTCCTGACCCAGGGGTCAAACCCACAACTACGTCTCTTGCATTAGCAGGCAGGTTAGATGCCTATATTTATAATTGTTAAAGCTTCTTTTTGGATTTTTCCCTTTGCCATTATGCACTGTCCTTTTCTGTCTCTTGTTATAGTCTTTGTTTTAAGGTCTAAGTTTGTCTGATATAAATTTTGCTATTCCAGTTTTTGTTTTGTTTCCATTTTCTTGGAATACCTTTGTTAACTCCTCACTTTGACTGTGTGTGTGTGTGTAGATCTGAACTGTGTCTCCTTAGGCAGCATATAGATGAGTCTTATTTTTTTATCCATTTAGCCACTCTGTGTCTTTTAATTGAAGCATTTAGTCCATTTACATTTAAAGTAATTATTAATAGGTATGTATTTATTGTCATTTGTTAATTGTTTGGGGGTTGTTTTTACAGTGGTTTTTGGTTCCTTTCTTCTTCTCTTCTTTTGTGATAGGATAATGGTCTCAATGTTTTGTTTGGGTTCCTTTTAATTTTTTGTGCATGTATCTATTATTTTTTGGGGTTTGTGATTGCCATGAGGTTCATATATAAACAGTATTTTCTATACAGGTATATTTTTGAGTTGATGCTCTCTTAAGTTTGAATGCATTCTAAGCACCTTGCTTTTTACTCCTTCACATTTATGTTTTGTTTTTGACATCATAGTTTTCATCTTTTTATATTATGTATATATCCCTTAATTACTTATTATGATTATAGACACTTTTACTACTTTTGTCTTTTAACCTTCTTATTAGCATTAAAAGTGTTTGATCTACTTCCTTAACTATATTGTTATTAGCAGAGGGTTTTCCTTTCATAATATTCTTATGTCTATTCCTGGCTTTTTTTTTTTTTTTTTTTTGCTTAGTTGTTGCTGTTCAGTCACTGTGTCGTGTCCAACTCTTTGCAACCCCATGCATGCCAGACTTCCTTGTCTTTCACTATCTCCCTGAGTTTGCTCAAACTCATGTCTATTGAGTCAGTGATGCCATCCAACCATCTCATCGTCTGTCACCCACTTCTCCTCTTGCCCTCAATCTTTCCCAGCATCAAGATCTTTTCCAATGAGTCAGCAAGGTTAGTGGTGATGAACTCTTAGCTTTTGCTTGTTGATAAACCTCTTTATCTCTTTTTCAAATCTAAATGATAACCTTGCGGGATAAAACAGTCTTGATTTTAGGCAATTTTGTTCCATCTTTAAGAATATCTTGTAGAGGTATTTTAAAGCTTAAAAGACAAAATTCTTATCAAAAATTCAGTTACCAAAATTCAGTTTCTGGTTATACAGTGTCAGGTCAGTTGCAATTAGTACTATTAGTGCAAAGATATGTCATTTGTTTTTTACATAAAAGTAGAAAAGTGTGCAAAAGCAATGTAAAATTTTTAGTCTTCTATTATTACAAAGAGTTTGAATACATATACTTACACACTCATGCAAATTTGACTTATTTTTTTGTTTTATTATGTCCATAATAAATTTACTTACTATTGTTTGACTCAGAAATTTAAAAAAGTAATTATTTCAGTAATATTAAATATAGGATCCCATTAGGAGACTCTAAAGGGTAAGAGTAGAAAATATTCCATTAACTTTATAACACATGGTAGAATCAAACACAATATGAAATATAGGAGAAGTCTTGAATACAGTACAAGAGAAAAAAACAAAAATAGCATATAGTAGGAAATCCTAAAAAAATATTGATTTTGTAAGTGATTGGGGAAGGATAAGTTCATGACTATTCTTAAGGCCTTGAAATAGGATTCTGTCATTTTCTGGATATGCATTAGACAATATAAAAAATAAGATGTTAACTAAAGAAAAAGTCCACATAGAAATATGATAGTTTCTACCAAGTATCTATTTGAAAACTACCCTGCCTATCTAAAGGATTTCCCTAATAGCTCAGTTGGTAAAGAATCCATCTGCAATGCAGGACACCCTGGTTCGATTCCTGGGTGAGGAAGATCCACTGGAGAAGGGAAAGACTACCCATTCCAGTATTCTTGGGCTTCCATTGTGGCTCAACTGATAAAGAATCCACCTACAATGTGGGAAACCTGGGTTCAATCCCTGGGTTGGAAAGATCCCCTGGGGAAGAAAAAGGCTACCCACTCCAGTGTTCTGGCCTGGAGAATTCCAAAGACTGCCTAGTCCATGCAGCTGCTAAGAGTTGGACACGACTGAATGACTTTCACTCCTATCTGAAAATACAGGAATCAGGAAGACCTGGGGGATGAGTTTTATCTTAGAGTCAGTCTCTCATCATTGTGAAGACAAGAGGTAGTGAATTATAATTCATCTCCGAAATTCTCCAGATTATTTTATCAGTATTAAACAGAAATTAAGATAACCAGATACAGAACACACTGGCATATTTATCTTCTGAATTGTTTTCCATAAATAATGCATATTAAGCAACAACATTGAACAAGGATTTGTGAAAGTGTTGAATATAAATGCCTTCTGCTGCATAACCAGGCCATTTTATACCTTACAGCTGCTGCTGCTGCTAAGTCACGTCAGTCGTGTCCGACTCTCTGCGACCCCATAGACGGCAGCCCAACAGGCTCCGCCATCCCTGAGATTCTCCAGGCAAGAGTTCTGGAGTGGGTTGCCATTTCCTTCTCCATTACACCTTATAGACAATCAGAATTGTCTTCATGCTGTCAGTTACATAGTACAGTGAGAAATGCATTCTTACTTAAGTATATCATGCATTATATATGTAAATAGATTTATTATCTCTATGATAAAGTGTTATGTACCTTTTATTACTCCAAAATTGGCATCTGAGCAGTACAATTTTGAGAGGGAAAGATACAGTTTAACTGCCACTTAAATATAAATTCCACTCAATGTTTTCAAAGACTGTATCTTAAAGAGGTTAAATAAAAGTAGGAAATAGAATTAGAAAAAAAGGAATAAAAGCACATATTTAGGGGAAGAAAGTATAAAAATAAGTAAAATTCATTCAATGTCTTTTTTATCATCATTACTCTTTAATTCAAGTTAATCAGTCCTCCTCATTGGTCAAAATGATTTGCTTTAATATCACAAATACTCAATTTGTAAATGTCTAGCCACAGGCTACAGTGGTAATAACAGTTCTATAAATTTACTTTGTTTCTAGGAAAAGAACATTTCTTATGACTGCAGAAACCCGGCCAGACTTTAGATACCGGCTCTTCAGTTTTGACATAGCTGCCTTCATTTCTTTATTCCTTAGTGTATAGATCACAGGGTTTAAAATGGGAGTAAAGATGGTGTAGAACACTGCAAGGACTTTGTCAGCCCAATAACCACTGAAGGGCCACACGTAGATGAAGATGCATGGTCCAAAGAATAATATGACCACAGTGATGTGAGCAGTCAGTGTGGAGCGGGCCTTGGCCGTGCTAGCAGAGGAGCGACTCCTAACTGTGATGAGTATCACAGTGTAAGATACAACCAACAGGAGGAAGGAACTCAAAGAAAGAAGGCCACTGTCTGCAACTATTAGTAAACTGATAACATAAGTGTCTGTGCAGGCCAGTTTGGTCACTAAAGGGAGGTCACAGAAAAAACTATCCACTTGATTAGGCCCACAAAAAGGCAAGTTAACAGTAAAAGCCAGCTGGCTAGTGGTATGGATGAAACCCACACACCATGGAATGAGGACCAGAGTAATACACACACGCCAGTTCATGATTGTCGTGTAATGGAGAGGTTTACATATAGCAACGTAACGGTCATAAGCCATGGATACAAGGAGCACCATTTCACCACCAGCAAATAGATGAACAAAGAAAATCTGGGCCAGGCAGGCCTCAAAAGAAATAGTCTTGCGCTCAACCAGAAAGTCTGCAATCATTTTGGGGGTAGCAAAGGAGGCAACACATATATCTATAAAAGAGAGGTTTGCGAGCAGAAAGTACATAGGGGTATGAAGGCGGGAATCTGAGGTCACAGTGAGGATGATGAGAAAGTTTCCCAGCAGTATTGCTAGGTAGAGCAGTGAAAATATAAGAAACAAGAGAGGTTGGAGCTCCTGGGAACTAGATAAACCCAGCAACACAAATTCAGTCACCCGAGAATGATTTGTCTCATACATTGACTTTGCAAAGGATTTCTCTTCAGTCACTTGAATAGGAGAGAAATAGAAATCAGTGAATGAACTAATTGTGGTTTAATTTTCCAGTTCAGTTAGAAAGTCTAGTTTCTACTCAAATGTACTTGTTAGACCTCACAGGTGTCTAAATAAAGTGCTCTAGAAATCAAAAGGAGAACAGAGTCAGGATGGGATATTGAGCCCAAAATTTTCTAGAAGAGGAGGGCAGTAGTTGGGAGGTTGGTGGAGAGAATTTCAACCAATTGATTCATTAATTGTTTAAGTTTAGTAAGTTAAGAAAGCTAATTTTCAAATGAGATTTACAAGTGAATGTTGCAAATAAATATCTGAAAAGTTGTTTATATATCACAGAAATCCACTATGATTATCTACAGAGACAAAATTGTCATTTTTTCTTCACTAAATAAAATAAAAACTCTTAAAAAGAGGAAAATGTGTGAACTGCTACCAGAAGGAAATACATTTTCACAAAATTAATGTGCAAAAGACATTAGACACAAAAGAGTAAATGCTCTATTACTCTATTTAAATGAAGTTTAAAGACAGATGAGCAAGTCTATAGTTTTGAAGCTAGGATAGCAGTTTTCTTTGATGGGATTAAAGGGACAGGAGGAAACATCAGAGGGGCTATTGGATTGCCAGTAATGGTCTGATTTTGATTCAGTTGAGTGGCTTCTTAGGATATACAGAAAAAAGGGGACTTTCTTTCTCTTTCCCTTGTGGGTTCTAAAAACCTCCTCCTACTGTAACAGTTAAAATTCTTTTCTCACTGCTAGTAAGATAGTTTGAGGCATTGGCTTCTTCAGAAACTTTCTTTCACAATTCAGCATTAGTGGAAGATGATCGTGTATTTTATGTCATAAATCATTGAGATTTGCATAATACATGAATATTTTCATGTTTTCAGTTTTTTCTCTTATGATAGGGGGCTATGGACATGAGAGGAAGAAAGTTTAGCTTTCTCATCTTTGGTCCAAAGGAGGGGGAAAAACTGTGAAGGATAAACATACAGATTAAATCTATTTCCTCTTCTGTTACAAAGTAGCTCATTGACCTCAGAAAAGCTCTTAAATCAATACCTCCATTCTTAAGAATGTAGGATGAAGATTTTGGACAAACAAAGCTCTAAGTGTTTTGCAATATAAATCAATTCTTATTTTTAGTAAACTTGTTTTATAATAATTTAACTGTCCATTTTTCCCAGAACACTGAGCTAGGTAGGATGGTGATAGAGCAGTTAGATTTAAAACTTTCCCTCCTGAAAATTCTTTAGTAATGTTAATCCTTATTCCTTTTAAAGGTGATGGTCCTTCTTTTTCTATCAGTCTCCAGTGCATTCTTTATTAAATGAAATAAGAATAGCTTTATCACTTAATAAAAAGACACTATTTTTATACATAACAAAATACTATATGATAATGGAAACTTAAATCTATTGGGAAAATATTCTAGGTTAAGATCACAACTGTGTCATCAGGTAACTGTATGACATTGATCAAGTCATTTAACTGTTCAGGGCTCATTATTCTCAGGAATAAAACATTGAGAATAATGTTATCCTGAAAGAGACATGGAAAATATTTGCTAAAAGAAAAAAATTTATAAATGATAAATCTTTAATCAAGTGTAAAAACCACACATATGTGAGCACTCTTAATAATGTATTATTTCATATCAGAGTATTTTCTTTCTGACAATAATGCCTGTTCAAGGATGGTGTTATCTAACTTTTCAAAGAACAAGTTTACTCTACTGAATGGGCTCATGTAAGTTCTTTTTTTTTTCTTCAATACTTTAGTGAATTCATGCAATCATAGGAGTTTTTGCTAAGTGGCTTGCAGATTCCACCTTTTCCTAAATCTTATCAGATAAAGCCTCTTTCCAATACTTTTTATTGCTGAAATATTATGCCTGATAGGTAATATAAAGTAGGCATGAGTATAATTACAGATGCCAATAAACTCTACCAGCTCAAAGTTAGAGTTAGAAAGAATATCAGAAACTTTCTTAACTGTCTACTTTTTCCATGCTCTTCTCTTTTCCTGGTCCCTCGCTGTTGTATGGTCCTCAGAAAGACACAAAGAAAATGCTGCCTCTTATCTAAGATAAAATGAAGAGTGTGCACACATCTTTATCTATGGTCATTAAGTCTTGGAAAGGATTTAGTTGTCAGGCACAAGTTACCAAGAAAAACTGACATGGCCTCAGATGATGAGCCATAAAACAGCTTTACTTCTAAAGAAGGTAGGAAGCACAGTGCCTGTACCTGGGATGGACTTGTCTCCAAGGATGTGGGACAGGGCTGGATGCTGTATCCTGCTGGAAGCCCTTCGTAGCTGGGGGAGCACTTGGCGCTCTCAGGAATCTGAGAGTGGTAAAAGAGGTAGTAAAAAGAAGCAAAGAAGCGATGAAAATAAATTTTCAAATGTTGCGCAGAATTTAGCCTAGATGTTGCTACATTGCTTTTCTTCATGATAGCGGTAAATAAGGAAATATGTTGGCAATCACAGCAATTTGTAGAAACTTCTAGAAATTAAAATAAAAAAAGCTTCACTAAAGGTCACATAAAGAAGATTGACTCCTGACCAACATTCCAGCGATGTATGCTTGGGAAATGTGAGCTTCCAACTTAACCTCCAGAGATATGAATGGAATTAATCAAATAGTTAAAACATTGATATCTAGAAGGAACTCAAAACATTCCAGATATACTTTTTTCATGTAAGCCTTCTTTCTCTGATCAGAAAAAATTTGTCAGAAATATTAGTCAAATGCACTCCAATTTTGTTTTTTGGAAGTACAATCAATTATAGTTATTGCCATGAAATTTAGATTCTATAAGTTCCTGAATTATCTGGAAATTTAATCATTTTCTCAAAATAATGCTTAGAAAAATTTTAGACTTCTTCCTTCTTTTCTTACTCTCCTTAATTTATTTTATTTATTTATTTATTTTACTATCCTTAATTTTAAAGTACAGATTAATTTTTCCCTCTTCAGAGATATGTATGATCTTCATATAATTGAATCAGACATTTTATCCTGTAACAGTATAATAGGTTTAACAATATTAGTGGAGCTTCTCCGATGACTCAGCATGTAAAGAACCTGCCAGTCAATGTAGGAGATGTGAGTTTGATCCCTGGATTAGTAAGATCCCCTGAGAAGGAAATGGCAACCCACTCCAGTGTTCTTGCCTGGAAAATCCCATGGACAGAGGAGCCTGGAGGGCTATAGTCCATAGGGTTGCAAAGACTTGGACATGACTGAGTACACATGCATGAAAATCCATTAGTGATAATATTCTCAAACACAGGCAACATATAGGAAAGTGAAAGTGAAAGTGAAAGTCATTCCAGCACACTTTTTTTTCACAGTTAAGTACGTAGCAGGTGATTCTTACTTTCATTAGTTATTTATATCTAATAACTATAACTAGTAGCTATAAATATATTTTATATCTACTAATATTTTCTTGACTTGAATAAGCAAACCATTCTAAATTATAAGCTTTAAAATAGCCTGAAAGGCACATCAAGAAAAGATGTCCAAAGGTATCATATGATATAGACAGAGCATTAGCCTAGGATAAAATCTTTTCTACTTCTTTTCCACTATCTTACCAAACTTTAGGCAAATCACACAACCGTTCAGGTACTCAATTTCTCTTTGAAAAAAGGAGGCAGTTGAGAACTATTCTCTTGTAAACATAACAGCCTATGATTCTCTGGCATTTGAAAATATCCCCAGAGAGAAAATTGCTTAAATGTAAAAAAAAAAAAAGTAGCTGATTACACTGATGGAAACAGTGTATATGGTTTAAAAAAAAGAAAAGGTAAAATCATGATGGTTTCATCAAAGAAATTTAGGCATCAACTACTCTTCAGGGTCAGGTATTCAGACAATCGTTAATAGATAAAATGGGCACAGAACCTAAGAAGATCCAAGAAAAAGGTAGAGAAAAGTTGCCTCCTCTGCTCTTCTGACTGAATCAAGAGTCTAGGGCAACACAACTCCCTCCTTGTGCTATGCCTTATAGTATCTACATTTGGCAAGTGAAACAAAATTTTGCAGAAGCCTTTACATAAAGACCAAAATAGAGACTACAAGTCTTCCAAGATTTCACTCTAACCATTTACACTCTGAAACATTATTGCCTTCAGCATACAGATAGAAGGAAAGCCTTTGCAATGATTAGAAACTAACTGGGGATTTGACATTAGGAGATTGTAGTAATGAGTGATGAGAGATATGTATGCTGAGCATAATAGACACTCAGAGAGAAGGTTTGGGGAGAGGGACAAGGACAGGGATGAGAGGTGAAGAGAGAAGAAAGCCCGAGGTTTTATAATGTTACACAAGGAAGTGTTATCACTCATTATCTATTGTACAGATTGTCTTATCTCTAAAAAATTTCCTGAAACATCCCAATTTCATATAATATCCATCTTCCTAATATAATTGTCAGTTACTTTTCAAAATAAAAGAAGTAACTAAACTATCCTCACCACGTTGACTTTACTATTAACACAAGTGTTACAGACCAGATCAATATAATATTTTGCATTCTTTTTTAATAATTTAGATAGGCACATATTAGTATACATAAATAATCTTCTTCCATTTATTAGCTTAGAAAATAAGACTAGATAATCTCCATGGCTATTTTCATTTCTAAAATTAGAAAAGTAGAGGCAATTATGTAATGGGAACATGTGAATTTCAGAAAAATCGCTCAAATTTCTTAGAATTTCTTCAGAAAGTCCAGCAGCATTTTAGTTAATGAATTACATATTTTCTCACTGCCAATAAATCTCAGGCATAAAATTATTTTCAGATTGCAAAACCATCATAAAATAAATTTTCCCTCCTGCTTTTAGGTGAAGTTTGATACTTAGGGAATTAATCTTACATTAATATCTTTCTCTAGAATGTATCAATAGAACTCTGAGAACATGAGTATGCATAATTCTTCTTGTCCATAATGTATTTTATAAAACTTACTTTCCTACAAGATTAAAAGCAAAATGCAATAAAGAACAGCAATTCCTGTCTTCATTCCAGGTAAACTTTGATAGGCAGTAAATATAGACTTAATGAAGTCGCTCAGTCGTGTCCAATTCTTTGTGACCCCATAGACTGTACCCCGCCAGGCTACTAGTGTCTAAATATTCTTTGAATAGAAAGTGTAAAAGGAGCAAAGAAGGCATAGATAATAGTTATACTTCCCTCAATTCATCAAATTTTAATCTTATTTCTATCAGGGCTATCCCTAAAGTCAGTACAATAGGAGAGTCTATGTTATATGCAGAGAGAAAAGAACAGGAATTTGCTTTTTCTAGATAGAGTTTCCAGTTTGAGACAACAGTGACTTTCTTTTGCTGAATTCTAGTTGTCAATTTTGCATCTAGAAAACAGCTTACTATTTATTTCTCTATTCCAAGCAAATATGTTCAAAATGTACTTATAATACTTACACGTTCTAATAACTCTCCCAGTCCTTGTTTCTCTGACTCTTCTAAACTTCCCTTAACCTGTGAATTTTCATGTCGAATGCATTTTCAATAGACTTTGACATGATTTTAAATTGGTCTTTGCACTGAAATGTACTAAGCCTCTCAGGTTCTGTGCTAAGGTAGTGCAGGCTCTGCTCCTCTTTCTTTCAACCATATAATTGCAGTATCCTAAGATAAGACATTTTATATTACCAGGATGCCAGGAAACTGATCTCATTGGAGAAGTGAAATATTACCCTTTAGAGAACTGTGAAGTCATCCTGCAGTGGGAATAATTATATTTTACATAATAATTTTAACAGAAAGTGAAAGAAAAAGAACTTCAACCAACCAAGTGGTACATATGAAAGCAAAATATTGTTTATCACTCAAACTCCTAGTGAGTAATCTTTTTGACCCCCAACTTTCTGACTATCATTAGAGACATCATACAGTCTTATAAATAATCACCAACTTTTGGGAAGGTTTTCTCCAGTCACAAGGAGCTCACTACTTTGCAAGACAGTTTAGTCTGTTGGTATAATGTTCAACTGGTTCTACCACCTGTAGTTGAAGAAATCGACTCTTTCAACATATCTGTTCTTCTAATATTTGAAGATGCTTTCATTTTTTCTCCATGACAAATCTTCTATTTCCTGGACAAATACACCTGTAGTCTATTAGACTATATTTTAGATATTTCATATGTGTTATTTCCCTGACTGTCCTCAGAGATTCTGCTGTAATTTATAACGGGTCATTTTTAAAGAATGGAAGTTGGGATTCTGTACCATTCAGCAAACTCAATTTTCTGTATACTCTAGTAAAAGTTTTACATGCACGAGGATACATGCATAATGTCATTTGTTAAAATATTTTCAAATAAGAGGATAATCTAAGTATTTATAAATGGGAAAATGAAAAAAATCATAATATTTTAACACAATGGCATACTACCAACAATTAAAATTGCATTTTATATATGAACATTAAGGAAGTTTAAAAATAAAATGACATAATTTAAATGATCACATTTTCACAGGTTTAAATAATTATGGACATTTATTTATTAAATAAAAGCAAATATAATATTTGCTTTTATAAAAGCAAAAATTTTATAAAACTTCGCTCCCCTTTCTTATATTACAAAAGCATTTATTTATTAAATAAATGTTTCAGAACATCCAGGGAAGTGATAAACACCAAATTCCAAGTATTATTTGAATGGAAGATAAGAGAAATAGTTAGGAAGTAAGATGAAACTTGTTTCAACTGGATCAGTGATATAACATATACTTTTAAAAATCTGAAGCAGCTATGGTACAATAACAACATTTGATATCCATGGGAGGAAATGTAAATGTATTTAAAATTTTTTCCCTATTCTTTTCTTTATATCTTGATTGTTTTACATTAAAAGTGGCCCTCATACTGTTCCATTTGTTACAAATCTGGTGGATAAATGACTTTATGTATTTTTCAAAACTCTTAGACATGTAAATAAGTGTTTAATTTTAGTAGCAAACATAAGCAGATAAGCAAACAAGCAAAACATCAACCGGGTTCTAAGGGCATCCCTCCTAGAACTCAGAATCTGAAAAACAGCTCTAACTGTATTAGAAATGTATGACATAACTGCACTGAAGGAGGAAGGGGGAAAGAAACCTCCCTACATCACTGGAGCATTCCAATTTTAACCTGAAAGTTTAAATTAAAGATAAAAATAATTATACATTAGCATTGTACTATAGTTGGTAAAGTTGTTTCTCAGGGAGTATATATTAATAATTCTAAAACTGACTTGCATGTATGCTGAGGCTGAACAAATACATAAATATGGAGTGGAGTGACATTCAGCAAGATGGTCAAGGATAAGGTCCTCAGCTTGACTGGAAGCTTTTCTCTCTCAGGTATTTTGAATAGATTGTCTCAGTATTTCCTGGTCTTAAAGTTTCTGCAGAGGAGTCTGCAGATAGAATTGTAAGAATTCCCTTTTATGTCTTGAGTATCTTTTCTCTTGCCATTCTCAAAATTCCCTCTGTCTTTAACTTTTGACAATTTGATTATAATATGTGTTAGTGAAGATCTCTTGGTGTTCAGCTTATTTGGGTTCTTTCGGTATCATGGAAATGGATATTCATTTTCCTCCTCATATTTGGGACATTTTCTGCCATTATTTCTTTCAATAAATTTCCCTCCCCTTTCTAATATTACAAAGCTATAGGAATCAAAACAACACGGTACTGGGATATGTGGCTCATCAAAGGCTTCTAGGAACATCAAGGCTCGGTTCCTATAGTGGTAACCTGATCAGTAATTAACTTCTTATAGGTTTTCCTCTTCTATGTCTTACTTTGGTATGTTTTTGCAGTCTGCATTATTAACATGAGTTTGAGCAAGCTCTGGCAGTTGGTGATGGACAGGGAAACCTGGAATGCCTCACTCCATGGGATCGCAAGGAATCAGACATGACCTAGAGACTGAACTTATTAACATTAGTTAGCTCCTCATGTTAACTATGTCATCTATTCTAGGTAATGCAGTGAGTCCCCTTCTTAGGGCTGCTTATCTATTAGCATGAAAATCCCAATATGGTCAAGCAATTGGCAAAGGTTTGGCTCAGTGGAAATCATAGTGCATTTCTCATTAGTGGTGTTCTTCTGGCAATCAGAATCTTCAGTATAGCAAAGCCTGGAATTGCAGTGGCAAGAAGCAAAAAATTCACAAACACGTCACTAATAATAAACATTTCTACTCTATATTTTTCAAAACTGTATATTAAAGGTTGGTAACACATTGTTACAATTAACTGTTAGTTCAGTGTATATAGGTTCCCTGGTGGCTCACTGGTTAAAAAAAAAAAAACAAAAAAAAAACTACCTGCCAATGCAGGAGATATGGATTTGACCCCTAGGTTAGTAAGATCCCTTGGAGAAGGAAATGGCAACCCCTTCCAGTATTCTTGCCTGGGAAATCCCATGGACAGAGGAGCCTCATGGACTACAGTCCATGGGGTTGCAAAGAGTCAGACATGACTGAGCACTTAGCACTCAATGAATATATCATATCTTAGAGTTCATTGTCTCCAAGTAGGTATAATCATAATGCTAGACTCTTGTCTGAGCATTTAATTGTATGTTCAATTGTTCTTTGAACTTGAAATTGTTCAGGAATATTGATGTCATGGTCCTGTGTCTACTGCCACAATATTTTTCATAGTAAAATGTGTTGCACAGGTAGTCTTTGTAGAATCCTAAATTCATAAATCAGACCCTTTCTGAGGCCTCGGATAGTGATCTTGGAAGAAGAACTGCAAGCAGAGAGAGAAAATTCATGTCTAGAGTAAAATTTCATTCCTGTAAAGACAAATCACTACCACCTGTGGAGGAGGAGGTCTGATGTAATTAACTTGCCACTGAATGGCAAGTTCTCAATATCAATCTCTTCTACTTACAGGTCAAGTTTGTTTTTTTTCTTTTCATTTATTTTTATTAGTTGGAGGCTAATTACTTTACAATATTGTAGTGGCTTTTGTCATACATTGACATGAATCAGCCATGGATTTACAGGTCAAGTTTTAAGAGTAGTTGTGGTAACAGTCAAAATGCCCTAATGAAAGGGACTCCAATGGCTTCAGGGTATATGTTAGTTTCTTAGTTGTGTCCAACTCTTTGCAAACCCATAGACTGTAGCCTGCCAGGGTCCTCTGTCCATGGAATTCTCCAGGCAAGAATACTGAAGTGGGTAGCCATTACCTTCTCCAGGAGAACTTCCCAACCCAGGGATAGAACCCAGGTATCCTGCATTCCAGAGAGATTCTTTACCATCTGATCCATAGCCTAAATTCCAGCTGATTCATGTCTCCATTATGTAAGCACTGAGGGGATACAGAATCAAAGTTGGCTAACAGATTATCCTTTCCCCAGACCTTAACTGCCTTCTCTATGGAGAATGGTGTATAATGAGCATTGATGTAAGAACAGTGAATGAGAGAAATTGTGATTTTTTTAAATGGTGGGAAATCCTAGTCACATAGTCACTTGTTAACTCATGGTCAGGAACTCAATTCAGAATAAGTCCCAAAAGGGTCCTACAATCTGCTTTTCAAATGGTGGGTGGTGCTCAGTTGCAGAGTAGAAAATTTTCCTCATCTATTTGACCTTCCTAGTGAATCCCATAATTACCTTGTGTCTTGTGAATGCTTCCATTTAATTGGAATTCATTGTCCATATGACCCAAATGGCAGGGCAATTTACAAGGAAAAATGGAGCTGGTGGAGGAACCCCTTGAAAACTAACAATCCAATGATAAGTCACCAAACAACTGACTCAGAACAGTATTCAGAATATTCTACTACAATAGTAGGAGAGTGAACATAAAATGGCAAAACAGAAAGCACATGTCACTATTCTTCCAATTTTGAAAAGTTGTTTTAAAATAGTGCATTGCCTTATTTATACACAGTAAAAATAATTCCGTTCATTGTGGCATAAACATACTTTTCCACCCAAAGACGGCCCAATGTATTTACACTTCATAAAGTTAAAGACATTGTACCATTGACCTCATAGTCAATAGCTCTTTATCTTAAAACAAGTTTAAATTTTAAAAATTAAGGAGGAAAGGAAGTCAAAAAGACAAATAAACAAAATAGAAGGAAGAAAAGATGAAAATTGCTAAGGCTTGCTGTATTTTTCATTATCACCATTAACCTTTACTTCAATTTAATCAACGCATCCACTGGTTAAAATGACTGGTTTTAACATGACAGTGATTCCATTTGTAAATATGTAGAGACACAGCAACAGTGTTATCAGTCCTGTGAATTTACTTTGTTTCCAGAAATACAATATATTTCTTATGATTGCAGAACCTGGCCAGACTTCAGATAGCGACTCCTCAGTTTTGACATAGCTGCCTTCATTTCTTTATTCCTTAGAGTATAGATCACCGGGTTTAAAATGGGAGTAAAGATGGTGTAGAACACTGCAAGGACTTTGTCAACTGAATAACTGCTAAAGGGCCACACATAGATGAAGATGCACGGTCCGAAGAAGAGTGTGACCACAGTGATATGAGCAGTCAACGTGGAGCGGGCCTTGGCCATGCTAGCAGAGGAGCGGCTCCTAACTGTGATGAGTATCACAGTGTAGGAAAGAACCAACAGGAGGAAGGAACTCAAAGAAAGAAAGCCACTGTCTGCAACTATTAGTAGGCTGACAACATAAGTGTCGATGCAGGCCAACTTAGTCACCAGAGGGAGGTCACAGAAAAAGCTATCCACTTGATTAGGCCCACAAAAAGGCAAGTTAACAGTAAAAGCCAGTTGGCTAGTAGTATGGATGAAACCCACACACCAGGAGATGAGTACAAGAATAATACATACACGGCGGCTCATGATTGTCATATAGTGAAGAGGTTTGCATATAGCAACGTAACGATCATAAGCCATGGATACAAGAATCACCATCTCACTGCCAGTGAAAAGATGAACAAAAAAAATTTGAGCCAGACAAGCATTAAAAGAAATAGTCTTGTGTTCAACCAAAAAGTCTGCAATCATTTTGGGGGTAGCAAAGGAGGCAACACATATATCTATAAGAGAGAGATTTGCGAGCAGAAAGTACATAGGGGTATGAAGGCGGGAATCTGAGGTCACAGTGAGGATGATGAGAAAATTGCCCAGCAGTATTGCTAGGTAGAGCAGTGAAAATATGAGAAACAAGAAAGGTTGGAGCTCCCGGGAATTAGAGAGTCCCAGCAACACAAATTCGGTCACCTGAGAATGATTTGTCTCATTCATTGACTTTGGAAAGGACTTCTCTTTAGTCACCTGAATGTGAGAGAAACAGATATCAATCAGTGTACTGAGCACGGGTTTGATTTTCCAGTTCTGTTTCCTACCCTAGGATTCTAGTTTCTATTTATATTTGTATCTAAGTTTTCACATATCATCAAAGATCATATAGAGAGCATAACAACACTATTCAAGAAGGATGGAAGGGAGAGATGTTCAGCCAACTGGCATATCCAATTACAGAAATTTAACAAATGTAATAAACTAATTTATAAATGAAATTGAGTATCTGAAAATTTTTTGACATTACAGAAATCCAGTCTAAGAATCTACAGAAACTAAATCACTTTTCTTCAGTAAAGGGCATAAATTCTTTTTGAACTGCTAACACAAAGGAAGATAATTTCACAGACTTAATGTTGACCAAGACAGATACAAAGAGGTGTATGCTGTGCTAACCTTTTAAAATAAAGTTCAAAAATAGGTGAAACTAATCTCTAGGGTTGAAAAAGCTTCAATAATGATTGTCCTTAAAGGGAAATTGGGGACAGAAAAGGTAGGAAGGGCCTTCTGAACTGCTGGTGATGTTCTGTTTCTTGATGTGGTTGATAGTTACACAGGAGTATTCACTTTGTGAAAATTTATCAAGATATGCACTTCTGCTCCATGTGCTTTTGAATATATGTATTATATGTTCAAAAAGTTAAACAGGAGAAGAAAAAGATGGCATTATATTATATGAGACAGCTCATAGGAACTCATTGCCTTGAATAATTAAATCTTATTCCTTTCCCTATTGAGTTACAAATTATCCCAACTAAAACACAAAACCACCGCAAAACTTAAAGATCCAGAGTTCATTGTAAGTCTTCCTAGAGCTGTGATTCATCTCTTCATGCAGTTCTATCATATGAAAGAATATACTGTTAGTTCCTCCCAGTTATTCCCCAAAGATATTAAGCTTCTTTAAACTCAGCCATTGGTGTTAGTAATATAGACATATTATTGAATTATGATTGATATTTTATTTGATTTGGCAGGGTTTAAAAATTATATTGCATAAGAGTATTCAGTAAGAAATTTGTATCATAGGAAAATTGCTTTTCTTTTCTATTCAATTATTTTATATTCTATTTTATCAGAACTTTCTCCCTTTTATGCTATTTTAACTTTAAAAAAAACTGTATTGAGCTTGGAAAAGTTGTGTGATTAAACGTAATGAAGAATATGATTTTGAAGAATCTTTCTCTATGTCTAAATTAGGTCCTGGGAAAGAGTATCTTTTACTGATTTCTACTCATCTGCAATTTTTTAACTTAATGTCTTCTTAGATTATAATTAAAAATTGCCTTTGAGTTTGACTGGAAGATTTACACTTAAAGACAGGGTATATAATGAATAATTTTAAACCCCAGGAACCAAGTTCAGGGACTCACCTTTCAAATCTCTAATTCTCTAGAAAATCTACCGAAGAATTAATTCACATTTTATCCCAGGTTATATGAAAACATATGATTCCAGGCTGTTCAAAAAGCTAACAAGTAGAGGTTGAAGTCAGAACATGTGGGCAGTAAAATTACACATGGAAGCAACTTTATATTTAAGGAGCCACCGCATTCTCTTCAGTGCCATTCTCCCCTCCTCATCATTTCTCAGGAGTTTCATGTTAGCAAGTTAACTCCAGGAACCCACCTTGATGTTTTCCTTCCTCCCTGGAAAACACCCTGATTCTTATACCACTGACATGAATCCTGCACTGGATCCCTAGATACAACAAAACCAGCAAATGGGGTGCATATCTGCCCTATCAGAAAAAGCAGTCTTAAGCATAGGGAGCTTCCGAGGGACATCTTTTGCTGCTCGAACAGAAAGGGGCAGCGGGTCATTGTGAGTAGAGAAGACACTCTGACATCTTTAGAATAAAACCTAACTTGTGAGACAATCATCCTAAGAGCCACCCTCCCATTGAGTCTTCTGCATACGTGTATTCTTCACTGTCATTGTCTTCTTGGGGTTCCCAGGAAAAGAAAGCATACTGCTTTCCAGAGAGGATACTGGCAAAACTGATTCAATCAACATCTAAGCTTAGTACACAAGATCAAAGTGGTGGGCAAAAGAAACTAAATTAATTACTCTAAGTATAAATCCTTTACTTATAAAATTCATTCTTTTTTAGTTCACTTATTCTCTAAGTACATAACTGTCAATTTTCCCCAGGGCTCTGTGTCATGAGGTGGTGATATATCACTCAGGTTTATAACTTGCCTCCCTGAAGCTCATTTATTAATATTTCTAATCCCTTTTTTCATTTAGAGAAGCTGATGAATCCTCATTTCCTTTCACTCTCTACAATATTCCTTTTTAGAGGAATTGGGCTGTCTTTTTACATCAAATAAAACTACTGTACTATTGTGGAAACATAAAGCTGTTAGAATAAAAATAGTTGATGCTAAAATCACAGATGTCATTGGGCAGCTATATGACACTGAACATTTAGTCTTTCAGGCTCATTATCCTCAAATATCAAATACTGAAAATGATGTTGCTCTCAAGGAGACACTGAAAATGTTTCTTAAACAATTACATCAGTGACACATCTTTAATCAATTGCAGTGATTAAATATACGCAAATGTTTTGAATAATGTATTGTTTCAGACCAGAATAACTAATTGTTACTATTTTCAGATTATTTTACTGGTCAAAGATGGAGTTATCTGTCTCATTTAAGAATGAGTTTCAATTAGTATATGTGTTCATGTAAACACCAATTTTTCATTTCTTATAATAATTAAAGATAAATTAACATGCATATAAGATTTACTAGGTGACCTTCAGTGCCCTTCTATATGAAATTCTATCAAATAATTACTTCTCCAATACTTCTATCTCAGAAGTTAATACTGGTAGATTAAGTGAAATAATTGAGGATAGTTTACAGAGGCCACCAAGCTCTACCAGTCAAAGATACATCTTTTACAAGCTTTCCAGCATTTCTACTGCCTTTACCTTCTCCATGTAAATCCAGATCAGAGATTTAACCAACTCTGTGGAGACAAAGCTTGGGTGTCATCTTCAAAAGGATATTGACAAAATGCTTTCATTTTCCTAAGATGAATTGAAAAGTGTGGAGAAAGCTTATCATCTGTAGCCATCAATTCATGGATCAAATTTAGTTGCTACTTCTACATCTTCTAAGAAAACAGACCTGGTCTCGATGAATACTTTTAAATAAGTAGGAAATAGACTCAAGATGTCTGTAGCCAGGATGGGCTATTTAAGGGGACATCGACCTGGATGCTGTGTCCTAATGTAGATCTTAAGTAAGTGGGAGAGTACTTGGAGCAGTCAGGAATCTAAGAGACAAAGCAATAAATAAAAAGGAAGAAATGCCAAATAATAATAATAATGCTATTTTACAATTTTGCAAAGAATTTAGCATAAATGACTTTCAAAGATCTCCAGAAATTAAAACCAATTAAATGTCAATGAGCATACATGAAGAGAATTAGATTTTAGTCTCCACTGAAGCTTTAAGTATAGAATTATTTACCCACATATTCTAGAAGAATGCTTTCTTTCAACTTAACCTCATCTGACAGGTCCAGAAAACAGATGAAATTTTTGAAGGATTCAAACACTGTTCTCAAGGGAAAGCTCTTAGTGAACTTAATCTACAATTTCATCTAAACTTTGTTTTTAATTAGCAAGAATATTTTTAGGAAGCATCACCAATGATAGTGATTATTATATGATTTGGGGTCTGTCAAAATATTGAAATATCAAGAATATAGTTTTATTTATCAGAACCATGTTTAGGGAATATTTAGGCTTTTTCTTCCCCTTATCTTACTTTCCCTTAATTCAAAGTGTAGGAACTTTCCCTCTGCTTCTCAGAGATATATAATCATCAAAAATACTTGAATCAAACATTTTGTGCAATAATGAATTTACCATTAAATGTGTGGTAAATTTATCATAGTAGCAGTAAGATTCTAAAATATAGTAATCATACATGACATATCTTCTCTTTTCACAAGCAGGGCATATAGTCAGCAGGATATTTTGATTTTCATAATTTATTTATATTGGTATTTCTTTGTCATGAAGCAACAAAAGCCATTCTAAATTATAAATTTTAAAATGACCTGAAACCCAAATCAGCAGGTGATGTCCAAAGATATCATGGACTATACAAGAAGTTGTAGCCTGAGTCACTGAAATGTGTGTTCTGATTCTACCTCTCACTAAATAACTGCAGTTTTAGGCAATTTACCACTATGAAGGTGCACCATTTCTTTTCAAAAGAGAATAAGAACTCTCCCTCCTAATTTTTATGATTCTATAATTGTCTGCCTTTTGAAAGCATAATCGCCAGTATGTGTTAGTTCCATTATAAAATTGTTACAAAATGTTGTATTAAAATAAAAGCATATTTAATCAAAAAAGTAAATCCATCCTGGTTTTAGAAAAGAAATACAGCTGTCTATTATTTTTCAGATATAGATATTTGGACAACAATAATAAGAAAAATGGACATAGACTAACCCAAGATTGAAAGAGTAGAGTATGATTGCTTCTCTTTGTTTTCTGTTCTAACTGAATTAGAAGGCGGAGGAAAAACAGCCTCTTCTAGTGCCTAGCCTCAAAATAGTAGTACCTACCAGGAAAAAACAATTCTTCAGGATCCATTGAATGGGGCAAATGCACTGAACCCATGTCTTTACAAACTTCAGTCTTCACCATTTACACTTTGAAGTATCATTGTCCTCAACACATAGATATAAGAAAAACCATCACAAGTGTGAGAAGGTAATTAGTGATTTGACGTCACTAGGTTGCAGTGACCAGGAGACCCAGAGACTTCTAATAACAGAAATTACCTTCATTAGGACTGACTGCATGAGAGCTTGTTTGCTCACAAGAATTACAGTACATC
Organism: Muntiacus reevesi; assembly: GCF_963930625.1. Lineage (NCBI taxonomy): Eukaryota > Metazoa > Chordata > Mammalia > Artiodactyla > Cervidae > Muntiacus > Muntiacus reevesi. The sequence continues at coordinate 26,449,411 of NC_089255.1, read as the reverse complement.
ACCTTGAGGATTCACAAATGGACAAAACAGGACTCATGGAAATGCTTTGTCCTATTGGAGAAAATGTAACAGGTTGGAAAGAAGTGCAATGAATAGTTGTGTGACCTAGTCCTTTCCGCTTCAGGAGAGTTTTAAAACAGGGCCATTGCGGGTATCAAAAATTGATGAGGAGCCATTTTTTGCCTCTGTGTACTACAAAACAATGCACCATCTTGGTATGTTAATAGCTCTAGAAGAGCCATGTGCTTGGTTTCAAGGTAGGGCAGGGGAAGATCTTTTATAATAGAAACACTGTGTCATGCTGAATAGATTCTAGCAAAGAAACTTCAAGTAATTTCCAGAAATTTAAACTTCTTAGTTCAAGTTTTTGGGAAAACCAAAGCTAAGTGAAGCTATGATGTTCTCCATCCCGGGAAGAAAGGACAAAATATAAAATGATAAAGAAAGAAATTCCTTATTATAACATAGAATTTTGAAATCAATGTGGACACTAAAGTCAACTAGTCCAACATCTTAAATTTATAGATTGATTGAAAGAGCTCTCAAAGAATTATTGTTTGATTCAGTTGATACTGACCAATACCACTTTTTAACCCCTTGCCTAATGTCCTTTCTTCTCTACCATGATGACTCTTCCACAGTTTGGAGCATTTTGAATTCATGATTAGAGCTAAACTGGTTCTTCATCTCTTCCCAGACACATGTTTGTAAAGCACTCCTAAATGTTTTGTTGACAAGTACTTCCTAGTACCCTTGATATCTATCCTTTCTACTATCCTTTTCCTGTAGATAATCTCCAAAAGTCTGTCATTTGGAATCATTTTCGCCTTAAGGTCTCCTGTTGGATGATTAATACATTTAAGTAACTGTACACCTTTATAAGAAAGAGCCCTAAGTATATACCTCTAAAGTTCCAAAATGTATCACAAGACTCCTCTGAACCACAAATTTATCATCTCCAAAATGTCCAACTGTTTGTGACCTCATGGACTATACAGTCCATGGAATTCTCCAGGCCAGAATACTGAAGTGGGTAGCCTTTCCCTTCTCCAGGGGATCTTCCCAACCCAAGGGTTGAATCCAGGTCTCCATTATTGCAGGCAGATTCTTTATCAGTTGAGCCACGAGGGAAGCTCAAGAATACTGGAATGGGTAGCATATTCCTTCTCCAGCAGACCTCCCCCACCCAAGAATCAAACCAGGGTCTGCTGCATTGCAGGTGGATTCTTTACCATCTGAACTAAAAGGGAAGCCCTAAAACACATTTCCCCTAAATATACCTTTACTATAATACCAATACTGCTAATGTTATCCTTATCATTCTAGGAAACATTCAGGTTCAAATCATCAATATGGGTGATATCTACTTCTCTAATATTCCTGTATTTAATTCCTAAATATCATTTATTTTGATGGATGGAATCACCTTGTTTATATATGTTTTTTTAATGCCTAATGTTCTCTAAACATGAATCATGAACTTTTCCCCTGGTTGTTACATGTAATTTGCAAACTTCATTTTTAGTAGATGCATCCTCCTCCAATTTGTAGATTTAATAAAATAATTATTCCCACATTGTAGAAAATTTAAAGTCTTTTTCTTAACTGAATGTGTGCTTTAAAATAAACTTAGAAGAAATGGGGGCGTTCTCCATCTCCCTTTTGATGTCTTTGTCAGATCCGTTCTCTGTTCCTTTTCTTACTTTAATAAAACTCTGCTACACAAAACCTCTTGAGTGATCAACCTGGGCCCGATGTTAAATCTTCTTTGGAGATCACAAATCTGACATCATTCACGGTAAGCTAGCATCTTGGGAGCTTGTCCATGATCTTCGGGACAAGGTTAGAACACTCAGAACTCTAGTCTCTGCTTTTTCAGTATACACGTTTTCTGCTTTACTTATATTAACTCTATGGTGTGCATGTGTGAATGAATGACACGCCCTGCGTTAAGCAAGTGATGAGCCCTGCTCTGTGGTTTTGCGGTGCCTTGTAATGACTGAAGGAAGTCCCAAAAAGGGAAACTTTTTTGGGGGTTTATACCGACCTGTCAGTGCTAAGAGGCACGCAATGTCCCTGCGAGGGGAGCAGCCAGAAACAGGCAAAGCATGTGGACCGAACTTTCCTTTCTCGGTCAACTTTTCTTGGTCTCTTTGACCATTTCATAATTGCATGGGGAATTAGAACTACTAACCTAATCTGTCGGATCACAGACTTTCAAGGGACTTGTGATTCATGCTGTTACTGTGTACTTTTACTTAGACCCCAAGTATGGAAGTGCCTAGCTTTGCTGGGGGAAGAAGGCAATGGCACCCCACTCCAGTACTCTTGCCTGGAAAATCCTATGGGTGGAGGAGCCTGGTAGGCTGCAGTCCATGGGGTCGTTAGGAGTCGGACACGACTGAGCGACTTCACTTTCAATTTTCACTTTCATGCATTGGAGAAGGAAATGGCAACCCACTCCAGTGTTCTTGCCTGGAGAATCCCAGCGACGACGGAGCCTGGTGCACTGCCGCCTATGGGGTTGCACACGACTGAAGTGACTTAGTAGCATCAGCAGCTTTGCTAGGAGCTGAAAGTTACTAGGAGCATGTATGGGGCGAGGTAGAAGTCTAGCTCCAGGAGTGTCTCTCAGGCTGGAGGTTACTCTCTTGGTTGCCTGCCTTGGGGGCCAGCGGCCTGAAAGTGAATCTTTGTCATGACTGTGCCTCCTATCTATATGTATAGAAGCACTGCTGGTGACCATGAGGTTTTTGAGGACCCAGATCGGGAATTGCAGGATCTGTTCAGTGGGCTTCTTCCTTTGGCAGCGCTAGCTTTTAGTGGACCAGAGGATGCTCTCAGGTGGGTTTTGTCTCAACTCCTTAGATATTCTTTTGTGGAATCTGTGGGAATGAACTGGAAGGATTGGCCCTAATAGCCTGAGGACAAAAATCGCTTTTCCTCACTGGCCGACCCTCCACCACCTCATTTGTTATCACATGTACTGGCGTGGCGACACTCAGAAGGGACATCTTGGTTGTTGTTCATCCCTTGGTGACTCACCATTTCTACCGCGGTCAGGACTGTACTCAGGAATGCACAGGCGCACGTAAGACGGAGGCTTCCCCTAGTAGTCCTAGCTTGGGAAACATTCCAAAAAGCTACTGGGCTCCACCCTGGTGGCATCAGAGAAAAGGGTAAATGAAAAAAGGTCTTGGTGGTATGGAACTAAATCAATCTGGGATACCATCAGGTCTACCCCTGGTGCATCCCCACCCTGCCTAGGTGGTAGAACCAGGTAAGAACTGGTACAAGTAAGATGCCTGCATTGGTAAGGGACAGACTAAGTCTGACCAGGGAAGGGAAGCTTTGGTGGAAAGTCTGTCTACACCTCATCTAGAGCAGGGAGGGACATCTCCAGTGGAAAGAAGCCATGGCTGTGGATGCTGCTTTTTTCTCTTACAGATGGGAGCTAGCAGTTCCAGAACCACTCCTTTAAAGTGTGTTTTAAAAAACAAGCTGAGACAAGTTTGATCCTCTGAATTTAAAAAGACATGTCTGATCTTCTTCTGTGATACTGAATGGGCACAGTATCCTTTGGAAGACGGGGAATGCTGACCTGCTGAAGGATCTCAATTATTACTGTTTTACAACTAGACTGGTTCTGCAGAAAATAAGGGAAATTGGTAGAAGTGACATATGTGTTGCTCTTCATCTCTCTGAGAGACATCCCAGACTTATGTCTTAAGGGTGCAGATTTGCATGTGAAACCTTCAGCTTCCTCCTGTTCTCTTATTTTGCCCCTTTATCTGGGGCTCCCAGATAACTGAACAGGCTGAGAATCAAGGCACCCTTCTAGGAGGGGTCGCTTCAGTCTCGGTAGAATTTCAAACAGTCCCAATTGTGATCGAGACCATTTAGACGATCCAAAAAGTACATAGAAGACTTTACAGGACTAACTTTACTTTATGACCTTACTTGGAGAGATGTAATGTATGTCTTAGGAAAGACACTGATCCTTGACTCATTGATTTGAAGGGTGCTTTCTAGAGTTAGATCATCCTCTACCTATGACTTTAAGACAATTGAGAGGATTCTTGGGCATTACAGGCTATGGCCACATGTGGATTCCAGGTTATGGGGAAATTGCCTGGCCTTTCTATAAACTTATAACCGAGACTCAGCAGGCTCAAACTGACAAGCTGGTTTGGTCTCTAATTACTTCAAATTGCTCTCTTGCAGGCCCCAACTTTGAGCTTACCCACAGGATCAGATTTTCATTTGTTTGTTACTGAAAATAAAGGCTATGGCCACATTATTTAAGGGTAATTCTTGCTATTGTTTTACTAATGAGTAAAGCTCATAAGTTTACTAATGGGCAAAATCTTACTGTACTGACTTCTCATGATGTAAGTGGGATCTCAAACTCTAAAGTTCAGAGCAACAATGCTCCACCTTTAAGGCTGCTGTAATTCAAGGGATGTCGAAAGCTCTAGGAATAGAATATCACTTACACTGTTCCTAGAGACCCCAATCTTCAGAAAAAGTTGAAAAGGCTAATGACACTATTAAGAGACATCTGTGTAAGCTAACTCAAGAAACACAAGACAATAGGTTTAAAGTTCTACCCATAGGTTTAATGAGGACTTGAACTGCTGCTAAGAAGGTGGTACTATCTCTATGACAGACTGTTTTGATGCACAGATATTGTCATAGATCCTGGGGCATTAAAATTAACTATGTGACTCAGCTTTTAGATTTCCAACGGACATTACCAGGAGGTTAACTCAGGCTTTGAGTCAAACTAGCCTCTGTTTGAGCCAGGAACCAAGGCGGGCCTGAGAATCTATGTATGCTTGCTTCTGCTGACTCCAAAAGCCCTGAGTCTGCAGTTTGACCATCAAGACAATGCTTTCCTGTCCTGGGCTCATTCCTATGCTGCATTCCACAATTGAGATAATTGCTGTATCTGTGGAGTGCTCCCCTCCTCATAAATTGAAGGCTTCCCATGATGGGTTTCTCCGCTTCAAGGAAAGGACTTTCTTCAGCTCTATGATGACATCTAACAATCCTAAGATGGACTGGTATAACATATTGTACCTTAACTATGGGCATAATGTGACTTTCAACTTTGATTTTACATTATCTTGGTTTAATGACTATTTTGCTGCACATAAGAAGGTAATTGGGTCTAGACCTGGTGGTTTTCTACCTGATGTTTATCAAGTATGGGATGAGGTCCTATGGCTAACTCTTAAAAAGAGACGCCTACTATCTAATGCTCCCATATGCAGGGAACAAATAGAGCCATCCCCAGAAGTTAACTGACAACCTAATTATAATGATTAGAAAAAATTGGGATTTTTGCCTCAAGAAATATGCAATGTAATCATTCCTGTACTTTCCAATCCCCGTTCAGGTCCTCCTTTTGCCTGGCCAGGCACTGACTGGGCCTGGATCCCTCAGTCATGCTGGCTTGCACCAAATGGGACCTACTGGTTATGTGGCTCTTACCAATGGGCATGGCTTCCCCCTGGTTGGATAGGGAGATGCACCCTAGGTCTAGCTTTTACTCTTGGCTTCGTATTTTCAGAGCTTCCAGAGAAGCCTACTAATCTGCCACACCTTAAAATCCAATGTATTTCACTGGTATGATTATCTGGCTACAATATTTATTCCCTCTCTGGGAACTACAGATCAGATGTTATGCCATGAGTTGATGCTCTGACTAACTTTCAGTCCTTAATGCTGAACAAATACAAATTAGAAAGGCAGTTTCACAAAGCAGATTGGCCTTAGATATTCTAAGGGCTGCACAAGGAGGAACTTGTGCCATTATTCATACCCAATATAAGTACTAATGTTACTCACTTTACTAAACACATGCACAAGATGATTCAGGCTATAGATTCTCCTGAAGCCTCTGTCACCTCACTTTCGGAAACATTAAGTAGCTCCCCATGGTGGAAAACTATCTTAATCGTAATAAGTCTAACTGTTCTGTCTTTACTGTTTGCTGCCTGCGTCTGTAACTGTATAGCTGGATTTGCTTTTAACCATTTGAAAGCTTTTAAGTTACAAATGGTTGGTTGTTCAGGCTCCTACAAGTGCCACAGACTCCTCCAACTTGGGGCCTCTGGATCAGACACCCTCAATATGAGAGTTAGGAGAATGTGTTGCCTCAACAATTTAGGGACAGCACCCCATCACAGTAGGAAGTAGATATGGAATAAAAATGATGCCCCTTTCCCTTGGCAACATAATTGTCCTAAAAGAAAAGGAGGGGAATGAGAGAGTCAATTCCTAGGCAGGTTGATAAGAAGTCTGGGGTTCCCCAAGGAGGAGAAAGGGGTCTGGGCTCTTGAAGCAGAGACAGTGGTCTGAAATTCTCAAGGAGAAGGAAAGGACAAACATCTCTTTTTTCTCTACATTCCTTAGTCACATAAAACAATTTTGTCTTTAAGCCCAGGACTGATGATTACACAGAAACAACTCAGTTTGAACTCTGTCCTAAGGATTCTATAACAACAATGTATCCACTTGAGGATAGTTTCTCCTTCCTGAAAAACTTCTTGCCCTTGAATGTCCAGGAGTCTGAGGGTCGGTGGTGACCTGCTGAAGGCTTGGGGGCACTGCATGCAGCAGTGCCTGCATGGAACCTTTTGAAGGAGGTCATCTTTATCTTCATTAACTCCACCATAGTTTGGCCTCAGGTCAAATAACAAGGAGGGAACATAGCCTAATTTCTTCAAGAAAATTAGAGATACCAAGGGAACATTTCATGCAAAGATGGGCACAATAAAGGACAGAAATGGTATGAACCTAACAGAAGCAGAAGAGATTAAGAAGATGTGGCAAGAATACACAGAAAAACTGTACAAAAAAAAAGATCTTCATGACCCATATAATCATGATGGTGTGATCACTCACCTAGAGCCAGACATTCTGGAATCCAAACTCAAGTAGGCCTTAGGAAGTATCACTACAAAAAAAGCTAGTGGAGGTGATGGAATTCCAGCTGAGCTATTTCAAGTCATAAAAAATGATGCTGTGAAAGTGCTGCACCCAATATGCCAGCAAATTGGAAAACTCAGCAGTGGCCACAGGACTGGAAAAGGATTGGAAGAATCAATATTGTCAAAATGGCTATTCTACCCAAAGCAATCTATAGATTCAACGCAATCCCTATCAAGCTACCAATGGTATTTTTCACAGAACTAGAACAAATAATTTCACAATTTGTATGGAAATACAAAAAAACCTCGAATAGCCAAAGTAATCTTGAGAAAGAAGAATGGAACTGGAGGAATCAACCTGCCTGACTTCAGACTCTACTACAAAGCCACAGTCATCAAGACAGTATGGTACTGGCACAAAGACAGAAATATAGATCAATGGAACAGAATAGAAAGCCCAGAGATAAATCCACGAACCTATGGACACCTTATCTTTGACAAAGGAGGCAAGGATATACAATGGAAAAAAGACAACCTCTTTAACAAGTGGTGCTGGGAAAACTGGTCAACCACTTGTAAAAGAATGAAACTAGAACACTTTCTAAAACCATACACAAAAATAAACTTAAAATAGATTAAAGGTCTAAATGTAAGACCAGAAACTATAAAACTCCTAGAGGAGAACATAGGTAAAACACTCTTTGACATAAATCACAGCAGGATTCTCTATGACCCACCTCCCAGAATATTGGAAATAAAAGCAAAAATAAACAAATGGGACCTAATGAAACTTAAAAGGTTTTGTACAACAAAGGAAACTATAAGTAAGGTGAAAAGACAGCCCTCAGACTGGGAGGAAATAATAGCAAATGAAGCAACAGACAAAGGATTAATCTCAAAAATATACAAGCAACTTCTGCAGCTCAATTCCAGAAAAATAAATGACCCAATCAAAAAATGGGCCAAAGAACTAAACAGGCATTTCTCCAAAGAAGACATACAGATGGCTCACAAACACATGAAAAGATGCTCAACATCACTCATTATTAGAGAAATGCAAATCAAAACCACAATGAGGTACCATTACACACCAGTCAGGATGGCTGCTATCCAAAAGTCTACAAGCAATAAATGCTGGAGAGGGTGTGGAGAAAAGGGAACCCTCTTACACTGTTGGTGGGAATGCAAACTAGTACAGCCACTATGGAGAGCAGTGTGGAGATTTCTTAAAAAACTGGAAATAGAACTGCCATATGACCCAGCAATCCCACTTCTGGGCATACACACTGAGGAAACCAGATCTGAAAGAGACACGTGCACCCCAGTGTTCATCACAGCACTGTTTATAATAGCCAGGACATGGAAGCAACCTAGATGCCCATCAGCAGATGAATGGATAAGGAAGCTGTGGTACATATACACCATGGAATATTACTCAGCTGTTAAAAAGAATTCATTTGAATCAGTTCTAATGAGATGGACGAAACTGGAGCCCATTACACAGAGTGAAGTAAGCCAGAAAGATAAAGAACATTACAGCATACTAACACATATGTGTGGAATTTAGAAAGATGGTAATGATAACCCTATATGCAAAACAGAAAAAAGAGACACAGAAGTACAGAACAGACTTTTGAACTCTGTGGGAGAAGGTGAGGGTGGGATGTTTAGAAAGAACAGCATGTATATTATCTATGGTGAAACAGATCACCAGCCCAGGTGGGATACATGAGACAAATGCTTGGGCCTGGTGCACTGGGAAGACCCAGAGGAATCGGGTGGAGAGAGAGGTGAGAGGGGGGATTGGGATGGGGAATACGTGTAACTCTATGGCTGATACATATCAATGTATGACAAAACCCACTGAAATGTTGCGAAGTAATTAACCTCCAACTAAAAAAAAAAAAAAAGTAAATTATGGGAGTGGGTCCAGTAAAATCTTTTCAACGTTGAGACATGCTTTTGACTTATTGTAATAGCTAATTTTAAAGTATATAACTCCGGTGCTAGCACTAGCAAGGGGTCATTCTCTGCCCCCCTTCTGATGTCTGTGTCAGAAGCTTTCTCTGTCCCTTTTCTTACTTTAATTAAACTCTTCTACACAAAAACAAACAAATAAATTTTGAAGAAATGTTTGGCTCAATGTATTGATTGAAAGCTCATCAATCAGGTGCGAAAAGATTAGGATCATTATGCCTTCTTGATGGATTAAGCTCTTTACTATCACAGCATGTCTCTCTTTATTCTCAGTAATATTCCTTGTTCTGAAGCCTTCAGAGTCAGATACTGATGTGATTTCTTTGCTTCCCTTATAATTACTGTTTGCGTTGTATGTCTTTTCTCCATGGTTTTATTTTAAGCAGTCTATGTCTTTTTTATATAAAGCTGATTCCTTGTACAGGGCAAATAGCTGGTTCTTGCTTGTGGGTCATCCTGACAATATCTGTCTTTTAGTGGAGTCCTCAGACCATTCACATGTAATTACTTAAATGACTGCATATATAATATCTTGATTTTTTTTTATTTATTTTATCTTTATGACCCCAAGAATTCTCCAGGCCAAAATACTGGAGTGGGTAACATTTCCCTTCTTCAAGGGATCTTCCCAACCCAGGGATCAAACCCAGGTCTCCTGCATTGCACGTGGATTCTTTGCCAGCTGAGCCACAAGGGAAGCCCCTTATTTTATCTATATTTGCTCATTTTTTCCTACTCATTCTGTCCTCTATTGGGTTTTTTTTTTTTTAGTTTTTTATTTTTTCTGTTGGTTTTACTTCACCTTTTAATTGATCTATAACTTTTATCTTCCACTTTATTAAACAATATTGTAACATCTTATATAAGTACACTTCTTTTTTATACCTAATGTTTCTATTTAAAATATTCACTAAATGTTATATCATTTACTTTGTCATGTTTTAATTTTTTGTTAGATGTGGAGCTTTAATCTTTTAAGAAATGTTTTATTGATGTATGACTGACATAAAAAACTGTACATTTTTAATTTATACAATTTCCTGAGTCTGAAGATAATTATACACTTGTGAGATTGTCACCACAATGTATGTCACAAACACATCCATTACCTCTAAAAGCTTCTTTTCTATTGTTATTGCTTCTTTTGTAATAACATTCAACATAAGATATACTCTCTAAACAAATTTCAAGTGTAAAATACAGTATTGATTACCATAGTCACCATGATGAATATTAGAACTCCAGAGCTTTTCATCTTATAACAGAAACTACTTTGACTAAACTAGTATCTCCCTGCTTTCCTCTCCCTCAGGCAACAGCTACTTCCTGCTTCTATGAGATTTTTATGATTTTGACTATTTTAGATTTCTTGTAAAATTGATACCACATAATATTTATTCTTCTGTGTCTGGTTTATTGCCCTTAGTATAAAGTTCTTCAGGTTGCAGTTTTTAAATGTTTTAGGGTGAATTTTTTGTTAACTACTCAGTTTACCTCTAAAGTTTATCTGAATTCAATTTTCTGTGAATCCCACCTCCCTCTACTTCTTGTTTATATATATATATATATATATATATATATATATATATATATATATATATATATATATATTTAATTTTGTTGGCATTGTTTTGTTTTCTGAACTAGCATTTCAGTTTAGTAGATAACAATGCTATTTACAGGTACTACTATGTGCTTTCTGCCTCATATTGAAGTTTTCAGCCATAGATATTTTTTCTGTTCTTAGTTAATGAAAGCTTTGTTTTTCAACAATGAATAACTGTCATTAAAGGCTTTTCCCATGTATTGAGATAATCATATGCTTATTTTCTTGTATTTTGTTAGTACAGTGAATTATATTGAATGATAGTCAAGTTTCAAACCAATATTATATATCTGGGTATCTTAACTAGATCATCACTTTTGCTTCCTGTTTTTATATATTCTTGAATTTGTATTGCTGTTTTTAAAGTAGTTTTTAATACTTCTTTTTAAGTGAAATTGGCTTAAAATATTCCCTTATAATGATGCTTGTCAAATTTTAGAATGTAGTTTATTCTGGCTCCATTGGGTGGAGGAATGTTCTTCCAGAAAGGGGAAGAAATATCAATCTCTGTCTTCAATGGCATTCTTGCATGAAAGGAGTCAAAATTTGTTTTTTCTTTATGACTAGCTTTATCCAATTCTTAATGGGGACTCTATTTTCTAGAGTCAGTAGTGTATAATATTTATAAATATTTAATTTTGTGCTTGAGAATTGGGAGTTTAATTACTCAAGGTAGAAGATGCCTAGATAAATTTATTAAGTTATGAATACAGACATACTTTGATAACTATACCAGATTGCTTTCTAAAAATTTATCAGTAATTTTTGACTAAATAGAACTTTCACATTTCCAATTTTCAGTCTTATTTTATTCCTTATCAGTATAGCAGAGAACATAACACTTCTCTCTTGTTTTAAATTATATTTTTACTACCTAATAGATTGACTTTTTTTCTGTTTGTGTTTATCATTTGCATAGCTTTTCATTAAATTTGCTGCCTATGATATATGACTTATGCGTGTTTAGAAATAGTAAAATATGGTTGTCATTTGAGAATTAGGTTTTATAAGCATACATAATGGATAGAACATATGTCAGTCTTCTTCAATTCAATTACAGTGACTCTTAGGCCAGTAAATTTTGACTTTAATCTGGTGAGAGGTATTAACACACCCTGAAAAAGACTATATGCAGCCCTTAATGTATAGAAAAATAAGAGAGGGCGTCACCAAAGCAAATCATAACCGTGCCCACCCCAACACCGTTCAGGTGGCGTTTCCCTGGCAGGTTATCAGAGTATGATGATCTTGTGTCAATCAGGTAACCAAACTTAAAGTTTAACATAGATTCACCAAAAGCACTAACTAATAATGTGATGTCTATTCTAATCACAATGCTGTGACTCTCTGATTTGTCTTATAATTACAATTTCAGTGTAACTTGACAAATTCTCTCAAGCTTCTTGCAGTTATCAACAAGTTGGCATTTCTGGGTCTGTAAGTCTGTGGGCCAAAACTTGCACTAGGGCAATTCATTAAAATGGTATCAATTATGAGGTTTTCTGGTAGTTGGCCAGCAAAATGTGCTCTGCTGGTCATACCATTCTGCAATTAGAATACAGAGTAAGTTCTGTGAGTCTTTGTTTCCTTAATATTCAGTCATTCATATGAGGCCAGAGTTCTTTCTTAGTCTCCTCTGTCTACAACATCTGCATAAATTAAGTAAAAAATTGCTGAAAAGTATTGGGTTGTATTGAATTGAACAAAGCTGAACACTACCACACTGAGATTATTAACACTGCATATGTTTATAATATACCATTATAAACATGTTTATAATCTCTATTATATCCTTTACTTGCCTTATTATCTGGTAATGAACTTTTTAATAGATATCTTGACTTCATTTGAAATCTTTACTGAACACAGAACTATGGCTTTGCCTCTTTTGTAAAACCTGTCATTTCTCATTTGAATAATATTCATACAGCCTGTTTTTAATCAATTTAAGTTTATTAAAGTGATACCCAATGAAGTAACCTCACACCCTCACATGTGTAAAACAAATGTGATAAAGACAGATTGCTGCAGGGTACAATGTCTCAAAGATACGACTGAGGTAAGAGCAATCTAGTTTTCCACTAGCTTCCTATTTCGTCACTACAAATGCCTCATGTGTATCAAACACCAGCATAACTTACCTGCAAATCACTGTTTTGAATATTATATCCTTCTTATGGCACCTACTGCATGTGCTTGCTTGTTAAACTTTTGGTATATTGATGAATATGGTAATAGAACAGTAATTGTCTTACAATCTAAGTAATAAAACAAAAACACAATTACATCTTCAGTTAAAAAATGACATTTGGATTCAAAGCTAATACAAACAGAATAAACACCTCCTGGCATGAATCAGTGATGTGGTGACAACAGTGATTGATCTGTGACTAATAAGGGGCTGAATCAATTGTGCTCACTTTCTTTATGTTCCTCATTCCCTGATTTGGTAAGATGTTTCTGAAATTTCACTTAAGTTTTTTAAATGTATAGAATATATTTCATAATTGCTCATATGTGTGCTTTCTGTGCTACTTTGAAATTTAAACTCTCACATGAATTAAACATCATTGTCTATTTAGATATCCTATAATCATTTTCAGCTGGTAGGTTTATTATCAATGATATAAATAAAATTTGTAAAGTGCTATGACAGTTGTCCCAGTGTAAGACTACTCTTATAATTTGAATTATGGCCTTGGTGATGCTACTGATATGTTATTTGTTTCAAAATCAGAGCATCAAAACTCAGTCCTATCATTGATACTATAGTAATTGGGGTATTCAAATTTTAATTATAATTTAAAATTTATGAACAGTATTGCCTTATTTGTAAATGTGGAATATTTGCAACTACTTATAGAAATCAAGTTATTAGCTGAAATAGTTATGAACTGTAACTTATGAAAGTTTTCATTTAGCCTGTAATGTCAAAGCAATTTCTGTTTTTAGCACTAAATTGCTTTCTATGCTACTCCAGTCAAGTTAGATGTGTTTGCTAATCTGATTTAATATGGAGATATCTTTAGAAGGCTGCAAGATTTTTTAACAAGACCTATATAAGGGAAATTAAAAATTCTAATATATGTAGTTACTGTTTTGGGGCTTCCCTCATGGCTCAGACAGTAAAGAATCTGCCTGCAATGTGGGAGACCTGGGTTCAATACCTGGGCTGGGAATACCCCCTGAAGGAGGGCATGGCAACCCACTCCAGTATTCCAACCTGGAGAATCCCGTGGACAGAGGAGCCTGGCGGGCTACAGTCCATGGGGTCGCAGAGAGTCAGATATGACTGAGCAAGTAAGCACAGCACAGCAGTTACCATTTCAGGGAAGATGAAGTGAGCCACAGAATATCAAACTGGTAACATAACATGAGGTTCTGCACTGCATTTGCCAACTTTAGAGTGACAAATTCAGGTCTTATCACTGGAAAGACTAATTATGATAGAAACACAATGATAGCAATTAAACATGTGCATTACAAAAAACAAGAAGAAAGGACTTGTGTTGCTTCATCACAGTTGTCTAAAAGACTTCCTTGGAACCCACATGTTGGTTCCTTAGTTTCTTCATGGCTTCCTTTACATCTTTATTCCTTAGGGTGTAAATCATAGGGTTAAGAAGAGGAGTGAATACAGTGAAAAACACAGAGATAAATTTATCAATTGTGAAACTTTCAAAGGGCCAAATATAGATAAAGATTAATGGGCCAAAGAACAGAACTACAACAGTAATGTGGGCAGACAGAGTGGAAAGTGCCTTGGATGTCCCACCAGAGGCTTGGCGATGGACAGTAGCCAGGATGATAGTGTAAGAAATGAGCAAAAGGAGAAAACAGATAAGTGACAACAGGCCACTATTTGTGAGCACCAGGATCTCTAAAACATAGGTGTCCAAGCAGGCAAGTTTAATCACAAGGGGGAGGTCACAAAAGAAATTGTCTACCTTGTTGGGTCCACAGAAAGGAAGATCTACTGTGAATACCAGGTGACTGGCTGAGTGCAAGATGCCAATGGCCCAGGAGACTCCCACCAGGACAGTGCACACTCTTCGGTTCATGATGGTCATGTAATGCAGAGGTTTGCATATAGCGATATATCTATCATAGGCCATGGCAACAAGAAGTACCATCTCACTGCCCCCAAAAACATGCAAAAAAAATATCTGTGACATGCATCCCTCGAAAGTGATGGTCTTATGTTCACTGAGGAAGTCCGCAATCATCTTGGGAGTGGCAAATGTAGCCTGACACACATCAATGAAGGAGAGATTGCTAAGAAGAAAGTACATCGGAGAATGCAGTCGAGAGTCTGTAATCACTGTGAGAATGATAAGAATGTTTCCCACCACTGCAGCACCGTAAAACACAGAGAAGGTAAAAAAGAGGAAGAGCTGGAGTTCCCGAGAGCTAGACAGGCCCAACAAAATGAACTCAGTAACCACTGACTTATTGCTCCATCTGTTAAATGAATCTGGGCTGCTCAAGTTAGCTAAACGGAAGAAAAATAATTATTTATTAAAAAAATTAACAGATAATAGTATTATTATTATTTTTGGAAATTTATATTTTCCTTGTGTTATATAACTATACAAATTGTCATTTATGGATTGGCTAGATAAAAGATGGATAGAGATAACAGATTTATCTAATAAATAAGTCAATATGGAAGGAAGGGAAAATTTGATTTGATATTATATACAAATATACTTTTTATAGAAGTGTGCAAGATCTCAATAGCACTTTGAAAGTCCCATGTACCATACTTACACATTCAGATTAGAAATTCAAAAGATGAATCTGATGCCTTTTACAGAATCTTGGAGGGACAAGAAATTTAGGCCAAGTGCAAAGAGATGAATATCAGACCAATTACTTTAGCAATGACATTGGAGAAATACGTGAGATGTGGCCATGTATTTGAGAAAATCTACAGTGATAATAAGAGAGAGAAATTAATTTGTAACAAGTTAAACTACTATGAGTGACAAATTACATTCAGTTTTCTATATTAAAAACAATTTGAGTTTTACATGATTTAGTAGTCAAAATATCTTACTAGAAACTCAGAAGCATATGTTCTTTTTAATCACTCTTTATTTCTCTCCATATGATCTCCTTTTCACAGCAGTTGAATATAATATTATTTAATCTGACCTTCAAAACACTTCAAAGATGGAACTGAATATAATTTAATTACTATGATATGTTTGTTATTTAAACTTATATTTGTACCACTTATCTTTGCTGGTAATTTTTTAATCTCTTCTTTCTGTGATGAGTTTATCACAATAACAAAAGTGTTTTTCCAAAGTCAGCTGAAAACATAATTTATATAATTAATTAGCTCAACAAATAATAAAAATTGCCTGCCCTGCACCATGCAACCTTATGGGCTCTGGAGGCAAAGCAATGGGGAAAAAAGCGGGATGGGGGTGGGGAATATGCCCTACCTTCACTCCAGTACTCTTGCCTGGGAAATCCCATGGACGGAGGAGCCTGGTAGGCTGCAGTCCATGGGGTCGCTAAGAGTCGGACACGACTGAGCGACTTCACTTTCACATTTGGTTATATTCTAAAGAAATGGTGGGACTGGCGGAGGCAATGGAGATAAAATATATATTGTCATTTAGTGATAAGTGCTTCAGAGAAAATAAAGCAGGGCAAAGGAATATGGACTAACCAAGTGGTCATAAAAGCTCACCGGGCAGGTTACAATTCAGCAGCAACTAAAGAAAATGAAGAGCAAGCCTTGAGAAAATCTACTTCAGACAAAAGGGATAGCAAACATGTGCAACAAATTGTTTATGTGAAATAAGCATTCTCTTGAAAAACATCAGTATAATTTTGGCCAGTTTATTAGAAATTAAATAATGGAAACTTAGCTTTTAACCTTACCATGAAATTGACATAATCGCCTTTTTTGAACAATAGTCTGCCTCATAGGCTTAAACAATTTTAGAAAGCTATAAATTCAGTCTTAAAATAAGGACACACACTAAAAATCTAGCCTTTTTTGTTTTCTAAAAAAAAAAATAGATGTAAAATTGCATTCCAAATTCTATACATATACTTCTATATACAGAATTTGAAAAGCAATTTATATTTTTATATAAATGCATAGTGATAATTGTATCATTCAAAATAAAATTGAAATGATCTGTGATTTCTTGTAAGAACCCTTCAAATGAAGCTCATGACCAGATCTCAGAATCTGGGAAAATTTTTCTGTGTCTGTCGTCACATTCAATGACAGCTGGATGAGATATACTGTATTATTTATTCAAGTTAAGACATTCACACATTGAGAGCATTTTAAAATATAAAAATTACTAATTAGTTTTTTGTATTATTCATAGAATCTTATGCCTTTTAAAACATCTTCCTATAGTGTATCAATGTATATACAAGGCTTCACAAGAGTTTTCAAAGTGATAAATGCAAAATCTATTGGCTTATTAAAATGACAACTTTTAGCCCCATTCTATTATCTATCACTATATCTATTTTTTCAAAATAATTTAGCAATAGGTTTACCTTCACCTGGGTGCTTCAGTCCATCAACGTGTTAGCAGTGACAATAATCAGAAAAGTCTAATGTTTTATTTCAGATTTTAGAATCTCATATACAAACTCCAAGTTCTTGTTTTAATTTAATTCTTATTTTATATTGGAGTATTGTTGATTTACAGTATTGTGTTAGTTTCAGGTGTATGGCAAAGTGATTCAGTTATACATATATAAATATCCATTCTTTTTCAGATTCTTGTCCCATATAAGCTATTACAGAATCTTGTCATCTCAATTCTATAATTACTTTGGCCCAGAATCCCTTTAACTCTGAATGTTAATATCTATATTTAATTTTTTGCTTCATGTGATTAAATTCTGCATACCAGTTTTGAGAGAAATCACAGGGGAGCAATAATAGGTTGAAGAAAAGAAACCTCCAAAACCTATTGGCTTTTTTTAAAAAAAATGATTGAGTCACAAGAGTCCATAAAACAATATTTGAATACCATACTGCTGCTGCTGCTGCTAAGTCGCTTCAGTCGTGTCCGACTCTGTGCAACCCTATAGACGGCAGCCCACCAGGCACCATACTACATGCCCCCAGGTATCAGATAACCAATCCCACGGATTGCAATAGCCAATTAAAAAGCTTCCTGTATTAAGTGAGGTCATCTTGCTGTGGGAATTACTGCTACACTTCGAGTTGTTTTTCTCAAAAACAAGATGACAAAAGCATTTAAGTTATTTGTCTATAATTGAAAGCAAAGTACACATCACAAGAGGGAAATGTAGTGACCTAGGAGTTTGCAACACCAGTTACTCTTGTTCAACAAGCTGTCTCCCTCCATGTGCCTTTTTTCCCTTGTTTAAAGTGACTAAGCCAGTAAATACTAGCCCAAAGACCTAGAGCAGGAATATGTGTCATAAGAAATATAAATCTGGCAATGGGCATAAGAGAATTAGAATCTTTTCTTTAATTCTTTGCTTTTTTCTTTTTATGGAAATTATCTATGATAACATTTTTCAAACTCTATACCTTAAAATAAGCTACCCCTCAAAATCCAATATTTTAATTGCCTTTGCTCATTACTTAACCATACATTAGGATCAGAAAGAAAGCTCATTTGGGCATACAGTGGGTAAAACTGCTTAGGTATGCAAGTAGTTTGCTTTTGGATTTTGTGGAAAGAGGTCTCAGAGCAGAGAAAGGAATAAAGTCTGCAGAGAAGAGCAGGTGACAGCAAGGAAGGGAAACTTGGGGAGCCCGTAAAGAAGCCCAGGTTTCTCTGAATTCTCTACGGATAGACCAGCTCCCTTCTTGATCTTTCTCTTTAATATTTCACAAATATTTCAATTCTTTTGTTTCCAAACCTATTCCCCCTTCACTCTGCCCCATCCCCAGCTAATGGCATTTCTTTTGCCCCAGCATTTTCAGCCGGAAACTTAGTTCCTTCCTTTTCCTCACTTTTTTTTCTACATTCTACTTTGTATTCCTCCAAAATATTCCCAGTTTATTAAATTATATTCACTTTAGCTCCTCTGTCTAAACCGTCATCATTTTTCTCCTCAAATGTTTCAAGATCTTCTGATGATCTCAATTTTTACCATTGACTTTTTCCAATTGATTCCTCCAGTTTAATCTTTAAAAATAAAATAAAACCATAAGTCATGCCAACCTTTAAAATAAAGCAGGCAGTTATCTTAACTAGAAAAATGGTTTTATTCAGGAATAGCAGACATATTGCAATTGCAAGATATGCAAAACCATACACAAGCCTGGCAAACAAAAGAGAAGAATGTTACTTTATAGAAAAACAGGAGGACATTTGGAAGAGCTGGTTTGAACAAAAGTTCATTGGAGGAAAGTGAGAGTTCCGAGTGGTGATATCTCATTGGGTGAGTGGTGGTAGTTTCTCACTGTACTTATACTTCCACTTTTATATGGTAGTTTTAATGTTTATTAATATGTTTGAGTCACTTGCAATCCATTAATAATAAACTGCCTAATATTATACTTTGCTAATTTTTCTACTGGCTTCTCAGTATTTGTTTCAGTTCAACTCAGTCACCCGGTCGTGTCTGACTCTTTGTGACCCCATGAACTGAAGCACACCAGGCTTCCTTGTCCATCACCAACGCCCAGAGCTTGCTCAAACTCATGTCAATCATGTTGGTGATGCCATCCAACCATGTCATCCTCCATCATCCCCTTTTCCTCCTGCCTTTAATCTTTTCCCACCATCAGGGTCTTTTCCAGTGAGTCAGTTCTTCACATCAGATGGTGGCCAAAGTATTGGAGTTTCAGCTTCAGCATCAGTCCTTCCAACAAATATTCAGGACTGATCTCCTTTAGGATGGACTGTTTGGATCTCCTTGCCAGCCCAAGGGACTCTCAAGAGTCTTCTCCAACATCACAGTTCAAAAGCATCAATATTTTGGCACTCAGCTTTCTTTATAGTCCAACTCTCTCATCCATACATGACTACTGGAAAAACCATAGCTTTGAGTAGATGGACCTTTGTTGGTAAAGTAACATCTCTGCTTTCTAATATGCTGTCTAGGTTGGTCATAGCTTTTCTTCCAAGGAGCAGGTGTCTTTTAATTTCATAGCTGTAGTCACCATCTGCAGTGATTTTGGAGTCCAAAAAAATAAAGTCACTGTTTCCGTTGTTTCCCCATCTATTTGCCATGAAGTGATGGGACTGGATGCCATGGGTATTTGCTTACTGACTTATAAAACCTCTTTACAATTTAAAGATATTACCCCTGTGGATAATGCTGCTGGTCACCTTATCTTTCTCTTGACTTTATTTGTGGTGGAATTTTTAAAAAAAACTAAAACTTTTGTGGAAATTAATTTAGTCATATTTGCCAATCTTTTTTTTTTTTAACTTTTTGACTTTTGAATTTTTTTTATCAAACTCAATGTGATAGGTTGTGCCTGATCACTTAAATCCCCAGTAGACCCAACAATGATTAGAAAGTGGAAGAATGTGTCTCTGGTAGAACAAGGAACTGGCCAAATCAAATCGCCATCACAAATTCTAATTTCCCCCTTTCTCCCACTGTCTTCCCTCGCCTCCATCTTTCCTTGTGTCACCTCCCCCTTCTCTACCTCAGTATTTGACTATTGAGGATCAGAGCAGCTAAATGACAATTTTTCAAGGAAACTATTGGCAACTCTCCATTTTCACTTGCAAGTCAGAGTTAAAAGGGAAAAAAATACTACCAACAATATCATGAATGCATTAATGTTTATTACATATGTAAAATGTTTTTGGCACTATATAAAATTTGTTTTAAAAAAAGTCATGTTAAAGGAACATTACCATGTTTGATGTTGTACAAATAAACTTGACCTGAAGTCTAAAGTCCCAAGAATCCTTAGTTAATAGTTAGTATCATGGTTCTAAAAGACTATCCATGTCTAAGACTCAGCTGGCACTGACTTATCATGCAGAGTTAATATCTAAACACATAGTCACTAAGTTGTGTCTTAAAATATAAGTAAAATACTGAACCCAATGTGATAACAATTGCAGGCTTTCTATTTTCTGTTAAGTGACTCTTTTTTCTTTGGTGAATACATTTTGTCATTTTGTTATAAGGCTTTTTTCATAAGGCAAAGGGAGAAGTACATAAGAAACCTTTGGCCAGCGAATAAAAAATAATTTGTTGTTCAGTTGCTAAGTCACGGACAACTCCTTGTGACCACATGGACTGCAGCATGCCAAGCTCTCATGTCCTTCACTATCTCCCAGTTAGCTCAAATTCATGTCCATTGAGTCAGTGATGCCATCCAACCATCTCATCCTTTGTCCTCTTTTCCTCTTGCCATCATTCTTTCCCAGCATCGGGGTCTTTTTCAAATGAGTCAGTGCTTCGCCTCAGGTGGCCAAAATATGGAGCTTCAGCTTCAGCATCAGTCCTTCCAATGAATATTCAGGATTGATTTCCTTTAGGATTGACTGGTTTGATCTCTTTGCTGTCCAAGGACTCTGAAGAGTCTTCTCCAGCACAGATTTTAAAACCATTATTACCAGGTGGTGCTAGTGGTAAGGAACCTGATTGCCAATGCAGAAGATAATAAGAGATCTGGGTTCAATCCCTGGGTTAGGAAGATTCCCTGGAGAAGGGTATGGCAACCCACTCCAATATTCTTGCCTTGAGAGTCCCATGGACAGAGGAGCCTGGCAGGCCACAGTCCATTGTATCGCAAAGAGTTGAACATGACTGAAGCAACTTAGCATGCATGCAAAGCATTATTACAGGTACAAGAATTTTAGATTCTTTCTTCTGTTTTCCAAGAAATACAAAAGAAAAGATCTAAGACTTGATTCTCAGTTGCAAAAAAATTTTTGTCATTTTTGTGCATTTGTATGTTTTAGTACATATCGAATTGACTTTTTCTGTGAATTTAAATATTCTATACCTGATGTATTTGCAGACAATTTCAAAGATATTTGCTATTTTTTATGACTAATGTAGAATTCATTATAACTAACTTTTTCTACTTAAAAATAAGTAGACTAGGGAAATAGATATGTATGTTACAGTTAGCACCAAACATCTAGAAAATGTTTTGTAATGAATAGAAATGAGTATCAAATAATCTAGGAAAAACAGAAAAATTTTATTGGGACATAGCAGCAAATAGGAAAAACTATAAATATCCAAAAATTTTCAATACATGAGGAAAAGATAAGCTAACAAACATGCAACAAATGTATATAAGTGAGGCAAAATCTATGTTTTAAAACAATATTTTTCCACTATGTCAATTTATAGAAAAAAATATTCTAAATAAGTCGATAGAGGCTAACAGAAACATAATTTACTTGAATGTTTTGATTGCAAGGCATAAAAATTACACAAGTTCAATTGGAGAGAATCACAAACTTAGTAACATAAACAGATTTCATGTAGATTAGAATCTCTAAATTATGTAAAAAATATTTTGAAAGGTTTAAAGAGAATTTGTACTTTAGAATTATAAACTATGAAAAACTGGTTAAAATTAAATAGCAAACCCGGAACTGGTTTTATGTAATTCCCTTGCAGTTGGGAAAAAAATCCAATTCTGCAATTTAATAACCCCTGTCCTTAGCAAAAATAATTGACTTGATGCTGTGATCCAGTAGGGGCTCTTCATTTCCATTGCATATTTTTGTTCCTTCATGGTGTTCCCTAGTTTTTCCAGAAGCTCACATGACGGTTTCTCAATTTTCTCATGGCTGATTTAACATCTTCATTCCTCAGAGAGTAGATGATGGGGTTCAACAGGGGTGTACAAACAGTGTAGAACACAGAAAGGAACTTATCCAGAGAAAGTCTGCTAAAAGGTCATATATAAAAATAAATGCAAGGCCCAAAGAAAAGAATCACCACTGTGATATGAGCAGTTAATGTAGAAAGTGCCTTGGATGATCCACTGGAAGAGCGGTGACGGACAGTGATCAAAATGACAGTGTAGGAAATAATTAAAGCCAGAAAACAGCTCAGTGATATCAGGCCACTATTAGTTAGGGTCATAATTTCCATCTCGTAAGTATCCATGCAAGCCAACTCTATCACCAGGGGAAGGTCACAAAAGAAGCTGTCTACCTCATTAGGGCCACAGAATGGCAGATCCACTGTAAAAGCCAAGTGGCTCACAGAATGAAGAATGCCCACAGCCCAGGAAATAAACACAAAAATTATACATAGTCTTCGATTCATAATTGTGCTATAGTGCAGAGGCTTACAAATGGCTATAAATCTGTCATATGCCATAGCTACAAGCAACATCATCTCACTCCCAACGAAACTGTGAAGAAGGAATATTTGGGCCATGCAACCCTCAAAGGAGATAGTTTTGTGCTCCCCAAAAAAGTCCACAAGCATCTTGGGGGTGGCAAAGCTAGATTGGCAGATATCAATGAAAGAAAGGTTACTGAGCAGGAAGTACATAGGAGAGTTCAAATGGGAGTCAGAGGAAACAATAACAATAATCACGATGTTGCCCAGAACTGATGTCACATACACTATTGAGAAGATGGCGAAAAAGAAAAGCTGAAGTTCCCAAGAATTAGAGAGTCCCAGAAGCACAAACTCAGATACCATTGATTCATTTGTGTGAGCCATGTATCCAATCTACTGTTACCTAAGTAAAAGAAAGTCAGGAAAATGTCCCAGTGATTGACACTGTATCTAGTATATATACAAAAGAAATATGATAAGTTTTCAATTAAAAGTTAATTTAATGAGACTATGTAAATAGTCAATGAACTAGTATTTAACATCTATGACTGCTGTGGAAAGTAGAAGTGAAAAATAAAGATAATTAGGTATGGACCCTATCATAGAGAGATAAGATATTCATTTCAAAAATGAAAATATAAAATCAGAAACAAGCAAACAATAACTGATAAAAGAATACCATAGATATTAGCAAAATGAAATAGACTATGCCAAAGTGGTAACATATCATGGGATATATATCATTTTAGCTAAAACTATTTAAAAGCTTGTAATTTGCTAGCCAAAACTGGCTAGGAAATGGCTATTTTAAGCGTGGGGAATAGCAGGACTAAAGCTACAAAGGTGAAAAACGTGAAAGACATCCTCAGAGAGCCGTGAGTCAGTGGCTTGGCTGGAGGAGGGTGTGCTTAAGGAACAGTAAAAGTGAAGCTGGGAGTGGTAGGTAAAGAGCAAATCATGGATGCAATTAGCCTTGACTGTAATGCCAGTGGATTACATTAATGTTCTCGAAACTGAGAATCATAAAGTGTTTGACAATGCTTTAGGAAGCTTAATAGAAGCAATTTGTGACAATGTTGAAAGAAGAGGCAATGGTAATACTATGAAAGTTTCTGTGAAAATCAAGAACATTCCTTTCATCCTTTGAACAATAGTTAATCCGAGTTCACCTTCTGTTACATAAAGACCAACAGTGAATGAGTCACCTATGTGTCTTCAATCTCTTGCAACTCTGCCTTTTGTCTCTTCCCAAACATGCCTGACACACCTGGATTTATCAAAATCTGTCTGTTCTTTTGGAAATATTTTATATAACAATATGTGGTGCATTTTGAACACAGATTTTCAAAAGAGAAAATTTAAGTAATGTGCTAATTGCCTCTAAATTGTTTTTTGACATTTTGCCTTAATACATTGGGCACCATGTGACCACTTGATCCCAGAAGAAAACCCTGCACAACCTCTTGTGGATCAGGAGACATTTTTGGCTTTAGCCCTGTGTACCCAACACATCACAGTAGGTATTAATTTGTCACTATACTGACTGAAGTTCTACACCCTGTATTCTTCAGTGAAAGATATAACTAATACAACAGATATTTAAAAGCTTAAAAGCAAAACTGAACAATAACCATAAATTAACCAATTAAAAATATTTAAACTGTTAGAAGCTTTAATTTGTGTGATTATAACCTGATTGTTGAGGCACTAAATTCTACCCTTTCAAGGACTTCACTCAGTGCATTTGAGTTACAATCTCTAGTTTTAAGGGGAATCAGAAACTAAAGTTACTCAAGAATAGAAACAGATTAAAAAGGCATGAACTGACCTCATTACAAACTTCCATTATGCGATTCTCATCTCCATGTGGAAGATTTGGGCCAATGTTGGCTTTTCTGATCATGTATTTACATGAGCGATACAGAGGAGACAAACAAATATTGGAAGAGAAAGAAATTCCATTTTTAAAATTAAAATGATCCTACAAAGCTACAGTTATTAATTTCAAACATATAAAATTCGAGGCCATGAGGGACTTCATATAATTTTCAGTCTCCTAGATAAAGCCTGACAAATATCATGATAATTTAGTGGAATAGCATTAAAGACAGTGAGAGGGAGAAAGGGAGAGAGAGAGAGATGAAGATAAGAAGAAAATAATTAGGGGGAAGAGGAGACAAGGGGGGCAGAAGAGGAGAAGGAGGAAGGAAGAGGAGGAAGGGAAAGCATAATGGTTAATAACCTGTAGTTAGTGGTATTTATTCAATTTTTAAAGATCGTCTCATCTTTTAAAAAAGTTTTTCTGAAAATATCCAAATTTTCTACAAAGTATCTAATAGATGATAAAATTTGTCATTTCCTTTTTCAAAATACAGGAAACAACTACAAAATCTTCTCCACCCTAGTTTCCTATGATTTCTTAATCCAGGTAGAATAGACCAGGGTCAATGTTATATCTCATTTTCTTCTTAATATTTAAGGTAGTACCCATTAGTAAAAAAGGAACAACTAACTTTTGTCACTTTTCAGCTGTCTGACTGACTATAGAAGGTAGAGCTAGATTATTTCCAAGGCTATTTTCAACTCTAAAATTCTAAGTTCAGAGGCGGTTATGCTATAGAAATATGTGGAGTTTATAAAAGTCACTCAGAATTCCTTGAGCTAGGCACAGAGCACCAGAAAGTTATTAATGAATCATACACATTTTCATTGTCAATGTACTTCAGAAGAAATGCTTTCAGAATGCAAAGTACACTATAGGATAATTTCCTCATTTTTGGTGTAAGACCAAGTTTGAGACACACAAGCTGACGTTACATCCATAGCCATCTCTAGATTATGTCAATAAATCTCCAAAACCATACACATGCAGAATTTTGTTTTCATTATTTTGTCTTACAATAGCTGATTACCTGTAAGCCTAACAGCAAAGCAAAAGCAGTAAAGGATACCCTTATTGGCCATTATATAGCCACCTCTTCTTCATTCTAGGCAAATTGTGATAGTAAATAATTGTTTTAACAAATGGCCAGATATCTTCTGAATAGAAAGCATAAAAAATGGCATATAAGGGACAGGTAATCATTATATCATACTTCCTTTTGTTTATCAAATATTGATCCTATTATTATCAACTTGGCTGCCCTTCATATTAAAAATATTTGCAACATACTCTTGATTTGATGCATTTTAGCTTGTCCCTGAACTGAGCTGTGCAAAAGCATACCCCTCAGTTCTTGTCCTGAAGTAGTGAAGGCTCTGCTCCTCTTGTCCTGGACTATATAAATACTATATCTAAGGTAACGCAATATAAAGCTTTCCATCCTCAATCCAGGAAACCGATTTCTTTGGGGAAGTGAGAAATCACCCTTTAGAGATCTGATGTCATCCAACAGTGGGAGTAATTATGTTTTACAAAATAATTTTTCTAGGAATGGAAAAGAAAGGAAAAAAGTTTATTACCAACTAGTTGGTGTGTATGAAAGCAAAAGATTATTTATCACTGATTCCTACTCAGCAAAGTAATTTTTCAGTCCCTAACTTTCTGTCAGTAAAACAATCATCAGTCCAGTTCAGTTCAGTCGCTCAGTCATGTCTGACTCTATGTGACCCCGTGGACTGCAGCACGCCTGGCTTCCCTGTCCATCACACACTCCTGGAGCCTGTTCAAACTCATGTCCATCAAGTCGGTGATGCCATCCAGCCATCTCATACTCTATAGTCCCCTTCTCTTCCTGCCTTCAGTCTTTCCCAGAATCAGGGATCAGGATCTTTCTCCAGTGAGTCAGTTCTTCACATCAGGTGGCCAAAGTATTGAGTTTCAGCTTCAGCATCAGTCTTTCCAATGAATATTCAGGACTGATTTCCTTTAGCATTGACTGGTTTGATCTCTTTGCTGTCCAAGAGACTCTAAGTTTAGAGTTTTCTCCAACATCACAGTTCAAAAGCATCAATTCTTCGGCACTCAATTTTCTTTATGGTCCAACTATCACGTCCATACATGACTTCTGGGAAAACCATAGCTTTGGCTATATGGACCTTTGTCAGCAAAGGTTTTAATATGTTGTCTAGGTTGGTCATAGCTTTATTCCAAGGAGCAAGCATCTTTTATTTTCATGTCAGTCACCATCTGCAGTGATTTTGGAGCCCAAGAAAACAGTCAAACTGCCTTACAAATGATCACCTAGCCTCAGAGTGGTTTCCTCCAATCACAAGGAGCCCACTATTTCACAGGACCGCTTAGTCTATTGTTAGAGTGCTTAACTAGTTCTACCATCTGTAATTTAATGAAGAAAGCCTACTCCCACTTAAACATAATGTCTCTTCAAATATTTTAAGGCACACTCATATCTTTTACATGAAAAATCTATTCCCCCCCCACAAAATATTTCAGCTGCCTGTGAAATGAAAATATCTCCTGCCATATCAATACACAAGAAATGTCAAGTCGTCAGCGATTTCTGGCCTCCAAATGTGAATGAGGCCCCAAAACAGAGCAGAATGCCTGCCATCCAGCAGATGCCACCACGCTATCCCCCATGGCAATTGCTGAAGAGCTGGGGGTTGCAAGAAATAGCCAGCTGCCAAACCTGCCACTCCATATGGTGAACAAGGAATTAAGGATGTAAACAATGTAGAAATGGGTTTTGGCCCTAGATAGCTGAGATGCATATGAAAGGAATGAATTCAGTGAGCCCGAGCCTTGCATCTTCCCATGATATCTGGTTTTCCTCACTACTTACAATCGTCTTTGATGTTCAGACTGCTTACCCACTTTGTCGCAAACTTGTATATAGCCTGATTCCCTCTCTTGCCTCTTTGGAGGTTTTCTCAGAGCTACTGAGATGCTGTTTCTCAGGCTTGGAGTCCTAAACATTCCCACCAAATAAAGTCATTCTCAACTTTCAGTTTGTGACTACATTTTTTAGTGGACAAGTCTTTTCAACTATATTTTATATAATACATTGTCTAGATTTCCAAAGGTTGTGATGTAGATGTAAGTTTTAAATGGCCATCTTTAAAGAGAGAGATTGAAATAGATTTCGTCTATCAATTTGCGTGTGTATATGTTAAATGTGTGTGTGTAATCACACTTGAGTAAAATGTGTACTTACCTAAGGACACAAGAACAATGGCAAGTATTACAGCATTGACTGAAAGAGATCAATACTGGAAACAACCCAAATCCATAAATTTGAGAGTAAAGAAATACAATATTTTAGTGTGGTGGAATGTATTCAATGATTAAAATTATTACATTATTTTTATACATGAACATGTGTAAGATTAAAAACTTGACAAGGAAAACATAAGACTGGTAAAATTATCGTGTGCACATTTCTACAAACCAAACATATATATGGACACACATTGACTGATGTTAAAGTGCACAGCATAAAAGTTGTGGGTTAAATTTTATTCAGGGACCTTACTGAAGACTACAGCCCAGGAGTGCTTTGCTTAGTTGCTCAGTAGTGTCCAAGTCTTTGCAACCCCATGGACTGTAGCCCGCCTGGCACCTCTGTCCATGGGGATACTCCAGGGAAGAATACTGGAGTGGGTTGCCATGCGCTCCTCCAGGGGATCTTCCCAACCCAGAAATCGAACTGCAAGCTCCGGCAATGCAGGTGGATTCTTTACCATCGGAGCTACCAGAAAAGCCTGGAGAACAGCCCAGGAGACAGTCTCTCAAAGAGCTCTGAGGAACTGTTTGAAGAGGTGAGGGAGGAGCCAGGATACAAACTTTTTTGCTGAGAAAAACATGTAGTCAAACTAAATAGCAGGTTACTGCTAATTCCAAAGGAACAGACATATCA
This sequence comes from Muntiacus reevesi, assembly GCF_963930625.1. Lineage (NCBI taxonomy): Eukaryota > Metazoa > Chordata > Mammalia > Artiodactyla > Cervidae > Muntiacus > Muntiacus reevesi. The sequence continues at coordinate 26,420,822 of NC_089255.1, read as the reverse complement.
AATTAATGCTTTTAGTGCTTCTCTATGTATAGAAAAATACAAGAATCTGAGGTCATTGAAAATTGTCCTTCAAAGGACAATTATCTAATAGACAATTATCTATTATCTTAACTATCTAGAGGTAGGTATCCAAAGCATAGAGTGCTACCAGTTTTCCTCCATTCTGAATTCCTCTCAGGTGCACTGTTGGTAGGTGACTGCAGTGGTTAAGATTTTGATCCTTTTAGAGCTGATACAAAAGGCAGCATTTTTTTCTTTATACTAACTTCTTGTAATAGTAACTTTGTGCTTTGAATGGTCAGAATTAGTTTCTTTTGCTTGTAGGAAAAGAAAAAATGATTATCATTAAAATAGCTGTAGGGAAGCACAATTTGCTACCCCAAAATATTTCTTTGGCATGAGAATTATTTTGAGATGAAGACAAGTAAGATGCAAAGACTCAGGAAGAAACTTTGATTTTCCCTTTAACTGCCGAAAGAATGTAGACAGGATATGTTTTAGGAAAGGAGCTATTACCTTGATGGTCTTCCCAGGTGGCGCTGGTGGTAAATAACCCGCCTGCCAATGCAGGAGACAAGTTTCCATCCCTGGGTTGGGAAGGATGGGTCCCATCCCTGGGTTGGGAAGATCCCCTGGAGAAGGGCACAGCAACCCACTCCAGTATTCTTGCATGGAGAATCCCATGGACAGAGGAGCCTGGTGGGTTAGAGTTCATAGGGTTGCAAAGTCAGACACGACTGAAGTGACTTAGCACAACACACTATCACCTTGATAACTATAATATGAACTAGGTGCGTAGCAGGGAGGAACATAGCAGAGTCTGTTTGTTAAGATTCTTCTCAGTGTCCCATTGTCTCTGCACAGCTCAGCAAATATTCGTTTACCAAACATTTGCTTTTGTATTTCCATGTAAATTGCCTTCCTCTCACCATACCTCTATCCCCAACATCCTCTTTTCTCTTTAGCTGCAGGCAGTATTTAGGTGAAGGTTTTAGCCATTTTGGTGAGTTACCCAGTTTTCCAGTTCTCTCACATGTATGTATGTTACTAAATTTTGTTTGATTTTTCTCCTGTTAAACTGTTAACTGATAGAGCTTCTTTGTCAAGAAATGGACAAAGGAGGGACTTCCTGGCATTTTAAAAAACGTTAAAAATGGCTCACATCAAAAATACATATATTGTTGGGAAAAAAAAGGAAATGCGTTAAGGAAAAAATATGTGTGTGCTAAGTCGTTCCAGTAGGGTCCAACTCTTTGCAATTCCATGGACTGTAGCCTGCCAAGCTTCTCTGTCCATGGGATTCTCCAGGCAAGAATACTGGAGTGGGTTGCACTTGGTTTCCTTCAGGAAGGAAAAGTATACTTTTTATTAAAGGAATACCTATAAATTTCTTCTAACCTTTCTTATTACCTTTTTTGATGAAAGGAAACACCAGACATAATTGTGGCCAGTGCTCTTTTTCTTGACACACACTGGCTGGAAATTCTTCTAACTTATCTGAAATTGTATCTACTGCTAAGAAAGTTGTCAACTTCACCATTTAAAGGTAGGACTTTGAATATGCAGCTCATAAAGAGATTACATAAAGAATTAAGAAGAAAATGTGTTTTTCTCTACTACAGGAAAAATTGCTGGCTTTCCAGACATTATTTGAAAAAACTTGGTTGAGATATAGATAGCACTTTATATCTCTTTGAGAGAGACCCTCTCAAGGAGAGGGTAAAGATACTTTGTTCACTTGCATACAATGTAAGTGAGGCCATGTGGGAAAATTCATAATTTGGAGTCCTGTGACAGGAACATTTCTTCTTCTGTGAAATTAGCTCTGGGAATTCAGACTCCATTTCTTAATGTTTAGCACTTTATTTCAAGAAGTCCATTAAGATACAAATTTAAGATTAATTCAATATTATATATGGCATATAGATTTCAAAGTCAAAAATTACTCTACCAAATCAACTCACCCAAACTAAAAACCAGCTGCCTTCACATTACAAAGTATAGCTGAACAGTAAAGTGCAACAATAAATAAATAAGGCAAGCAATAAGGTGCAAAATTAGAGTTTCCATCCTTAGTATAAAAGAAAGACTAATATTTACATAATCTATTTGTCTTGTATGAATTGAGAGATTTGGGAAAGTAAACGTAGAAGGTCTAATCAACAGTAATAATTTCCCTAACTGTCCCCAGAGTCCAGGGTAGAGACCCGTTTGTGGGGTCCTGATTGCTAACCAGGATGTATGTTTAACATTGATCATTATAACAAAGAACTTTGTATTTGGTCCACATACAAGAAGTGCTGCACGGCTCCTTATAGAACAGACTGAAAAGTGAGTGTTGAATTGGTCAGCTTTAAAGACTCCTCTCTTCTACAACTCGTAATTTCAGAGGAAACTGGCATTTCCTTAACTGATCAGAGAAAGCCCGCTAAATATTTGAAAAGTAAACTTCCAATTATATTTAGTTCCATATTTTAAAGCATGTTAATTATTGGAAAATAATATGGGATAGGCATAATTGATATTGGAGGAGAAGTCTCATAACCGAAGAATCTTCTCTTAATTTTATGCACTTATCTTAAATCAGTGAAGCTGCTGTCCTCTGGTTGGGAGAATTCAGTTTCAGATTCTTTAAACACTATTTGCCTATATTGATTTTTAGGCATGTAAATTGGGAAACTTATAATATTTGTTAAAATGTCTAAAGTTATCCCCACCAAAGAATCAGCTACTCTTTCTTTTTTTCCATCCTCTGGGGAAAATTTAATATCCACTGAATATTCTCTAAATCATCTTCTTCATTACTTTCACCACAGTTAAGATATACCATGCAAGCATGTTGAAAATATTTATAAACAGACTATTGATTTGTGGAATTTCAATGAATTTGTTCTAATAAAGGAAATTCTTCACTATTACTGGCATTTCAGAAATTTTCTTGGGCCTCAGATAATGGGTCATAATTTTCCTCAAGGTAGACTTCATATCTCTGTTCCTTAATGTATAAATAATGGGGTTTAAAATGGGAGTGAAAATGGTATAAAAGATGGCAAGAACTTTATCCACAGGGTAGGTGGTAAAGGGCCACACGTAGATGAATATGCAAGGTCCAAAGAATAACATGACTACAGTAATGTGGGCAGCCAGAGTAGAAAATGCTTTGGCCATTGCAGCAGAAGACTTAAACCAGACAGTGATGAAAATAATGATATAAGAGCTGACCAAGAGTGAGAAAGTGCTTAAGGAGAGGATTCCACTGTTGACTACAATTAGTATTTCAATGATGTAAGAGTCCAGGCAGGCAAGTTTGGTCACTCGAGGGAGGTCACAAAGAAAGCTGTCCACTACACTGGGCCCCCAAAGAGGCAGATTCACAGTGAATGACATCTGGCTTAGTGTGTGCGCCAAGCCCACCGCCCAGGAGATCATTGCCAGAACAGTGCGGGTCCTGCGGCTCATGATGACGACATGGTGCAGGGGTTTGCATATGGCTACGTGTCTGTCATAGGCCATGGAGACAAGTAGCATCATCTCCCCGCCAGTGAAAAGGTGAATGAAGAAAATCTGAGCTATGCAGCCACTGAAGGAGATGGTCTTGTGTTCACTCAGGAAATCAGCAATCATCTTAGGAGTAGCAAAGGAAGCCTGACAGATGTCCACAAAGGAAAGGTTTCCCAAGAGAAAGTACATGGGAGAGCGCAGGCTGTTGTCAGAAGTGACTGTGAGGATAATGAGAAGGTTTCCCAGCACGGTGACCACATATAACACAGAGAAGAAAACAAAAAAGAAACTCTGGAGCTCCTGAGATCTAGAGAGTCCCAGCAATACAAACTCAGACACCACCGACGAATTGACCTTATCCATGGATCCAGGCTGCAGACTTGCTCTGAAACAATCCTGAAGAAGGGGAATCGGAGGAATCAGAATTACAAACTATAACACTTTTAATGCAAAGGATTCTGAGATACCAGATATAATGCATATTTGCTGAATGAAAAATGTTGAAGAGACCATGATAATATATCTCAAGAGTCAGAAGGAGCTTATGAGAATGTCCAGATAATTTTACCAGTCTCATTAGAGCCCCTTGAGTTTTGGGATAGTCTTAATAATCTTTCACACAGTAGTAAACAAGCTCATTCATGACCTAACTTATCGTGATCACAATGTAAATAAAACTTTACTGCTATTGCAGGAATAATAACAATTTAAACAGTTCCTCCTAAGGAGATATTGTTGAATATATATTTTCCAGGTCTATAGTTGCAACCTAGACTGTCAATTACTCTTTGTATAATTTCTTAAAATGCATATTATAACTTTATCTTAATTATCTAAAACTCATCTTTGCTTAATAATTTGAAAACAGAACCTAAATTTTCCATTATGTTCGCCTATCAAAATTAGAATAATTTATGATCCCCTTGCTTAGTGTTCTCCATGAGATTATTTTTTTCCATGACATTATTAAGACATCTTCATAATTAAAGTCTAGTTGTTTCAGCATAGAGAAAAAAAATTGAATTATAAATGTCCCATGCTCCTTTAAATATATTTTATTTGGAATCAGAATAATCCTGAGAATTATTTCCAACTTCCGTCTTATTTCACCCCTGTAATAATATAACCCTGCTATATAAATCCAATTTCATTGAACTGAAAAAAAAAATCTTTCAGAAAGCTCTATTTATAACTGTATTTGTTCTCATAATTAACCATTGATCACAGTTATAGTGACGAGCCATAGAGTGAAAAGTGATCTTACCCCCATGTAAGAGCATATATGTGTTCAACTGCCTATTTCATACAAGAAGCTAAAATCTCACTCTGTCCCTGGGATACCGTCCTAGACTCTCAATCCCACCATCCCCAGCTCAATAGAGTAATAACTGATGAGTAAAACATATTTAAGGTATACAGTGTGATATTTTGGTACGTGTATACACTGTGAAATTATTGCCACAATCAAACTAATATTAACATATCCATTATCCCACAGTTATCTTTTCAGTTGTAAAACAATTAAAATCTAGTCTCTCAGCAAATTTTAAATATATAATACATTACTACTAACTATAGTCACCATGCTGTACATTAAGCCTCCTGAATTTATTCATCCTGCATATCTGAAACTCTATACTTTTTGATCAATGCTCATTTAGATCCAGATGCAATCTCAATCCACACAGGGAAGCCCTCAAGTATAAAATAATTTCCTATATTTTTATTGGAAGAATGTTCAGAGAAACATTTCAACTTTTTGGAATCTAACTATTAAGAGAATCCATCTAAAAAATTAAAAATTAAATGCATGTATTAGTGACAACAGTGTTTATAACAGTATGTAATTGACAGTATTCTGAAATATACCATATGTTATTTTATTATCTTTTCCATGTGGAATCACTTTCTTTCTGTTTCCCCATCTCTAAAGTTGTTCTTGCTCAAGTTTATGAACTTATTACATAAAATGATGAACTCTGCCTAGTGAAAATGTTTATTGTATGAATACAATGTGTATAAAGGGGTTCCCAGGTGGTGCTAGTGGTAAAGAACCTGCCTGCCAATACATGAGACATGAGACATGGGTTTGATCCCTGGGTCAGGAAGATCCCCTGGACAACTGAGTAATATTCCATTATATGTGCTTCCCTGGTGGCTACTGGTAAGGAACCCGCCTGCCAATGCAGGAGATGTAGCCTCAATCCCTGGGTTGGGAAGATACCCTGGAGAAGGAAATCACAACCCAGTCCAATATGCTTGCCTGGGAAATCCCATGGACAGAGGAGCCTGGCGGCCTATGATCCATAGGGTCACAGAGTTGGACTTGACTGAGCAAGAGCACACAGCACAAGGTGTATAAATTAAGAGAATGAGGTAATTTCTGGCTCACAACTTTCCTCCTCAATTCAACTCTTTTTCCCTTTCAGGATTTTTCACTGTGTAACTATCACTTTTATTCTTCCAGGTCGTAAACTTTACTTTTTCCTCACTCTTCCACTTGTAACATCTCATTACTCCTTAAAGTGAAAAATAAATAAATTCTAAATTCTTTACCTTGACAACCAAGTATACATGGTTGATCTGGTTTTATCTACCCTGCTCTCTAAAAGACACACTCAATCATTTATGTAGCTGGTAAACACTACCTAGTCATTTTTTCCTATCTTTCACAAATAGATGGTCTATTCCAGAGCAAGTGTCATCTTCTCAAAAAGCCTTCACAGAGCTTAAGCTGAAATTTCTCACCTCCTAATTTTGTTGAGGTGCTTTACTTGCATGTATATTATGTGCTCTTTTAAGGTAAGAGTTTGTGGGTAGCTAACATTTCCCTACCACATGGAGAGATGCTTGAATATTTGTGCATCTTATGTGCAACTCACAGGATATAGTACAGATATTTTGCCTGGGATAGATTTTCCATAAATGCACTTAGTGCTAACTGAAATATATTTCACCTCATATCTATCATATTACTTAGTATTTCTATCTTTTAATCTTCCTGTGCACAGAAGCCTTCCCAGTAAATTGTCTACAAACCATAAACTGCCTACATAAACTTCATCTCCACATGGAACAGAAATATTTCATCTCATTAATAATGCAAGCTCACACTTGAGTCATTAAAGCCAGTGCCTGTAATCAAACCAACGAATTCAAAGGGAATAAAGTAATCCATTTGAATTGCAGCATAAAGAAAATTACTTATTTTTTGTATTGTAAATAAACAACAGTCTGTTTACCAAGCTTTTAAAAAGTGATAAAAAACAATGAGAATCTTAACAGGAAATTTGCACTGTATTTCTATAGGTTTAAATAAATCTTGTCTGATCCACTTTTACAGAGTGTAAAGTAAATCATTGATGCAAAGATACACAACTACAAAACTATAAGCTGAATTTGGTATTAACATTTCCATGATTTTTGTATAATTTTACTTCATAAGCCTGCATCCACAAAGAAATATATAGCCTTGGTTTTCATGTTTATTTTTTCAGGTGCTAGGTAAGCATAGCATAATGGATTTTTTTAAGTACAATTGGAGTTTGTCATAATTTGCCCAAGAATACTTCACCTTCTTACATAATTTCTCACAAATTCTTCCAAACCTGCTAAAACACACAAACATTCTCATCTTGACTCATTTTCTTTTACTTCTAATACATTTTCTTCCCTTCTGTGGATTCTTTTTGAGGCACAATGTAATAATGCAAAATGTACCTGGACACAATCTATTTTTAATATACATTTTTGTTAGATATAACCTACCTGATATAAGACATATCAGAGATGTAAATTGAACTCTTCAGTTCTCTACTGTGGGATTAACTTTTTCCACCTAGTTATACTTATAGATGCCTTTTTCTCCTGTCAAATTGGAATGGTGCATGGTTTTCTCTAAGTGACCAACTGAAGCTTTGGAGATTTAGCAATAGATAGCAAAGGTTCCTCTTCCAATGGGTATTATTAATACTTTCCACTACATATTCCCTTTGGAACAAAGTAAATAGCATCCCACATTGTTGACAATTACAGTGAGGGCCATAGAATCATAGGAGGAAAAGGGAGGGTCTTTCAGCCCTTGGGCAGTATACAGAGGAAAGGACAAAGAATAAGAACTTAAAGGAGGTAGATTCTTGTTCCCAACTCTATTAATAACTAAGAATAAGTTATTAGGTAAATCATTTAACCCTAAGCCTCAGTTTACCCTGCTGTAAAACTACTTTAACATTTCAAGTATACTCAAAGAGAACTGTTAAATGTCTCTGTATAGTGTTCAATTTTGCCATATTTTAATGTTTTGCTATATTTCCTTCATCTTTATTAGTAATAAAGCACTGTGAAAGGTAGCAAAATATGCCACCTTGAAATATGCCACTTTGGCTTAAGAATCATTTTAATTTCAGGACAATTGAGAAGAAACAGATTTAAGCAAAGCTCTCTATCCTCCCTAACTGCCTAAAACCAGGACATAGATTTGTATGGGTGTTCCCTTCTCCTTTCTACCAAGAAGGTCAGAAGTTAATCAGAGACAACTCAAGATCCTTACCAGCTGAGATGACACCAAGGAATCTACATAACAAACCTCACTAACCTTATTTAAACCGGTCTGTTTAGCTCATTCTTTATAAATTGCTTTGACAGGTACCTGTTATATTTTCCATTTGAGCAAAGACTTGAAGGAATTGGAATCATAAATATGTATATTCCTTGTCTGATGGGTTTCCACATATTTTCCACAAGTTTAGCCTCTGTTTATCCTTAGCTTAAAGGGAGACCAGTCTTCTCTTTATTTTGCACCATCGCTGTACTTGGCTTTTTTACCTCTTCAGAGAACCCAAGCTCACTAGTTGCCTACGTGCCTGGAGAGAGATTTGAACTTAGGGGCTAACCAGCCATATTCTTTTAGGTAAAACACAGTTCCAGAATCTCAGTTTCTCCATTTGTATGTGGGATGATGGTGAATCACTGGGCCTCATTCTTTACCTGAAAGCTAGTACCCATTTCTTTAAAATCATGTGATGAGCATGACATCTTTGATGATAAGAGACATAACCCACATTTTTTTTTGGCAGGGAGAAAAAAAAAAAAATGAACACAGGGGAACAATGTCTTCTCAGGTCCAATGGGGGTACAAGTCCAGTTTCTCAGCACCCAAGGATAGTGAGGAGCTTCTAGTCATTGCTGGGTGGGAGAGAGTTCTGGCTCCTCCCGAGGCCTCCCTCAATACTACCTGGCTGGGAGGGATTGGAGGCTGATGCTGCTACCCACTTACACCAAGGGAGGGGGAACTGATAATAGTCTGACAAAGATGAGAGCTCTGGCTCCCTACATGCCCTCCTCTGACACCATCTCAGGACGTGGGGGAATTTGGGTACATTTTTACACTTTGGCCGGGAATAGGAGTCTAAGCTATCCATTGGCCTTTGCTAGTGTGAAGTGGGATGAAAGATTTTTTGGTATGGTATTTGGCTGAAGTAGATAAATTATTGTAGAAGTTTTCTGTCTTACCAGCTGCCCCCTTCTTGGTTCTTCAGCTTGAGAGAACAAGACTTTGTTAGGATTTTTTTTTTTCTTTTCTCATTAGAGTGTCTGAGTTGTCGGCTTTTTAAGTTATATCATGTCATTCCCTGGATCCCTATCCAGTCTCCCTTCTTATCATGTTTCTTTTATAGATTATGTCCACTATTATAATATTATTTAGCAGGAGGAATATGGAAAATTATGTCTACTCTTTTTACCCTAAGCAGAAGTCACCTGCTTTTACTTTATGATGGTAATATTTTCTCCTTTTTATTTGCTATATATATTTAGTCATTTCGAACATATTTCTTATATATCTAAGATTTACTACTGATTTGAGAGGGAAGCAGGAGGTTAATATATTTTGTCTGTTGACTCTTGTTCACTGGGGATAGGTTCCTCATGTTTTGTGAGTTTGACTGTGAACTCAAACTCAACAGGACTTCAATTCAGTTCAGTCGCTCAGTCATGTCCGACTCTTTGCAACCCCATGAACCACAGCACGCCAGGCCTCCATGTCCATCACCAACTCCTGGAATCCACCGAAACCATGTCCATTGAGTCAGTGATGCCATCCAACCATCTCATCTTCTCTCGTCCTTTTCTCCTCCTGCCCTCAACCTTTCCCAGCATCAGGGTCTTTTCCAATGAGTCAGCTCTTCACATCAGGTGGCCAAACTGTTGGAATTTCAGCTTCAACATCAGTCCTTCCAACAAACACCCAGGACTGATCTCCCTAAGGATGGACTGGTTGGATCTCCTTGCAGTCCAAGGGACTCTCAAGAGTCTTCTCCAACACCACAGTTCAAAAGCATCAATTCTTCTGTGCTCAGCAGCAGGACTTCATGTGTCTAAATCCATGTGATCCTTCAGAGGTGTTTTTGATTTTGCTTTTCCAAAGGCCACCCAAACTTCATTGTCCCTTTGAGTTCTCAGTACTAAGTACTGTATTGTGCTCAGTTGTGTCCGACTCTTTGCCACCCCGTGAACAGTAGCCCACCAGGCTCCTCTGTCCACAGGATTCTTCAGGAAGAATACTGGAGGAGGTTGCCACTTCCTCCTCCAGGGGATTTTCCTGACCCAGGGATCGAACTCATGTCTCCTGCATGTCCTGCGTTAGCAGGTAGATTCTTCACCACTGCCCACCATGGAAGCCCCTGAGTTCTCAATATCATATGTGATTTTTTCAGGTAATTGTGTTCAAAATATACACAGTATATAAATTTAAACTCTAAACTTATATGTGAATAATCCCACTATTGTAATTTCCAAGAGGAAACATTTTTATATCCATAAGTTCAGAGTGAAGACAGATATTTTGGTCTTTTCCTTGTGCTGCTTAGTTTTCTCTGCTGGTCCACACTTTCACTGAAGTTCCCAGACCCAAACAGTCCTGCACAAACAAAATTTACCCCTGAGAGCCAAGCACTGCCCATCATTTTCATGACCTACCATCACTTTCCATCAACATTCCCCTCTCAAAACTTCCACTATTTCAGATACCATGATGTCCTTCATTTCTGTTAAATAATACCAAAAGCTCATAAGTATTTTTATTATTTTTTAAGTTTCAATAGTGTTGCCAATATAGATATAATCTTTTTTCTAATCCATAGATATTTTGCAAGGATGGAATGAGATGATATATAAAAATACAATTTATAAACTTTATGTGATCATTGAATATATGCTTTGTTTTATCATTCCCATGGTTGTATTACACAGTCCTATGTTAGGTTATTATATTTTGTCTATGTTTCACAGAAGAATCATGTACCACAGAATGGTAAAGTTATAGAGGAAAAATGAGTCTAAAACTGTTTAAAATATAATTGGCATTAAATCCTATTCCATACAACTATTTCTTCTATATATGGTATATCAAAAGCATAATTTGTCTTCTGGTCATGGACTTTCTTTCAAAGGCCAGAAGTCACAAGTTAAAGTTACTGGAATCATTTCTTCTTCTTGCCAATTATGAGTGTGTTCAACTAAATTAGTTTGTATGACACTCACTCTTGGTTTTCTAACTGGTGAAAGAAGGTTACACTATGAGTAAGAATTGAATATTAAATTTAAGTTTGAAAATGTAGCCTTCTTTTGAAAATTCAAAATAATGTTTTCATACCTTTAAAGAGCCTTAAAATATGTATTCTCAAGTATGTTTTATTGGTCAACATAAATTAAGAGGGCATGACATGGAGATAGGGAGGACAATACATATAGCAAAGTCACACATTTAACACTGTTAGAAAAAAATCCTCTATATATGGAGAGATGTCTATTTTTGTATGTACTCTTTGAATCGCCAACTTTAAGTGTCAATTCTAAACTTCGATTTAATACACTGAAATACGTAAACATTACCTGTGGAGTCACATTTTAGTATTTGTAACATCGTTAAAGTAAATATGCAACCTATTTGGTTTCTGAGTTTAGATGAGTTCTGCAACATAACCTATGTGCGCTTTGATCTCTAAGTTTGGTTAGTTTGCAATTAGAATTTAGATTGCAAGAAATAATCTGCCAAAAAATTTATCTCAATGTAATTAGTTCCTTAGTTCAGATAAAAATAGCTTGAATAGCAAGGAATATAGTTGTTTGTGTTTGTATACATATATGAAGAAAGAAGAGACAGGGAATGAAGTTTAAAATCAGGACTTATTCTGTCAAATAAAAATGGTGAGAACTGTGTCAAGTTTTCCTCATCTGTAAAATTTATGACAATAATGATACCAGATAAAATGATAACTGGAAAATAACTGTAAATTAATTACCATCCTAAAACTTAAAAATATGATTTACATATTATACATAATTTTAGTATTTTGTACATCTCCATATTTATCAAGTAGATTGGAAGAAGCTTGAATTTGATCACTTTTTTTTTAGGAAAAGAAGACTTTTATTGGCGTATAGTTGATTTACAATATTATATTAGCTTCAGGAGTACAGCATACTGATTCAGTATTTTTACAGTTTACATTTCAGTAGAATTTATTACAGGATAATGGCTATCATACTCTGTGCTATGCGATGTATCCCTGCTGCATCTCTATTTTATTCACAGTCATTTGTGTGTTTTTGGCTTCCCTGGTGGCTCAGACAGCCTGCAATGCTGGAGACCTGGGTTGGATCCCTGGGTTGGGAAGATCCCCTGGAGAAGGAAATGGCAACCCACTCCAGTACTCTTGTATGGAAAATTCCATGGATGGAGAAGCCTGGTAGGCTACAGTCCATGGGATCGCAAAAAGTCGGACACAACTGAAAGAATTCACTTTCACTTTCACACAGTCATTTGTATCTAATTCCAGACCCCTAACAGGTCCCTCTCCCATTTCTTCTCCCCACTGGTAATCACTAGTTTGCTTTCTATATCTGTGAGTGTGTTTCTGTTTTACCGTATGCCTTCATTTGTATTATTTTTAAAATAATGCACATAAGAGATATCATAGTGTATTTGTTTTTCTGTGTCTAACTTACATTACTAACTGTAATATTCTTTAGGTCCATCCATATATTTTTAGTTTTTTTTTAATACTGCTTTTTACTGCACCAATTTGCATTTCCATCAATAATCTACAAGGGTTCCCTTAGAAAAAGAAGACTTTTAATATTATTATTGGCGTCCATGGTGGGTTGCCTCAAAATGTGCCTCAATGACATTCTGATTATTAAAGTTACTATATTGATTCTTAAAGTTACTTAAGAAATGACCAATGCAAGAAGGACATTCTGACTGACCCACATTTTTGTCTGCTAAGATTAGGAAATCTCTTATATGAGGGGTTGTACCCTCTGTGTCTGGAGGTAGAAGGACACATTTATCACCAAAGACAGGGAATTGGACCAAGAAGCCTACAGAAGCAAACCTTGTTACTTCCTTACTTTAGTATCGCAAGTGCAAACTCTGCTTAGATTCTTCACTAACTGGGCACCCAAATGCTAAGTTTCTTTGTCCTGTCAATTCCTCACAAATTTGTTGTTTTTTGTTTGTTTTTTGTCTAAAATGTATAAAAGCTGCCTGCTTTGGCCTCTTATTAGGTTTCATTTCTATGAGAGTTTCATGTGGATGAATTAAAATGTTTCTTTTTCTCCTGTTAATCTGCTTTGTGTCAATTTTTTTACTAGTTTATACACAAGACCTCACAAGGGGTAATAGGAAAAAAACAGCCCTTCCCAACACTATGAGAATAATTTTGCCATGAAATTAAAAAAATCATTTCACAAGCAACAGACAGGGTGCCCTATTCTTCTGTTATCTAAGGTCGCTAGTTTACTGTTCCATAAGCAAAAAATATGAAAAGGAAGAAAATGTGTCCTGTGGTATTTGAGACAAAACAGTAATTCACAGAAGAAGGTACACGAACCCGGCTATTATTATGGGCTGTGGTGGTCACAAAGGAGCACTGGGAGACCGTTAGGATCTCACCTGTCGGTGCCTTAGTTTTTGCATTGCTGATATTACTTCCTTATTTCTCAAGGTGTAGATCAAGGGATTTAAAAGAGGAGTAAAAACTGTATAAAATATTGAGAGAAACTTATCCACTGGGAGACTGCTAAAAGGCCAGGCATAAATGAAGATGCAGGGCCCAAAGAAGAGGGTCACTGCGGCGATGTGGGCGCTCAGGGTGGCCCTTGCCTTGGCCATGCCCGCTGAGGAATGCCGCCGCACAGTGAGCAGGATGACCGTGTAGGAGGCCAGCAAGAGCACGAAGGAGCACGTGGCCATTAGACCGCCGTCTGAGAGCATCAGGACCTCAAGAGTGAAGGGGTCTGTGCAGGCAAGTTTGATAACCAGGGGAAGGTCACAGAAAAAACTGTCCACTCTGTTGGGGCCACAGAATGGGAGGTTCACTGTGAAGACCAACTGACTTACCGAGTGCAGAACCCCAATGAGCCAGGAGCCCACCACGAGGCTTATGCACTTGCGCACATTCATGATGGTGGCATAATGCAGGGGGCGACATATGGCCACGTATCTATCATATGCCATGGCCACAAGGAGCATCATCTCACCACCGGCAAAGACGTGCAGGAAGAATATCTGGTCCATACAGCCTTCAAAGGAGACGGTCTTGTGCTCCACGAGGAAGTCAGCAATCATTTTGGGAGTAGCAAAGGTGGACAGACACACATCAGTGAAGGAGAGGTTACTGAGTAGAAAGTACATGGGTGTGTGTAGGGAAGGTTCAGAGAAGACTGTGAGCACTATGAGGAGGTTCCCCAGCACAATAGATAAATAGAAGAGTGTAAAAAATGCAAAATAGAAAAGTTGTAGCTCTCGAGAACCTGAAAGACTGTGCAATACAAATTCAGTCACTCCTGAATTATTTTCTTGGTCCATGGTTTCAAATTTCTGAGATTGGATCAGAAATGTTCCTGTAAAGTGAAATAGATATACATCATAAGATTGGGAGAGAAAATGAGCAAGGCCAAACTTGGTGTCAAATCCCTTTCAACATATTTACATTCCTTATTAGCACATTAAATACATGTTGTATACAATCATTTATTTTTTAATGACTGGATAACTTGGCTTTCATCTCTGCATTGGAGCATGAGAGTTTTATTCTAAAAATAGAAGTTTACCAGTCATCACAATTCCTGAAACAGGAAAGAAACTATAGACTCATACTGACAGCTTTCAAATACTATGTCTTGTAATTTCTAGCAATATGACCTTGGATATATTAATTAAGCTCTCCAGGCTTCACTTTTTGCAACTGTGAACTGGAGAAAATAATAATATATGACTCATAGAATTTTTTTTAAAGATTAAAAGAATTACAAGTGTCCCTTGCTTATTGAAAGTTTGCTTTACAGAAAAAGACATATTAGTGTCTGTTTTGCTAACTTAAATTCAAAGAAGACTTTTGCTTTTGTAAAAAAAGGAGAAAAGCAAAAATAGTGTTTGGCATTTGTTTTACAGTGAGTTGTTATAGAGGCTTCAGGATCCTTGAATAACAAGAAGTGGCACTGCCACGCTTCTTCCCAGGACTACACTTAGGTTCTTAGCATATGGCCACCATACCTGTGAACTGTATCTGTGAGCATCTGTGTTTTATCTCAGATCATTTGTGCATCCATTAGCAAGTTATGTCCTAAGGTAATTATTGATTCACTTTATGCCATTTTTGCTTGCAAACATTTCACTGCTATGCCCTATTTTTGGATTGTAGGGAATATCTATATAATATTAATAGATAAAACACTTAATGTTAGACCAAGTTCATGCGCCTGACACACAGAGAGGTCAAACAAACCAAAATATCAGAGTTTGTAGCAGAGAAAGCTTTATAGAAGGGCCATGAAAGGAGACCGGTGACTCGAGAACAAAAATATAGGCATTTTTAAAAGCCAGATGAGGGAGAAGGGTGACAAGGTTTGTGATTATCCATCCCATGCACAATCCTCTGAATGGCTGATGGCAAGGTAACAGAGCAGTGTCATAGGGGTTAACAGTATCTGTCCGGGGTCAGGAGCCAAGATGGCGGAGGAGTAGGATGGGGAGACCACTTTCTCTCCTAGAAATTCATCAAAAGAATAACTGAACGCAGAGCAAACGTCACAAAACAACTTCTGATCACTAGCTGAGGTCATCAGGTGACCATAAAAGCAGCCCATCGTCTTCGAAAGGAGGTAGGACAAAACATAAAAGATAAAAAGTGAGACAAAAGAGCTAAGGACGGAGATCCGTCCTGGGAAGGGTCTTAATAGAGGACGTTCCCAGACTCCGGGAAACCCTCGCACTGGCGGGCCTGGGGGAAGTGTTTGACTCTCAGAGGGCAACCTGACTGGGAGAGAAACAATAAATAAAACCCACAGATTACGAGCCTAAAAGCAACTCCCAGCAGAAAAGTACCCCAGACGCCTGCATCCGCAACCAGCAAATGGGGGCGGAACGGAGAGGAGCCGGCGGCATTGCTTGGGGCAGGGTCTGGGCCTGAGTGCCCTGAGGACAATCGGAGGGAGCTTTTGTGAGTTCCCAGCTTGAACTGTGGGAGAGCAAAAGAGAGAGAAAATTAACCGGCCCGAACACACTGCCGGCTGTTCGCAGAACAAAGGGACCGAGATTTTGGATGGTCGACATCCGCTGGGAGGGTCCCGGTGAGACACAGGGCGCAGGCACCTGACCGGCGCAGGCAGGGACTGGGGCTGGGGACGCGGAGGGCAGAAGGCGCACGCACCGGACTGGCGCCGGCGTAATCTGAGACTGGGACCGCGGAAGGGAGTGGGCGCTCACACCCGGGGAGAGTGCGCCCGTCAAGCCCCTGGCTGCCTGGACCGCTCTGACGGGGAAGGCACAAAGACCAGGATAAGCTTTCTGTTCCGACTTTTTGCGGAACACCCAAGGGCTGGAACCACGCGCAGCGCGGGCGCACTCCATATAGAGCAGCCGGAGCCTGAACAGCGCCTGCCTCGCCCCGCAGCGCCAGCCCCGCCCTGCAGCGCGACGGAACTAGCTACCAGAATAAGAGTCCACCTCCGCCTGCCTATGTCAGGGCGGAAATGAGGCCCTGAAGAGACCAGCAAACAGAAGCCAAATAAACAAAGGGAACCGCTTCAGAAGGAACTGGTGCAACAGATTAAAATCCCTGTAGGAAACACTGACCACACCACAAGGGGCCTGTAGATATTGAGAAGTGTAAGCTGGAATGAGGAGCTGTCTGAAACTGAGCCGAACCCACACTGACCGCAACAGCTCCAGAGAAATTCCTAGATATATTTTTACTTTTTATCTTTTTTTTTAAGTAAGAAAAAAAAAATTATTTTATTTTATTTTTTCTTTTTTATTTTTTCTCTTTTATTTTCCTTTAAAATTCCCTATTACTCCCCCATTACTCCTTAACTTTCATTTTCATAAATTCTTACGATTTTTTTAGTTAGGGAAAATTTTTTTTTCCTCTTTTTTTCTCTTTTTTTTTTTCTTTTCCCTTCTTCTCTTCTATTTTCTATTTTTCTTTTTCTCTTATTTCTTTTAAAGTCATCTAGTACTCCTCTATTCCTCCTTAATTATTCATTTTCAATACACTATAACCTTACAAAGAAGAAAGGAAATAAAAGAAGAGAAGCCCTATTTTGAAACTGAACCTCATATATATTTCTAAAAATTTTATGGGGGGTGTTTTTGTTTTTGTTTTTGTTTTTAATATAGTATTTTTAAGAGTCTAACCTCTACTCTAGATTTTTAATTTTTGTTCTTCAGTATATGATATAAACTGTGAACATTTAAGAATCCAATATTCAGTTTCCATTTTTATTCAGGAGTGAGAGATTATTCTCTCCCAATCTTGACTCTCTGTTTTCTACCTCAGAACACCTCTATTTCCTCCTTTCCTCCTGTTTCTGTTTTTGTTTTTAATATAGTATTTTTAAGAGTCTAACCTCTACTCTAGATTTTTAATTTCTGTTCTTCAGTATATGATATAAACTGTGAACATTTAAGAATCCAATATTCAGTTTCCATTTTTATTCAGGAGGAGAGATTATTCTCTCCCAATCTTGACTCTCTGTTTTCTACCTCAGAACACCTCTATTTCCTCCTTTCCCCTTCTCTTCCCAATCCAATTCTGTGAATCTTTGTGGGTGTCTGGGCTACAGAGAACACTCTAGGAACAGACGACTGTGTAGATCTGTCTCTCTCCTCTAGAGTCCCCCTTTTTCTCCTCCTGCTCATCTCTATTTCCCTCCTCCCTGTCCTCTTCTTCATGTAACTCTGTGAACCTCTCTGGGAGTCCCTAACGGGGGAGAATCTTTTTGCCATTAACCTAGAAGTTTTATTATCAGTGCTGTATAGTTGGAGAAGTCCTGAGACTACAGGAAGAATAAAACTGAAATCCAGAGGCAGGACATTTAAGCCCAAAACCTGAGAACACCAGAAAACTCCTGACTACATGGAACTTTAAGTAATAAGAGACTGTCCAAAAGCCTCCATACCTACACTGAAACCAACCACCACACAAGAGCCAACAAGTTTTAGAGCAAGACATACCACACAAATTCCCCAGCAACGCAGGAACATAGCCCTGAAAGTCAACATACAGACTGCCCAAAGTCACACCTATCACATAGACCCATCTCAAAACTCATTACTGGGCACTCCATTGCTCTTCAAAGAGAAGAAATCAAGTTCCACGCTCCAGAACACTGACACAAGCTTCCTTAACCAGGAAACCTTGACAAGCCAACCGTCCAACCCCACCCACCGGGTAAAAACTCCACAATAAAAAGGAACCACAGACCTCCAGAATACAGAAAGCCCATTCCAGACACAGCAATCTAAACAAGATGAAAAGGCAGAGAAATACCCAACAGGTAAAGGAACATGACAAGTGCCCACCAAGTCAAACAAAAGAGGAGGAGATAGGGAATCTATCTGAAAAAGAATTTAGAATAATGATAATAAAAATGATCCAAAATCTTGAAAACAAAATGGAGTTACAGGTAAATAGCCTGGAGACAAATATTGAAAAGATGCAAGAAATGTTTAATAAAGACCTAGAAGAAATAAAAGAGAGTCAATTAAAAATGAATAATGCAATGAATGAGATCAAAAACACTCTGGAGGGAACCAAGAGTAGAATAACGGAGACAGAAGATAGGATAAGTGAGGTAGAAGATAAAATGGTGGAAATAAATGAAGCAGAGAGGAAAAAAGAAAAAGGATCAAAAGAAATGAGGACAAACTGAGGGACCTCTGGGACAATGCGAAACGCCCCAACATTCGAATCATAGGAATCCCAGAAGAAGAAGACAAAAAGAAAGGCCATGAGAAAATACTCGAGGAGATAATAGCTGAAAACTTCCCTAAAATGGGGAAGGAAATAGCCATCCAAGTCTAAGAAACCCAGAGAGTCCCAAACAGGATAAACCCAAGGCGAAACACCCCAAGACACATATTAATCAAATTAACAAAGATCAAACACAAAGAACAAATACTAAAAGCAGCAAGGGAGAAACAACAAATAACACACAAAGGGATTCCCATAAGGATAACAGCTGATCTATCAATAGAAACCCTCCAGGCCAGAAGGGAATGGCAGGACATAATGAAAGTAATGAAAGAGAATAATCTACAACCTAGATTACTGTACCCAGCAAGGATCTCATTCAGATATGAAGGAGAATTCAAAAGCTTTACAGACAAGCAAAAGCTGAGAGAATTCAGCACCACCAAACCAGCTCTTCAACAAATGCTAAAGGATATTCTCTAGACAGGAAATGCAGAAAGGTTGTATAAACGTGAACCCAAAACAACAAAGTAAATGGCAACAGGACCACACCTATCAATTATTACCTTAAATGTAAATGAGTTGAATGCCCCAACCAAAAGACAAAGATTGGCTGAATGGATACAAAAACAAGACCCCTATATATGCTGTCTACAAGAGACCCACTTCAAAACCAGAGACATATACAGACTAAAAGTGAAGGGCTGGAAAAAAATATTTCACGCAAATGGAGACCAACACAAAGCAGGAGTCGCAATACTCATATCAGATAAAATAGACTTTCAAATAAAGGATGTGAAAAGAGACAAAGAAGGACACTACATAATGATCAAAGGATCAATCCAAGAAGAAGATATAACAATTATAAATATATATGCACCAACCCTAAGAGCATCGCAATATGTACGGCAAATGCTAATGAGTATGAAAGAGGAAATTAATAGTAACACAATAATAGTGGGAGATTTTAATACCCCACTCACAACTATGGATAGATCAACTAAACAGAAAATCAACAAGAAAACACAAACCTTAAATGATACAATGGACCAGCTAGACTTAATTGATATCTATAGGACATTTCACCCCAAAACAATCAACTTCACCTTTTTCTCAAGTGCACACGGAAACTTCTCCAGAATAGATCACATCCTGGGCCATAAATCTGGTCTTGGAAAATTCAGAAAAATTGAAATCATTCCAGTCATCTTTTCTGACCACTGTGCAGTAAGATTAGATCTCAATTACAGGAAAAAAAAATTGTTAAAAATTCAAACATATGGAGCCTAAATAACACGCTTCTGAATAACCAACAAATCATAGAAGAAATCAAAAAAGAAATCAAAATATGTATAGAAATGAATGAAAATGAAAACACAACAACCCAAAACCTATGGGACACTGTAAAAGCAGTGCTAAGGGGAAGGTTCATAGCATTACAGGCTTACATCAAGAAACAAGAAAAAAGCCAAATAAATAACCTAACTCTACACCTAAAGCAATTAGAGAAGAAAGAAATGAAGAACCCCAGGGTGAGCAGAAGGAAAGAAATCTTAAAAATTAGGGCAGAAATAAATGCAAAAGAAACTAAAGAGACCATAGCAAAAATCAACAAAGCTAAAAGCTGGTTTTTTGAAAAAATAAACAAAAGTGACAAACCATTAGCAAGACTCATTAAGAAACAAAGAGAGAAGAACCAAATTAACAAAATAAGAAATGAAAATGGAGAGATCACAACAGACAACACTGAAATACAAAGGATCATAAGGGACTACTACCAGCAACTCTATGCCAATAAAATGGACAACTTGGATGAAATGGACAAATTCTTAGAAAAGTATAACTTTCCAAAACTGAACCAGGAAGAAATAGAAGATCTTAACAGAACCATCACAAGCAAGGAAATCGAAACTATAATCAAAAATCTTCCAGGAAACAAAAGTCCAGGACCAGATGGCTTCACAGCTGAATTCTACCAAAAATTCAGAGAAGAGCTAACACCTATATTACTCAAACTCTTCTAGAAAAATGCAGAAGACGGTAAACTTCCAAACTCATTCTATGAGGCCAACATCACCCTAATTCCAAAACCAGACAAAGATGCCACAAAAAAAGAAAACTACAGGCCAATATCACTGATGAACATAGATGCAAAAATCCTTAACAAAATTCTAGCAAACAGAATCCAACAACATATTAAAAAAATCATACACCATGACCAAGTGGGCTTTATCCAAGGAATGCAAGGATTCTTTAATATCCACAAATCAATCAATGTAATACACCACATTAACAAATTGAAAGATAAAAACCATATGATTATCTCAATAGATGCAGAGAAAGCCTTTGACAAAATTCAAGACTCATTTATGATTAAAACTCTCCAGAAAGCAGGAATAGAGGGAACATACCTCAACATAATAAAAGCTATATATGACAAACCCACAGCAAGCATCACCCTCAATGGTGAAAAATTGAAAGCATTTCCTCTGAAATCAGGAACAAGACAAGGATGCCCACTCTCACCACTACTATTCAACATAGTGTTGGAAGTTTTGGCCACAGCAATCAGAGCAGAAAAAGACGTAAAAGGAATCCAGATAGGAAAAGAAGAAGTGAAACTCTGGCTGTTTGCAGATGACATGATCCTCTACATAGAAAACCCTAAAGACTCTTCCAGAAAATTACTAGAGCTAATCAATGAATATAGTAAAGTTGCAGGATATAAAATTAAAACACAGAAATCCCTTGCATTCCTGTATACTAACAATGAAAAAACAGAAAGAGAAATTAAGGACACAATACCATTCACCATTGCAACCTAAAGCATAAAATACTTAGGAGTATATCTACCTAAAGAAACAAAAGACCTATACATAGAAAACTATAAAACACTGATGAAAGAAATCAAAGAGGACACAAACAGATGGAGAAACATACCGTGTTCATGGATTGGAAGAATCAATATTGTCAAAATGGCTATTCTACCCAAAGCAATCTATAGATTCAATGCAATCCCTATCAAGCTACCAATGGTATTTTTCACAGAACTAGAACAAATAATTTCACAATTTGTATGGAAATACAAAAAACCTCGAATAGCCAAAGTAATCTTGAGAAAGAAGAATGGAACTAGAGGAATCAACCTGCCTGACTTCAGACTCTACTACAAAGCCACAGTCATCAAGACAGTATGGTACTGGCACAAGACAGAAATATAGATCAATGGAACAGAATAGAAAGCCCAGAGATAAATCCACGAACCTATGGACACCTTATCTTTGACAAAGGAGGCAAGGATATACAATGGAAAAAAGACAACCTCTTTAACAAGTGGTGCTGGGAAAACTGGTCAACCACTTGTAAAAGAATGAAACTAGAACACTTTCTAACACCATACACAAAAATAACCTCAAAATGGATTAAAGATCTAAATGTAAGACCAGAAACTATAAAACTCCTAGAGGAGAACATAGGCAAAACACTCTCCAACATAAATCTCAGCAGGGTCCTCTATGACCCACCTCCCAGAATATTGGAAATAAAAGCAAAACTAAACAAATGGGACCTAATGAAACTTAAAAGCTTCTGCACTACAAAGGAAACTATAAGCAAGGTGAAAAGACAGCCCTCAGATTGGGAGAACATAATAGCAAATGAAGAAACAGACACAGGATTAATCTCAAAAATATACAAGCAACTCCTGAAGCTCAATTCCAGAAAAATAAATGACCCAATCAAAAAATGGGCCAAAGAACTAAACAGACATTTCTCCAAAGAAGACATACAGATGGCTAACAAACACATGAAAAGATGCTCAACATCACTCATTATTAGAGAAATGCAAATCAAAACCACAATGAGGTACCATTACACGCCAGTCAGGATGGCTGCTATCCAAAAGTCTACAAGCAACAAATGCTGGAGAGGGTGTGGAGAAAAGGGAACCCTCTTACACTGCTGGTGGAAATGCAAACTAGTACAGTCACTATGGATAACAGTGTGGAGATTTCTTAAAAAACTGGAAATAGAACTGCCATATGACCCAGCAATACCACTTCTGGGCATACACACCGAGGAAACCAGATCTGAAAGAGACACGTGCACCCCAATGTTCATCGCAGCACTGTTTATAATAGCCAGGACATGGAAGCAGCCTAGATGCCCATCAGCAGATGAGTGGATAAGGAAGCTGTGGTACATATACACCATGGAATATTACTCAGCTGTTAAAAAGAATTCATTTGAATCAGTTCTAATGAGATGGATGAAACTGGAGCCCATTATACAGAGTGAAGTAAGCCAGAAAGATAAAGAACATTACAGCATACTAACACATATATATGGAATTTAGAAAGATGATAATGATAACCCTATATGCAAAGCAGAAAAAGAGACACAGAAGTACAGAACAGACTTTTGAACTCTGTGGGAGAAGGTGAGGGTGGGATGTCTCAAAAGAACAGCATGTATATTATCTATGGTGAAACAGATCACTAGCCCAGGTGAGATGCATGAGACGAGTGCTCAGGCCTGGTGCACTGGGAGGACCCAGATGAGTTGGGTGGAGAGGGAGGTGGGAGGGGGGATCGGGATGGGGAATACGTGTAACTCTATGGCTGATTCGTGTCAATGTATGACAAAACCCACTGAAATGTTGTGAAGTAATTGGCCTCCAACTAATAAAAAAATATTAAAAAAAAAAAAAAAAAAACCAGTATCAGTCCTTAGGCCCCAGGAGGCCTGGGGCTATGTGCTCCTGGTCATCAAGTACTTAACATTTTCCATTGGATAAGACAACTCAGGAAATGTGCATCAAATACTATTATCTAGGTACTTCAGAGAGTAGCTAAGTCAGAGGCTGTGGGGAAAGGCCTATTTGGGAAGGCCTCATAAGGTCCACCTCTGTTAAACTTCTAACAATACTTGGCCCATGAAAGCTATTCAGTAGTTGTTAGGTACAATGCCTTTGTTCCACCTATGATAAAACATTTGCATGTGTTAATTACTGTAGTACTTAAATACCAAAGTGTGATATTTTATATCATCCCACTTAAGAGAGGAGAAGGCAATGGCAACCCACTCAGTACTTTGCCTGGAAAATCCCACGGACAGAGGAGCCTGGTGGGCTGCAGTCCATGGGGTCGCTGAGAGTCGGACTCGACTGAACGACTTCACTTCCACTTTTCACTTTCCTGCATTGGAGAAGGAAATGGCAACCCACTCCAGTGTTCTTGCCTGGAGAATCCCAGGGACGGGGGAGCCTGGTGGGCGGCCGTCTATGGGATCGCACAGGGTCGGACATGACTGAAGCGCCTTAGCAGCAGCAGCAGCACTTAAGAGAGTGGTTATTCCACGCACTTTAGTGGCACCTCTTTACACAGAGACCATTTTTCACCTTAGGCAAAATAATCAAAATAGTAAATAAAGTCTATCTTTGGAGAATTCCACGAACAGAGTACAGTCTCTGTAGTCACAAAGTCAGCCACAACCGAGTGACTATCACTACACTTCACTTATTTCCTTAGCTTCACTTGTCTACCAACTCAGTGGATCTTTCCCCTTTTGACTGTCCAACTTAAGAATTCAAGGTCATCATGCTCCTTTCCACAGATACCTAGTAAAACCTGCAGTCAGATAAAGTAGTACTCTTAATTACTCAAGCTTCTGTTTCTTTATCTGAAACTAAGGAAACTTTTTAGAGCAATCTGAGACCTGTGTACTGAAATCGTCTGTATACACAACTCTTGCTAGTGTTATATACACAGAAAAACTTATAAAGGTCTACCCTAAAGCGTTAACAGTGGTTATCTCTGAGTGAAAGAATGCAATAAATTTATCCCTTATACATTTCTGTGTTTGCTGAAGTTTTTTTGTTGTTGTTGTTGCTCTGCAATAAGTATATATTATCTTTCCAATCAGAAAAAAGGTAAACCATTTTTTAATTAATAAGATTCTATGTTTTAATTTAGAAAAGTCAAGTAAGGAATAAGAATAAAAATTATCTGTAATGAGAATACAGAGATAACTGTATATATAAAAGTTATACCATTATATACACAGTACATATTATTTTAAACCTACCACTTAACTTTATATAATAAATATCTCCTAGATCAATACAATAATTTTATACCACTTTTAAAATATATTTGTTGTATTTTATCATATGGGCATTTTGAATTTTCTATATTATTAATGTATAATAACCTTGCTTTTATTTAGCTATAACTGAAGAGGAAAAGTTAAAATTTTACATAACTTCCTGCTCCTTCTGCCTCTGTAACTCAGCTTACTCCTTGCAAAGTCTGGATCATGTAGGTCTCAGAAAGTGGGGACTCACAATACTAGAAACTGGAGCTTATCTCACTCACCCTTGTCCTGTTCTTTGCGATTGCCCAGCCCCTGCAAACCGGCAAACCCACTTAATCATGCCTGTCCATGTATAAAAGCTCTGTAACCCCTTTGTTTGGGTCTCAGAGCTTGGACTGTTAACTCCTCTGGGCCCGCCAGTATAATAAACCTGAGTTCTCTAACTCTCCAAGTGTGGTGTTTGGTTTCTCGAGTACTGGTTTCTGCAACATAATTTTATGATTATATACATTATTTATTTAGGATACATCATTATAATTATGCACTTCAGAGTTTTTAAATTAACTATACCAAAATTTGTCTCACTAAAATGATACATCAGAATGCCCATTCTTCACCTACCATTCTCTTGACAAGACAGTGTATTATAGTTGTGGTTTTTTAATTTTGCTAATTTGCTACATGAAAGTGCATCTTGGGAATTCCCTGGCAGTCCAGTGGTTAGGACTCTATGCTTTCAGTGCTGTGGGCCTGGGTTCAATCCCTGGTTGGGAAACTAAGATGCTACAAGCCACACAACACAGCTCCCCAAAGAAAAGAAAATGCATCTCACTGACATATGAATGTATTTAATGATTATTAGTGGAGTTAACCACTAATCCCTGAATTGTCCATTTGTACTTTTTTCACTCCACAATTGCTTTTCCATGTCTTTTGCCCATTTTCTAATAAGCTCTTCATCTTTTTAATATGTATTTATGAAGAGAAATATTAATGAATATCTTTTTTACAAATACCTTTTAAATATCACTAAAAGGGTGAGAGAAGGTAAGGAATGAGATTTTTCAGCATACTTCTGAAATAACTCCATGAAATTTCTATTCCATCTAGTTAGTCTAATACCAGACTAAGGAACCTTATAAATAAGCTAATCTCTTTTGCATGTTCCTTGTAATAGGAAATATCTTATCTCTCAATTTAACTCCTTAAAATAAGCAAGCCTCACTGTAAGGACTTTCCAGAGAAAGATAAAAATACCAGAGCTTCCACTGATCAGAAGATAGTCTAACATACATTTTTTTTATTACTTAAGGGAAGACCTACTTTTGCATTCCAGTCCCCTATAATGAAAAGGACATCTTTTTTGGGTGTTAGTTCTAAAAGGTCTTCATAGAATTGTTTAACTTCAGCTTCTTCAGTGTTACTGGTCAGGGCATAGACTTGGATTACCTTGATATTGATTGGTTTGCTTTGGAAACGAACAGAGATCATTCTGTCATTTTTGAGATTGCATCCAAGTACTGTATTGTGAACTCTTTCATTGACTATGATGGCTACTCCATTTCTTCTAAGGGATTCTTGCCCACAGTAGTACATACAATGGTCATCTGAGTTAAATTCACCAATTCCAGTCTATTTTAGTTCGCTGATTCCTAAAATGCCCATGTTCACTCTTGCCATCTCCTTTCTGACCACTTCCAATTTGCCTTGATTCATGGACCTAACATTTCAGGTTCCTATGCAATATTGCTCTTTATAGCATTGGACCTTGCTTCTATCACCAGTCACATCCACAACTGGGTATTGTTTTTGCTTTGACTCGGTCTTTTCATTCTTTCTGGAGTTATTTCTCCACTGATCTCCCATAGCATATTGGGCACCTACCGACCTGGGGAGTTCATCTTTCAGTGTCTTATCTTTTTGCCTTTTCATACTGTTCATGGGGTTTTCAAGGCAAGACTACTGAAGTGGTTTGCCATTCCCTTCTCCAGTGGACCATATTTTGTCAGAACTCTCCACCATGACCCATCCATCTTGGTGGCCCTACATGGCATGGCTTAGTTTCATTGAGCTATTTCACATCTTAAAATATGATGCTGTGAAAATGCTGCATTCAATATTCCAGCAAATTTGGAAAACTCAGCAGTGGCCATAGGACTGGAAAAGGTCAGTTTTCATTCCAATCCCAAAGAAAAGCAATGCCAAAGAATGCTCAAACTACCACACAATTGCACTCATCTCTCACACAATAGTAAAGTAATGCTCAAAATTCTGTAAGCCAGGCTTCAACAATGCATGAACCATGAACTGCCAGATGTTCAAGCTGGTTTTAGAAAAGGCAGAGGAACCAGAGATCAAATTTCCAACATCTACTGGATCATTGAAAAAGCAAGAGAGTTCCAGAAAAACATCTATTTCTGTTTTATTGACTACACCAAAGCCTTTGACTGTATGGATCACAATAAACTGGAAAATTCTGAACGAGATGGGAATACCAGAAAACCTGACTTGCCTCTTGAGAAATCTGTATGTAGGTCAGGAAGCAACAGTTAGAACTGGACACAGACCAACAGACTGGTTCCAAATAGGAAAAGGAGTACGTCAAGGCTGTATATTGTCACCCTGCTTATTTAACTTATATGCAGAATACATCATGAGAAACGCTGGGCTGGAAGAAGCACAAGCTGGAATCAAGATTACTGGGAGAAATATCAATAACCTCAGATATGCAGATGACACTACCTTTATGGCAGAAAGTGAAGAAGAACAAAAGAGCCTCTTTATGTGGGTGAAAGAGGAGAGTGAAAAAGTTGGCTTAAAACTCAACATTCAGAAGACAAAGATCATGGCATCCAATTCCATCACTTCATGGCAAGTAGATGGAGAAACAGTGAAACAGTGACAGACTTTATTTTGGGGGGCTCCAAACCCAGTGCAGATGGTGATTGCAGCCATGAAATTAAAAAACACTTATCCCTTGGAAGAAAAATTATGACCAACCTAGACAGTATATTAAAAATCAGAGACATTACTTTGCCAACAAAGGTCTGTCTAGTCAAGGCTATGGTTTTTTGAGTAGTCATGTATGGATGTGAGAGTTGGACTATAAAGAAATCTGAGCACCGAAGAATTGATGCTTTTGAACTGTGGTGTTGGAGAAGACTCTTGCGAGTCCCTTGGACTGCAAGTGACTGCACCCCTTAGGATGCAACCAGTCTATCCTAAAGGAAATCAGTCTTTAATATTCATTGGAAGGACTGATGTTGAAGCTGAAGCTCCACTGCTTTGGCCACCTGATGCAAAGAGCTGACTCATTTGAAAGGACCCTGATGCTGGGAAAGATTGAAGACAGAGGAGAAGGGGATGACAGAGGATGAGATGGTTGGATGGCATCACCAACTCAATGGATATGAGTTTGAGTAAACTCTGGGAGTTGGTGATGGACAGGGAAGCCTAGCATGCTGCAGTCCATGGGGTCGCAAATAGTTGGACACGACTGAGCGACTGAACTAAACTGAACCAACTGAGGATTCTGTAATTGATTTGTTGGGAAATGAAATGCTACTGACAATTTCAGTATAAGAGAATATAGTTTAGGAGTATACATCTGATGGTTGTGGAAATGACTAGAGGGAATAAAGGCTAGACGAGAGTAGTTGCAATTGGAAGCTATACCTCAGGAGTTCCTTATATGCCTGCTGAAGTCAAGATGGTTATGTACAAAGAAGGACAAAGGAATTAAACATTTTGGGAATAGTATATTCAGACTTATTCAGTTGATTGCAAGCAAAGACCAAGAAAGAGGGAGGGAAATCAGAATGAGAAGACAAATCAGAATGTAAAAGTCCTGGAAGAGCCAGAAAGACTACAGCCCAGGGAATTTCAAACTTTGATTCATGGAACCCTGGATGTGTTGTGCAGGTGCCCCCATGTGCTCTTAAAGGGGACTGAAGCCTCCAAATCTTATCTCCTCCAATCCACTATAATCATGTTAGCTTTACATTCATCTGCTTACAGAGTAAGATCCCACAATTTCATAATGAATAAAAAGGTGTTCCAGTGCTTATTTTTTTATGGTTGAGAAAAAATTAATTTAGCTAGGTTTCCTTCTTATGTACATAATGAAATGGGATTCAAGAAAGTAAAACTGTGGGGACGATTTGAATCTAAAATCTGTTCTTCCTGACTGAAAGCTCAAACTTTCCTACAGATTTGCTCAGTCAGCAGAAGTATCAGAAAAAGGGTGCTGCTTCCTGTGGTAGAAATATTTGATAGACTTAGGTATTCATTTCTTGTTGCTTACATAGCATTGTATGAGGGTGGGGAGGGAAGGGGAAGCATTTTTGCTTAGAAGCTTTCTATGGTTTGGAGAAATAAATGAGGATTAAATATCAGTTGTGGAATGAGTAGCTTTTTACTCCCACTATGTTTATGCAGAGTAGTTTTTGTTTGTTTGTTTTTTGAGTTGTTTCTTTTTTCTTTTCTTTAAATAAAATTAAGACCTATTTGTTCAATAACATTTTTTTTTTCAATAACATTTTTTTATGCCTACCAAATACCAGGCAATTTTCCAAGCTTAATGGATGTAGCAGTGAATGAAACAAAGCCGTTGTCCTCAGTTAAGCTTTTACTGGGTAGTTGGGAGAAACAAACAAATTTATTGCAAAGAAATAAGTACATGATATAATGTGTTATATGGTAGTAAGTGCTATGGAGCAAAATATAAAACAGTGAAGCATGATAAATATTGTTGAAAACATTGTGCTTGTAGATAGAGTTGTAACAGAAGACTTCACGGAACAGACTACTTTAAGAAGAAACCTGAAGGAAGTGAAGAGATAAGCATACAGATTTCAAAAGGAAGAAAATTTCTTCCACAAAGAGGGGATATCAAATGCAAAGAGCCTGGTATGGGTGCTTAGAATTTTCTAAAAACAGTAACAAGACAATGCTGATTGAAGCAGGGTTAACAAGCATGAGAAATGTTGGAGTTAAGATCAGAAAAGTAACAAGGGATAGAGGTATTGGGACTTACAGGTCGTCATAACAACTTTAGTTTCAATGTGCAGGAAATGGATGAACGCTTTGGAGTGTCTTGGGCAAAGAAGTGACAAATTTTATCATGATTACTTTGGCTGCTATATTAGAATATACTGAAGGCTAAGACTGGAAGCATGGAAACTTACTAGGTAAGTTTTCACTCGAGTGACATCATAATGTGCTTCTGGATCGTAGTGTTTAATAATCTCCAAAATAACTGCCTTTTCCATTTGCTGCCCTTTAAACCAATGTTCAGACACCACATTAGGGCTCAGCAATTACCTTTTTCATAACATATATGATGGAGGTTTTGTTCTAATTTTATTGTTATTGTTGTTCAGTCACCTGGTCATGTCCAACTCTTTGTGACCCCATGGACTGCAGCATGCCAAGCTTCCCTGTCCTTCACTATTTCCCAGAGTTTGCTCAAACTCATGTCCATTGACTCAGTGATGTCATCCAACCATCTCATCCTTTGTTGTCCTTGTCTTATTGCCAAGTGTCTAAAGTTCATATCTGTCTTATATAAATCTTTATGGGTCTGCAAAAGGTGATATCATACAGTGCTTGTCTTTCTCTGTCTGATTTATTTCACTTAGCATAACACCCTCAAAGTTCATCCATGTTGGTGCAAATGACTGAGCAGTATTCCATAGTAAATAGATATACTGAGTCTTCTTTATCTGTTCATCTGTTGATGGACACTTAGGTTGTTTCCATATCTTAGCAATAGTAAATAATGAGGCTACAAACACTGGGGTTCATGTATCATTTTGAATTAGTGTTTGGGGAAAGAGGTTTTCTTTGAATATATATTCCGAAGTGAAATTGTTGGGTCATATGGTGTTCTATTGTTTAGTTTCTTGAGAAACCTCCTTACTGTTTCACACAGTAACTGTACCAACGTACATTCACATCGACAGTGTACAAGGTTCCCTTTTCCCCAGATCCTCACCACTTGTTATTTATATGGCCATCTGCATTTTCTCTTTGGAAAATAGTCTATTCAGTTCTGTCCGTTTTTAAATCAGGCCATTGCTTTATTTGATGCTAAATTGTATGATGCTTCTTTTATATTTTGGCTGTTAACTCCTTATCAGCCATATTTGCAAATATTTTATCCCATTCAGTAGGTTGTGTTTTTGTTTTGTTGATGAGTTTCTTTGCTGTGAAAAAGCTTTAAAGTTTAATTAGGTCCCATTTGTTTATTTTTTCCTTTGCTTTAGCAGATAGATCCAAAAAAATATTGCTATGATTTATGTCAAAGTGTGTTCTGCTTATGTTTTCTTCTAGGAGTTTTATGGATCTAGTCTTAAAAAAAATATATGGATCTAGTCTTATATTTATGTCTTTAATATCTTTCAAGTTTATATGTAGTTGTCCAGTTTTCCCAGCACCATCCATTGAAGAGACTGTCTTAATTTTTTTAGCAAGAAGATGAAGTGTGTTTACAGTAATACCTCTCTCATGGTGAATATTCTACTAGCTATTATAATGGTGTTTTCTACCTAATATTCTGATACACAAAATGTATGTACTGATTAAATATCCCTTACAAATAACTGGGAAAAGACTACTTAAAGGGAGAATATATTATCATTAGAATTACTAATTAATACATGAAGAGGGAAATCTTATTTGCAGGAGAATAGATTAATTACTATAAAATGAGAAGAAACAAAAATGCTCCCAAAATTAAAACACTATTTGAAAAATTCTTCATCTGCTAACAAAATACAGAAAAGTAAATGGCTGTGCTTTGAGTAGATGAGAATGTCTTTCTCTATGGTATATTCTTGCTTCCTTTGTTGTAGATTAATTGACCATAAATCACTGCAGACAGTGAATGCAGCTATGAAACTAAAAAATCCTTGCTCCTTGGAAGGAAAGCTCTGACAAACCTAGACAATACATTAAAAAGCAAAGAAATCACTTTGCCAACAGAAGTCTACATAGGAAAAGATGTGTTTTTACCAGTACTCATGTGCAGTTGTGAGCACAGAAGAATTGCTGAGCTCAGAAGAGTGGCTACTTTTGAATTGTGTTGGAGAAGACTCTAGAGAGTCCCCTGGACTGCAAGGAGATTGAACCAGTCAATCCTAAAGGAAATCAACCCTGAATATTCATTGGAAGGACTGATGCTGAAACTGAAGCTCCAGTACTTTGGCCAGCCGGTGAGAAGAGCGAACTCATTGAAAAAGACTCTTACGCTGGGAAAAGGAGAAGAGGGCAGCAGAGAATGAGACGATTAGATAACATCACTGACTCAAAGGACATGAATTTGAGCAAACTCCAGGAGAAAGTGAAGGAAGTCTGGCATGCCGCAGCGCATGGGGTCACAGAGAGTCGCACATGACTTAGCGACTAAATGATAACAAATTGACCATAATTGCATGTGTTTATTTCTAGGCTCTCTGTTCTGTTCTATTGATCTACGTGTCTGTGTTTGTGTAGGTAACATATTCATGCAATTTGAATTATACAACAGTTTGTGA
The DNA here is from genome assembly GCF_963930625.1 of Muntiacus reevesi. NCBI lineage: Eukaryota > Metazoa > Chordata > Mammalia > Artiodactyla > Cervidae > Muntiacus > Muntiacus reevesi. The sequence continues at coordinate 26,388,436 of NC_089255.1, read as the reverse complement.
AATATCTTGTCACTGACATTAGGTAGCAAATATAAGCAAATTAACTATAAACTATATCAAAAATAATTGTGGTTAGAGACTGCATAATTGTATGTAAGCTTCTTTACAATAGATATTTAAGAAAGAACGTGCATTACCTTTATCACTTTAAGCCAATAAAGTATTTTTTAAAATGATGGTGGTCACCAAGAAAAGAGACAATCCATGTTTCCTCAAGTGTATTGCTGTCTACTCAACTCAACACATCTAGTCTTAGGACAGAGAGTTGAGAAGGCAGCCCAGAACATACATAGCGGGCCTTCAGTTTACGCATTGCCGATTTCACCTCTTTGTTTCTCAATGTGTAGATAATGGGGTTCAATATAGGTGTGAAAACTGTAGAGAACACAGAAAAGACTTTATCCACCGGGAAGTTGCTGAAAGGCCAGGCATAGATGAAGATACAGGGCCCAAAGAAGAGGGTAACCACAATGATGTGGGCAGTAAGAGTACTGCGGGCCTTGGTCATGTCCATTGAGGAACGACGTTGCACAGTGACCAGGATGACTGTGTAGGAGACGAGCAAGAGCAAGAATGAAGCCACCCCCATGAGACCACTATCCAAAAGCATCAACACTTCAGGGACATACATATCTGTACAGGCAAGTTTGATGACCAAAGTAAGGTCACAGTAATAACTGTTCACAACATTTGGACCACAGAAGGGCAGGTTTACAGTGAAAGCTAATTGACTCAAGGAGTGCATGACCCCAATCACCCAAGAGCCTACTACCAGACCTGTACATTTGCACAAGTTCATGATGGTTGTATAATGGAGAGGTTTGCATATGGCTACATATCTGTCATATGCCATAGCTACAAGGAGCACCATCTCACCACCAGCAAAGACATGGAGTAAGAATATCTGGGCCATGCAGCCCTCGAAGGAGATGGTCTTGGGTTCATGAAGGAAATCATGAATCATTTTGGGGGTTGCATAAGTGGCCAGAAAGACATCAAGAATGGAAAGATTACTGAGCATTATGTACATGGGTGTATACAGGGCAGGTTCAGAGATCACTGTGAGTACAATGAGGAGGTTGCCCAGCACAATGATGATATACAAGAAATTAAACAACATGAAGAAGAAATACTGGAGCTCCCAGGAACTGGAAAGCCCCAGCAACACAAACTCAGCCACCCTAGAATTATTTCCTTGGTTCATGGAGTACCTACAAAGAGAAACGTTCATTTTTATCAAGAGCAAGAAAAGTAGACCCTGATCTTAAAGGGTTCTTCTCAATGTTAATTTAAAATACTCTAGAGTTGTTTCTAATAGAAAACGTTTTATCTATAATTTTTTTTTATTTATTTATTTTTTATTTTTTTATTTTATTTTATTTTATTTTATCTATAATTTTAACAAAGAGATTCTTCTCTCAATTATCCTTCCTGATGAAGAATAGTTAAGAGGTGCAGATGCAGTAAATCAACACTGCATTTTATACATTTGTGGGTCAAATATGATGCTAAGAAAAAAGATAAATCTACATTGCAAATACAACAATTAATAGGAAGAGCTAAGGTATCCAGGATCTTGTATTGCCTTCTTGCCTGGTTGATTTTCATTATCCATTTGGGGTTATCCACAAGCAGCTTCAATTCTTAGAGATGTCTCAGAGACCACACTTACAAAGAAAAGACTTGTGATTTTTACTATGAGGGTCTCTCTCCTCTTGCCTCTGTCCTTTCTCTATTACTTAATTTCCACTACCACATCATTAAAACCATTTAATCTATGTTGTCTCTGAAGTTATTATAGCTGTTTTAGTTTGAAGTTCAGTCCTTTGAAGCTAACATTGTATCATATGAAAAGAAGTAAACTAAGATGACCAGAATATAGTACAGAACATCAATAGGTAAGGTTACAGCCATTAAATGCAAAGATCTGATTTAGTTAACATAGATCATTTGAAGGCCAAGTGTATTATTTCACTTATCAATTCAGAAACCTTCCAAAAGATGAATTATATTCAGTATATGGAATTTCTAGGTTTTGTCTAGAGTTTCTCGGACCTAGTGAAATAAGATATCTCCTTTAAAAAATGTCCAGCAACACAATGATTTCTAATTAGACAAAAGTTGAGATAAGCAATAAGTGAAAACATGAATAACAAGATAATACACAACTGAGCAAATAAACACTTTGTCAATAGATTTCAAAATAATCCTTTCTGCCTGCAGAATGCAGAGAGAGTTTTTAAGAAGATAGATAAGACTTTGAAAATTCCTTTAAAAAATATCTTTAGAAGTGCAAGAACCTTTTTTTTTTTTTTTTTAAGAAAAAGGTTCTCACTTTTCATTTTCTATGTTATAATTAGAAGTGATAAGGGTCAGTCTCTGTGAAAAATAGTGTAAAAAGCATAATGTCAGTGGACAAAACTGTTTAGTTTGGAAGTGTTTTCAGATACATTTTGTGTGCATTAAAGTGCTTATAATAATCTGGCAAAGAGGAGATTATTGTCCACATTTTTAATATGTGGAAATAGAGTATTAGAAAAGTTAACTAATATGCTCAATATTATATTACTAGTCAGCAACACATCCAGAACCTCATCCCAGGGCTTTAAAACCCTTTCCACAATCCTTGATAATAGAGTCTCTAATAGAATCTAAAAAGTATGGTTTGAGTTTGTGACAAATGGAGTTATCTAGATTGGAAGATGAGAGGAGCTGAGTTTAGACAGTTGATGTAAAATTGCTTTAATATTTCTTAATGTACCATAAATGAACTTGATAATAAGGGCCCTTCCTAGTTAAAAAGATAGGAGGTCATATATATTTGGTTAATGCATTTTGCTTAAAGAGACAAGTTTAAATTTAAAATGTATTAGCCTGGAAAATTTTATTCTCTGAGTTATTGCTATCTGATGCTTTGCAGAGATTCTCCCAAAATTTTGAATGTAAGAAAATAATCAAGAGAATGAACAATAAATGCTGTGATGAAATAACCTAAACATTCCAAAGGCCATTTAGGTCACTATCACCTGGAGTGGAACGGGCATCCTCTATTGCATTCTCTTGTGGGGAAGGGAATTTGTATCCAAAAGGAGTAAGTATGGGTCTAAGTAAGCATTCTTGATCATACCTTTTAATTTTGTCAGTCTCCTATGAAATGACAACTTTCTATTAGTGAAAGTGAATGAGAAATTAGTGAGTGTGGAAGGAGGAGAAGAAAAATGCTGGAAATCCTCAGGGAGTAACACTGTACCCTACTGAGTGGCATTTTTGTCTGTGTGTTGGACTGGGCTGGGATAAACTGCTCTAAATACAAAATGTTATGGAGAAGGAAATGGTAACCCACTCCAGTATTCTTGCCTGGAGAATCCCATGGACAGAGAAACCTGGCAGGCTACTGTCTATGGGGTTACACAGAGTCGGACACAACTAAAGCAACTTAGCATGCACATGGATATGTCCCTAGAAAACCTCCTTTGTTCAGAAGACCTTTAAATAAAATTTAAAATCTAGCTTAAATATTACAGATACAGATCCTTAAACCATTTCTATCGTAACCAAAGTAAAATTTTATTTGCCATACTAACATGGATGTAAATATTATGTGGTTGAGGCAAAAGAATTTCAACTAAATTGTAAATCCAAGCATCACAAATCATTGCTCCAAGTTTCTTTCTCTAGTTAAAGGCCCCAACCCTTTTTAAAGAAAGAAATCCTAAGCAAGTGGATCAAGCAAGTGCTTGACACTAAATGACGAAAACATACCAAGTTTACTTATCTGCAGATCTCAAGAAAGTTGAAACAAATTTTGGTTTCTTTCAAATCACATGCTCCTATAAGAAAGCTGCATCAGATGTAAAACTATAAAAAAAAAAAAGTATTGACTTAGACAAACCACCTCTTCTTTACAACATTTTATTTCACCTTTTTCTCAATTTATTGTTTCTCCATTTGGTTCAGGACTAGGGAATGAACTGGGACTGTGGGAGGCCTAATGTGTCCCATGGTGATTCTTTGTCATTAGATGTTTGCTGGTTTGTTGAATAGAGAAAATGGTTTCAGTTCAGAGAGCCAAATCATTTTCCGTTTTCCCTCAGTTCCCAGAGCTCTGACCCTGCATCTTACCTCCACTGATTACAGGCACTGTGTTTCAAATTGATTTAGGGAAATCTGACACAAGAACTTATGAAATATTTTATGAAGAATTGAATCTTTAGTGATATTTTCCACTTTAATGAGAATATGGAAAAACTCAGCAGAGAACATCTGATCCCCCCAATAAGAATATATAATAAAGTCATCTTTTAATCTCAACTATTAAAAACCATTAACAGAGCATCCAATGTGAACATATGTGCATACTTAACATAAATCCTGTTTATAACATATTAAATGAGAATATCATAACCTGGATTTGATGTTCTAATTTTTAAATGTAGGAGTTTTACCCATAGATTTATTTACAAGTGAAACTGACCTGTGGTGTTTTGAAGTTGTGCTATCTACATCCAGTTTTGGTGCTGAGACAATGATAGACTCATAACACGAGTCAAAATACTCAGAAAAGAATTTTTATTCTCTAGCATTATCTGTTCTTTGAAGTTTTGGAAGACTTTGTGCTTAAAATTGAAAGTGTCCTGTGATTTCTATAGCGTAGCATCTTTAACCTCTTGTTCACTGTGTTCCATAGCTATTGACGTCTTCAGTTTTCTTCTTCTCCTTAAGAAAATGTGGTAACTTATGCTTTTTTAGGAAATTAACAAGCTCGTCTGGGTAAATCTGTCATCTTTTGCTTTCATATAACATTCTTTAATTGTTTAATCTCCTCAACATGTGAATTGATGGCCAATTTTCTAACCTCCAATGATTAAATGTATAGCATAGGTCTTTTTTATTTTATTCAGTCCTGGTCTTTTCTTTCCATTTTTGACCTGTCCAGGAACTATTGGGTTGGCCAAAAAGTTACTTTGGAGTTTTCCATAAGATGCTATGGAAAAACCCAAATGAACTGTTTTGACCAACTCAATATATTTTTCTTTCACTGATAAATGCACTAAGTTATTTGTCTTTATTTGAAGAACTTCTGCTTTCAAAGTAGAAGTATACTGAAATATTATCTCTCACATACTGGCAAAAATTCAAAATTTCATATCATACTGTTTTGACCAGGCTAGAGACACTCTCATATACAGCATGTGGGATGCAAATTGGAGAAACTTATTGTGGAAGTGCAGTTAGCAGTATCTATAAAATCATATACACCACTGACCCTTGCATTTGGCAATTTTACTGTGAAGCATAAGAAAAAAACCACAATGAGACATACGTTGATAAGAATTGAAGTTGGGTAGTGAATACATGGAGAGGAATATGTAGACATTTTTTTGTGTCTTGTATATTTCCTCAATGTTCAATTATTAAGAAGTTAAAAAGGGACGTCTGCTTTTAACTATATTTATATTACACCTTCTTTGTGTTATATAGATTCTTTTGTTGTCCTGTATTAAAAGCTTCTTGAGTTAAATTCTAAGTCAATTTGAACTCATTTCATAAACAATGTATTACTGCATCTCTTCATCAAATGGTCATTGAATACTAATTACTTTTCAGTTACTAAACTAGAAGTTAGGAATACATTGGAGTACATGAGAATACAGTCCTGACTTCACAGGATATATATATTCTAAGGCAGAAAGCAGGTATCTTAACAAGGAACTAAAGTAAAATCATAATTGTTTTATCACGGAAGAAGTAGAGAGTGGTATGATGAAATTATAGAAGGTTATGATCTTTATAAGAAATTTATGGAATCTTTTAACTGATATATAAAGCATGAGCCAGATTTAGGCAAGTTAGTGGATAGATTGGGAACATTTTTAATAGGAAAAAAAGCCAGTGTCTATATGTAAAGAGGCAACATTTGGTGAAGATGTAAAATTAAAGAATTAAACAAAATGTAATATGGCTTAAATATAGAGTGTATGGGAGTTACTTATATAAGAAATATTACATAGTGTTAAATTTTCTCCTAGGAAAATTAAAAAGCCATTGGGAAGAAAGCACTGCATTATTAAAGGGAGTAGCATGATCAGACAGACATCGGACATACAGAAATCAAATCGCCAACTTTTAGCTGCACCATATCAATCATTGAATTAGATGCAAAGGAATTGGACACTCCAAAGTGAAGAGATGATCAGAGTAGAAAAATAGAAGACCCATTTTTATGCTGTCAATTGTATGCTGTCAACACACTTTAGATGCCACACCTTCTCAGTCATCAGTCTTGCTGACATACATTCAACTTCAGCCTCAGGAGCAACAGCCTCTCTTCTGTACTTAGTATTTTTCAATGTCTAATTATTGTGTAAAGTCTGATGTTTATAATGAATTCCTTGTTTCATGCCACTCTTAGTAGCTCAGCTATCCTCATAAAACCCAAACTGATACATATGCTGTGTTCAAAAGCAAAATTTTCCAGAAGCCCTCCTCTTCTAGTGTCCCCATTGGTTTTAAGCTAGATTCACAGAAAAAGCCATAGAAAATTTCATTATTTTCTGCTCTTTATAACTTTTATCCATTACTACTTTATAATATTTGTCCTTTTACTCTTTCATTCTTTAGTTTTTTCTCCCTAATTTCCTTTTTTTTAAATAATTTTATTTATTGGCTGTCCTGGGTCTTCAGTGCTGCTTGGGCTTTTCTCTGGTTGCTGCCAGCAGGGGCTACTCTCTATATTTTACCATGGTGAAAGAAAGTGAAAGTGAAGTCACTCAGTCGTGTCCGACTCTTTGCGACCCCATGGGCTGTAGCCTACCAGGCTCCTCTGTCCATGGGATTCTCCAGGCAAGAATACTGGAGTGGGTTGCCATTTCCTTCTCCAGGGTATCTTTCTGACCCAGGAATCGAACCTGGGTCTTCCTCATTGTAGGCAGACACTTTACCATCTGAGCCACCAGGGAAGTGTTAACCTGGTATTTATGACTAAAAATGTTCCCTGCAAGTTTGGTAGCTGATAAAGAATCTGCCTGCAATGAAGGAGACCCCAGTTCAATTCTTGGGTCAGGAAGTTCCCCTAGAGAAGAGATGGGCTACCCACTTCAGTATTCTTGGGCTTCCCTGGTGGCTGATGGTACATAATCCACCTGCAATGTGAGAGACCCGAGTTCAATCCCTGGGTTGGGAAGATCCCCGGAGAAGGGAATGACAACTCACTCCAGTATTCTTGCCTGGAGAACTCCATGGACTGAGGAGCCTGGTGGGCTACAGTCCATGGGGTGGCAAAGAGTCAGACAAGTGAGTGACTAAGCACAGTACCCTATTTGTATCACTAAGTTCTAAATGTTTTTTTCATTGCCATTATGGTTTTTTAAACTCATGACTTACTTACAAAATTCTTTTTCTTATTTCCAAAGGCACAGGGTTCTATTTTTCTTTCTTTTTTTTTTTTTTTTTTTCTGAGGAGCAAGGGGGTTGGAGAAGGGAAGACTATTTATCATTTCATATTTTATTGAATTGTAATTAGATAATGCATCGTATAATAATAGAACTTCTGGTATTTATTGAGACTCTAAGGCCCACATGTTAATTACATTTTTATAAATGGTACATGAGTTCCTGGAAAGAGCACACATTCTTTAGTTTTCAGGTGTTAGTGTTCCGTAGATGAATCTTTGTAGATTTTTTCCCACAACAATTGTTGGAGGACCAGTTGATTTGTAAGTTATTGAGAAAGTATTTTTAAACAGCAGCTTGGATTAAGAGAATCTGCATAGTCTTTGGAAATTAAGAAAAAGCTGAAAAGTAGGCATTTTTATTAATGCTTATATTACCATTCTTGTTTTGCTGTTGTTGGAAAGCGATTTATAAAGAAGATGGAGGCATTGCTATGTGAATTAGAAGTGCTGACTAGTACATTCAGTTGCAGAAGGTAACCTTGTTCCTCTTAGAGCAAACATTTTTAGAGTGCAGTCAAGTTAGAACATTAATGTGAATCAATGTTTCAAAGTTTATTTCATTATGAAACATTTTTACAGCAAATGAGCAAAAAAATGAACCGTCAGTCCAAGAGGTCAAAACTGTACTGTGGACAGATTACCTTATATAATTAGCCAGAAATAGCTATCCCCTAGACCAATGGTCCCCAATCTTTTTGGCACCAGGAACTGATCTCATGGAAGACAATTTTTCCACAAACAGGGATTGTAGTCTCTTTGCACAAAAACTATTTTAATCGCTACAATACAGACTTATTTTTCACCATTTGTGAAAGTCTGCATGAAATGAGAGATAGGGACACCAGATCCAAAAGGACTCCAGGATCCAAATAGGACCTCTATTGATGAGAATAAGTTCTCAAGGGCTTCTGGGGTGAAGTTCTGTTTTTGATCTGAGAAGTAGTTATAGTGGTGAGTGCCTTATATTTCATTAGCATATGCATTTGCTGAATTTTTTTACCTTGGTTTTACTGTATATTAAAAAGGTTATGGTGATGAAAAATGAATATCAGTATGACAGACATTATTGATTGACTCAGCCTCCAATTCATCCTCCTCCAGGATGTTTTCTGTTGCATAAAAAATTTGAAATCTATAAACTGCTGTTTTTAGTGAAGGTTTTCTGTGCAATTTAGGTTCTACCAATTAGATGCACAAACATGAGCTTTAGAAGGCAGGCTTGAGGCAGATGGCAGTACCTATGTAATCACTGCTGGTGAGCAAGATGATGAGATACAAGAGAGAAATGATTGTGGCAGCCTGACTTGTATTCTAGTGACTTTGTACTAGCTTCATGGGTGTTGAGGATAGCGAGGCAGTGGCAGTAGCATCAACGATTGAAGCTTTTGACCTTCAAATCTCACTACTTGGGTCTATTCTAGAACTCAACAACACTAGTAGCAACCCACAAGTCCTACTTCTCTAGCTGTTCCAGTGGTTTGGTAAACATCTGATGCAGTGATATGCTGGGCTGGATGAAGCACAAACTGGAATCAAGATTGCTGGGGGAAATATCAATAACCTCAGATATGTAGGTGATACCACTTTTATGGCAGAAAGTGAAGAGGAACTGAAGAGCCTCTTGATGAAAGTGAAAGAAGAAGGTGAAAAAGTTGGCTTAAAACTCAACATTCAAAAACTAAGATCATGGCACCTAGTCCCATCACTTCATGGCAAATAGATGCAGAACAATGGAAAAAGTGAGAGACTTTATTTTGGGGGGCTCCAAAATCACTGCAGATGGTGATTGCAGCCATGAAATTAAAAGACATTTGCTTCTTGGAAAAAAAGCTATGACCAAAATAGACAGCAAATTAAAAGGCAGAGATGTTACTTTGCTGACAAAAGTCCACCTAATCAAAGCTACGATTTTTCCAGTAGTCATGTATGGATGTGAGAGTTGGACTATTAAGAAAGCTGAGCACTGAAGAATTGATGCTTTTGAACTGTGGTGTTGGAGAAGACTCTTGAAAGTCCCTTGGACTGCAAGGAGAGAGATCCAGCCAGTCCATCCTAAAGGAAATCAGGCCTGAATATTCGTTGGAAGGACTGATGCAGCTGAAACTCCAATACTTTGGCCACCTGATGCGAAGAACTGACTCATTGGAAAAGACCCTGATGCTGGGAAAGATTGAAGGCAGGAGGAGAAGGGGATGACAGAGGATTAGATGATTGGATAGCCTCACTGACTCGATGTACATGAGTTTGAGCAATCTCTGGGAGTTTGTGATGAACAGGGATGCCTGGCGTGCTGCAGTCCATGGGGTCACAAAGAGTCGGACACAACTGGGTGACTGAACTGAACTGAATGCCGTGATCCACAACCTTTTGGGCAGCAGGGACTGATTTCATGGAAGACAGTTTTTCCACAGATCTGGTTGGGGAGTCGGGGGTAGTTCAGGTGGTAATGCAAGCTATAGGAAGCAATGGGGAGCAGTGGCTTCTGTTTTCTTCACTGAAGGCTAAGCAATATAATTATACCAGACAAGATGAAAAAGTTAATAGATAGATATTTAGTTGGATTAAAACAAATTTGTAAGTGTGCTTTCAAGCCCTAGTATTTTCAGTCTAAGATACACTTTCTCCTTTCAGTTTCCTTTAGTGGGTGGTGGTTGATGAAAAGGGGAAAATTATACTTTTATCGATGGCTTCAGAGTCTTAGCACAATTCTAAGGCAAAAAAAAAAAAAAAACAGGTCAGGCAAATCAGTGATAGGCTAGAGATTAGTAGCCATAAAAAGGCTACTAGAGATAGGAAAAAACTGGAACCTCTAGGCCTAAATATTTTCTTTAATAACAAAGTAAATTTTAAAGAAATAGTAAATGTAAATCTCCCTACACTAGCAATGTAACTTACCAGAGTAAAATATAAAACACAAACATGATACTTTAGTACCTGCTATTAATAGATGTTGGGATTTGTGTATGTGCGTATGTATATATGTTTGTATTTAACAAAAAATCAGAAACAAGCAGATAAAATGTCAACTAAATTATACCAGCAACCATACAGATTGCATCAACCCATGATCCATGTCACAGTTGCAAACTTATTTGGATGTTGGTTCTTCTGACTCCGTCATAAGTTGTGCATATTTGCCTCATGGTATAGCTAACAGCATTGAACATAATTCACAATAAGAAGTACACTGATCTTTATAAATTAATCATCATTACTGGAGCACATAAAAAAGACTGTCAAATTGCTCGGTGGATTTTATTGGCATCTGAGAGTAAATTGCCAGAGTAAAATATAAAAAAGCAAGAAGTTCACATGAATTAGATTTACATGACTGCTTTTTCCTCCTTGTTTCCCATCTGGATACATGCATCCAAAAATAACCAAGTAAAACAGTAATAAGGAAAGCATGGGAAGAGAATAGGATTACTTAAACTTTCTCATCAATTTTGCTTTAAGTGTTTTGCTTAAAAGCTCATTTGAAAAACAAGGTTATTTTGCTTTTCATTGTTTTTGGTCATTGTTTAAGTTTGGAAACACATCTACAAAGAGTATAAACATGTTGAAATGGTAGCATCTACCAAGAACTTCTTCCACTTGGCACCAGAGTCCAGTAATCACATTATCCCATGCCTTTATCAGTGTAGAAAAATTCCTCACATAAACACAAGTTCATATACAAGTTATATTTATCTAAGTTAGTATTCGCTAATCTGTGCATTTATCTATGTCTTCACCTTAATAATACAGAGGATCAAACATCACCTTTCTTATTCTGGCCATAATTGTGGTGAAAATACAGTTTAAAATTAATTATATAATAATTATGCATTGTAAAGAAGCAATCACATAGTAGTTAAACAACAATTTAGAAGTTCTCTTGATTCAGAAAAATTATTAGCAGTGAGAAAAACATGTTTCTACAGGTTTGAATTAATATAAGAACCAGTGTAGTTTTCTAGTGGAAGTTACTTTTAATTTTCCTAGTTAATTAATACACATTAATTTTATGCACATATATACAAACATAAGGAGCTTCCCTGGTAGCTCAGTGGTAAAGAATTCACTTGCCAATACAGGAGATGTGGGTTCAATCCCTGGGTCGGGAAGATTTACTGGAGAAGTAAATGGCAACCCACTCCAGTATTTTTGCCTGGGAAATCCCAGGGACAGAGGAGCCAGACAGGCCACAGCCCATGGGGTCACAAAGAGTCAGATACAACTTAGCAACTGAAAAACAACAATAACAATACAGACACAAATATTTTAAATTTATAAAATAAAAATTTACTTATCAAATTAAACATGTCAATTGTTAGCTCAGTAGAGTATCAAGTTCCTGAAAAATACCCAGAGGTGTTTAGAATTATACTTTAAGAACATGTATTGAATACATATTATGTGCTTTATATGAATAACTTCCTTTATCCCTTAAAAAACTCTGTGATGTAGGTACCATTACCATGTCCTTTTACAGATGCAGAAACTGAGGCAAAGGTACATTAGGTATCTTGCCCAAGTTTACAGCACCAACAAGCAGTATAACAGGCTTTTAACCCTGGTAGAAACATGCCCAAGTCCAACATTTTTGTAGAAGTCTAACTTCTACACTCAGGGTAGATTCAGGTTCTGCAGAGCTGAAAGTTTATGTACTATAAGGTGACTTCTATAAGAAAAAAAGAGTCAAAATTATGAACAAGTTGTTGCTGGGATCCATTCCAGGGCTTTTGAAGAAATTCATGCAGAGGAGGGGTCTAAACCTTAGCCCTCAATGTAAATCCACCATCATCACACTGTATAATATTTTGAAATGTTCCTCAAATATTTTTGGAAGTATATAAAGTGTATATCATTTATGGATTTTATTGTCATTATGTATATCCAATTCCTTCATGTATTACAATTTACATTTTGTCATTTCATCTAGACCTGATTTTACAGTTTTTTTTTTTCACCTGCATTTGATAATATTGCTTACTTGTACTAAACAGCTTCTTACAACTTTTAAGAATTCATAGGTTTGGTATGGCCAAACTTCCTGAACACCTAAGGGAATATGAAGTTGTTTGTCAACATACTCTTGTAAATTCTCCATCTCCTGATGCTCCCTCAAATGTGTTATTGGAAATTCAGATCATTTAAAGCTACGCTCAGCCTGGTGTGTTTATACTAGCTGGTATCTCTTCATCTAGCATGCTTTATGAAACATTATTTCTGCCTTTAGATGCGTTAGTGGCAAATGGCACCATCTTTCCTGTTTTAGGAGCCTGTGGCCATTAGATTGTATTTACCCTTGGTTAAAGGGTGTCAGCAGCATGTTGAGGAGACATGGCGATAAAATAATCGACCTGTGGCTCCTAATTAAGATTTTAGTGTTTATGTAATGTGTAGAAGTATCTTGTGTGATGACTCCTCATGCTGAGCCATCAGAGAAAGTGGTAATTCTCATTATATATGGAAGCTGTCCAGAGGCTATCTATGGTCCTTTTCATTCTCAGCTAGACAAAGTTACTATCAATCCAACCACTCAATCTCATTATTGACTTGCCTTACAGAGTTATCTGTTGATGAGTTATACTGTTGAGAGTTTGGCAAATACCCTTGGGTTTTAGAATTATTCACATAAGCACTGAAGATTGATGACATCCCTTTAAAAAGACTCCACAGTTTTATCTTGCAAAAAGCAGTTCATTTAAAAACATAATTCCTGTTCAAATAAAGATATTATTTGAAAGCATTACTTGGAGCATTTCTAAAACAACAGATATAAAAATTCTATATAAATGAGTTCCTTAATCTTGAACATATTTGCACATGTAACTGAAACAGAGAAAATTTATGCATACAACCAGAATTTGTCCATCTCTATCCTTATTTATTTTTTTGGGCTCCAAAATCATTGCAGATGGTGACTGCAGCCATGAAATTAAAAGATGCTTACTCCTTGAGAGTTATGACCAAAATAGATAGCATATTAAAAAGCAGAGACATTACTTTGCCAACAAAGGTCTGTCTGGTCAAGGCTATGGTTTTTCCAGAGGTCATGTATGGGTGTGAGAGTTGGACTGTGAAGAAAGCTGAGCGCCGAAAAATTGATGCTTTTGAACTATGGTATTGGAGAAGACTCTTGAGAGTTCCTTGGGCTGCAAGGAGATCCAACCAGTCCATCCTAAAGGAGATCAGTCCTGGGTGTTCACTGGAAGGACTGATGCTGAAGCTGAAACTCCAATACTTTGGCCACCTCATGTGAAGAGTTGACTCGTTGGAAAAGGCCCTGATGCTGGGAGGGATTGAGGGCAGGAGGAGAAGGGGACGACAGAGGATGAGATGGCTGGATGGCCTCACTGACTCGATGGGCAAGAGTTTGGGTAAACTCCTGGAGTTGGTGATGGACAGGGAGGCCTGGCGTGCTGCGATTCATGGGGTCGCAGAGTCGGACATGACTGAGCGAATGAACTGAACTGAACTGATCTCTATTTCAAATAGAATTATGCGATTATTCTGCAACAATAGACACATTTTATTCTTGTGTTAATATTGCAGATGATTTATTCAATAGTTTCAAAAATGCCTAGTTTAAACACAATATCACACTTTCAAACTGTAAGCATCCCTTTGTTTAATACTTTAATTAATAAAATAAAAAACACACACTAAGGAAGAAAAACATATTTCTCATCATTTGGCTTAAAATGAAAAGTTAAAAATTTCATTTTCTTAAATTCTCTCTTGTTAATGGCATTTAATGCATATAAAATTCTTGGTTTTCTCTGTTTGTTCAATAATGCCAGAAAAGAATAACAACTTGATATTTATCAAACACTGTGGTGGCAACTGATCTTTCCTCTTGCAAATACAAATTTTATAATATATTGGACACCATATTTTATAAGTATAATTTAGTAAGTTCCAAATAGCAGTTAATTCTTTAAGATTTGCCATCAACTAAGTCAATGATTTGCAAAGTAAAGCGTTCAGGAGATGGCAAGCCCTTCAATGCCTGCCTTTCCAGTATCTACCAGCAGGTGGTAGTGATACCTTGTGTACCTTCAACCTAATTTTGAACCTAGCACTTACTTAAAAGTATTAGAAAAAAAACTTTCCTGACAGAAACAGTTATTACATTGACATTGTATACCTAATCACAAATTTCTTATTTTTGCATCCAAATATTAAGAGTAAGAAGTAATTTAACAGAAGTGTAAAACAATATATTACTTCAAAGAAAAGCATAAACTTTCCATTAATTCACTATCATATACTTTATCTTTCATTTCATTCTAGTTTTAACTTTCCAGGCATTAAACTGACATTAGGGTCAGGTATGAAGCAAAGTGTGGTGTTTTGAAACTCATTTCATAATATCTTCTACTCATAGAATTTTCTAGCCTCTTTTTTATGTCTGTGTTATCAGAAGGAGTTATCATGAATGTATTTCTTATTAGCTAAAAGTGAGTGTCTACTTACAGCACTCACTTTGGATTTCATAAAAATGTATAACGAAACATACTCAGACTTTCCTTAATAGAACTCACAAATTTGTTTAAATGTTAAGTAGTAATGTCAGGAATGTGCATAGATAATCATTGCTTATTGATCAGAGGTTACTCCTATACCAGTATTGAATTTATAAGGCTTACAGAAATTCACTAATTTGTCATACATCAGAGTTCTCTGAGTAGCTCAGTTGTTAGTTGTATGTAAATGTCATTATCTTCTAGTTAACCTTTGATCAATACTTCTTCTCCTTTTCTATTCCTCTTTTTCAATGAATAGAATGCTAATATTGAATTTCCTAACTGAAACAATCACTCTTCACATTTTTATAGATATTCTTTGCTTCTGGAAAAATTTGCTTCTGTCAGCTTGCTTTTCTGAAATTTAAAATGTATTTAAAGTACATGTATGAGGATAGTTTTAACATGAACTTGTGATTTCACAAATTTTGGCAATTTCAAGTTGATGATAACTTGAGAAATAAAAGCCTAACATGTGCTGTGTGCACAAAAAATGTGGCAATTAATACCCAGGAATAAAACTAGATGTTAAAACTAAAAACAATGCAATGGAGTTGCCTTGTTAGAATTTAGAAGCTTATTCTTCAGTTTCCTCATGGCTGTTTTCACTTCCTGGTTTCTCAAAGTATAGATGACTGGGTTCAGAATGGGAGTAAAGATGGTATAAAATACAGATAGAATCTTTTCTATCAGAAAACTGCTTAGTGGCCACATATAGATGAAGATACAGGGGCCAAAGAACATGAAGACAACAACGAAATGAGCTGTGCAGGTAGAAAGAAGCTTAGATGTTCCTTTTGAAGCATGATTTCTGACAGTTACCAAGACAATAACATAGGAACTGAATAGAAGAATAAAGCAGGACAAGGCAATGATGCCACTGGTTGAGATCATAAAGAGGCCCAGGGCATAAGTATTTACACATGCTAGTTGGAACACCACAGGAAGGTCACAGAAAAAGCTATCTACCTCATTGGGACCACAGAATGGCAATGTGAGAGCAAATATGACCTGGCTCATGGAATGCATGACTCCTACAACCCAGGAGACCACCACAAGGGCAACACACATCTGGGGACTTATGATTGAAGCATAGTGGAGAGGCTTGCATATTGCAATATACCTATCAAAAGACATAGCCATTAGTAAAATAATCTCAGTGCCAGTAAAAAGGTGTAGAAAAAATATCTGGGTGATGCAACCACCAAAGGAGATGGTTTTGTGTCCACTGAGGTAGTCTGTGATCATCTTAGGGGTTGCAAAGGAAGCAAGAGACATATCAATAATGGAAAGGTTGGTGAGCAGGAAGTACATGGGGAAGTGCAGATGAGAGTCAGCTATCACTGTGATGACTATGAGGCTATTACCCACCATTGTTGCCACATAAAACAGTGAAAACACCACAAAGAAAAATGTCTGTAGTTTCCAGGATTTAGAGAGTCCTAGCAAAACAAAATCAGAAACTGTAGACTCGTTCACCACATCCATCGTCCTAACTGATAGTTGGAAATCTGCATCAAAGAAAAAGAAAAAAATTCAAGAGAAAATATGATTCTATTGAAGTGAAGGCTCTATTTCCCAGATTCATTTTCATAGACTTTGTTTCCTCTAGGAAAACTTATCTTTAGCCACTTTCACTGGCTATATTGATTTGAAAGGTAGGATATTAGGGATTGTGGTGAAACACCACTTAAGGCATAGATGTTGAAAATAGCACTTTCCTTCCTAGTGCTAGTGGAAATCCAAATGAGATTAGCCTGTGTAATTTTAAAGATAAGAACTCACATTAAGGAAGCACTTACTCTGGCCTGACTGTGTGTTAAATGCACACACACACATACACACACACAGGTTTAGTCATTTAGAAACTTATCCATACTGAAAGTATGGATTTCCATAAGGTTATTCATCGTGAAAGAACATTAAAAATTATATCGCATGTAAGTGACATGGGCTCTTAAGCAACATTATGGACAGACTTAAGTTGACAGTTGCAAAACTCATAAATATATAGAGAATTATTAACATATTTAAGGATAAAATTCATCTGATTGAGACCTACCAAAAACACAGAGAAAATTAGTTTTGTTGATATTTACCCAAACTAAGAAGTTTTATAAAGTCAGCAAAAAACAAGACTGAGAGCTGACTGTCACTCGAATCATGAACTACTTATTGCCAAACTCAGACTTAAACTGAAGAAAGTAGGGAAAACCACTAGACCATTCAGGTATGACCTAAATCAAATCCCTTATGATTATACAGTGGAAGTGAGAAATAGATTCAAGGGATTAGATCTGATAGAGTGCCTGAAGAATTATGGGTGGAGATTCATGACATTGTACAGAAGGTAGTGATCAAGACCATCCCCAAGAAAAAGAAATGCAAAAGGCAAAATGGTTGTCTGAGGAAGCTTTACAAATAGCTGTGAAAAGAAGAGAAGCAAAAGGCAAAGGAGAAAAGGAAAGATATACCCATTTGAATGCAGAGTTCCAAAGAATAGCAAGGAGAGATAAGAAAGCCTTCCTCAGTGATCAGTGCAAAGAAACAGAGGAAAACAATAGAATGGGAAAGACTAGAGATCTCGTCAAGAAAACTAGAGATATTGAGGGAACATTCCATGCAAAGATGGGCACAATAAAGAACAGAAATAGTATGGACCTAACAGAAGCAGAAGTTATTAAGAAGATGTGGCAAGAATACACAAATGAACTATACAAAAAAAGATCTTCATGACCCAGATAATCATGATAGTATTATGACTCGCCTAGAGCCAGACAGCCTGGAATGCAAAGTGAAGTGAGCCTTAGGAAGCATTCTATGAACAAAGCTAGTAGAGGTGATGGAATTCCAATTGAGCTATTTCAAAACCTAGAAGATGATGCTTTGAAAATGCTGCACTCAATATGCCAGCAAATTGGAAAACTCAGCAGTGGCCACAGGACTGGAAAAGGTCAGTTTTTATTCCAGTCCCAAAGAAAGGCAATGCCAAAGAATGCTCAAACTACCGCACAATTGCACTCATCTCACACAATAGTAAAGTAATGCTCAAAATTCTCCAAACCAGGATTCAATAGTATGTGAACCACAAACTTCCAGATGTTCAAGCTGAATTTACAAAAGGCAGAGGAATCAGAGGTCAAATTGCCAACATTCGCTAGATCATGAAAAAGCAACAGAGTTCCAGAAAAACATCTCCTTATGCTTTATTGACTACGCCAAAGCCTTTGACTGTGTGGATCACAATAAACTGTGGAAAATTCTGAAAAAGATGGGCATACCAGACCACCTGACCTGCCTCTTGAGAAACCTGTATGCAGATCAGGAAGCAACAGTTAGAACTGGACATGGAACAACAGACTGGTTCCAAATAGGGAAAGAAGTACACAGAGGCTGTATATTGTCATCCTGCTTATTTAACTTATATGCAGAGTACATCATGAGAAATGCTGGACTGGATGAAGCACAAGCTGGAATCAAGATTGTTAGAAGAAACATCAATAACTTCAGATATGGAGATGACACAACCCTTATGGCAGAAAGAGAGGAAGAACTAAAGAGCCTCTTGATGAAAGTGAAATGTTGGCTTAAAGCTCAACATTCAGAAAACTAAGATCATGACATCTAGTCCAATCACTTCATGGGAAATAGATGGGGAAACAGTGGAAACAGTGACAGACTTTATTTTGGGGAGCTCCAAAATCACTGCAGATGGTGACTGCAGTCATAAAATTAAAAGATGCTTACTCCTTGGAAGAAAAGTTATGACCAACCTAGACAGTATATTAAAAAGCAGAGACATTACTTTGCCAACAAAAGTCCATCTAGTCAAGGCTATGGTTTTTCCAGTAGTCATGTATGGATGTGAGGGTTGGACTATAAAGATAGCTGAGCACCAAAGAACTGATGCTTTTGAACTGTGGTATTGGAGAAGACCCTTGAGAGTCCCTTGGACTGCAAGGAGATCCAACACCAGTCCATCCTAAAGGAAATCAGGCCTGAATATTCATTGGAAGGACTGATGCAGCTGAAACTCTAATACTTTGGCCACCTGAGGCGAAGAACTGACTCATTTGAAAAGACTCTGATGCTGAGAAAGATTGAAGGCAGGAGGAGAAAGGGACAACAGAGGATGAGATGGTTGGATGGCATCACCATCTCGGTGGACATGAGTTTGAGCAAACTCCAGGGTGGTGATGAACAGGGAAGTCTGACATGCTGCAACCTATGGGGTCACAAAGAGTGACTGAACTGAACTGAACTGAACAAGACTGAGTATCAAGTATATTGCAATATAGCCACTACCCCAAAGAAAGGCATTTAACTGCTCCTCTATTTCTTTTTTTCCTTAAATAGGAGTATGTTCCTCCTACAAATACTTGTGATTACATGATTACATGACTTAAAATTTTACCTTGTCTTCTACAGGATATGTCATATCACTTCTATGGGAATAAGCCTTAAGGCTTAGTCCCACTTCTGTTTGAATTCTTCCTTCATATATGCCAACATATGCAAACTGTTTTAATGATCTAATCCTCCAGAAGTAGAAGGTGGAAGTAGGAAAGACACACACACAAAAAGAAAAGAGCACTTTTGCTTACCAGATCTCTAGCAGAATCAGGGCTTTATAGTATACACAGTGTTGAGTAGGCTCTGACAGAGAATGTAGAGGAGTTAGTTTTAAATATAAATAAATGACCTAGGTGAATCATTAGCTGTGTAGCAGCTGTAGATAAAATGGATGTTGTAGGGACTTGGGAATTGACCAAGAAATCATATTTCAATGGGATCTTTTGAACAACAAAAGTGGTATGATTTAGTTCACAACAGGAAGATATATTAATTTTCTCATGGGAATGTACAATGATTGTTTTCACCTTGACCTGAGAGATTCAGGGGTTGGAAGTTGGAAAAGCCAACATTTAGAAGATAGAAGGAGATGCTAACAAATTTTAATGAGCACTCTTGATTATCTAACCTTGTTCTAGAGGCCATGTGAGAATAAAATCCAGGAACATTTATTTCTGCTTTAAGTAATGCATAATTTTTTGGAGTTACTGAACATTCATAAATAAAACAATTTGTGAAAGAGTGCAGTCAAATATATCAAGTTTTCAACCAATTCTTAGTGATAAAGAGTGCACTGGATTTTAGATAAGGGAAAAATTGTGGTGTGCTTAATCAATCAAGAATATGTTCTTACAGAAGAAATATCATGAACTTGACTTATAATGAAAACTAAAATTTTGTTTGGTAAGGGAAAAAAGTATGTGGGAAATGAAATAGTGGAACTTATTTGCAGGAACAAGATATTCAGTTAGCAGTTTAGAAGAATAAGAATGCCACTCTCAAATATGATTTGATGTAAAAGATGATAAAGGCTCATTGTAAGACTATAGGCAGAGTTATGGTGACTTGAAATCAGTATTTTGTAAGGATTTACACAGATGATTTGAGAAGAGAGAATTTGAAGGCAGGAAATTATTAAATTAAATAATTCTACTTAGTTTATCTCTTCAGAGACCCTCCATTGCTGTAAGAAGAGCATAATTCCCATTTTGTTTTGTTTTTTACCAAAGCCTTGGAAACATGACTTATTTATTCAACATAATTTGGGCAGAAGTTATGTGCCACATGTGCCACATTTGAGCAGAAGCTTTAAGATTCAATGCATAACTCCCCCATTGCTCTTTATCCATCTTCCTGGGTCCAAGGATGAAGAGATGATGGGAACCAGACTGTGCTCAGAGATAAACAGACACAATTCTGTGAACAAGTTCGTTATCTCCTAATTGTTGTATACATTTAACATCATGCTAATCATTATCCCAGCAGGCCTAAATTGATTTTAAAATTAATATGAAATTTCAAATAACCTAAGATCACTGAAGCAATGTGAACAGAACAAATTTGTTAGGGTCACAAAATCTGTTTTCAACACTTATTATAAAGCTATAGTAATCATTAGAGTATTGTGTTTGCCTAAAAAATAGATTCATGGAACAGAATGGAAAGTCCAGAAAAACTTCACATATATGATAACTGATTTTCAAACAAGGTACCAAAATAATTTGATAGGAAAGAAGAGCCCTTTTAACAAAAGACTGTCTAACAATTGTTCTTTGTTCCAGTGGTTCAGTGGTAGAGGACCTGACTGCAATGCAAGAGACACAGGAGATCAGGTTGGATCCTTGGGTCGGGAAGATCCCCTGGAGCAGGACATGGCAACCCACTCCAGCATTCTTGCCTAGAGAATCTCATGGACAGAGGAGCCTGGTGGGCTTCAGTCTATAAGGTTGCAAAGAGTCGGACATGACTGAAGAAACTAAGCATGAATGCACATCTATATGGAAAGTAAATAAATAACTTCAATCCTTGTCTGTAACCTTATGCAAAAAGTATTTTGAAATATCTCCAGTAAATTAATAATAAAAAATTTCAATAGGGAAAAAAGTGGCCAAAAAAAAAAAAAAAAAAACCTTAATAAGTAATTCCTAGAATAAATTACACCTAACAACAAATAAACATATGAGAAATATTTAACCTCATTAATGGCCAGGGAACTGCATATTAAAATAAAAATCAATGCCATTTTTGCTCATCAAATTGATCAAAATTTTGAAGAATATTTAGGGATATTTTGTATCATGGATGGGGCTTCCCAGGTGGTGCTAGTGTTAAAGAACCTACCTGCCAATACAGAAGACATAAGAGATGAGGGTTTGATATCTGGGTGGGGAAGATCCCCTGAAGGAGGGCATGGCAACCCACTTCAGTATTCTTGCCTGGAGAATCCCCATGGACAGAGGATTCTGGCAGGCTATCGTCCATAGTATAACAAAGAGTCAGATATGGCTGAAGCAACTTAGCACACATGCATATCATTGATGAATGTATAAACTGCAGTGCTAAAATCAAACAAACCCAATATCTTGGCAATAACTTCTAAAATTAAAGTATACATTTCTTCAATGTCATTTGACTCATAAATCTTTCTTTTGAGAATCAATTCATGGAAATAAAAGCAGTGATCCTTTAAACTATGAAAATAATATTTATTTTAGCAGAGTAAGCAGTGGGAAAAATAAGGGAAAAAAATCTGATTACCTATTAGGAAAGGAATTATATAAGTTACAGAATACTCTTACATTAAAAAATACAGCTGTCATGAAAAGAAATACTTGAATTTGAATACACTAAAGTGTCTACAATAAAACATCAAATGAAAAGCAAACTTGTGTCATGTGTATTATATGATCTTAATTTTGCAAAAATCAAATAATAACAGAGTAGACTAACGCTGGCTACATCAGGGATTGAGAATAAAGAAGGAGTTTATGCATTTCCTTCTTTATATGTTTTTGGATATTTTTCACTTCTTACTAATTTTGTTTGCAGTTAAATACACATAATATAAAATTTATCTTTAGTGATATTTAGTATATTCTGAGTATTTTGCAACTATCACCACCATCTAGTTCCAGAACATTTTTTTGTCAATGACTGCCACTATCCCCTTTCATGTTCCAGAACATTTTATCCAAAAGGAAAGCCTGTATTTATCGAGCAAACACTCCCAAATCTCCTTTCCCCAAGCCTTTACAATCAATAATCTGTTTTCTGTATGCATTTGTCTACTCCTGACATTTCATACAAATGAAATAATATAATATGCAGCCTTTTGTGTCAAAAACTTGTACATAAATATTTGTAGTACTACATAAATGTAGCATTATTCACAACAGCCAAAATGTGGAAACATCTATAAACTGATTAATGAATAAACTAAATGTTGGATAGCCATCTAATGGAATATTATTTGGCCATGAAATGGAATGAGGTATAAAATAGTGATCCATGCTACAACTTGAATGAACCTTGAAAACATTGCAAGAAGCCACATGTCTTACTCTTGAAACTACAGTTGATCCTTGAACAACATGGGGGTTATGAGTAAGAAGTCAAAAATTTGTGTGTAACTTGATAGTAAGCCCTCTGTGTCCACCATTCCACATCCACGGATTAAACCAGCCTTGAATCATGTAGTGTTCTCATATTTACTACTGAAAAAAATCGACATATAAATGGACTTATACAGTTCAAACCTGTTGTTCAAGGGTCAAATATGTAAGTATGTGAGTGTGTGTGTATAACGTAATGTATATTGGAGATGAACAGACTGAAAAAACAACTCTTCTAGCATATTTAAGAGAGGTGGGACACAGGCACATCTCTGCCTCCAATATTGGAGAGAAATGCAGGAAATGTAGGAGCAAAGACCTTAGCTAGAAATGCCCAGGGAACCAGTATAGGGTGGGAAAATTTGAACTGTAATTGACTAATTGTGGAGGCTCAGTATGGACAACTTTGAGTGTTAAAAACTAGAGAACCTGGTCATATGAACAAAATTTTATATTATTTATCTCCAAGAGTTAGACTAGATTCTTACAGTATATCAGAGAAAAAATCCTCTCCAACTTCCAACAGAGAGGGAGAGGGAAAAGAACCATTTTGAAATATGTCAGAGCACACATACACACATTAACAATGTCTGCCCTAGGAGAAACCATTTAACAGAACCTAACCTGATAGGATATTATTAGAGTCCAGCTGACCTAGAAGATGGGGAATATCCCATCTCCAGTCAGCTTTGGCCTTCCATATGGGAGAAAGGAAAATCCCAACTCTAGCTCACTCTAGACATTCTATCCCACCCAAGCAAGTAGGAAAGAAAAAAGAAGTGAAACACATGAAGTTCACCCAGAAGTACAGGCTTACTGAAACTCTGAGACCTAATCATGGGTCTATAGAAAGCTTCCCCTCACCCCTGCATTTCACTACCACATTATTTAAGGCCAGTTTATGGTAGCTCCTTTTACCCAGGTTTGACCAACAACAACAACAACAAAAAATTACAAGGCATACCAAAATCAAAACAAAACAAAACAAAAAAAAAAAGAAAGAAAGAAAAACCCACAGTTTGAAGAAGCAGAGTAAGCATTAGAACCATCAGAATGTATGGAATCAGAATTCCATACATTGGGAATATTGGAATTACCAGACTGGGAATTTAGAACAAATGTATGGCAGTTCTATTTCCAGTTTTTTTAAGAACTCTCCACACTGTTCTCCATAGTGGCTGTACTAGTTTGCATTCCCACCAACAGTGTAAGAGGGTTGCCATATGACCCAGTAATCCCACTTCTGGGCATACACACTGAGGAAACCAGATCTGAAAGAGACACATGCACCCCAGTGTTCATCGCAGCACTGTTTATAATAGCCAGGACATGGAAGCAACCTAGATGCCCATCCGCAGACAAATGGATAAGGAAGCTGTGGTACATAGACACCATGGAATATTACTCAGCCATTAAAAAGAATTCATTTGAATCAATTCTAATGGGATGGATGAAACTGGAGCCCATTATACAGAGCGAAGTAAGCCAGAAAGATAAAGACCATTACAGTATACTAACACATATATATGGAATTTAGAAAGATGGTAATGATAATCCTATATGCAAAACAGAAAAAGAGACACAGATGTATAGAACAGACTTTTGGACTCTGTGGGAGAAGGAGAGGGTGGGATGTTGCGAGAGATCAGCATCGAAACATGTATATTATCAAGGGTGAAACAGATCACCAGCCCAGGTTGGATGCATGAGACAAGCGCTAGGGCCTGGTGCACTGGGAAAACCCAGAGGGATCGGGTAGAGAGGGAGGTGGGAGGGGGGATCGGGATGGGGAATACATGTAAATCCATGGCTGATTCATGTCAATGTATGACAAAAACCACTACAATATTGTAAAGTAATTAGCTTCCAAGTAATAAAAATAAATGGAAAAAAAAAAACAAATGTTATGGATGTGCTAATGGATAAAGTAGACAACATGCAAGAACAGATGGACAATGTAAGCAAAGAGATGGAAATCCTAACAAAGCACCGAAATGATAATGCAATAGATCCAAAACACTGAAACAGAAATGAAGAATGCCTCTGCTGGGCTCATTGGTACCCTGGATGTGGCTGAAGAAAGAATATGTTAACTTGAAGATACCTCAAATATTAACAGAAACCTTCAAAATTGAAAAGCAAAGAGAACAAAGTCTGAAAAGAGAAAAGAGAGAGAATATTCAAAGTCTGTGGGACTGCTACAAAAAGTATAACGTATGTGTGGTGAGAATTTCAGGAGGAGAAAGAGAGAAAGGAACAGAAGAAACATCTGGAATGATAATGAACCTAACCATCGTCAAAGAGCATTCCCTGACCCAGGGAAAATACCCCAGAAGTATTTTAGAATAGCCATGGGCCAAGTCACATGATGTGCCTTTTCTTTCTCTTCTTTTCTAATTGGTGTATCTGTAATAATTAACTGATCAGAGTCTCATCACTGTACGTTGGGTGTGTGGAGAGTAGAACAGATGATGTCTTTTGATTCATATGAAGAAGATCTGCGCCCAAGGAACCACCCACACATGCATACACATATATATGTGGAGCTGGTGCAGAAGAAAAGACCCTGGACTTCTAGTCAAATAATTGAGAATTTGGGAATCTTGAAATTTAGTGCACATATTTTCCATGCAGGAAGACTGTAAATAATTGTATCCAGAGAGTGAACAGAGATAGATTGGAAATCACAACCAGAATATATTACATCTTCTTCAAAGAGAAACTGAACATTTTCCCAACCCCATGGATCTTGGAAATTGCTTTGAGCAATAAAATTTGGTTACAGGGTTGTGTGAGGTCCAGAGACCTGTGTGAGTTAGCAGGGTTCCAGTTTTCATTCCACTGTACTGGGATATAGTTCCTGTGTAAAGAAGTTCAAACTATAGTAGTTTTCCAACCTGTCAGATTTTTATATGATATAAATTATCTTGCATACGATAGTTGATAAACAGTATCTCAATGTAATTTAACAGCTTATTTTTTTGGCTGTACCATGAAGCTTATGTCATCTTAGTTCCCCAACCAGGGATCAAACTCTGGGCCCACTACAGTGAAAGCACCAAGTCCTAACCACTGACCCACTAGGGAATTCCCTAATACATTTTCTTATTAAAGTTTGAACATTTTTTATATAGCTTGTTCCTATTTGCATCATGCAAAATGCCAAGCTGGAACCAAGATTTCCAGAAGAAATATAATACCTCAGATATTCAGATGACACCACCCTTACAGCAGAAAGTGAAGAGGAACTAAAGAGCCTCTTGGTGAAAGAGGAGAGTAAAAGGCTGACTTAAAACCCAACATTCAAAAAAACTAAGATCATGGCATCCAGTCCCATCACTTAATGGCAAATAGTTGGGGAAACAATGGAAACAGTGACAGACTTTATTTTCTTTGGCTCCAAAATCAGTGCAGACAGTGACTGCAGCCATGAAATTAAAAGACGCTTGCTCCTTGGAAGAAAAGCTATGACAAACCTATGCAATGTTTTAAAAACCAGAGACATCTGACAAATGTCCATATAGTCAAAATTATGGTTTTTCCAGTAGTAATGTACAGATGTGAGTGTTGGACCATAAAGAAGGCTGAGAGCTGAAGAACTGATGCTTTCAAACTGTGGTGTTGGAGAAGACTCTTGAGAGTCCCTTAGACAGCAAGGAGATCAAAACAGTCAACCCTAAAGAAAATCAGGCCTGAATATTCATTGGAAGGACTGATGCTGAAGCTACATTACTTTACCCACCTGATGCAAAGAGCCAACTCATTAGAAAAACCCTGATGCTGAGAAAGATTGAAGGTAGGAGGAGAAGGGGGCAACAGAGGATGAGATGGTTGGATGGCATCACTGGCTCAATGGACATAACTCTGAGCAAACTCTGGGAGATAGTGAAGCACAGGGAAGCCTGGTGCACTGCAGTCCAAGGGTCACAAAGAGTCGGAAACAACTTAGCGACTGAACAACAACAACGTATTTGCACATCTTTTTCCATTTCTCTGCATAGTTGCTGGTCTTTTACTCACTTATTAGCTCTTTGTGTATTAATTTATCATTGCTTCATCCTTAAAAGGTTAGATTTTTTTCTCTAAGTATTCATTTGTGTCAGCTATGCTTTTAGCATTTCTGCCATGAAAACGTATGTAATCAAAATATTCAATTTTCCCTTATTATTAATGAATTTTGAGTTGTAGTTGGGAATGATTTCCTCCCCTAGATATAAAAAGAAAATCAGATTTTACTGGTAAATATGTGTAGGTAAGTAAGGTATGAGGTAAATATGTGTAGGTAGGTAAGGTATGTGGAATTAATGCAGTTCTTTTCCAGGTGGCTATCCAGCTATCTCAAAATCACTTGTTAAAAAGCACTAATTGTCCCCTACTCCCTGGGTTGGGAAGATCCCCTGGAGAAGGAAATGGCAGCCCACTCCAGTATTCTTGCCTGGAAAATCCTATGGATCAAGGACCCTGGTAGCTACTGTCCATGGGGTCACAAAGAGTCAGACACGACTGAGCGACTTCATTTCACTTCATTTTAGAAATTCATTTTTTATATACTTTATTTCCATGTGCAATTAAGCCTATTCTTTGATTTTTAATTTTATTTTTTAACTGTTTTTATATTAATTCATCTATATCAAATTGTTTTATTTATGGCATCTTTATAGCATGGTTTCTCTGCACTCTAGAACTCATCTTCTCCCATTGCTCTACTTTTTAAAATGTATCCCTGGCTCTTCTTGCATGTTTGCATTTTATTTTTCCAAAAGAATTTTGTAGTCAGTTTATCTAGATCAAAGAGGCCTGATGTGATTTATCATTTAAATTACATTAACTCTATAAATTCATTTAAGGTGAACGGACATCTTTATGATGTATATTCTAATTCAAGATCATAGTGTATGTTTCCATTTGTTCAAGTCTATATTTGAGTCTTGTAGGAGGGCTTTGGAGAAGGCAATGGCACCCCACTCCAGTACTCTTGCCTCGAAAATCCCATGGATGGCAGAGACTGGTAGGCTGCAGTCCATGGAGTCGCTAAGAGTCGGACACAGCTGAGCAACTTCACTTTCACTTTTCACTTTCATGCATTGGAGAAGGAAACGGCAACCCACTCCAGTGTTCTTGCCTGGAGAATCCCAGGGACAGGGGAGCCTGGTTGGCTTCCGTTTATGGGGTCGCAGAGTCGGACACGACTGAAGCGACTTAGCAGCAGCAGCAGCAGGAGGGCTTTAAACTTTTCCTCACATAGGTTCTGACACTTCCTTTAAGAGTATGAATTTTTCTGGTCTCAAACAGGGAAACACATTCTCATTTATTTTTTAATGAACTGAGAGATAACATTTGTAGCTCCAAAGCCAAATAATATATCCTATTTCTCTTATCTTTGCTGTGGCCCAAGATAAGGATTCTCACTTGCATCTATCCCATCATATTCACTCCGTATACATAGAGCACTTAAGAATAATAATGACACTTTTGATCCATCTTTAACTCTGGACAAAATGTGTTGAATGTTCTAATAATTCCCATTGGAACTTGAACATGTGTTAGGTCCCCCAGGGAGTAGCTGGTTCTTTTCATGCCATGAAATTTATTGAATCCATTCATAACAATACAGATGTTATAAATACAAAGAACTCAAAGATTGTTGAGCCTCTTTTATCCAGAAATTAGGCAGAGGATTGATCTGAGGTCGCTCTGGAGTGGTTGCCATTGCTTTCAGGGACTAGTTGAGTACCAGGAGGTTTAATATGTCTGTGGAAAGGATCCTAAAACCATCTAGATCAACCCACTTCATCATTACCATATGAAGAATCAGAGGTACCCATTAATGCAGTGAATTATCTAATCTTACATATCTAGGACAAGATTTGAATCCATATTTTCTCAATCCCAGTTCACTACTCTTTCTGCTACACCAATATAAGTGTAAGCTGTGCTGGAGGCATCCTTTTCAGGATCAGGTATGTGGGTGTAGAATCAAACCTAGTTTCTGAAATGGGTAAAGTCAGAACAGTGTGGAGTTAGAGAAAGGGTACCTAACATCAAAACAGAAAGTCAAGAATATGAGTACTTGCATGTGTAGATCGGCTTAGTCTTGGAACAATTTATTTAGAATACATACTTACAGCAGAGTTTTGAGAAAGAAAAGAGAAGAGAAAAACTTAGTTTGATGACAAGATGAAAGGGCTTTGATGTGAATTCTAGGTATACGTCATTTCAATTGACTTTCAGTGTATTTTGTAAAGTCTTAGATCTCAGTAGGATTCCCTAAGCAGTCTAGTTTTAATGTTTACAACATGTTGTTTTATATAACTTATTCTAGGTTCTCCATTATCTTTCTCTGTCTCTACATGAATCTGTTTCCTATTTTTTCTAAGTGAACTCTAGAAATAAGAAATTTCCTGCTGCAAACTGCTTTGGGAAAAATCTGTAAAATCCAGCAGTTAAAAAATATCTGACTTCAGGCAGCAGAGTGTTTAACAGAGATTTTATATTTAACGTATACTTGGAAATATTTGAAGGCTTCAGGCTTTAACCATTTCATGTTCATGAGCCTTTGAGGTGTATGGCATTCTGTCGGGGTCCTTTAATGGACCGGAACCTGGTGGTACGGAGTCGGCGATAAGAAAGTGAAAGAGAGAAAGAGAGAGGGAGAAAGAGAGAGAGAGACAAAAAAGACCCGGGGACCTAAGCTCTGATGGAGCAAAGGTGCTTTAATGATAGGCTACAGTACAAGAAACTTCTTTCGGGAATGATAGAGATCAGAAAACCAAATGTACAGCAACCGTTACCAAGGGAACAAGGGGTAATGTTAGTCACAAGGTCAGGGCACAATCCATATCTCAAGAAAGGGGAGCAAGACTAAGCAGTTTTGTCCTAAGGAGAATGTTTACTAAAGGAGACTCATGCTTGCCTCACACAAGGACCTCAGTCCCTGGGAGCAGCGTGCTGTTCCGCTTGAAGAGGGACAAAGGACTCATGAGAGACAGCACGTAGGCATCCTCCCGTCAAACACTCCCTGTCAATTCCCCCTTATTTATTTATAATATTTGTAAGAAGAGTTCTGACCATCAGAATTTGTTTAGTTTTGACAATCTTTGCATGAAGGCAACGGTAGACAACAAATATAATTGTTAAAACAATCACCAAGATTATGGTTCCAGATCCAATGCTATGAGTAAGACTTTGAAACCATCCACGTGGGTCTAGCCCAGATAATTGATCAGTTAATTGTTTAGCTAAAGTTCCATATCAATGGAAGAGGGCAGACTATTAGAAAAAGTTTCAAATATTTTGTAATAATTGTACATTCAGAGAGACATTATCATGTATGTTCTGTAAATGAAACTTGATTTGTTCCCAGTTGTAAGCACTATTATTAAAATGAACAGGAGTAACACAAAATTGAGTAGAATTCCAGTCACATTTTAGCATCACCTGTTTTTGTACATCTGTTAATTGATCTCCAACCCATTCGATGGCTGTTTTCAGTTCCTGTATTTCTTCTTGAATTTCCTCATCAATCTGAGTCTGAGTGGCCCATAAACTATGGGCATCTTTAGTCCAATTTTGAATAAAATTATGTGTCTGAATAGAGGTTTGTAAAGCAACACCAGTGACAGCAGCAGTGGTGCAAATGGCTATTAATCCCCAAATACTAAAAATCAGCCATCCAATGAATCATTTAGATTGCCGGAGCAACTTAGTAAGCACCCGGGAAGCAAGTCCAGCCATGGGACCTTCTTCCCAGGGCCGTTGGAGATTTATTGGTAACCATAGACTACGTCGAGATCGAAGAATTAAAAGAGAATCATACCTTAAGGAAATAGAGGAGTTAAGACAAGTATATAATCTGCAATTTATGCAAGTTATAGAACGTATAGTCTTATTGAATTGTAAGTTTCCTATAGCTATAACAAAAGGAAATGGAACACAGGCTTGTATAAAATATGATTGATTATAGTGAAAGAAATAATTGCTATAGCTTTGATTGGTCCCTGCGGAATGTCTGGTCCAAGTCCCAAGTTCTTCGGTGTTTGCAGCAAGTTTTCAGATGTCCCATTGTTTAGGCCCAATCTGTTTATCAAAGATGATTCGAGGATGAGATGGGGGCCATTCCATCATCAAGCTAGCCAAGAAGTCCTCTGTCTGTTGCTGAATATTGGAAGGGCTAGAATGTACCTTGAAATGGCAGAATTACAGCTTTAATAAGAGCCCACAGGGGCTAGAGATCAACTGGAATATTTTTTCTTTGTATGGCTGCTCATTTAACATTTTCTTTGACCTGGAGCCAAATTTCTAAATCAAAACTGCATTTATCAGAAAACTAAGGATTATGTTCAACTACTGTTTGAAGGCAAGCCTCTATTCATTGCCATGAAGCCAGAAGTCCTTGAAATTTAAACAAATGGTGAAGTAAAGTAGAAAAATAATGGGGCTGGCCAGCCGTTTAACCCATGCCTTAGTACTTACCGACCTCAATAGGCCCCTGAGTCACTCCGCCCGATATGCCGCGTATACCAGTGTCCCTGTTCCCTGGCGCCATTTGTCGGGGTCCTTTAATGGACCGGAACCTGGTGGTACGGAGTCGGCGATAAGAAAGTGAAAGAGAGAAAGAGAGAGGGAGAAAGAGAGAGAGAGACAAAAAAGACCCGGGGACCTAAGCTCTGATGGAGCAAAGGTGCTTTAATGATTTTCTATGAGTATATATAGGCTACAGTACAAGAAACTTCTTTCGGGAATGATAGAGATCAGAAAACCAAATGTACAGCAACCGTTACCAAGGGAACAAGGGGTAATGTTAGTCACAAGGTCAGGGCACAATCCATATCTCAAGAAAGGGGAGCAAGACTAAGGAGTTTTGTCCTAAGGAGAATGTTTACTAAAGGAGACTCATGCTTGCCTCACACAAGGACCTCAGTCCCTGGGAGCACGTGCTGTTCCGCTTGAAGAGGGACAAAGGACTCATGAGAGACAGCACGTAGGCATCCTCCCGTCACACATTCCCTGTCAGCATTCGTGGCATAGAACAGGATCATACATGCCTGCATAACTGAAATGGAGAACTAAGAATAAGAGGCTATTTCATTTTTATTCTGAACCATGGCTAATAGAAAATTGAAAGACTGTTTCTCTGTATCCCTTTTTTTCAGATTGTATTTCCTTACCCCGCTCATTGCAAGAAACCAGTGCCTACTCTCCTTTGCTTCATTGTGTTCCCACTAATAATCAATCATAATTTTCAAACATTGTTCACACCAGTCTTTCTCTGGCATCATGATGTTTTGAAAAAGGTTGCCATTCCTTTCCCATTCAAAACTTGGCAGCTACCTGTATGGTTTTTTAAGTGTTTCATAAACTAAGGAATAATATTCAAGTAACTGAATTTTTATTTCTTTTATAAAGATTGGTATCATACTTTAAGCAAATTGCAAAACCATAAGAATTAACCTGAACTGACATTTTAATTAGTTACTTAAAATATCTGAAAAGGTCATGGGGGAATATTTGAGTAATGTGAACAGAAGAATGATACAACAGAAAACTATTATCTGGTGGTGGGCAACCCCTATATTATTTCATGCAGAAAAATTTCACTTTGTGTTTAATCACTGTATTTTTCCTCATTCTCCTCCATTTGGAAATGCCAGAGTCCTTCCTGAAATCAAACTAAATGGCCTGGAATAATCAGTCCGTCATAACTGAATTCATACTACGAGGTCTTTCCAGTTCTCGGGAACTCCAGATCGTCTATTTCCTGTTCTTCTCTGTAGTCTACGCAGCCACTGTGCTGGGGAACCTCCTCATTGTGCTCACCATTGTGTCAGAGCCACGCCTGCACTCTCCCATGTACTTTCTGCTGGGCAACCTCTCCTTCATTGACATGTCTCTGGCCTCATTTGCCACTCCCAAAATGATTGCAGATTTCTTCAGGGAGCCCAAAGTCATCTCTTTTGACGGCTGCATCACCCAGATATTCTTCCTGCATCTCTTAGGGGGTGCTGAAATTGTGCTGCTGATAGCCATGTCTTTTGATAGGTATGTGGCTATCTGTAAGCCTTTACGCTATTTAACCATCATGAACCGGAGAATGTGCCTTGGGCTTGTGACACTCTCCTGGATTGTCGGCATCTTCCATACTATGAGTCAGCTAGCATTTACTGTGAATCTGCCCTTCTGTGGGCCCAATGAAGTGGACAGTTTCTTCTGTGATCTTCCCTTAGTGATTAAACTTGCCTGCATAGACACATACATTCTCGGAGTGTTCATGATCTCAACCAGCGGCATGATTGCCCTAGTGTGCTTCATTCTCTTGGTGATTTCCTACTCTGTCATCCTGATCACTGTTAGGCAACGTTCTTCTGGTGGGTCCTCCAAAGCTCTCTCCACCTGCAGTGCCCACTTCACTGTTGTGACCCTTTTCTTTGGCCCATGCATTTTCATTTACGTGTGGCCTTTCACAAATTTCCCAATAGACAAAGTTCTCTCAGTATTTTATACCATTTTCACTCCCCTCTTAAACCCAGTCATCTATACCCTTAGAAATAGGGATGTCAAGGATTCCATGAGAAAACTTAGCAGCCGTGTCTTTAAGTCTAGCCAGACTGATCATACCCCTTGATTTGCTTTTGCTCGTACAAAAATGAGCATTTATCCCCCTCTCTTTGTTGGTCAACAGTGTCATGCTAGCGCAAGAAATCATATTGTTCATGGCAGAACTATTTTCATCATCAGTCTCAGCAGTTACTGAGTTTTGGTCATATTAAGAGTTCCTCACACAGCATAATATTTACAATGGAACATTATCAAACCAATATCCGAAATTTTACCGCCCAAGGACTCACTTTTTAGAATATCCAACTCTTGTCAGATGTAAGTATTTATTTGAGTATTAAGACATTCACATACTTTAGGAAAGAGTGGATTTCCTTCCAGACTCTTATGATTAAGAAAAGGAGCAAATGTGAATGTACCAACACTTGTACACTGAAGTAACAGTGGAATTTTTTATTGTTGATGAATAACATATTTTAGTTCAAAGGTCAGAAAAAATACTGCAGTTTCTTGATAAGTGAAGATGTTTGCTATTTAATATTGTAATCTATCTTCAGTAAGAAAAAGAATGTTCTTTACTTCAGTCCCTTTGTCCTCTAGTGTGGATTAAACAATTTTAAAACAGTACAGTAAACACTAAGAAAATTCTTATAGTGATATTCATATAGAAAGATTCTGGAATCTTATGTACCAAATCCCATCCACATTCCTGATCTACAGAAGATGAAACTAAGATCCAAGGACATGGTAACTTTTCAAGGTCATGTTTTTTAAGGCAGAATTTAAATCACTCAGGTTTCCCTGGTGGTTCAGTAGGTGAACAATCTGCCTGCACTGCAAAAGACCTGGGTTCGATCACTGGGTCAGGAAGATCCCCTGGAGAAGGAAATGGCAACTCATTCCAGTATTCTTGCCGGGGAAAACCATGGGGTCGTGAAAAGTCGGACACGACTGAGCCACTGACACTTCCATTTTCTTCCTTTAGATCATTCACCGACAAACTGTTTGTTTTCTAACCAGTAAGCTATTTTGGTGCCATGATATTTACTGTATCATTTTGCAATCAGATGCCATATTATAAACATTAAAGTCCTAAAAGATTTGAGCCATTTTCCTTATGCTTAAACACAGTATTTGATTTAAGAAATCTATGAAAAAATGCTCCTTCAACTTAGTTGATATAGCTAATAACTAGAGACTTCAGAACATAGAAATAACCTAGTAATATCTATTCATTTTACTGATGATGAAACTGAGAATCAGGAAATAATTTTCCCAAGTTTGTATACCTTTAAGATGATAGAGTCCTACCAAGAAAGTGCTTCTTCTCTTTATGTCTCTCTTCTCCTCTATCAACTGGGCAACAGCTAAATTACCTTTAAGAGCAATTTGGCTATTGTCATTCTGAGAGTTATACATAGGAAAAATGTTAATGCTTAAAAGCTAATACTTGCAACCATTTATAGTTTGTTTTCCAATTATCCAGTTGGCTGGCATTGTCAAAATTAGCCTAATATTGTATGTAATATTATATAGCTTGGGTTTAGATAAGGACAGATATATATATTGATTGATAGATAAATAGACTGTAAAGAGTTGCATATAAAGGTAAATAAATTATTAGGTGAATGGATGGGCAAATAGATGGCTATGTGTGTATGGGTGGGTAGATGTATGGCAAGATACAGATGGATACTTACAATAATGAAGAAATTAATATACAGCTTAATATATTAACACAAGTTTCTGTGTCTGTATGTTGAATGTATACAACTATAAATTGCAATTGTGTTACTTTTAAAATGTATTTGAAAAGTTATTGGACCTGATAAAATTCAAAAGATATATTCTTACATATGTTTCTTATGATGAAGTAGAAACAATTTATGAATAGGACAATGTCACTGGGGAGATGGACTAATGAATTATGTTAGTGAAAAAATATTTTTAAAGCCCTGTAAATATTCTCTATGAACATTATAAATCTGTCTTCCCACCTTCTCAACTGTTAGTTATACAAAGTCTGCAAGTTGGATGAATATTCATATTTCATTCTAATCAATAGCATATGGTTGGCTAACCAGAGTAAGAAATGCTCCATTTTTTTTTTCTAGGCCCAGGCTATGAATTTTGTTTTCCAGTTTAGCATCCTAACATGCATACTGCTAGAATTATAGCCAATTATAAATGTCATAGGGTCCATTACATGAAACTTTGAATGTGCTCTAGAATAAGGTCCCAAGCATTAGGAATGCTACATAGAAAATTAGCCCCAAAGACAGAATCCAGATAGTTGGCATACACAGCAACCTAAGGAAGTAAGAGGAAAGAATGATCCCAGTCCCCATTCTAAGCTCTCCACTGATGGGGCCTTCTCCCTCCATGTCTCATATTTTCTGTCACTAAATAGCTTTCTGAGGTGCCTTCAATCTTTCAGCCTCATGATCATAGAGAAGAAGCCTAACACTTAGTCCCAATAGTTCACTGTAAAAGATCAACCTAGCAAATGATATCCAGAAATATTGAACCTAATGTATGATTCTATCTTCACCTCCAAGAGTCTTTAGCCTGATTAAAACTGTCTATGATGTTGTTCTATAGAGTCATGAAATGTCATTTTTTGTTTCTTTTATTTAATTAATTGGATTTCCTATTGTCTTTTTACTTCTATTGGGCTTAAACTATTTCACAAGTTCATTTTCAGTTAGAGTCTAATAAATAAAATCAGGAGTAAATATATTTTGAAATGTCAAAATACTTAATACTGTTCAAAAAAATTAAATGTATATGTAAAACAAAATTGAGATTTGTGTTAGATTGGATGAGGGTCAAGCAATGAGCCATCAGCACCAAATTAGTTTCTTGGTCTCAAAATCCCTTTAGATGTGTTTTTCTCCTAGCAGAAAAGCCACTGTGCCTATTAAAAAACCACACTTTATAGTATTACTGTCAGAATTTAAGCAAATAAAATAGCATGTGAAAACAACCCAACAGAATAGAGTCTGGCACATTGGAGAAAAAGAAGAGTTAGTGTTCAAGAGGGAGAGGAATGAAAAATGGAACTGAAGACATAATCAAGATCTAGATGATTCATATCCTACTATACACTGTAATTGTTGTATATTCCCCAACCACATTGGTTTTTCTTCTGTAATCCATTTAATGAAGACTGTTATATTATAAGCTTTTGGGAATAAATGTTTGAGAATAAATTCATATATTTGATCTTCATAAACAGTGGAAAAACAATGTCAAAATCAACATCACCATTGGGGAGACAAGTGCTAAGTGGTATACGCTTCACCAGGGATGTCCAGGTTTCTTCTGTAATCCTTCTTGCTCCTCTCCAGGTATTGTCTGACCTTAATGTAAAGGCTTCACCAACTTCTGTGTAATCCCCTCAATGAACATGCACTAACATGCCATTCAGAGAGGCAGGTCTTTTCACGGTATGGGAGCTAAAGAGATTCTGGGAAATACTTTCAAGGTGCAGGATGATGAGGAAAGAAGAGAATAAGAAGGAAAAGGGAGCCTTCTTTCCAGAAATTGCTGGGCCAACTTACTAGTCATTGGCAAGTCAACTCACCACACAACATAAGGTTCAGATAAGAAGATTCAAATAAGAAGATTCAAAGATATAGGAGAGATTGGAAAGAGACAAGGAAAACCAGGATATCTTTTCTTTTGCATCCACAACAAAGTATTCAAGCACAGACTGCATATTTTACACATTCTTTTATGTACCAAAATAAGTGAAAATAAGTAAACTTCCATCAAATCACTTGATAAAACTGTAAAAAGTTCTCAAAACAGAAACTGTATAAAAATTGGCCTATTGCTTCTAGCCTTCTCTCAGTTACCCAGTGTTTCCCCATTGTCTCTGCAATATATATCTAGCATCCCAGAGTTGATAAAAAATTTTAATCAATCTATCTAAGAAAGATATGGAACATTTTACCTTAGCCAAATTGAGAATTATAACCTTAATGTGTGTGTGTGTGTGTGTGAGTCACTCAGTCGTGTCTGACTCTTTGCAACCCCATGGACCGTAGCTCCAGAGAAGGCGATGGCACCCCACTCTAGTACTCTTGCCTGGAAAATCTCATGGACGGAGGAGTCTGGTAGGCTGCAGTCCATCTGGTTGATGAGAGTCGGACATGACTGAGCGACTTCACTTTCACTTTTCACTTTCACGCATTGGAGAAGGAAATGGCAACCCACTCCAGCGTTCTTGCCTGGAGAATCCCAGGGACGGCGGAGCCTGGTGGGCTGCCATCTATGGGGTCGCACAGAGTCGGGCATGACTGAAGTGACTTAGCTGCGGAAGCAGGACTGTAGCTTGCCAGGCTCCTCTGTCCATGGAATTCTCCAGGCAAGAATACTGGAGTGCGTTGCCATTCCCTTCTCCAGGATATCTTCCCAACCCTAGAATCAAACCCAGGTCTCCCATATAAACCCTTAGAGCATCTCAGAAATCTTTGAAAACTGTTCCACTTGACCTCTATTCCATTAGAAGTCGAGGAGCAGTTACATAAGCTTTTAGAGACAGTGGGCTGTACATTAAATATACACTGCTGGCAATTTACACAATCCAGATCTAAGTGTCATCATGTGTGTGTGTGCTCAGTCGTGTCCGGTTCTTTGTGACCCCATGGACTGTAGTTCACCAGGCTCCTCTGTCCACGGGGTTTCCCAGGCAAGAATACTGGAGTGGGTTGCCATTTCCTTCTCCAGGGGATCTTCCCGATGCAGGGACTGAACCCGCATCTCCTACGTCTGCTGCATTGGTAGATGGATTCTTTACCACTGAGCCAACGGGGAAGCCCGTGTGATCATGGTCCCTTACAAGATCAAGAAGGAATATTATCTTTTATGGAGTTGTCCTATTGATTCTAGGGGAATATTGCTGTTTATGGTTAAGCAGGCATTTCTGCTGTTGGGGGAGGTTTGGTCAATATGCGATGCAGATACACAATGCACAGGAGAGGAGAGTAAGGAGACCAAAGAGCAAAGAAATTTTTTTATGTTTTTTCACAGTTTTCTTGCCTTGCCATAGAAAGTGAATTTTATTTCACACCAAGGATGGTTGGATGGCATCACGGACTCAATGGACATGAGTTTGAGTAAACTCCGGGAGTTGGTGATGGACTGGGAGGCCTGGCGTGCTGCAGTCCATGGAGTTGCAAAGAGTCAGTCAGAACTGAGTGACTGAGCTGAACTGAAGCTCTGGCTACTTTCTATCAACACAATCTCTTTCCACAACCACTAACATTACATCTTGTTCTCTAGAAATAGTAAACCACATTTAGCTTCTCAGTTCCCTCGCAATTTTTTAAATTAAATTTAAAAAAAAAAAGATTTGGCCATTCTATGTGGCATGTGGGATCCTAGCTCCCTTACCATGGACTGAACACACACCTCCTGCATTGAAAATGTAGAGTCTTAACTACTAGACCACCAGGGAAGTCTCCCCGCTAGGCATATTTATGCTTCTTTGCCTTTGCCTATGCTATTCCTTCCTTCTGACATACTTTCTTGCAACTTGACCTTAAAATCACAGATTCAACACTAACTCTGCAAACCATTCTCTGACTCTGCAGGCACATTTGGACATGTTTTTTCCTAAGTCCCCATATTACTGTATACAAACTTACATCATGGCAATTATGACATTCCATTGCAATCACCTGTGTTTGTAGTAGGTATACTCTCTTCGAGGTTAGGAATTATGTCTTACTGTTTCTGTTTCCAAAGGCAAAGCACATAGACTCTAATTTTAAAAAAAAGTTAAAAGACATTTCTTGGGTTATCTTTACTGAGAGAAAAGATTAGGGTGTTACCCATTTGACAAAGGCAGAAAATCTACTTATGATAATGCCATGTCTTCTCCAGAGACTAATGCTGAACTACTTCCACAAGAGGCCAATCCTGTTCTCCTACAATCAAAGGTACACTTGGAAGAACTAACACAGCTCTTCAATGTAAAATGAAATGCAAATGGCTAAAAGAAGACTTCCACTGAAACGCAGTCAAAAGAATGAGAATCAGGACACAGAGAAAGGCATTTTTAAAAGAAGAAATATAAAAGATTTTCTGATACTTCCAATTTGGTTTAAATCCTCATGAAAGAATAGTTTGCCGGAATATCAGTGTTCCTCGGTGATTCAATAACTGCTATGCTGAGAGTAAGCCATCAAATTTCGTGGCAAAGTTGGATTATGTTAAAGTGTGAGTTAGAGTCGGAAAAACAGTTATAGGTATGGAGTCAAAAAGGTATATTACACATTTAAAAGTCTTCATTAAAGATCCCAAACTGCTGAGGATAATACACATGAATTGAATGACTTGGTACAAGATAAAACAGAGAGATGAACTCACCTAATCTGGAAATTCTGCTACAGCTTAGAATTCTGGTCCAATGCTAGGTGGCTTAAGTTTGGGGTTTTTTTGTTTTGTTTTATCTCGTTTTTAAGACAATACATCAAGCTGTGTTATCTTGTGAAATTTTTCAGTATCTAATTGAAACTCCAAACTTTCATCACCTGATGTGAAGAACTGACTCATTGGAAAAGACCCTGATGCTGGGCAAGAGAAGGGGTAATAGAAGATGAGATAATTGGATGCCATCTTTGACTCAATGGATATGAGTTTGAACAAACTCCAGGAGAGAGTGAAGAACATGGAAGCCTGAGTGCTGCACTCCGTGGGGTCACAGAGCCAGACACGATGCAGCAACTGCACAACAGCAACAGCAAATTGTATTAATTATTCTGACTTCTTTATAAACCTTTGAGGGAAGGCAAAACATGGTGGGAATGCAAACATTTGCAACTTGCTAACTCTGCTTAAAGAAAAATGAGAAAACTAAGTTAGAGAGGTTAATTAAATTAACCCAAACTGAAAGCCTAGTAAGTGGTGTAGAGCTGAATTTAGGCCAGAAAATCTGGCTTTAATGATGATACTCACAATACCTACTCTAGGGGTTCCGTATGTGTACGTGTGTGCGTGTGTGTGTGTGTGTGCGTGTGCACGCGCAATCATACTGAAATGTAGTTATCAAAATATGCTTTGAAGACACAGTTTGGGGTTTAACCAATTCCACAGGAATACAATCTACTCCCAGAAATGCCCAAGTAGAGCTAGATATTCACTCTTCAGGGATATCTTAATCAGATGAAATGGCTAAATT
Organism: Muntiacus reevesi; assembly: GCF_963930625.1. Taxonomy (NCBI): domain Eukaryota; kingdom Metazoa; phylum Chordata; class Mammalia; order Artiodactyla; family Cervidae; genus Muntiacus; species Muntiacus reevesi. The sequence continues at coordinate 26,347,761 of NC_089255.1, read as the reverse complement.
TATCCCATAATTTTATGGCTCCAATTTTAACAAAGGTTTTTCCAGGAGTCATGTATAGATGTGAGAGTAGAACTTACAAAGAACCTGAGCACTGAAGAATTGATGCTTTTGAACTGTGGTGTTGGAGAAGACTCTTGAGAGTCCCTTGGACTGCAAGGAGATCCAACCAGTCCATCCTAAAGGAAATCAGTCCTGAATATTCATTGGAAGGACTGATTCTGAAGCTGAAACTCCAATACTTTGGCCACCTGATGCGAGAAACTGACTCATTGGAAAAGACCCTGATGCTGGGAAAGATTGAAAGCAGGAGGAGAAGGGGACAACCGAGGATGAGATGGTTGGATGGCATCACTAACTTGATGGACGTGAGTTTGAGTAACTCGGGGAGTTGGTGATGGACAGGGAGGCTTGGCGTGCTGCAGCCCATGGGACCGCAAAGAGTTGAACACAACTGAGCAACTGAATTGAATTTTAACAGTTTCCTGAAAGGTACCATATCTTCACACAAACAGTTCTGTCTTTGTAAATCTATCATATTGCTACATGAAAAATTCCCTTATACTTTCATAAATCTGGACAAAGTCTTTCTATTGTTGAAACATTTAATAACATGCTATATATAAAATGAATATATGATTGTCACCATTCATTCCCCAGTTAATATTTTAATACATCAAGGTATATATGACTATAAAGCATTTCACAACTATTTTTTGGATAAAAGTTCAAGAGATAAACATGTGAATAACATTGTATTGCTTTTTAATCATATACACTCTATTTAAAAACATTAAAAACACTCTATTTAAAAAATCAAATACACTCTATTTAAAAACAACCGCACACTGACCTATTGAACATTGTGTATTTATTATTTTTTCCCTTGCATGCAATCTTGGAATATATTTCAACTTAAAATGAATAAGAAAACCCCAAAATATAATACTTTTTTTAAAAACATTGATGTAAAGGGACAACTTTATTTACAGAAATACATCAAAAATTAATAATTGACACAAACCCAATATTTTAACATTAGTTAATATTAAGTTAATTGACACATCCTATTAAAACCAGTATTAAAACCATGGCTTTAAGTTCAAGTAAACACAAGTATTTATATTCCAGTAATGCTGAAATTTTAATCATGTTTTAAATAACAGCCACAATAACATTGTAATTAGTTAGTATTCATTAACCCTTTGAGTGCTAAGCACTGCTGGTTATATGTGTATGTGTTTTGATTTTCACAACATCCCAAGTGGTTAAATATACCATAAGATAAGAAATTGAGTTTTAGAAATATCAAAAATACATGCTCAGGGTTGCACAAGAAATAAACTTGTGGGACTAGAATTCAATCTCCAACAGACAGAGCCTATCTATTGCTAAATATATGTCCCTCAAAGACAGAGAAACAGATCTTGTACTTTAATGGATCTCCAGCACCCAACAAGAGCCTTAAGAAGAGTAGATACTCAACAAATGATTATTGAACTAAAATGAAAGTTTTAGACCTGAGGTTTATATTTAAAAATAAAGGTGATAATTTTTGCTAAAGAATGTCTATGAGGCAAAAGTATATTTCTGCCTTAACCATTTTTCATTTGTCTAACTGACTTTGAAGCAAGAGGGAAGAATTTATGATTTGGTTAAAATTAACAGTATTTCAAATTAAAAATATGATTTCATACCTAGTCTCAATGCTACATTTGTCCCTAAACTGCATATTAATTAACTTCAGATATTAAATATTTGACTTGGTTTGTGTTGAAGCATGTCGAAACATTAAAAGTCTGAAATAAATGAAAGAAATTATTAATGCCACTTCTTTCTTAGCAAAACAGGGGCTTGTGTTTTTCTCCTGGAACTTGCAAACTGTCCTAATCCATGATGACAGATTGTTTCCTGGACTCTTTTCATATATCTCAGTCAACTCAAGGAGATGAAACCTACTGGTATATTGTTATTCAGAGAAATCTCAAAGTATTAGGCAATTTTATCTAGTTTTTCCATGCCACCCCCTTCTAGCAGTGAAAAACTGGAACGTGTTTTATTGTTTTTCTGCTGTACATCTTAAGCTACAATATTACAGACATTCTAAAACTGAATATCAAGTTTTGTGTTTTCAAATAGTGGTTAGGCTTATACAATTGTTCTTCAAATACATACTTATTAAAAATGAAGTGCATTTTAGATAGAAGTTTACCTTGGTGAGAAGAAAAAAGGAAATGACATTTTTAGAAACCATTCTGTCCATTTTCCACAAAATAGTTACAATGGGCAATTATATTTATTACCCTCATGCTAGAGATTAAAAAAGGAATAAAGAGGTAAAGTGACTCTCCCAGGATAACACAACTAGAAAATGACAGTTTAATTCTAAGTCTCATGTATGTTTAGAGCAATGAGTTTTTGCCCCTTAACAGTGATTCAACCTCTAGCTTTATGAATTCTCTAGACTTTAGATTCTTCAACTATGAAGGAAATTGATTGACCAGCTGATTTTCAGACTTTCTTGTAATAAAAAAACATATTCAACATAATATTTAATATACCAAATTAGGAAGAATTGTGCAATATATTTCTTAAATAATTACCATCTTTCCTTCTCACAGGCTACCTTATATTGTATATCCACACTGAGACTAATAATATTTGGGGATAATTTATTTGGAAATGAAAAATTTATCATGAATTTAATAGTTTATAATTTTTTCAAACATTTAATCTTGGTATTAATAAATTCATCAGACCTATGATAGCAAGCCAGGTTTTGAAACCCAGTCAGATTTGAGTAGTTTACTTTCCATGGTTTAAACTTTACAATTGACATTTGATTAATTATTTGGTATATCAAGTGTGATAGTGGTCTATATACTTATTAAGAAAGGGTATTATTAAATTTTGTATCCTCTGAACTGTTCTCTTTTGTTCAAAGTTGACTCAGAGCTCAAACAGTTGGACCCACTGAGTCAAGATTGTTCAACAATATTTAAAATAACTTCTTCATAATATAAATTTTCCACAAAAATATTCCAATGCCATGAAAAGACCTGTTATGGCCAACGTTCTTAATTTAAGTTCTGCAAGTAGACAATGTCAGAATACCACAACACTTTGAAACTGAGTGAGAATGCTCTGGGTTAAAAGATTAAAGAGCAATATTTTATCTCAGGCTTCTCTAAGAACCTTGATCTATGTTTATAGAATTCAGAAGTCTATTAATTCCTGAATTTATGTTCAGAATTTTGATAATATGTGTATTTTTCCATAAAAATAACCTATACATTTCAACAGATTTTCAAATGGATCCATAATTGAAAAAGGTTTGCAAATGTTGCACTAACATTTAGGCATAGGCATGATCCTTCACATCTCTCAATTTTAACTTCTGACTTTCATGAATTTAGACTAAATGACTTAAAAATATTCTAGCTTTAATTTTCTATTGTTCTGAGAACAAAACTGATGATACTAAATCTCAGATAGGAGATCTCCGCTCATTGTACTGAATATATTGGAGTAGTTTTCCCAAGATTTAAATATCGGTTACTTAGTTTCTTCTTCACAGCTGTTTTCACTTCCTGGTTTCTCAGAGTATAGACAAGTGGATTCAGAAAGGGAGTAAAGATGGTGTAGAAAACAGAGAGAACTTTGTCCACCAGGAAGTCTGTGAAAGGCCACACATAGATAAATATGCAGGGCCCAAAGAACATCAACACTACTATGAAATGTGCAGTGCAGGTAGAAAAAGCCTTAGATGATCCAGTGGAGGAGTGGTCCTTGATAGTGACCAGAACAGTAATGTAGGAAGTGAGCAAAAGCAGAAAACTTACAAGGGCAATCACACCACTGGTTGAAATCATGAAGATTCCAAGAACATATGTGTCTATACATGCCAGCTGGATGACCAAAGGAAGGTCACAGAAGAAACTGTCTACAACATTGGGACCACAAAAGGGCAAATAGAGGGTAAAAGCTAACTGGCTCATTGTGTGCAAGAAGCCCACTGCCCAAGAAGTTGCCGCAAGCCCAATACATACTCGTTGGCTCATAACTGATGAATAATGGAGAGGTTTGCATATGGCAATGTACCTGTCAAAAGACATGGAGATGAGCAGGACAATTTCAGTCCCAGTGAAGAGGTGCAGAAAGAAGATCTGAGAAATGCATCCCTCAAAGGAGATGGTCTTGTGTTGAGCAAAGAAGTCCATGATCATCTTCCGAGTGGCAAAGGAAGACAGGCACATGTCAATGAGAGACAGGTTGCTGAGCAGGTAGTACATGGGGGAGTGAAGGTGTGGGGTGGACAGTACCATGAGCAAAATCAGGCAATTGCCCAACATGGTCATTAAGTAGAAAACAGAAAACATCACAGAAAGGAAAATCTGGAGCTGAGGAGAATCAGTAAGTCCAAGTAACACAAATTCAGACACTCTGGAATGGTTGAATCCCTCCATTGATCTGCAGGTTCTGGTCTATGATGACAAAATGGTACACAATGACAGAGCTAGAAAATGTGATACTTCTACAATTACATATGAAGGAGTTATGATATCAGTTAATAATTAACTAGAACATTAATTACCTAAAATCTAACTACTAACTATCTCAGTAAATATTTTTCTTTTTGGAACCACTTAACAATCTGTGTCAGATGTCACTACAAATGGAAAACTTCTTGATCACCATCAAGTACATGCTGGATTATACTCATCACATACCTATACAAAAATATTCTTTTCTGAATACTGGCTAAGGAGTTACATAATCCATAGTTACAGAGGAAGATTACACTAAATGATTGTGTTCTACTTAACAAGTAAAGTAAATAAAAATTTTAATGGGGTGAAACTCTCACAGTTTTCTGTTAAACCAAAAGATGAAATTTATGTTTGACCCACTATTGTTAAACACTGGACGTAAATAACAGTTTAATGTAGTGATTTCAGGAAGCTATTTCTTATCCTATGAGGATGATAAATGATTTTTCCTTTAAGTAAACTTCTGTTTTCTCAGCTACAAAGAATTGCAGTTGCTTTATAATTTCATTCATACATTTTCAAATTGTTTTGCTAGGAATGATAAGTACTATTTTAACTATTAATATATGAATGATTAATTTCTTAATTCTGTAAAATTACAGATGATCAAAATGTATACTTATAACATATGAGCTATTCTCAAGTTTTTTATCTTATGATCTCATAGAAACATTTTTTTTTAAAGGAAGAGAAAACACCTCCTTTATTTATTCACAGGTTACTCAAACAAAGCTAATTTTTTTAGACTAGAAAGAGAAGAAAGAAAAATTCTAGGCCAAATCCAGGAAATATATGGATACAAGATGAGTATCAAGGATTTTGTAGCAATAGCATGAAAGATCCTCAAAGCCAAACAAAGCAAGCAAACGAAATAACGCACATTGATGATGGTATGTCAAAGTGATACCAGAGGCAACTGAAAGGGAAAAAAAGGATTATTTAAAGACTCAGACTCATTTTTCAAAATTGAGTTTTTGATTTACAGCAGATTGCAAATTCTACAAATATCTCCTGTCACCTTCTGTTTTCCCATATTGGGAGAAAATCTGGCTTCATCCTCATTTACTTGCAAATATTCAAGTTATTCTGTCAGTGTTGATAAATATTTTAGATTTGTCAGAGAACAATATTCCAGAAATCTGAAAAGTGAACTATGGGAAAGTCGTTAAGAGGGTTAAAGTTTTATTAACCTTCTGTGTGACCTTGCTGATACCTTAGTAGCCTCTTTAAGATTTGACCTCAAAAAAAAAAAAGAAAAAAGATTTGACCTCTTTACCTATAAGAATTCAAGTAGATAGTCTTTATAAAGCATTAAGCATATGTCCTGGGCAACATTCAATAATTCTCTAGTTTTCAAAATTCAATACTGCTCAGAAATAATCAGCTTGTTTTATTTCATGAATAGTAATAATAATAATTTCAGTAAAAATATTATCTTAGTATCAATTCAGCAATTTAGAAAAGGATATGGGCTTCCAAAATCATTTCATCTTATTGAGGTTAATTATTTCTTATAAAAATTATCTAAGTATCTTGATATATTAAAGACTTTAAAATTCTCAGTCTCAGATATTTGAATATTTCTTCTATTTCCCTGATTTAATGATGCAATTAGTCATGAGAACACAAAAATTATTATACCTAATTTAGATTTATATCCACACATAATGAATATGTTATGTATTAATTGCCTGGGAAATCCCATGGACAGAGGATCCTGATGGGCTATACAGTCCATGGGGTCTCAAAGAGTCGGAAATGACTGAAGCGACTAACACACACATACATACACATTGTAAGTAAATAAAGTGTTGTCAGCTTTTTTCCTCTGTTCATGTTCAGGAGGAACTCTAAAGGTCTGTCTAACACCTGAAAAATTGAGTCACCCATCTTTGTGTCTTCATATATATATGTATATGTATATATATATATATATGTATATATACATATATGTGTGTGTGTGTATTTCCTTTACTACTCTATTATTTTTTACTTACACAGTTATTAAATGAAAATTGTCTGCTACCTGAGGAACATGAATTACAATTGCTTCTCCAGGTCCTTATATTATTTCTGACTTTTAATCTACCATCTGTGCATCAGAAACCAAAAATACCATATCCTACAAGATTCACAAGCCTGCTGAATCACCATAGTCCTTAGTAAGCATGAGAAGCCTAGAAATATGTATATATATTTTCTCCAGTCTTGCTATAAAAGCCACTAAAAATCAGAGACATCTAGGAAGATCACAGATTAGGGACTACAGTGTGCTTGCAGTGGGAGTTATTAAAATGTTGAGCTGACTTTTCCCAAAGTTGTAAGAGAAGCTGTGGAGTGTATCTGCTCTTTAGTGTGGACTGACGTTCATGATGAAGCAGTTTTCATTAGAGAAAAAGCACAACTGGGACTGGTCTTTAGAAGATCTTTGAGCAATCATTTAAGGAGCAAAGATTGCTCCTTTAATTACAGAAATATTCTCACCTCTATGCCCCAGTGTTCAATATCCCAATGTTGGAAAATCTTTTGAACTAAGGCACATTGTCACCTGCATACTCTTGCTTACTTGAAGAATCATATAAAGAAAGAATCCTGCATTAAAGTTTCTGACAGGACATTGAAAATTAGTACAGGCTAATAATTTAATGATAGCTGCTACTCAGATGAAATTTGGGGAAGGAAAAGTTGGAAAGTTCAAAGTAACTGGAAGAAGTGAAGGCAGATACTGTGCAATAGCTTAGAAGAATGGTGTAAGAAATAAATTACACAAATAAGCATAAAGCATTCTGCAGAATGCCTGGCACAGAGAAAATGATGAATAAAGCATGGTACTAAGAATAGCAGAGGTGATTATAATTATTAACATTATTTTTTGAAATGTTTATGACATAGAAATCAGGAATGGAATCTCAACCCTAAACTGTAACTGAGGGTCTGACTATATTTACTTGAATGTGAATCATTCATCTGTAGTTTGCTCTCCAAACACAACCTTCTTTGCAAATTTCTTCAGTGTTTGAACGGTTCACAATTACCATAGCTAGCCTACATTCTTCATAAGACTAGCAATAGAGCTGAAGAGAATCTTCCCTAGGTGACCACATTCCTTGCACTCTTTGAAATGCAAAAAAAAAGGAAAAAACTTTGTTTTAAAGACATTTTTGTTCTATTTCTCTTCTGTAAAAAGAAATAAAGAAAACGACTTAAAAAAAAAAAAAGGCAACAAACATAACAGTTGCAAAGATTTCAGTAAATCCAAAATGTTTGCCCTGGTTTAAAACAAAGGAAAAGTGTATATAATTAATACTGGCACTATCCTGGAAAAGATAAGAGGATTAACGGAAAAAATAATAGAAATAAAAAGTAGTTTAGGGCTTCCCAGATGGTGCTAATAGTAAAAAACCCACCTGCCAATGCAGGAGTTGTAAGAGACACGGGTTCCATCCCTGAATTGGGAAGATCCCCTGGAGAAGGGTATGGCAACCCACTCCAGTTTTCTTGCCTGAAGAAGCTGATCGACAGAGGAGCCTGGCATGCTATAGTTCATCGGGTCACAAAGAGTCAGACACGACTGAAGAGCTTTAGCATGCATGCTGAAAGAGCACCGATGGAGTTTGAGGACATAAAGAGCTTTCTGTATCTTGGTTGTTTTGGTGATTACATGGATCTATATATGTTAAAATTCATAGAACTACATACCAAAAGGAACAGAACCCAATTTTACTTTAAATCATTTGTAAAGAAGAATTTTGACTTGGATGAAATGGACAAATTCTTAGAAAAGTATAACTTTCCAAAACTGAACCAGGAAGAAATAGAAGATCTTAACAGACCCATCACAAGCAAGGAAATCAAAACTGTAATCAGAAATCTTCCAGCAAACAAAAGCCCAGGACCAGATGGCTTCACAGCTGAATTCTACCAAAAATTTAGAGAAGAGCTAACACCTATCTTACTCAAACTCTTCCAGAAAATTGCAGATGAAGGTAAACTTCCAAACTCATTCTATGAGGCCACCATCACCCTAATCCAAAACCAGACAAAGATGCCACAAAAAAAGAAAACTACAGACCAATATCACTGATGAACATAGATGTAAAAATCCTTAACAAAATTCTAGCAAACAGAATCCAACAACATATTAAAAAAATCATACACCATGACCAAGTGGGCTTTATCCCAGGAATGCAAGGATTCTTTAATATCCGCAAATCAATCAATGTAATACACCACATTAACAAATTGGAAGATAAAAACCATATGATTATCTCAATAGATGCAGAGAAAGCCTTTGACAAAATTCAACACTCATTTATGATTAAAACTCTCCAGAAAGCAGGAATAGAAGGAACATACCTCAACATAATAAAAGCTATATATGACAAACCCACAGCAAGCATCACCCTCAATGGTGAAAATTTGAAAGCATTTCCTCTGAAATCAGGAACAAGACAAGGATGCCCACTCTCATCACTGCTATTCAACATAGTGTTGGAAGTTTTGGCCACAGCAATCAGAGCAGAAAAAGAAGTAAAAGGAATCCAGATAGGAAAAGAAGAAGTAAAACTCTTGCTGTTTGCAGATGACATGATCCTCTACATAGAAAACCCTAAAGACTCTTCCAGAAAATTACTAGAGCTAATCAATGAATATAGTAAAGTTACAGGATATAACATTAACACACAGAAATCCCTTGCATTCCTATATACTAACAATGAAAAAACAGAAAGAGAAATTAAGGAAACAATACCATTTACCATTGCAACAAAAAGAATAAAATACTTAGGAGTATATCTACCTAAAGAAACAAAAGACCTATGCATAGAAAACTATAAAACATTGATGAAAGAAATCAAAGAGGACACAAACAGATGGAGAAACATACCGTGTTCATGGATTGGAAGAATCAATATTGTCAAAATGGCTATTCTACCCAAAGCAACCTATAGATTCAATGCAATCCCTATCAAGCTACCAACGGTATTTTTCACAGAACTAGAACAAATAATTTCACAATTTGTATGGAAATACAAAAAACCTCGAATAGCCAAAGTAATCTTGAGAAAGAAGAAGGGAACTGGAGGAATCAACCTTTCTGACTTCAGGCTCTACTACAAAGCCACAGTCATCAAGACAGTATGGTACTGGCACAAAGACAGATATATAGATCAATGGAACAGAATAGAAAGTCCAGAGATAAATCCACGAACCTATGGACACCTTATCTTTGACAAAGGAGGCAAGGATATACAATGGAAAAAAGACAATCTCTTTAACAAGTGGTGTTGGGAAAACTGGTAAACCACTTGTAAAAGAATGAAACTAGAACACTTTCTAACACCATACACAAAAATAAACTCAAAATGGATTAAAGATCTAAATGTAAGATCAGAAACTGTAAAACTCCTAGAGGAGAACATAGGCAAAACACTCTACGACATAAATCACAGCAAGATCTTCTATGACCCACCTCCCAGAATATTGGAAATAAAAGCAAAAATAAACAAATGGGACCTAATGAAAATTAAAAGCTTTTGCACAACAAAGGAAACTATAAGTAAGGTGAAAAGACAACCCTCAGATTGGGAGAAACTAATAGCAAATGAGGAAACAGACAAAGGATTAATCTCAAAAATATACAAGCAACACCTGAGGCTCAATTCCAGAAAAATAAATGACCCAATCAATAAATGGGCCAAAGAACTAAACAGACATTTCTCCAAAGAAGGCATACAGATGGCTAACAAACACATGAAAAGATGCTCAACATCGATCATTATCAGAGAAATGCAAATCAAAACCACAATGAGGTACCATTACACGCCAGTCAGGATGGCTGCTATCCAAAAGTCTACAAGCAATAAATGCTGGAGAGGGTGTGGAGAAAAGGGAACCCTCTTACACTGTTGGTGGGAATGTAAACTAGTACAGCCACTATGGGAAACAGTATGGAGATTTCTTAAAAAACTGGAAATAGAACTGCCATATGACCCAGCAATACCACTTCTGGGCATACACACTGAAGAATCCAGATCTGAAAGAGACACGTGCACCCCAGTGTTCATCGCAGCACTGTTTATAATAGCCAGGACATGGAAGCAACCTAGATGCCCATCAGCAGATGAGTGGATAAGGAAGCTGTGGTACATATACACCATGGAATATTACTCAGCCATTAAAAAGAATTCATTTGTATCAGTTCTAATGAGATGGATGAAACTGGAGCCCATTATACAGAGTGAAGTAAGCTAGAAAGATAAAGAACATTACAGCATACTAACACATATATATGGAATTTAGAAAGATGGTAACAATAACCCTATATGCAAAGCAGAAAAAGAGACACAGAAGTACAGAACAGACTTTTGAACTCTGTGGGAGAAGGTGAGGGTGGGATGTTTCGAAAGAACAGTATGTATATTATCTATGGTGAAACAGATCACCAGCCCAGGTGGGATGCATGAGTCAAGTGCTCGGGCCTGGTGGGCTGGGAAGACCCAGAGGAATCGGGTGGAGAGGGAGGTGGGAGAGGGGATCGGGATGGGGAATACGTGTAACTCTATGACTGATTCATATCAATGTATGACAAAACCCACTGAAAAATTTTTAAAAAATTAAAAAAAAGAAGAATTTTGAAAAGCAAAACCAAATAATTCTATACAGTGACTAGTTACAAAATAAAGAAAACCATATCTTTCTTATAAAACAACAATTACTTATTAAAGTATATCATTAAAAAAGAGTCTATTTAGATGAGCAATAGGATATATAAGGTAAATAGAAATAATATTAATCAGAAATTCATCTCTATTGCAAGAGCTTGTGTTATTGGAAGGAGAAACTCAATACTCTTTAGTACATAAATTCCAATAAACTCTAAGTTTCTTTGACTTAAAATTATTCAGAATTTTTCTAGAGGTAAACCAGGTGAAAGTTGTCAGGAAGTAGAAATAGTATTTCTAATACGTAAAGTACTATAAAAATGATGATATTTAAATAACATAGAAAGAGCATGGAGTACAACAAATTAATGTAAAGGATCTGAGAGTATAAAAAATAGATAGAGACCTGAATACACACAAGAATTTATAGCATTATAATCTTTAAAGATTTATAACCCTTCTTGACAAAAGGGACTTTATATTTTACCTCAATTTTTAGAAAATATTCTAAAGCAAAAATGCATTTAATTAACAGACGTTGATGGCAATAGTACACATTGAAAGCTATAATAAATATGATACTTTTGTTTTTTCCAAATAGTAAATCTGTAAAAGAAAGTGAGCCCTACTCTTAGAAACAGCAAAGAAATAATTCCATATTTAATTTTCTAGAAAATTATATGTATAATATGACTCAATTTTTATAAAAATAATAATGTTTATACATGTAAAACTGACAAAATTTTAATATTAGATGTTTCTGCATAGTAGAATTACATGAATTCTCATATTATTCTTTAACTTATTAGTTTAATATTTACAAACTCCTTCTTTGTGTTAGCCAATAGTCAAAACAAACCAATTTTTGCTTTGATGGATGTTACATACCATAGTGGAAAAAGACAGACAATAAAAAAGCATGTGCAACATATGTCCTGTTAAAAGGTAATAAGTGCTATGAACAAAAGTGATGCAGGAAAGATGGGCAGGGACTGTTCTGGGAATGGGTGCTCAGGGAAGTTGTCACACAAAAGGTCGCCTTTGAGGACAGGTCAAATATCAGGAAATTATATAGTAAGGCTTGGCAATATCTTGGAAAAGTAGATTCCAGAGAGAGGAACCATCAAGTCGAAGTTACTGGGGTGGGATTGGGAAGGGTGGGCTGACATAGCCCAGGATCAGGAGGACAGGAGAACTGAACAGAAGGAATAAGATAGGATGCATTAGAATAAGAGATCAGAGCATTAAAAAGAATGGGAGTTGGGGCTTGTGGATAGGGTCATATGGACATTTATAGACCACAAGGGAAGACTTAGCTCTTTAACAGCAAAGTCATCGAGGGTTCTGAGAAGACAGAGATGATGTGACTATATTTTAACCAGATCATTCTGGATGCTCTGCTGACAATAGAATAAACTGGGACAAAAACAGAAGACCAATAAAGAGGTTACAGCTATAATATAGGCAAGAGATGATGGTGGTTTGGGCATAGGTGGTAGAATTTGAGGGAGAGATGATGTCACCTGGCAGTTTCATGATGACAGCGCTAATCCAGGCTTGTTAATAGATTTGATGTGGAATATGAGAGAAAATACTTCTAAAATATTACAAATCTTAGATTTGGGGCCAGAGACAGGAAAAATGGAATTACAGTGAATTCCATTGTGTTTTGGGGTGGAGAGAGAGGTACAGTGAACAGCAAGAGTCAGTCTGGGATGTCATGCATGAGATGAAACAGGACTTGAAAGCAGAGCTGTGGCAAGGGCATAGGCTGCTGGGGAGAGGAGCCTAGCATTCATGAGCATGAAGATTATGGATAGATAGATGGGGTTTACAGACAGGAAAGCTGGGTAGCTAAGGATAAGTTCTCAAAGAAGAATGAAGGAACAACTGGTGATGTTTGGGGGAGACAAAGAAACATGGAGGGCTTGGGAAGGCAGTGATCCACTGTGTCAGATGCTATTCAGAGGTCAAACATGATGAGACCTGACTAATAATCATTGCTATCACTGGTGATCATGAAAAAAGTTATTTTATTGGCATGACTGGGTGAGTTGAAAAGGAAAAACATTGGAACAATGAACAAGCCAGCCTGAGAAGATTAAAACTACATAGTGTATGGTTCCAACTGTGTGGCATTCTGTACACAGCAAAACTATAGAGACTGTAAAAAGGTCAGTGGTTGTCAGGGGGTTGAGGGGAGAAAGAAAAGAGGCAAGGATGAATAGGTGGAACACAGGGGATTTTTAGGGCAGCAAAACTACTCCGTATGATGCCATAAATGATGAATAGGTGAAATGTATTTGTCAGCATCCATAGAACTGCAGAGAAAATGTGAACTCTAATATAAACTTTGGATTTTATTTTAAAATAATATATCAGTATTGGTTCATCAGCTGTTGCAGATATACCACACTAATGCAAGATATTAACGGGAAAAAGTACGTATATATTGTGGGGGACAGATGATATATAGAAACTTTGTATTTTCTGCTCAACTTTCCTATAAACATAAAGCTGCTCCTTAAAAGTCTATAAATATTTCTAAACTACTCTCAAGCTTGGCTCTAAAGGGGAAGAAAAAATGAGATAAGGTGTGGGAAGGAGAAAGCTGACAAAAAGATTTTATTGAAGATGAAAGAAACATATGCCAAGGGGATGCAATAGGGAGGAAAAAGTTAGTGGTTCAGAAGAGAGAAAGGAGTAATGGTCCTTTGTAGGAAAGAGAATATGGAGTCTGATGCACAGCTGGAAGAATCAGCTTTTGTAGGAAAAGCATCAGGTCACTCAGTCTCAGGAGAGATGCAGGTACGTGAGCAGATATAAAGGTAGCTGTGCTGTGTTGAATCGCTCAGTGGTGTCTGATTCTTTGTGACTCCAAGGACTGTAGCCTGACAAGCTCCCCATCCATGGGGATTCCCCAGGGAAGAATACTGGAGTGGGTTTCCATGCCCTCCTCCAGCGGATCTTCCAAACCCAGGGATCAAACCCAGGTGTCCTGCATTGCAGGCTGATTTTATACCAGCTGAGCCACAGGGAAGTCCAAGAACACTGGAGTGGTTAGCCTATCCTTTCTCCAGTGGATCTGCCCGACCCAGGAATCGAACTGGGATCTTCTGCATTGCAGGCGGATTCTTTACCAACTGAGCTATCAGGGAAGCCCTGATAGAAAGTAGGATTGAGAAGGAGCTATTTCAGAAAAGAAAATGCTCTTTTCCATTATATGCATATTTTACCATGTGTGTGATTTATATTTATTTAAAATCATATTTATATTTATATTAAATCATAAGCATTTTAATTTTGATTTTTTAAATAAAATATATAAAATTAATCCCATGCATTTTGGTTCCAGGTTTGTTTTGGATGCTACCCATTCAGCTGGTTAAGTCATTGGCAGAGAGGCAGTGCCAGGAGAGGCTTCTGTTATCTAGGGGAAATTTGATAAGTCACGGTGGCTGTGGATCATCATACTGACTCTGGTCCTAGGCTAACACGGTGGTATTTTTCAGACAACAGATGACAAAGGTTGTAGCAAGAACAGCTCTCTTTATAGTCTAGGTCCCCTGTGCTGTTCTGGGAGTCATCTCTGGATATCCAGCCTATAATCTGTTCTTCCAAGCTTTGAAACTGTTTCATAAGCATGTAATTCTCTATATTAAATCATTTTTAAATAATTAGAATGCTATAGATTCCTGATTGAAACACCAAAGAACCATCAGGGTCACACTCAGTGTGAAGTCAATTACAGATGAGATCAATAAACAGTTAGGAGTCAAAAGTATCTGATAGGACTAATTATGAAGTCATGGCAGAAAAGACAGTGAAATGTTTCCATGACTTTTTTCATATGAAAATGACCTTCTTTATTTGCCTTCCTCTATGTGATTATTAAAGAAAAATTTACAGTTTAATTCCTTTTGAAGATGTAAGCATAATATTTCCCTTTTAATAACATTTTCAACTCTGATATCTTCAGAATCTTGAGTTTACAGCCTGGAATCACTTTTGAACCATACTAGAGAAATTACTCTGTGTTTAGAATGGATTCTTATTATAATTATTTTAAAATGAGCTCTTTATAGTCACTTCCTAGACTCTGTCTATGTGCTGGACATTGTCAGTATCTCCAACATGAATGCTAACCATTTATACAGTCACTTATTATATCCCAGTCAATTTGACATTTGCTGTGATCATCAAATATACCAATATATTCATTACTCTCCAGATTTTTGCCATACCTGTTCCATTTGCCTGGAAGGCTCTGCCTGCCCATGTTTGCACAGTTGGCATATTCATTTTGTCCAGATATCAGCCAAAACATCACCTCCTTAAAGGACCTACTTCAAGACTAAAAGTAAATTCACTACCCCCGTGTCACACTTGCTATCGAATATTTTGCTTTTGTTTTTAGTACCTTTAGGGATATATATCTTCTTGAAACTATACTGTTTTTTTCTACGTTATTGACTGTCTATTCCTACTAGATTGTAACTTCAGAGAACAGTGCCTTTACCTGCCTCAATAGTAGCTCTTTCTCCCAGGGCCTAGTACAGTCTCGATAAATGGGAGGTGATCAATAAATGTATGTTTGGAAAATGAATACCTTAATTTCACATGAAATTCTCCAGTAATTATTTTCATATTCATTTTTCCCACTGTTTATCAGGCTAAGTGCTGACTAAACAGCCTTTTCACAGATGTTTTTACTTCCTGGTTGCGAAGAGTATAAATCACAGGGTTCAACAGAGGAAAGATCACTGTGTGGAAGAGAGAAACCACCTTGTCAGCTGTGAAGGCTCTGAAGGGGCGGGTGTAGATAAAGATGCCAGGTCCGAACATGAGAAATATAACAATGATGTGGGTGGTGCATGTGGACACGGCCTTGCTCTTCCCCTCAGAGGAGGAACCATGCACCCGGCAGAGGATGACTGCATAGGAGGCCAGAAGCCCCAGAAAGCACAGGAGGGTGAGCAGGCCACTGTTGAAGACCATCAGGAGCTCCACCACAAAGGTGTCAGTGCAGGCCAGCTTGATGACCTGCGGCACATCACAGAAGAAGTTGTCCAGTCGGTTTGGACCACAGAAGGGCAAGCGGAGGATCAGGGCCACTTGGATAATGGAATGAACAAAGCCTCCAAGCCACAGAACCAACAGCAAGGTGTAGCAGGTTCTAGGGTTCATGACAGTTGAGTAGTGTAAAGGACGACAGATAGCGATGTAGCGGTCAAAGGCCATCACAACAAGGAGTAAGCCCTCCCCTCCTCCAAGGAAGTGCAAGAAAAAGAGCTGAGTGATACAGCCTCTATAGGAGA
Organism: Muntiacus reevesi; assembly: GCF_963930625.1. Taxonomy (NCBI): domain Eukaryota; kingdom Metazoa; phylum Chordata; class Mammalia; order Artiodactyla; family Cervidae; genus Muntiacus; species Muntiacus reevesi. The sequence continues at coordinate 26,331,234 of NC_089255.1, read as the reverse complement.
TCACCTTCTTCTCAGAGAGGAAGTCCACCAGCATCCTGGGAGCCACAATGAAGGAGTAGGATGCATCCAGGAAGGCCAGGTTGCCCAGGAAGAAGTAGAGGGGGGCCGTGAGGCCAGGGTCTGACCTGATGGTGAGGATGATGAGGAAATTTCCAGGGAGGATGATGAGGTAGAAAATTAAGACTAGCGCAAACACCAGGAGCTGAATATTTTGAGACTGGGTCAGACCAGCGAGGATGAATTCTGTCACCACAGTACTGTTATTCTCCATCCTCTCTGCCTGCAGTACATACAGAAGCAGAATTTATTGTTATAATTTCTCACATCTAGACCCACATTGTTGTCTACCTACAAATATCTGACATATTCACCACTTCAGTTATAAACAATGTTTCAACCCTTTCCAATATCCTGAGAAAGCTGAACATTTCTCTCCTCTAGATTTAAAACAAACAAATCACCTTTCTCAAAGCTACAGTCTTATTTCCATTCAGCCATGTGCTTCTACACCACTGTGGTCCACTTTCAGAGTCTAGTGTCCTATACCTTCTTGGGATTCCTGCTTTCTTGAGTCATAGGAAAAATTTCCTGATTGAGATACAACATAACTCCAAATATCAAGATCTTTGCATTTTGGTGGTTGTCCTGTGCTTGAGACTCAGCAGCTTGCTTGGAATTACACACGTTTCTCTTCATCCCTCACCCCAAACTTTTGTGGAATTCCCATTTTCTGCCTGCTAACTCTCTGCCTTGCTCTCTGTTTTCGCATCGTCCTCCTCTGACCTGGTGTCCTTGAATTGCTCTGACTCCAAGCTGCTCGCCAGTTTCCAGCAGTAAGTCTACTTTCCCCATCATTTAGAGGTAGGTTCCAGCTGTATCCCTGGTGAAGCATTGCTTATGTAGCCACTCCATCTTTGAACTACACAACTTCATTACACTCTTTCAATCTCAATTCCTTACTGTTGTTGTTGTTCTTAGCAAAGCCGTGTCTCTTTTGCAACCCTATGGATTGTAGCTTGCCATTTCCTTCTCCAGGGGATCTTCCCAACCTAGGGATCAAACCCACATCTCCTTCTTGGCAGGCAGATTCTCCACTACTAAGCCACCTGGGAAGCTCCCAATTCTTCACTACATCCTCCAGTCTCCTTCTTTCTCTGATACCAGCATGATGCCCAAGGGAGAGCCTGTCAACAAACAACAGGTCACAATACAAATTTTCTAGGATACATGTTTTAAATTAGTTGTATTAACACATAAAATCATAGCATACAGGAGAGGTAAAGAGCAATAAGATCCTATAGTCTCATCCATTCCTTTTCAAGACAAGAGAACTAAAGCTACTATTGTAGCAGCACTTAAGTTTAGAAGAATGAGTTTTCTTTATTGTTACTGTTAGTAGAAGAATGTGAGTATGCACTATTCAGTTGAAATATATAAAGAAATTATTAGCATAGATTTAGTCAATGAATGCTCATTTTGGTATGCTTGAATAACTAAAAATAAGCTTAGAAGCTTCACACTGTATAATTAAAAGAACACTAGTCATTGCAGGAGAGGGGAATCCAGCTTTGATGTTGTCTGTTTAGTGGTGTAGGCTCGTTCCAGAAAGGTCAATGTGATGATCCAATGAAGAGCGATAGTAAAATAGTATATATATGCATTACATGTATATAATTATGCATATATATGCACATATCACTGACTTTTAATTTTATCTTTTCAAAATCACACATTAATACATATATTAATATAATGGTATATAAACTTTACAAATATATATACATATATTTAAGGCACATGCTCAAAAAAATATTTTGTTGTTGATATGAAATGTTTTTAAATATGGAAAATTGCTAATCTACAGAAAAATGCAATGTAGTATATATTAATATTCTGCATAATATTTAGCAAGCACAGTTGTCCTAAGCTCTGTGAAACATTGGATATAAAGAGGAGGATAAAAACCTTGAAAGACAAAGCTACTGTCTCAGTACTTAGAAAAGAAAGGTAGATGTGAGTAAAAAAAAGAAAAAAAAATAGAAAAGTGAAAAAAACAGTAAGTCTATACAGTCCATTGTACATATTTTAAGAACATTAGAAATATCTGTTTTAAGTCTCTCTAGAGCTGAATACAATGGCTAATATACAGGTGTTATGACTACAGATGGAATTTATTAAAGTCTTATTTTAAAATATCAGCATATATATGTATACAAATACCACATACACTTGCACAGACCCACATTCACACATGCACACACAGAGGCAAAATGGGACCCACATAGTATTATAATACAAAGTATTTGGCAGACTCTCAAAATTGTAATAAAAATATTTGGTAACTTCTGAGCTTGCTTCTTAACATTTCTCTGCCTTAGACAAACACTTATTTCAACATTCATTCCCTCATCTGCCTATAAAAATACACCCAGGAAAACCAGGAATATAAGTGAAGAGCCCCTTCTACTTACTCTTAGGTTTTGTGCCCCCCACAAACTCATTCAGAATTGGTCATTTTATGATGTGTCTGTGTTTGATGATATCTTTAAGACATCAGAGGATTTCTGAAGGTTTTTTGATTGAGGGTTATAGGCTCTTCCACTCTGCCTATTTCCTCTCATTCATCTTCCCTTTTTCACTCTTTTTCACTCAACCCAGCAGACAGGATTCTACAGTACCTGACATATTTCATCCGTTTTCTTTCCTTGTCGTCTTTTCATCTATATATTTTCTGGATCTATTATTCTGAAACTGTGGCTGGCATAGAACCAGAGATATGTATCAGATGAACATTTTTCTATGTAAGCTAAAATACAGTTGTGAAAAATATCCTACAAAATATGACCCTTTTCAGAATCAAATAGACTATGTTAGCCAGACTAGTGGGGAAAGTGTTGTCATAAGAGGCAGAAAGAAATCTAAATTCTCAACACTATATCCCTAATCTTCCTTGGCACTTCAGCTGATTAAGAGATGTGACCGACTCTGGCAGTGATGATACAGTAGAGGAATAGGAAGGCCAAGGGGAGGGACAGCCTCCCTCATTCTTAGGGCAGAGACACGAACATCATCAGGCAAAGCTGTTCCTGCCTGGAGGGCAAACTGGTCAGACCAGCTCCTGGAGCCAGGTGCATAGAAAACCAAGGAGCTTACTTCCCCATCTCTTTGAAACATTTCTCCATGTTTTCTTCTTTACTGTATCTCTTTTCTCTTTCACTCTCCTTTCAAAAGGACATCTTATTGCTGTCATTCCAGTGAAATGAATATATTTATTGAAGTGTCCAAAATTTTGAGTGCAATGTCTATAAGCATATTAGTTAAGGCTTATAAATTAAATGCAAATTAACTTTTTACATATTACAAAAATATGAATTAGGTTGAAAACATCACCAAATATGTAATTGATGCTGATGCTGACGATGAATATATAAAGCACTTAACTAATTAAAAGACACGTACTCCTTGGAAGGAAAGTTATGACCAACCTAGACAGCATATTAAAAAGCAGAGACATTACTTGCCAACAAAGGTCTGTCTAGTCAAGGCTATGGTTTTTCCAGTGGTCATGTATGGATGTGAGAGTTGAACTGTGAAGAAAGCTGAGCGCCAGAAAATTGATGCTTTTGAACTGTGGTGTTGGAGAAGACTCTTGAGAGTCCCTTGGACTGCAAGGAGATCCAACCAGTCCATCCTAAAGGAAATCAGTCCTAAATATTCATTGGAAGGACTGATGCTGAAGCTGAAACTCCAATATTTTGGCCACCTCATGCGAAGAGTTGACTCATTGGAAAAGATCCTGATGCTGGGAGGGAATGGGGGCAGGAGGAGAAGGGGACAACAGAGGATGAGATGGTTGTATGGCATCACTGACTCAATGGACATGGGTTTGAGTAAACTCCAGGAGTTGGTGATGGCAGGGAGGCCTGGCGTGCTGCGATTCATGGGGTCGCAAAGAGTCGGACACGACTGGACGACTGAACTGAACTGAACTGAACTGACTGAAACTAATGTATGGATCTTCAGTCAGGAAATCCATTCATTAATAAAATAGCTAAAGGACAGGGGTGATATGAGGATCAAAACTGAGGTAATGATGGTAATAACAACTCATTCAAGTAAGTTCAAGTCAAAACCAGCCCTTCAAATATTTTATTAAAATAAATATTTTTTTATGTAAATGTGTCCAGTGAAAGGACATATTGCACTAGAGCCTTTGTCAGTGTCTTTAGGATGAACCCTGGGTGATGGTAGTTACACAAATCCAAATGTCTCATTCAGCGAAACAACTAAAGGTTAAATAACTTTTGTGTAAAGTTCCTAATGCCGTCAGCTGTTTGTGTATCAAGATTTCCTCAGTTTCACAGCTTCCTATCTAACCATCAAAGTCCTATGCTGATGAATAATAGAATGATAGGGAACAGTTGAAAGTATTAAATATGTTGAGTATGAAAAATAAGAGATCTGGGCTAATATTCTGCAAACTCATAAAATCTTTGAATTATTTCTCTGGCGCCTTAGCCTTTTCATCTCTCTATCTTTCATCTAAGTTTAAAAAGAAAAGAAAATATATCAGTGATTTGCATGCTTGTTGGGTTTTTTTTTCCTTTTTGAAACATTTTATTTTATATTTGCATATAGCTGATTGACAACATTGTGATAGTCTCAGGTGAACATCAAAGCAACTCAGCCATAGTTATATACACACATATATCCGTTTACCCCCAAACTGCCCTCCCATCCAGCCTACCACACAACATTAAACAGAGTTCCCTGCACCATACCATAGGGTCTTGTTGGTTATCAATTTTAAATATGTTCCTTGGTTTTAAACCACATCAGTTCTCTGAAAGCTGTTGATCATTTCGATTATGGTAATAGAATAAAAGTGTCCACCATTAAAGTATTTCTAAGCATCAAGAAGAGATAGAAGTCCATTGGGGAGAGGGTAGAAAAGGTCACACTCATGAATTCAGACCTAAGCCCCTGACTATTCCTGCTCAAACTCTGACCTCTACTCCATTGCATTCCAAGGCAGCTGATGAACCAGTAGAATAGTTACAGTATTTTTTCTGTTGTCCTCTTCTTGTATCTCATAAACATGAGTAGCTCCCAAACTCCAGAAATTTGAAACTCCAGGTTTTATGTTGCTCTCACAATGTTGCCAACCTCCACATTCCCATGAAACATTAACTGACCATTCTTGTCGCTGTTCACAAATATTTGTCTTCACATAGAGAACATCAGATTTTGAACTCTCCTCGAACTCTTTATGATGCAATGGAGAAAGTGCTTTGGAGATTTGAGACTGCCACAACCCTGCTGACTATTTCCAAAGCGAGTTATTATGTCAACTGAATTTGGCAAAGAAAATATAAAGGTTTGTAACGGGCAAATATTTTAGAATATGTCATCTAGTGCCCCTAGGGGGTTAATCCTGAATTCTAACACAAAAATCCTATCAGTGAGTGAGATAATACAACTCTGTTGGAAGCTTATTAGTTAGGTCAAAAGTAAACAGAAAGTTAAGAAAAGTTTATTTACATCTTAAAATAAAATCAAAAAGAGAAAAAGTATAAATAAATGATGAGAGATTTTTGATATATATACTGAGGAAGCAAGTAAGAGTCAAGATGAGGATGAGGGAGGTAATGTAATGCCTCTGGCACAAAATTTATCCTGATACCAAATGCCTTAGTAATCAAGATGAATGCTATTTTCATGCAATATTTAAAAGTCAAAGTTAGTGTAAAAGTTATGAACAGAATATCACTTTTTCACAATAAAGACATCAACATTATAGGTTTTTCGTTTTGCCTCAAGTTCCGACATGGCTCAAAGTGATGCTATTACTAATTCAGACTTTATCTAAATTTAGTATTTTTTTTATCATGGTTTCTAAATTATTTTTTATTTTTTAAAATATTGATTAGACCCCAAAATATTACTCTTAATAAGTCAGACAAAGAAAGACAAATATTGCATGATATCACTTATATGTGGAATGTAAAAAAGTATTACAAATGAATGTATATGCCAAACAGAGATAGACTCAAGATATAGAATATAAACTAGTCCTCACCAAAGGTGAGAGGAAAGAGAAAAGGCACATTAGTGGTATGGATTAAGAGATACAAATTATTATATATAAAATAGATAAGCAATAAGAATATATTGTACAGCACAAGGAATTATAGCCATTATATTGTAATAACTTTTAATGGAATATAATCTATAAAGGAAATCAACTGAATATTCAATAGAAGGACTGATGGTGAAGCTGAAGCTGCAGTAATTTGCCACCAGATACAATGAGCTAACTCATTGGAAAATACCATGATGCTAGGGAAGATTGAGGGCAGGAGGAGAAGGGGGCAAAAGAGGAAGAATTGGTTGGATGGCATCATCGACTCAATGGACATAAGTTTGAGCAAACTCCAGGATATAGTGAAGGAACGGGAAGTCTGGTGTGCTGCAGTTCGTGGGGTCATGAAGAGTCAGACACATTTTAGTGACCGAACAGCAAATCTATAAGACACTGAATCACTATGCTATATATCTGAAACTAATATAACATTGCAAGTGAACTCTTCTTCAATATAAAAAATATATATAGAAGATAAATAATAATATCCAGCTATACTATACCTAGTGTTTTAGAGAGTTAAATCCTTCTCTTCTATATAGCAGGTAGGGTGAGGATGTAATCTTTCAGTCTTTCAAAGGGTAATTGAGCTAGAGCTTGAAATCATCTTTAATTATATGGAATTTAACCAAGAGTAGTTTTACCCTCAGTATCTTGCCACTGCTATCAAGGAACCTATATCTTTGATTTTGTCAGAACTGAAAAGAGTTTGAGCCAACTATAGTTTTGTTGCCCTTATGACAATTCTGTAGGCATGAACATCAAGTACTTTAATGATGGCTGAGAATATGCATCATTTGTAATACTTTTTTACATTCCACATATAAGTGGTATCATGCAATATTTGTCTTTCTTTGTCTGACTTATTAAGAATAATATTTTGGGGTCTAATCAATATTTTAAAAAAATAAAAAATAATTTAGAAACCATGATTAAAAAAATACTAAATTTAGATAAAGTCTGAATTAGTAATAGCATCATTTTGAGCCACGTCGGAACTTGAGGCAAAACGAAAAACCTATAAACCAGGGATCTAACCCAGGTCTCCAGCATTGTAGGCAGATTCTTTACCAACTGAGCCATCAGAGAAGCCAGCAGTATGCATTGATTTTCGTTTCTTCCTCCATTTCTCCTTTTCTGAGCAAATTATTGGTATAGGTATCAGTGGGATTGGGGGAGAATTTCATGAGTGAGCTATCTATTTTTGTGTTTGGAGCTTTCTCAGATGCTAATCTGTTCACATCCCATGTGTCATAAAAAGGTCACCTTATTTTTCCTCTCTCCTCTACAGAATATTCAGTCCATGTCAGGATCACACCACCGTATCCCCATATCCATACTAGGTACTTGCCCACAGTTATAGAGCCGCCATAGCTCTCTGCTCTTCTACATAGGCTCTGCCTTTCTCTGCAGCTCAACACAAAGGCTTCTTTGCTTCATCCACTCTCTGATGGCCTTTTAGAAAGTGTAATTATTATTTTCTACTTTTCTTATTGTTGATAATACATGAGCCATATTATTTTACAAGCTAACCAGAATCAGTGGTCTTTATTCTCATGGTTTGTCTTTGAGGATAAAATTATTTTTATGTTTATAATCCTTTCCACTTCTTTCTGTTAACTGAAGATTCATTTCTGTTGCCCATATTTTCTTCTTCTCTATCTATTTCATGTACTTGTTGTTCAGTCTCCAAGTCATGTCCAACTCTTTGCAACCCCGTGGACTGCAGCACACCAGGCCTCTATTTCATGTTCACCTATTAATTTTTTAATATGTTTAGTGAATTAATTTCTCATTTATATAAATTTCCTTAATAGTTTTTACTTTAATTTTATGCCTGGATGGTCCTTTATACCATCCTCAGTTAAGAAGGAAACCTCTATAATAATGCAGAAATGAACTCACACATCCACGTGGAGTGGGCACATTTTCATCACTCTTTGCCTTTTGGCCACACACATATTTTTTAACATGCCAAGAGTAACCATCTTTCTTCTTATTTTCTATTTGATTTCAACTTGTCTTCTTACCTCTAAGGTTATAAAATTATTATCCTGTATTTTACAAGTATTTTTTGCATTGCTTCATTTTCTTTTGCAAAGAAGCTGTGAACATGTTAACAGGTTCTTCCAGAATCATCGCATTTAGATTTCCAAATTCTGATTATCAAAAGTACTCATGTATCACTTGAATTGAGAAAAAAAAAACTGAAGAGAGTAGTAATAACATGAAATAGTCTGTATCATTCTCGTGATTCCACACCATGGTTAATTGATATGTTCCTTTAGTTAGACGCTGGCAAAGTGGTTTGTGGTATCCCAACTGCCTCATTATTGCAGGGATAGATCATTCAGCAGATTGATTTTATAGTGCACTTATGGCAATCACTTATGGATGCCCAGAATTTTAAAAAATTGTCTTCTAGTCCTTAAAAGACTTTATAAGTACCTAACTTCTCATATTAAACCCCATTTTAGGTAACAACAGAGATTTATGTAATCTCCAACAAAATCTATAATACTAAATAACTATCATTACAATAATCAGATGGAAATCAATTGAGAGTAAGCTTTAGCATCCAGGGAAGACTTGTAAAACCCATTAATCATAATCAGAAAGCTCTGAAAACAATCAGGTGAAATAATTTCATGACATTTTTTTCCCATAAGACCAATTGTTTCCTTTTCTTATCCTGCTACCAAATTTGGGTGAAGGAGGAAAATAAATGTATTTCAAGAGTTTCAGTCTTTTTAAATTGTTCAAAATAGGACTGTAACATAACGTATGACTTGTGATGATTCCTTTTCCTTACTGATCTTTGCACAGAATCTTGATAATGTTGTCCTAAATCATAGAAGAACAATTGTGAATGAATCACTCACCTGCTTAAAATATTAAGATGAATTCTTACTTCAAATAGAATAGAGTAAAACTTTTTATTTTGGTATAAGAAACATTCTTTATATGACACTATAGCTATATATAACTTAACTAAATCTCTCACACTTATTCCTTACTCCAACCAAGCTGGTGCTTCCTTTATGTTCTTGAATAACATAGCACAGTCAATAACCTCATTGACTACAATGGTACCTGGCAATGGGAGGCATTCAGTGAAAAACTGAAATTAAAAAATATTTTTTAAGTAAGTGAATGATTTTCAGCCAGAATTTCCCCTTCATGACTTCTTATTATAAAATCCATTCAACAAACCATATGTTGACTCAATATCTTCCTCATGGAAGCTTTCACTTCCTGGTTGCGAAGGGTATAAATCACAGGATTCATCAAAGGAAAGATCACTGTGTGGAAAAAGGAGACCACCTTGTCAGCTGGGAAGGCTCTGAAGGGGCGGGTGTAGATAAAGATGCCAGGCCCAAACATGAGAAATATAACAATGATGTGGGTGGTGCATGTGGACACGGCCTTGCTCTTCCCCTCAGAGGAGGAACCATGTACCCGGCAGAGGATGACTGCATAGGAGGCCAGAAGCCCCAGAAAGCACAGGAGAGTGAGCAGGCCACTGTTGAAGACCATCAGGAGCTCCACCACAAACGTGTCAGTGCAGGCCAGCTTGATGACCTGCGGCACATCACAGAAGAAGTTGTCCAGTCTGTTTGGACCATAGAAGGGCAAGCGGAGGATCAGGGCCACTTGGATAATGGAATGAACAAAGCCTCCAAGCCACAGAACCAACAGCAAGGTGTAGCAGGCTCTAAAGGACGACAGATGGCGATGTAGCGGTCAAAGGCCATCACAATTAGGAGTAGCATCTCCCCTCCTCCAAGGAAGTGCAAGAAAGAGAGCTGAGTGATGCAGCCTCTATAGGAGATCACCTTCTTCTCAGAGAGGAAGTCCACCAGCATCCTGGGAGCCACAATGAAGGAGTAGGATGCATCCAGGAAGGCCAGGTTGCCCAGGAAGAAGTAGAGGGGGGCCGTGAGGCTAGGGTCTGACCTGATGGTGAGGATGATGAGGAAATTTCCAGGGAGGATGATGAGGTAGAAAATTAAGACTAGTGTGAAGACCAGGAGCTGAATATTTTGAGACTGGGTCAGACCAGCAAGGATGAATTCAGTTACCACAGTACTGTTCTCTCTCTCCATTGTCTCTGCCTATAGTACATAAAGAAGAAGAGTTTATTGTTATTACAGTTTCCTACATCTAGAATTGGATTGTTCTCTAGGTAAAAATATCTGACAAATTCACCACTTTAGTTATAAACAATATGTCTTAAGTAATTCTTTGGAACATGAGGTACAAAGAGACACAAAAACCTTGACAAAATACTAGTGACTTAGTCACTGGGAAAGAAGGCCAAAAAGAGAGAAGTATGAGTGAAAAATAAGAGGAAAGTAATACAAAGGAAAAAACAAAAGAAACAGAACAATATGTACAGTGGTTTATTGTGGTACGTATTTTAAGAAATATTAAAAATATCTGCTTTACATCTCTCAAGAACTGAAAGGAATGACTAATATACAGGTACTACCATCCACCGATGGAATTTTTGAAAATCTTCCTTTAAAATGTCAGTGTATATATGTATAGAAACACTGCATGCATGCACACACACACACAGACACAGAAGCAAAGTGAGATTGACACAAAATTGTAATTAAAAATATTTTGTAAGGCCTCCAATTAGCCTCTCTGCTTACTTCTTGTCTCTACTTCCACAGACACTTATCTCAATATTCATTCCATCGCCTGTCCATAAAAATACACCCAAGAAACCCAGGAATGTAGGTGAAGAGCTCCCTCTATTTCCTCTTAGGTTCACTGAGTCCCACAAACTCACGCAGAATTTATGTGAGTGGTGTGTCATTTCATGATGTGTCAGCGTTTGATGATATCCCTAAGACAGCAGAAGATTTCTGAAGGTTTTTATAATTGAGAGTTATAGGCTCTTCCACTCTGCCTATTTCTTGTCATCTCTGCTTTTTCACTGTTTTCCAACAAAAGGATTCCATGCTACCTGACATACTTGATCCATTCTCTTCCCATATCCTGTTCTTGTCTATATATTTTCCTGATGGTGATTCCAAAATGGTGCTTCACGTTGATCCAGAGACTATGTATCAGGTGAACATTTCTCTAAGTAAAATAAAATACATTTCCAAAAAAGAAAACACATACAAATTATGACTGTCATCAGAATAAAAAATTATATGTTAGCCACGTTAGTGGGAAAACTGTTTTCAGACTGAGGATGTCCCTGGTGGCTCAGTGGTAAAGTGGTTAAGTCTACCAATGCAGGAGACATGAGTTTGATCTCTGGTCCAACCCCATGTACTATTGAACCTGTGCTCTAGAGCCCAAGTACCACAACTACGAAGCCCAAATACCAAATACAGCCCATACTCCACAACAAGAGAAGTCACCACAGTGAGAAGCCCATGCACCTCCCTCAACTCAAGTAGGGTAGACCCTGCTTGCCGCAGCTAGAGAAAAGCCCATATAGCAATGAAGACTTAACACAGTCAAAAATAAATAAATAAATAAAATTATTTTGAAAAAAGAGCACACAAATCTTGAAAAATGTATTTAAAAAATAAAAAAAGGAAGAGTCTGAGAGAGAAATCTAAATTCTCACCACTATATCCATAATCTTCCTTGGCACATTAGCTAATTAAGAGATGCATCTGACTCTGGCAGTGATGATACAGTAGAGGAATAGGAAGGCCAGGGAGCCTGCTTCACTCTTTGGGCAGAGACACAAACATCATCAGGCAATGCTGTACCTGCCTTGAGGGCAAACTGTGGTCAGACCAGCTCCTGGAGCTAGGTATTCCCCATCTCTGAACATTTCTTCATGCTTCCTTTCTCAATTTCTTTTTTCTCTTTCTCTCCCCTTTTATTCATCAAGAAGCCTTTCATTTCCTAATTTATTTTATGAGCTCAATTGTGGTTTGTTTGTCCCCGTGTTAACTTATTGTCTCTCATTTTCTTCTAATTTTCTTTTCCTTTTTATTTTGCTTTCTTTAAATCTCACTCTTTATCACATTCTCTTCTTTCTCCCATTCCTTTATTAAGATCCTTTTACCCTGAAATGTTTTCACTCTCTCCACTTCTCATGTTTATTTTTACTCCATTATGGGTCATGCCTGTCTTGCTATTTTATTTTAAAGAGCATCACTGTTGTTTCCTTTCAAGCAATAGTGAGCAATGTGTATGCTTTCCATCATCTTCCATTCTAAACATTTGGTCTACAAAAGAATAATTCAGTATGGAGTACTAACCATTTTCCCAGATTGCCGGGAAAAATATCAATAACCTCAGATATGCAGATGACACCACTCATGGCAGAAAGCGAAGAAGAACTAAAGAGCCTCTTGATGAAAGTGAAAGAGGAGAGTGAAAAAGTTTGCTTAAAGCTCAACATTCAGAAAACTAAGATCATGCCATCCAATCACTTCACGGCAAATAGATGGGGAAACTGTGGAAACAGTGGCAGACTTTATTTTTTTGAGCTTCAAAATCACTGCAGATGGTGAGTCCAGCCATGAAATTAAAAGACACTGACTCCTTGGAAGAAAAGTTATGGTCAACCTAGACAACATATTAAAAAACAGAGACATCACAATGCCAACAAAGGTCCATCTAGTCAAAGCTGTTGTTTTTCCAGTAGTCATGTATGGATGTGAGAGTTGGACTATAAAGAAAACTGAGCGCTGAAGAATTGATACTTTTGAACTGTGGTGTTGGAGAAGACTCTTGATAGTCCCTTGGACTACAAGGAGATCCAACCAGTCTATCCTAAGGAAAATCAGTCCTGAATATTCATTGGAAGGACTGATGGTGAAGCTGAAACTCCAGTACTTTGGCCACCTGGTGAGAAGAACTGACTCATTTGAAAAGATCCTGATGCTGGGAAAGATTGAAGACGGGAGGAGAAGGGGACAACAGAGGATGAGATGGTTGGATGGCATCACCGACTCAATGGACATGAGCTTGAGTAAATTCTGGAAGTTGGTGATGGACAGGGAGGCCTGGCGTGCTGCAGTCCATGGGGTCGCAAAGAGTCAGACATGTCCGAGTGACTGAACTTAACTGAACTAACCATTTTCTCTTGAATGAAGAAATTTCTTTTCAATTTAGCAAACCTGAACCACTCATTAATTACTCTCCATTTCCTCATATATTTTTTCTGCATATAAATGAGGCTGATAAAATGAGTTAATTACCTTTCTTAAGAAAAATAAATCTCATTTCTCTCATTCTAATGAAATGAATATATTTAACAATATTTTCAAAACTTTGAGTGCAACATCTGTTATCATATTGATTGAAGCATGTAAATTATTTAAATGTATATTAACAAGTTTACATATTCTGAAAAATGTCTCTTAAGTGACATGATCAAATGTTTAGCTGATAATTATGCTAATAATGAATATATAAATGATCAAAGAAATGAATGCACCTTCAACAAGGAATTCCCTCATCATTAGAACAGATTGATTATTTAAATTACCTGTAAATATCCTTCAAATGCTAACTTTCTAGACAATGTCCTGAATTTGATTTGGAATCATTTTATCTGATTATGATGACTCAGCTCAGCAATGTACTAACTCTTGACCCTGAACAAGTCACTTAGATTTCAGAAGTCTGAATTATCATTCAAGAAATCGAATAATGTGTTGACTCTTTCTGACAGGGATTATATCAGAATCAAATTGAGCTGATGATGGTAGTAATAGCTCATTTAAGTAAGTTTAAAGAAGAGTTAAAAACGTGGAAAATATTTAGACATTGAATGGTACCTCTAATGAATGGACACATTGCCACTAGAGCCTCTGTAAATGTCTTTACAGAGTGTCTTTACAGGGTGATGGTCGCTGCACAAATCTGGGTGATAAATAGAGATAAGAAACTGCGGAGGTGAAAAAGCTTCATATAAAATTCCTGCTTTTACAGGAAAGTATTCTCTGTTTCACAACTTTCTATCTCGCCATCAAAACCCTATGTTCATAAATAACAGAACCACAGACAACACAAGAAGCTCTCAAATATGTCGAGTATGGAAAATAAGATCTGGGTTAATGTTCTGCAAAACAAAATCCGTGAAGCTTTTCTCTGGAACCCTTGGCCTATCCTCTTTGCATCTTCTTCATCTGTACTTTAAAAAGAAAAGAAAATATATCAGTCATTTGCATGCTTCTTGGTTTTAAATGAGATGTCAACTCTGAAAGCTATTGAGCATTTCATTTAATTATGGAAATAGAATGAAAGTGTTTGTCCACCATTAAAGTAATTCTAAGTATCAAAAATAAAAGGTAATCTATTGGGGAGAGGGTAGAAAATACCACACTGAAGAATTAAGACCTAAGCCTCTGACTATTCCTGCTGAAACTCTGACCTTCAGTCCATTGCATTCCAAGGCAGCCAATGAACCAGTAGAATAGTTACAGTACTTTTCTATTGTCCTCTCCTTCTTGTTTCTCAAAGATATGCATAGCTCCCAAACTTCAGAAATCTGAATCTCCAGATTTTACACAGCTCTCATAATGTTGTCTTCCTCCCCATTCCCATAAAACATTAACTGACCATCCTTGTCATTGTTCATAAATATTTGTCATCACATAGAGAATATTAGATTTTGAAATCTCTCTTTATGATGCAATGGAGAAAGCGCTTTGGAGATTTGAGACTGCCACAACCCTGCTGACTATTTCCAAAGGGAGTGATTAGATTGTCAACTGAATTTAGCAAGGAAAATACCAGAGCTTTGTAAAGGGCAAATATTTTAGAATATGTCATCTACTGCCTCAGGAGGTTAATACTGAGTTCTGTCACCAAAATCCCATCAGTGACTGAGATAGTACATCCTTGTTTGGAAGTCTATTAGATCAAAAGTAAATAGAAAGTTAAGAAAAGCTTATTTACATCTTATAATGAAATCAAAAAGAGAAAAAAATGTAAATAAATGATGAGAGATTGCTGATATATATACCAAGGAAGCAAGCAGAATCAGGTTGAGGATGAGACATGTGAATTATTGCCTCAAGTGCAAAATTTACCCTGATACCAAAAGCCCTAGTAATCAAGGTAAATAAAATTTTAATGCAATGTTTAAAAGTCAGAGTTAATGTAAAAAATATGAACAAGCATATCAATTTCTCAAAATAAAGACACCAACATTACAAATGTTTCCTTTTATCTCAGCTTCCAATATGACTCAGAATGGCACTATTACTAATCCAGCATTTATTTAAAATTTAGTGTTTATTTTGTTTATCATAGTTTTGTAAAATTAATTTTGCTTTTTTCCAATATCAGTTAGACCTAGAGAATGTTATTCTTAGTGAAATGTCAGACAAATACTGTATCATATCATTTATATGCAGAATCTTAAATACTAATGAATGTGTTTGCAAAACAGAAATGGACTTACAAATATAGAACACAAACCAATGGATATCATAAGGACAGGACAAATTAGAGGTATGGGATTAGGAGATACAAACTCACATGTATAAAATAGATCGGCAACAGGATATATGGTATAGCACAGGGAATTACAGGCTTTATCTTGAAATAACTTTTAGTAGTCTGTATCTGAATCAGTATGCTATATACTTGACACTAATAAAATATTGCCAATCGACCTCACTTCAAAAATTTGATTAGAATATTGTTTATTTCTAAGTTTTTGTCACTCCTTTAGATTTTGCCCTCAAGGCACATGCATTACTCATTCCTCTATCTTCACCATCACTCTGATCCCAAAAGCAAATAATGTGGCCAAGTCAGTAATGAGTACCTAAGATTCAGCATGCTGCTGGTTGCTGGTGATGTAGGCATAGCAGACAGAATATGAACAATATTCAAAACCTAGTACTCCTTAGAAAAAAGAGCTGTATGGTATAAAATGTATCACTTTCTCCAAGGTGAGTGACCTCTTAAATAGAATATGAAAAAAATGTATCCTAATCTTGGTATTTGTTGTTTACTCACTCTTTCTTTCCTCTGCTAAAACAAGGAGTGGGGAGGTATTGTTTTTTTCATTGACTATTACTAAAATAAAAAATTAATTAAAGTTCAGAGTAATTAAATGCAACTTAATTTAGCCTTTTTATATCTGGTTGTTGTATTCATTGTTTTGCTTTAAAAGGAAATCTGAGTTTGTGGGTCACTTCCAAACCAAATCACTAAATACACATTTTTGTAAACTAAATAAAATTCATAATCAAATATGTATTTGTTCTAATCTGTTTTCATCTCAAGGACATAATATGAGAAATAAAAAAGAGAGAAGAGGGAAAAAATAAAGAAGTACAAGGTTAGAATGACCAAAACATAAAAAGAAAACAGGGAGAAGAAATACTCATGGAGACATAAATGGAAAGACAATTATAAAATTTTTGAAGGTCAAGAGACAGAGAGACACTGGTCTGTAATACACGTTCCACAAATCCACAAACTACAAAAGGAAATCAGTGATAAAGAGGCCTGTATGTACGAGAAAGAAAGAAAAGGAAAATACACAGGGTTAGATATGCACTTAGGTAGAATAAGAGCCCCACCTAGAAGTAGGTTAGAGCTCTGCCCAAAAAAAGTATTTAACTTTGAAATTTGGTATATTTTTCCATAATTATAAACATAATCTGAGGCTTTCCTCACTTCTTAATGTTCATCCCAATATATAAGACAAAATTAATATGAAGATCTAAGCTAGTTCTTATAACAGAGGCTTTTTTAAATGGGGCATTTTTTATTTTTAAAAATATTAAGATATTATTTATCTCTATTATTGAGTTTTTTGACACATCCTTAGATTTTGCACTGAACTCAATTGACTTATTGGGTGTCTCCGCTGAGCTTGGCAGTATTGTGTCAGTAGTACAGTACAGATAAAACAAAAGTCCTTTCCTTTAGAATTTTACATTCTAATTCAGGGAGACAGACAATAAGCAAACAAGCAGGAAAGGAAACATCAGATAGTAATGAGTGTTAGAAAGAAAATACAGCAGAGTGTGAGTTGGAGAGAGCTTGCTGTTTTAGAAAGGATGGCCAGAGAGGATCTTTCTGAGGAGGTTTCACTAAAGTAAAATCTGAGTGCCTAGAAGAAACCATTCCAGCAAGCGGTCGTTATAAAAGAAAGATCTGTATATCAAACAGGAACATCCACCTTTTTCTGGAAAGGCTAGTAAAGAAGTCTTCTATTTTCCACTTTAAAAAGAAAGGAATCTATGTTCATCAGTGATATTGGCCTGTAGTTTTCTTTTTTTGTGGCATCTTTGTCTGGTTTTGGAATTAGGGTGATGGTGGCCTCATAGAATGAGTTTGGAAGTTTACCTTCATCTGCAATTTTCTGGAAGAGTTTGAGTAAGATAGGTGTTAGCTCTTCTCTAAATTTTTGGTAGAATTCAGCTGTGAAGCCATCTGGTCCTGGGCTTTTGTTTGCTGGAAGATTTTTGATTACAGTTTTGATTTCCTTGCTTGTGATGGTTCTGTTAAGATCTTCTATTTCTTCCTGGTTCAGTTTTGGAAAGTTATACTTTTCTAAGAATTTGTCCATTTCATCCAAGTTGTCCATTTTATTGGCATAGAGCTGCTGGTAGTAGTCTCTTATGATCCTTTGTATTTCAGTGTTGTCTGTTGTGATCTCACCCTTTTCATTTCTTATTTTGTTAATTTGGTTCTTCTCTCTTTGTTTCTTAATGAGTCTTGCTAATGGTTTGTCAATTTTGTTATTTTTTCAAAAAACCAGCTTTTAGCTTTGTTGATTTTTGCTATGGTCTCTTTAGCTTCTTTTGCATTTATTTCTGCCCTAATTTTTAAGATTTCTTTCCTTCTGCTAACCCTGGGGTTCTTCATTTCTTCCTTCTCTAATTGTTTTAGGTGTAGAGTTAGGTTATTTATTTGGCTTTTTTCTTGTTTCTTGATGTAAGCCTGTAATGCTATGAACCTTCCCCTTAGCACTGCTTTTACAGTGTCCCATAGGTTTTGGGTTGTTGTGCTTTCATTTTCATTCGTTTCTATACATATTTTGATTTCTTTTTTTATTTCTTCTATGATTTGTTGGTTATTCAGAAGCGTGTTATTTAGCCTCCATATGTTGGAATTTTTAACAATTTTTTTCCTGTAATTGAGATCTAATCTTACTGCACTGTGGTCAGAAAAGATGACTGGAATGATTATATGAACATATGAACATAGATGCAAAAATCCTTAACAAAATTCTAGCAAACAGAATCCAACAACATATTAAAAAAATCATACACCATGACCAAGTGGGCTTTATCCCAGGAATGCAAGGATTCTTTAATATCCGCAAATCGATCAACGTAATACACCACATTAACAAATTGGAAGATAAAAACCATATGATTATCTCAATAGATGCAGAGAAAGCCTTTGACAAAATTCAACACTCATTTATGATTAAAACTCTCCAGAAAGCAGGAATAGAAGGAACATACCTCAACATAATAAAAGCTATATATGACAAACCCACAGCAAGCATCACCCTCAATGGTGAAAAATTGAAAGCATTTCCTCTGAAATCAGGAACAAGACAAGGATGCCCACTCTCACCACTACTATTCAACATAGTGTTGGAAGTTTTGGCCACAGCAATCAGAGCAGAAAAAGACGTAAAAGGAATCCAGATAGGAAAAGAAGAAGTGAAACTCTCGCTGTTTGCAGATGACATGATCCTCTACATAGAAAACCCTAAAGACTCTTCCAGAAAATTACTAGAGCTAATCAATGAATATAGTAAAGTTGCAGGATATAAAATTAACACACAGAAATCCCTTGCATTCCTATATACTAACAATGAAAAAACAGAAAGGGAAATTAAGGAAACAATACCATTCA
Source organism: Muntiacus reevesi (assembly GCF_963930625.1). Taxonomy (NCBI): domain Eukaryota; kingdom Metazoa; phylum Chordata; class Mammalia; order Artiodactyla; family Cervidae; genus Muntiacus; species Muntiacus reevesi. Next base: position 26,312,261 of record NC_089255.1, on the reverse strand, counting down.
CCATTGCAACAAAAAGAATAAAATACTTAGGAGTATATCTACCTAAAGAAACAAAAGACCTATACACAGAAAACTATAAAACATTGATGAAAGAAATCAAAGAGGACACAAACAGATGGAGAAACATACCGTGTTCATGGATTGGAAGAATCAATATTGTCAAAATGGCTATTCTACCCAAAGCAATCTATAGATTCAATGCAATCCCTATCAAGCTACCAACGGTATTTTTCACAGAACTAGAACAAATAATTTCACAATTTGTATGGAAATACAAAAAACCTCGAATAGCCAAAGTAATCTTGAGAAAGAAGAATGGAACTGGAGGAATCAACCTGCCTGACCTCAGACTCTACTACAAAGCCACAGTCATCAAGACAGTATGGTACTGGCACAAAGACAGAAATATAGATCAATGGAACAGAATAGAAAGCCCAGAGATAAATCCACGAACCTATGGACACCTTATCTTTGACAAAGGAGGCAAGGATATACAATGGAAAAAAGACAATCTCTTTAACAAGTGGTGCTGGGAAAACTGGTCAGCCACTTGTAAAAGAATGAAACTAGAACACTTTCTAACACCATACACAAAAATAAACTCAAAATGGATTAAAGATCTAAACGTAAGACCAGAAACTATAAAACTCCTAGAGGAGAACATAGGCAAAACACTCTCTGACATAAATCACAGCAAGATCTTCTATGACCCACCTCCCAGAATATTGGAAATAAAAGCAAAACTAAACAAATGGGACCTAATGAAAATTAAAAGCTTTGGACAACAAAGGAAACTATAAGTAAGGTGAAAAGACAGCCCTCAGATTGGGAGAAAATAATAGCAAATGAGGAAACAGACAAAGGATTAATCTCAAAAATATACAAGCAACTCCTGAAGCTCAATTCCAGAAAAATAAATGACCCAATCAAAAAATGGGCCAAAGAACTAAACAGACATTTCCCCAAAGAAGACATACAGATGGCTAACAAACACATGAAAAGATGCTCCACATCACTCATCATCAGAGAAATGCAAATCAAAACCACAATGAGGTACCATTACACGCCAGTCAGGATGGCTGCTATCCAAAAGTCTACAAGCAATAAATGCTGGAGAGGGTGTGGAGAAAAGGGAACCCTCTTACACTGTTGGTGGGAATGCAAACTAGTACAGCCACTATGGAGAACAGTGTGGAGATTTCTTAAAAAACTGGAAATAGAACTGCCATATGACCCAGCAATACCACTTCTGGGCATACACACTGAGGAATCTAGATCTGAAAGAAACACGTGCACCCCAATGTTCATTGCAGCACTGTTTATAATAGCCAGGACATGGAAACAACCTAGATGCCCATCAGCAGATGAATGGATAAGGAAGCTATGGTACATATACACCATGGAATATTACTCAGCCGTTAAAAAGAATTCATTTGAATCAGTTCTAATGAGATGGATGAAACTGGAGCCCATTATACAGAGTGAGGTGAGCCAGAAAGATAAAGAACATTACAGTATACTAACACATATATACGGAATTTAGAAAGATGGTAACAATGGCCCTATATGCAGGGCAGAAGAAGAGACGCAGAAGTACAGAACAGACTTTTGAACTCTGTGGGAGAAGGGGAGGGTGGGATGTTTCGAAAGAACAGCATGTATGTTTTCTGTGGTGAAACAGACCACCAGCCCAGGTGGGAGGCATGAGTCAAGTGCTCGGGCCTGTTGGGCTGGGAAGATCCAGAGGAATCGGGTGGAGAGGGAGGTGGGATGGGAGACCGGGATGGGGAATTCGTGTAACTCTATGGCTGATTCACATCAATGTATAACAAAACCCACTGAAAAATAAAAAAATTAAAAAAAAATAAAAATAAAAATAAAAAGAAAGGAAGAGCTGGTGTGTTGAGGAATAGAAAAGGGGTCAGAGTGTCAAGAGAGTGAAAAATTTTATACAGAGAGAAAATTCCTTCCCATTTTTTATCCCTCATCTATATTCCCCCCACACAAACTTCACATTAGGAAATAGCTATTGCTCTTTGTGCATCTTCCCCAAAGCATTATGCATATAAAAACTAACGTTATGACATATCTTTTCTCTCTATTAACAAAAAATGTGATAAATATGCAAAAGTAGGGTTTGTTTAAATAAATTTTAATAGCTGCATACATCTCAATACTTCACAGGCATTTAAAATATAATATGTATGTATAGCATATACATTCATGTATAAGTTCCAGAATATTTTTTAAAAAGCAATTTAAAAAGCAGCATATATAATATGTCCTTATATTTACACAAAAAAGTTTAAGTATGTACCAAAAATGTGGAAAAAAAAATTTTCTGTACATTCTCTTACCTTTATTTTTATTGTATATATTGCTGTTGCTCAGTCACTAAGTAAAGTCTGAACCTGCGACCCCATGGACTGCCGCACAGGCTTCCTGTCCTCCACCATCTCCCGGAATTTGCTCAGACTCATGTCCTTTGAATCGATGATGCTATCTAACCATCTCATCCTCTGACACCCTCTTCTTTTGCCTTCAGTCTTTCCAGCAACAGGGTCTTTTCTAATGAGTTGGCTCTTCTTATCAGGTGTTATATATATTTCATCAATTCCTTTCTATCACAAAGTCAGTTTTTAAAATTATTATTATTATTATTAACATAATCACATTAAGTAAAACTCTATATTGGTTCCTATTTAAAATTTTTCAAGTCAGCTTTGTACAATAAGAAATCATAATGCATGCATTTACTCTTTCACTTTTACTAGCCATTATTGAGAATCTATCAGAACAAGTCATTATGATGAAACACAAATTTAATAGTACAAACTCTAAATTCAAAGAAGGTAGAAAATTAAACACAGACACATATAATTAAAATAATGGTAAAATCTTTGTAAAAGAACAGTGCTTAAGAGTATCATGAGAGCGAAGAGGAGTAAACGCTGGTATAGGCACTGGAAATATATCAAGAAGCAGGAAGCACTATGGTTCAGTCTTCATTGAAATATTCATCAGCAAGAAGTAAAGGAGAACAGTGTGCAAAGTCATTGAAGAATCAAACTCCCTGCCTGTGCTGAAACAGTAAGAGGCAAGATTGGAAAAGTGGGTCATTTCTAACAGATTATATTTGATTAAGCTTACAATTCATTGGAAGAAATTCAGGAGATATCCATGAGACTGCCATTTTACACTACACGTAAAGGATATATCTAACTGATGATAAAATTGACAACTTCTCAGCTATGTTGAGCTATTATTGCTGTGTCCTGTAGATATATCATGAGAATTTTTCAATATTTTTCAAAAGTATACTCTTATGTATTAAATTCAAAACTTATGATGGCATTCAGCATGACAGGTATTAATATGATGATTTATTCTGGGACATAGGACAAATTTCAAAATTTTAAAAACTGAGATCATATTAAATATGTTCTTAGACTATAGTAGAATTTAACTAGAACTATATTAGGCATATTCTCAAAACTTTAGGAAAAAACACACTCTGAATAACCCATGAGTAAGAAAAAGAAAGTAGAAACTAGAATATATTGTTAATGAAATGAAAATGAGAACACAACATAAAAAATACGCAATATGTAGATAAAGGAGTGCTTAGAGGGAAATTTGTAGCATCAACTAATTTTATTTAAAGGGTTTATAAGAAAGAATTTAAATCAATAATTTAATCTCCAAATTTAGGAAAAAAACATGAAATTAAATCCAAAGAAAGAAGAAACTAAATAATACAGGTAAAGGAAGAAATATATAAATTTCTTAAATAGAGAAAAAGAAATGAACTCAAAAGCTAGCTCCTTGTAAAGAACAATAAAATTCATAAAAATTTAGCCACATTTTTCAATGGGAAAAAGATTACACAAATTAATAATATCAGGAGTTAAAAAACAATTATTATGAATATTACAGAAATTAAAAGAATGCTAATGGAACATTCTGAGCAATTTCATGCCAATACATTTGATAACTTAGCTCAAATGCACAAAATCCTAAAGAAATTTAATTTGGACTTTAAAATCTTCCCACAAAGGAATCTTCAGACCCAATTGCTCATCTGATGTATCTGCCAAACAGTTATTCAGGAAATAGTCAAACTCTCAGAAGATAGATTATTAAAGGAAAAATATTTTTAATATCCCCTATAATTCCTTCTGGTATACATTAAGTTATTAAAAGCATGTGAATTAATTCGCACATATTTGTGGACTATGTTTCTCTTCTCAGTTGTTTCCAGTTCAGACTCATTGTGGCCAGAGCATGTATTCTATATGCAATACAGTGAGACTATTATGGGCCTATGATCTATCTTTGAGAATGACTGGTGCCCCTGAGAAGAACGTTTGCTCCGCATTGTTGAGTGCAGTAGTCTATAAAAAGCAACTAAGTCAAATCTGTTGACAGTGCTGTTCAAATATCCTGTAAGCCTTAGTCGCTCATTTGTGTCCAACCCTTTGCGACCGCATAGACTGTAGCCCACCAGGCTGCTCTGTCCATGAGGTCTTCCAGGCAAAAATACTGGAATGGGTTGCCATACCCTCCTCCAGGGGATCTTTCCAACCCAGCGATTAAACCCGGGTCTTCTGCACTGCAGGCAGATTCTTTACTGTCTGAGCCACCACGGAAGCCCATCTCTACTGACAGCAGCTCACATATGCTGCTGCTGCTGCTAAACCGCTTCAGTCGTGTCCGACTCTGTGCGAGCGCAGACGGCAGCCCACCAGGCTCCTCCGTCCATGGGATTGTCCAGGCAAGAGTACTGGAGTGGGGTGCCGTTGTCTTCTCTGTCACATAGACTATCAATTTTTTAAAAATTGGCCTCAATGTAAGCTGTTGGATTCTCTATTCCTTTATTAATATATGTTTAAATGTCTATCAGTCAGTTCAGTCGCTCAGTCGTGTCTGACTCTTTGCGACTCCATGAATTGCAGCACGCCAGGCCTCCCTGTCCATCACCAACCCCCGGAGTTCACTCAAACTCATGTCCATTGAGTCGGTGATGCTCAGTACAAATAATGGTCTCCTACTCCATAAAAGATTTTCAGTCAGTTCAGTTCAGTTCAGTCGCTCAGTCGTGTCCGACCCTTTGCAACCCCATGAATCGCAGCACCCCAGGCCTCCTTGTCCATCACCAATTTTATAAGTACCTAATTTCCCACATTAAACCCCACTATACTGAAAATAACTAGGGTGGTTTATGTAATCTCCAACAGAATCTACAATACCAATAAGTATCATTATTGTAATCAGATTGAAATCAGTTGAAAGCAGATTTTAACATCCAGGGAGGATTTGTAATAGCTCATTAGTAATAATCATGAAGCTCTGAAAAACAATCAGGTGAAATAATTGCATGATATTTTTTCCATAAAACCAATTCTTTTCCTTTCATTTCAGTCTACCAACTTTGAGGGAAGAAGAATATATATGTTTTCAAGAATTTTCAAGCTTTTTAAGTTGCTCAAAACAATTCTGCAGCATAACGTTTGGCTTTTAATGGTGTTTTTCTGGTTATTGATCTCTCCCGAGAATCCTGATGATATTCCTCTAAATCATAGAAGAAACAATTTCAGATAAGTCAGCTCTCTTGCTTAAAGTACTAAAAATGATTTCTTACTGCAATTAGAATAAAATAAAACTTCTTATCTCAGCCCAAGAGACCTTAGTTATTTGACCCTTACCTATAAATTAACACCTAAAATCTCTTACACTTATTCCTTATGCTGCAACAATTCTGGTGTTTCTTTTATGTTCTTTAAGCACACAAAGTGTATTATCTTGTTATGCATAACTTCCCCCCACTAGCTGCAATAAAGTGAAGTGAAGTCTCTCAGTTGTGTCCGACTCTTTGCAACCCCATGGACTGTAGCCTACCAGGCTCCTCTGTTCATGGGATTTTCCAGGCAAGAGTACTGGAGTGGGTTGCCATTTCCTTCTCCAGAGGATTTTCCTGACCTAGGGATCAAACCCGGGTCTCCTGCAAGTAGGCAGACGCTTCTACCGTCTAAACCACCAGGGAAGTCCCAATAGTTATAGTAGTACATGAAAAATGGAAGGCACTCAATGAGAAGCAGTATTTGTTAAATGAATGAAAGATTTGCAGCCAGAATTTCCCTTTCATAACTTCATATTTTAAAACCTATTCAGAAAAACACATGCCGGCTCAATATCCTCCTCATGGAAGATTTCACTTCCTGGTTGCGAAGGGTATAAATCACAGGATTCATCAAAGGAAAGATCACTGTGTGGAAAAAGGAGACCACCTTGTCTGCTGATAAGGCTGTGAAGGGTCGGGTGTAGATAAAGATGGCAGGCCCAAACATGAGAAGAATAATAATGACATGAGTGGTGCATGTGGACAGCGCCTTGCTCTTCCTTTCAGAAGCAGACCCACTTACATGGCAGAGGATGACCGCATAGGAGGCCAGAAGCCCCAGAAAGCACAGGAGGGTGAGCAGGCCACTGTTGAAGACCATCAGGAGCTCCACCACAAAGGTGTCAGTGCAGGCCAGCTTGATGACCTGCGGCACGTCACAGAAGAAGTTGTCCAGTCGGTTTGGACCACAGAAGGGCAAGCGGAGGATCAGGGCCACTTGGATAATGGAATGAACAAATCCTCCAAGCCACAGAACCAACAGCAAGGTGTAGCAGGTTCTAGGGTTCATGACAGTTGAATAATGTAAAGGATGACAAATGGCGATGTAGCGGTCAAAGGCCATCACAACAAGGAGTAAGCCCTCCCCTCCTCCAAGGAAGTGCAAGAAAAAGAGCTGAGTGATGCAGCCTCTATAGGAGATCACCTTCTTCTCAGAGAGGAAGTCCACCAGCATCCTGGGAGCCACAATGAAGGAGTAGGATGCATCCAGGAAGGCCAGGTTGCCCAGGAAGAAGTAGAGGGGGGCCGTGAGGCCAGGGTCTGACCTGATAGTGAAGATGATGAGGAAATTTCCAGGGAGGATGATGATGTAGAAAATTAAGATCAGGACAAAGACCAGGAGCTGAATATTTTGAGACTGAGTCAGACCAAGGAGAATGAATTCTGTCACCACTGTGCTATTTTCTTTCTTCATCTCCTGTGCCTATAGTACATGGGAGAGTAGAGAGTTTATTTCCAGTTCTTCTCTCAATAAAAACTGTGAATTCTACATCTGTTATACCATTACTCTCCCACAAATGAAGAAATCTCTTCTACTCTTTACCTGCTTGCATGCTACTGCTTCAGTCATGTCTAACTCTTTGTGACCTGTGGACTGTAGCCCGCCAGGCTCCTCTGTCCATGGGATTCTCCAGGCAAGAATACTGGAGTGGGTTGCCATGCCCTACTCCAGGGAATCTTCCCGACCCAGGGATTGAACCCGCATCTCCTGCATTGCAGGTGGATTCTTTACCCATGAGCCACTGGGGAAGCCACTTCCACCCTTTATACTTCTATAAATCTTTAAGTGCCAACACCCAAATCTTGAAGCCACACTGTTCTGCTTCTGTCTTGTGCTCCTGTTAACTGCTCTCTCATGCAGCCCTCTGTCCTGCCCTGAATTTGTTTATGATTCGCATGAGGCATACGAACTTCTTAAAATTCTTCAAATTTTTATTTGAAAGCGGGGGGAAGGTGGTAAGATGGAAATTGACAGCAAAAAGGAATGGCAGAGTTTTTTAAGGCAAGAAGCATTCCATATTTCGTCTGTAATGGCTACAAGTGTCTTTTTTTCCCAAAATTTATTGAACTATTAAAATTAATACATTTACTGTATGTAAATTATACCTTAGGGAATGTTTGCCTAAAAAGTTTTTATAAACCTGCTTACTTAAAATATTTCCTTTTTCTCTTTAGAATATTAGCCCATCATCCTGGTCTCAATAAAAAGAATCCCAGTTGTTCTGGAAAAATTGAGATCTGTGGCTTATCTGTACAGTTATCTCTAAATTGGTAGTGTACTTATCCAGTATACAGGATAATTTATTGGTATGAAAATTTGAAGGCCACCTCAATTGTGGCCTTCAAGTGTAAACCACCTCAATTGTGCCTCAATGGCATGCTGATTATTTTGAATTAAAGTTACTTAAGAAATGGTCAATGCAAGGGAGACACTCTGATCCTTCTTTCTGTCTCTCTGAAAGCAGGAAAAAAATCTCTTCATGTGAAAAGTACACCACCTGCATCTAGGGGTAAAAGGACACTCTTGTCCCTAGAGATAGGGAATTCAAGCAAGAAACTCATATAAACAAATCTTGTTATTCTTTATTTTTCTACCCCAAGCCCAGACTCCATTTAGATTCCTTACTAATTGACCATCTAAAGCCTAAATTTCTTTGTCCTATCTGTTACAAAGTTATTGTTTTTTCATCTAAAAAGTATTAAAGCACCTACTTTGGCCAGTTGATTAAATCTCATTTCTATAAGATCTCAATGCTTGTGATTAAATTGCCTTGTGTAAATTTTACTATTAGTCCAGCCACAAGAACTCAAAATGGATAGAGAAGAGATTTCCCCAGCTTACACAAAAACAATAACAGTAGAATTTCTATGTATATATGATTATATCCCATTCTTTACAATTCTATTTTTGAAAGTACCATAATGAAAATGAATACAAAAATGTACAAATAAAATATACATGTTGCTTTTACATGCTAAAAAGTTGCTTATTTTTAGGATGAAACATTTTCAAAACTTGAAGACTTGAACTAGATAATACTGTACTATAACATAGAAATATATCTATTCAAAATGTAAAAATATCTGATTTTGTGTGTCTAAACTCAAATAGATTAATTAATAGCAGATGTTTTTGTATATAGCTAAAATCTAGAATTACTAAAGAGGCAGTTTACATCACATAGACACATGGATATGTATACAAGTGCACGTATGCACACACACACACGCATGCACACATGCACAGGCACATGAATTGTTTCCTAAGCAAAACTGAAGCACAAAATTTACAAATGGCAAAATCCAAATTAACTTTTCCATTCTGTTCTTTCCTTCCTTTCTTTTTCCCTTTCTCCCTTCTTCTCTCCCCCGTTTCCTTCCATCCTTCCTTCCTTTTTTCTTAGCATTTTTTGGCTTAAATATTTATCATTTTTTTCTGTGTATAATAAAACCTGCTGCTAGAAAAGTAAGTCAGGAATCTCTCTTTACTTATTCTTAAGTTATGTGCATCTTGCACTCTGTTATACAATTGGTTATTTCATACTGTTTCAACATCAAGACTGTCTTTAAGACATAAGAGAAAACTTTAAATATTAAAGGTTAAGGGTTGCAGATTTTTCCACTGTGCTTGGCTTTCCTATCATGCATTTATGTTCTTCTATTGACTCCTTAACAGATCGTATTGATTACCAAATAACATTCCTCACTTCCTTCTCTAGTAATATGATATCTAAATTTAAGACCAAGAAAACTGGTATCTTAATAAAAGTTTTATGTATTCTCAATAAAATAATTCTAAATATTCAGAGGAACAAGAGTTATATCATGAAGAACAGATAAAAGATGTTACTGTATTATTGAATTCAGATTTCAAATAATAAAAAAGTTTGTTTCTGCTATAACAGCTCACCATTGCATTATGATACAGCAGATGTCCCACCAGAAAAGCTGTAAAATGTTTCCATTTATTCCTTCTTCCTGTTCCTTATAATATGAAGATTGGCAAAAATATTTACCTCTAGAAATCCAACATTGCTCTCACACAGCAAGCTCCACCTCTTAACAGAAGGGACAATAACTTTTTATTTCCACCTTTGTTATTAATTATCTCTTCTCTTGAAAACAGACCTCTTTAACATTTGAAAGCAGCAACCAATTTGTGATGCAACAGAGGATGCCCTCTGGGAATTCCAAGGCTAACCAAACTGTAGAACTCTTTTTTTTTTTTTTTTTTTTTTAATGGGTGTACCTTATTGTATGTAAATTATTTTTTTCCCATTTATTTTTATTAGTTGGAGGCTAATTACTTTACAATATTGTAGTGGTTTTTGCCATACATTGACATGAATCAGCCATGGATTTACATGTATTCCCCATCCCGATCCTCCCTCCCACCTCCCTCACCACCCGATCCCTCTGGGTCTTCCCAGTGCACCAGCCCTGAGCACTTGTCTCATGCATCCAACCTGGGCTGGTGATCTGTTTCACCCTTGATAATATACATGTTTTGATGCTGTTCTCTCAAAACATCCCACCCTCACCTTCTCCCACAGAGTCCCAAAGTCTGTTCTGTACATCTGTGTCTCTTTTCTGTTTTGCATATAGGGTTATCATTACCATCTTTCTAAATTCCATATATATGCGTTAGTATACTGTATTGGTCTTTATCTTTCTGGCTTACTTCACTCTGTATAATGAGCTCCAGTTTCATCCATCTCATTAGAACTGATTCAAATGAATTCTTTTTAATGGCTGAGTAATATTCAACAGTGTATATGAAAGGGAATTTTTAGAATGCCAACGAGATCGAAATATTAGAGGAGAGATATCATAGGTGCAAATACTCAGATATCAGTTAAAGAGACATGGTATCTCTGTTGAAATAAAAAATTAACATTCCATCAGTGACAGAAATAAAGGAAAGTTGAGAATATTTATTAGGTTTGAATGAATAGAAAGTCAAGGGAGGTTTATATTTTATACTGTAATTAAAAAAGAGAAAAGTAGCATAACTGACAGAAAATCCAAGGTATATCAAGAAAGAAAATAATGAGGTCAAGTAAATAGTTAACTATGTTAGAGTCAACATAACTTCTGGTGACAAAAGGATAGGCAAGGAGAAAATAAATGAAGGTCACAAAGCCTCCTTTGAATAATCCTTCTAAAGAAAAAGAACTGCATGTTGTAGGACTGATTTAAACCTCAGAAGAGATGTCCTCCATACAGAACCTATTTGGTCTTCATATTTGATGTTTTTCATTTTAAGTTTTGCTAAAGCAATGATGGGGTTTCCTGGGTGGCACAGTGGTAAAGAATCCCTGCCTGTGCAGAAGACATGGGTTCAATTCCTGGGTTGGGAAGATGTCCTGGAGGAGTAAGGGGCAACCCACTCCAGAATTCTTGCCTGGAAAATTCCATGGACAGAGGAATCTGGTGGGCTACAGCAACATGGGACCACACAGTCAGACACAATTGAGTGACTGAGGATGCAAATCAATGATGCAGAGCTACTTATTTTTCAATTTAATATTATTAAGCAGAAGAAAAATAATTAGGAATCATGCAGTAGAAGGCAACATAATTTAAACTTTAGTAGATTTGATTTTGCTTTAAAGAAACAGATTTTCTACTTAAAAATTAAAATACTAACCACATATTTTAAAAATAAAAACAATGCACAATCAAACATATTTCTTTCTAATTATATCCAGTTCAGAAAAAAAGAGGTAGGAGGAATGACAAATGGGAAAGTAAAGTAATAAAGAGATATGCAAAGCTATGAAGATAAAAATAATAGATAAAGAGGGAGGGGAAATTAAGGAATAACAATACATGTAAAGACTGTATTAGGAAAATAAGAAATGAATATGAAAAGATAAAGAGACATAAAAATATATATTCTAAAAATCACATATTCAAGTAGACAACAGATAAAAGAAAGTTATCTGTTTAAAAAATAAAATTTAAAATATGCAGAAAAACATGTGAGAAGAAAAATTTGCATCTTGGGGTTCATTACAATCTTTATTGCCACCAAAGACTTTTTTAAATATTATTTTTTCATAACTATAGACATAATCAGGGACCTTGCTTCCTAATGTTTGCCACAATACTTAAAATAAAATTAACTTGATGATCTGACTAGTCCTCAGAACAGAGACTTAGTATTACTCTTGGTAAAAATTGATAATTTTAGACGATCTTAGAACCACTTTCTAATTTCTAACATCATAGACTAGTTTTGCTTTACTTTAGGTTTTATAAAAATGGAATCACATGACATGTATTCATTTTTTATCTGGCTTTTAACTCAGCATTAAGATTTTAATGTTCATGCATGTTGCATTATCTGCAGCTGTTCCTTTTAATTACCAAATAATGTTCCATTGTGTGTATAGAATCCAAAGGTTTTATTACTTTTCTTCATTTATGGGTGTTTCCATGAACATTCTAGTGTAAATCATTTTGTCCACAAGTTTCCATTTCTCTTGGCTAACCACTTACAAGTAGGATCTCTGGATCCCAAGGTAGATGTAAACTAGTAACACATGAGAGAGTTCAAGTTCCTTCATCAGTTGACCAACGTTTGCTGTAGTGTGTTAATCGTGCCTTTTTATTTTTTGTATTTCTGATGCTTGGACACCTTGGGCCCTGCCAACCCCAGAGAGTCTGCACCTCTGAGTTCTCCTATTCCTAGAGATAATGAATGATTCAACTGCAAAGCCACCTTTTATATGCAAATCAACCAATTTAGAACTCAGTATTTCAACTGCCTCCTTTGTCAGGCTCTCACAGCTCTGATCCACTGGGCAACCTAGTCACTTACATAAAAGTGCCTGGTATCTAGGATGCTATATATACTTGGGAGCGCTTGATAAACTACATTTTCGTTGCCTTCTGAGTTTTACTGAGGCAAGTTTATGCCTGTTCTGCAGAGTGGTGAGAGTGTGCTCTGTCTGAACACATGGTCACATGTCTTAGGCCATTTCCCAGATGACTATTGATGGGCGTCTTCCCACGAACATAACGATCATTTGTATATTTCTTTTCTGAAGTGTCTGTTCCAATCTTTTTGGGGTGACGGGCTGTGCTTAGAGGCTTAAAGAATCTTATGCCCCAACCAGGGATCCAACTGGGGCCCCTTTCAGTAGGAGTCCTAACCACTGGACTGCCAGGGAAATCCCCATTTAAACCTTTTTACTTGTTTTTCATGAGCAAAGAGAGAGTGATTAGGAAATGCCTAATTTTCCTCCCAGTGTATAATTTGCTTATTAATTTCATAATGGTATATTTTGATGAACAGTAATTTTTTATTTCTTAAGGTTTAATTTATCAATTTTATGATTACAGCTTGTTTTCTGCTATTTATCATTGCTTATCCCAAATATGGGAAAAAAAAAAAAAAAACACTCTTCTATGTTTTCTCCTAGGAGCTTTATAGTTCTAACTGCTACATTTAGATCTATGATCCAACTCCAAATTAATTTAGTGTGTGCAGTGAGCTTGATGTCCAAGTTCATTGTTTTCCATACACGTATTTAGTTGCTCTAGCGCTATTTGTTTAAAACTTTCCTTTCTTGCTGAACTGTATATGTATCTTTGACAAAAATCAATTTACAATTTGTGTGAGTCTGCTTCTGCCTACTCTGTTTTGGGCCATCAGTCTGTCTTCACATCAATACCGTACTCTCTTGGTTAGTATAGCTTTTTAGTGAGCCAATCATGCTTATGTAATGAAGCCTCCATAAAAACCCCGAAGGATAGACCTTTGGTCTTTTTTGGAGAATTTCCAATCCCAGAAACAGACTACTTCCACATGCTCCTGTGCCAGGCTCCAAGCTCCTTTGTTCAGAACTTTACCCCATGTATCTCTTCATCTGGCTGTTGATGCATATCCTTTGTTATCCTTTGTAACAAGTTGCTAATGATGAGTAAATAGGTTTCCCCAAGTTCTGTAAGCTGTTCTAACAAATTGAATCTGAGAAAGGGATTGTGGGAACCTCTGATTTATAACCAATCAGGCAGAAGCACAGATGACAACCGGGACTTGCACCTGGCATCTCAAGTGGAGGTTGTTCCTCTGGAACTGAGCGGCTGACCTGTGGAATCAGATTCTGTTTCCAAGGAGATAGTGTCAGATTTGAATTGAATTCTTGGACACCCTCCTGCAGTCCAGGAATTGCTTATTAGTGTGCAAAAGCTTCCACACAAATGTGGGGGCTGGGAACCCCACTGTGACATCATAGGGAAAGCTTCCCAAAGCAAAGAACAGACATTAAGTACCATTATTCCTTCCTGTGTGCCTGAGGTGCACTGGATCTGGCACAGATTACCTCCTCAATTAATAAATAGAATCCAGATAAAGAATAACCCTGGGATTATTTTAATCATTTATTTACACATATTCATTCCTGATACTGACAAGAACCTATTTCCCTCAAAATCTAATCATAGTCCATTATCAAAAACATATGACTAAAGCTCAAAGCTCCCAAAGTGCACTTGCCCTTGGATGAAATGATCCTCTAGCTTTGAAACTGAAAAGTTCATTTAAATTTTAAAAAATTGTATAAACTCAAATATTATAATCTTTTGCGTTCTGAAGCATGGTCAGTAATTGGGTTCTGAGTATTAGGGAATTAATTGATCACTAACAAATAATTCACTACAGAATTCTCACTAGAGAGTTAAAGAAAATTATGGAAATCATAGGTCTCTTCCATTTATATCTTAAAAAGAAACATAAAATTTATTTAATAGGAAAGAAATCTTAATTATAGTGCTAACAAAAGCAACACACTACTAATTTAACTTTAATATAAATGGCAGAATAAGCAAATACAGAAGACAAAAAAAACTGACAAAGAGGTGATCTTTAAAAAAATCACACAATTCCAGTCAATCTAGAATCCCTTTCCTCCAAGTCTGTTTTCACATTGGAGAGTGTAAGGAAAGACTGACTTTAAAAACTACTAGCTGACTAGCAACTTCCTCTGAGAGAGGAGTCTCACACAGTAATCAAACTACACTCAGCTATGAATTTATAAAATTTGATTCCAACGTGTGACAAAATCTTGACTCCTATCACCAATACTATTGAGTGGTTACCACCTGGCATGAGTTGAAATGGCTTATATGAATAAACCCTCACTTTCCATTCTTGAAAGAGGAAGAAGATAAAGGAGTAAATAATCTATTTTTCCAGTCCCAGGAAGATGGTTTACCAAACATCATCCCACTGGACTAAAAATGAAACATAACAATAATATTTAATTAGGTCACTTGGAGAAGAAAATGGCAACCCACTCCAGTATTCTTGCTTGAGATATCCCATGGACAGAGGAGCCTGGTGGGATACAGTCCCTGGGGTCACAAAAGAGTGGGACATGACTTAGCATCTAAACAAAAACATAGTCTCTCTAAACTACTCATGTTCATATACTAACCACTTCAGTTCAGTTCAGTTCAGTTCAGTCGCTAAGTCATGTCCAACTCTTTGTGACCCCATGAACTGCATTACGCCAGGCCTCCCTGTCCTTCACCAACTCCTGGAGTTTACCCAAACTCATGTCCATTGACTTGGTGATGCCGTCTAATCATCTTATCCTCTGTCGTCCCCTTCTCTTCCTGCCTTCAATCTTTCCCAGCATCAAGGTTTTTTTTCAAATGAGTCAGTTCTTCTCATCAGGTGGCCAAATTATTGGAGTTTCAGCTTCGACATCAGTCCTTCCAATGAACATCCAGGACTGATCTCCTTTAGGATGGACTGGTTGAATCTCCTTGCAGTCCAAGGGACTCTCAACAGTCTTCTCCAACACCACAGTTCAAAAGCATCAATTCTTCTGTGCTCAGTTTTCTTTATAGTCCAACTCTCACATCCATACATGACTACTGGAAAAACCATAGCCTTGACTAGATGGACCTTTCTTGGC
This sequence comes from Muntiacus reevesi, assembly GCF_963930625.1. Taxonomy (NCBI): domain Eukaryota; kingdom Metazoa; phylum Chordata; class Mammalia; order Artiodactyla; family Cervidae; genus Muntiacus; species Muntiacus reevesi. Next base: position 26,296,649 of record NC_089255.1, on the reverse strand, counting down.
AAAATAATGTCTCTGCTTTTTAATATGCTATCTAGGTTGGTCATAACTTTCCTCCCAAGGAGTAAGCATCTTTTAATTTCATGGCTGCAATCACCATCTGCAGTGATTTTGGAGCCCAGAAAAGTAAAGTCTTCCACTGTTTCCCCATCTATTTGCCATGAAGTGATGGGACCAAATGCTATGATCTTAGTTTTCTGAATGCTGAGCTTTAAGCCAACTTTTTCACTCTCCTCTTTCACTTTCATCAAGAGGCTCGTTAGTTCTTCTTCACTTTCTGCCATAAGGGTGGTGTCATCTGCATATCTGAGGTTATTGATATTTCTCCCAGCAATCTTGATTCCAGCTGTGTTTCATCCAGCCCGGTGTTTCTCGTGATGTACTTTGCATATAAGTTAAATTAGCAGGGTGACAATATACAGCCTTGATGTACTTCTTTTCCTATTTGGAACCAGTCTGTTGTCCCATGTCCAGTTCTAACTGTTGCTTCATGACTTGCACACAGGTTTCTCAAGAGGCAGGTCAGGTGGTCTGGTATTCCCATCTCTTTCAGAATTTTCCACAGTTTATTGTGATCCACACAGTCAAAGGCTTTGGCATAGTCAATAAAGCAGAAATAGATGTTTTTCTGGAACTCTCTTGCTTTTTCAATGATCCAGCGATTGTTGGCAATCTGATCTCTGGTTCCTCTGCCTTTTCAAAAACCAGCTTGAACTTTTGGAAGTTCACAGTTCTTGTATTGTTGAAGCCTGGCTTGGAGAATTTTGAGCATTACTTTACTAGCATGTGAGATGAGTGCAATTGTGTGGTAGTTTGAGCATTCTTTGGCATCGTCACTTACTTCTTTATATTCATAGTGGACACATCTCCCAGGTCTTATTAGTTTTATTATTTCTCAGCATACATTCTCTTCATAGCCAAACCCTCTCCAGAAAAGCCACTCAATAAACAATTACTGAAAATGTGTGTTTTAGCAGATCATTATTATATCTTAAATTCTGATAGTGATCTGCCAGAAATTTCAGAGAGAGTGTGAGTAAATTTATATCCAATCTAATTTCTTTGTTTTTTCACCAATTAGAGGGAAAACCTAATGGGATTTAAGACCTCAGGCAAAAGGAGGTAGTGAAAGCAGCAATACTACTGCAAATACTTCCTTCTCTAGGACAAAACCCCTCAGAAGGACTATAGAAAATGCATTAATCTTTCACTTCTCTTTGCATAGAATGTATCGGTTGACCAGCTTCCTCATGGCCATTTTTACTTCCTTGTTTCGCAGTGTGTAGATGATGGGATTAAGCAAAGGGAATATCACAGTGTGGAACACAGACACCACTTTATCTGGGGAAAAAGAGTCAAACGGGCGAGCATAAATGTAGATGGATGGCCCAAACATCAGTACCACAATGGTGATGTGGGAGTAGCACGTGGACATGGCCCGACTGGTACTCTCACCTGAACCTGAGTGTTTCTTGAGCATCACCAGGAGGAAGGCGTAGGACATGAGAAGAGCAATGAAACACACCACCGAGATCAGACCACTGCTGAAGATCATCACTAACTCCTCTGGGAAGGTGTTGGCACAGGCAATCCGGACAACCTGTGTGATGTCACAGAAGTAACTGTCTAACTGATTAGGCCCACAGAAGGGAAGTCGAACAATGAGAGCCACCTGTATTGTGGAGTGAATGAAGCCCCCCATCCAGGAGAAAGCCACCAGAATGCAGCAGAGACGTCGATTCATGATGGTGGCGTAGTGGAGGGGGCGGCAGATAGCAGCATAGCGGTCAAAGGCCATCACCGTGAGCAGGAACATCTCTGAGGCCCCAACAAAGTGCAAGAAGAAGAGCTGAGCAATGCACCCACCAAAGGAAATGACCTTCCTTTCCACAAAGAAGTCTACAAGCATTTTAGGGGCTGTGATAGAAGAGTACCAAATGTCAAGGAAGGCCAGATTAGCCAACAGAAAATACATGGGAGAAGTCAGATGTGGGTCAAGCCTGATAGTGCAAATAATAAGAATATTTACTGGAAGAATGAACAAGTAGAAGGACAGAAATATAGCAAATAGGACTAATTGCACCTCCCGAGCCTGGGATAGGCCAGTGAGAACAAATTCTGTCACCCTGGTGTAATTTGCAGTTTCCATTTCTTCACTTTTTTTCATAAAATGGCTATGAAAAATAAAGAAATTGTTATTACTCCAAATAGCATTTAACTGGAGTTACATCAACACTTTAAAAATCATCAGATCTGGTCTGCCATTAAGAGATTGTACTAGCATAAGTTTGGTTGCCTGGTTCTATATTGTGTGAAGATAATGAAAGAATAAGTGATGATTTGAAAATTAAAAACATTGAAACCATATGAAATATGTCATATATCTGAAACCAAAATCTCAACTTCCTAGTGTTATTTCTATTTTTTATAAACTCAGAAATGTACTAATCCTTCCCCTAAACATCTACTATAGTAAGCAATATGTGCAGCTGCTTCCAAGTTTAGCCAAATTTTAGACTGGTAGTAAAAAATACAGCCTATTCTTTCTAGATTTTTGTGGTTGTTGTTGCTGTTAATGGGGATGTGAAATCTAATCAATTTGGAAACTTGGGCTCGTAGTCTAATATTAGGTGTGCTGATCTGATGGTATTTTATTTATAAACCATCAAAAAGATTCCAGGGCTTCAAGTTTAGTGAAAGGATATCTTTTTCCTTTAACCAAAACTTAGAGAACTTAACCCTTGGTTATACATAAACAACCACAAAATACAACAATGTAGGGCCCTGTATGAAAATTCTTTATGTGAATTACTCCATTGGCCATTCATTTTACCCCCTGTTTCAGGTGGGTCAGAAGAAGATGTAGTAATTAAGAAATGGGTATGTTTGCCACCCAAGGTGGCATTTCAAGGTGCCAGTGGGAATAAGATTATTGATACAATTTTTCTTAAGGTCTAATCTTGAACCTGTTTCTATTGGATCTAACAAAACCACTGAATAAAACTAAGATAATCATTTACTTTACTAAATATGCTTCCTCTTTTAGGTAATGTAAAAACTGCCACACCCAAGTAACAATTTCTTGTGAACAACAACCAATGCTAAAGAGTTGCTTCTGTTCTACTAATGTGCTGTTTTATAGTATTGCCTTTCCTCAGGAAGTACATATACACAAAAGTTAAGGTTCTAGAAAACCAAATAGATACCACAGTGTCCGTGCACTAAAACTCGTGTATAATATTGACCAAAGAAATCCAGTGTTTCCACTGTGGAACCTACAGCCTCAACTCATGCATAATTTTAACAAACACATATTTCCAAATCTGTTATAAAAGCATTTTATTATAATGAAGGGATGGTTCATTACAAGTTAACACCTCCCCCCCGGCCCCCACCCAGCCCAGCCCCTCACAAAACAGTGTTTGCAAAGAATTTGACACAAGAGGCAGAAAAACAAAAGCACCAAGGAAGATCAGTGGAATTATTTAGTATTTAGTAAAGGGGAAATATTCTGACAGTCATGAATAGCCCAGTATGGGTCCTCAGTGAGCTAATTAATCATGTTAAGTGAGATAGGAACATTTACAATTCAGTTTAGAAATATCTTAATCAAAAGAAAGATAGATGATGCTGCCAGTTTTCAATCCTCAACTTTCTTAAAAGCATGGTTATTCAGAATGACATATTTCCTAGGATTTTTGAAAGCCACAGTTTTACTGTTCTTATATGGAGAAGGTGCTCCATAGCCTCCATACTAAAAGCAGAAAAAGTAAATAATTGTAAATTCACAGCATACTATTCATTTACACTCACTGATAAGTCAGCTATGAGTTTCCAACAATCAAAAAAGTCCCTATCAAAAGCATCTAGAAGCTTATGATTACTTAGTGTACTTGGCTATTTTGCTATTATGGTATGTCATTTTTAAACATGTGGAATGATTATTTGCTCTTAATAAAATAACTGCCTTCTTGTTACTAAAAGTAAATGAATATCTCAATGCAGTAAATACTATTACAAGACACTAAGTATTTTTAATTTTCAAGGGGACACTGATATGATAATTCTGATTATTATTGTCACATAGGTCACGCTTTCCTTTTCTGTCATACTCTGTACCTATCCCATCAAAAAGAAGAGAAAATGGCACTAATCTAGAAAGAAAGAATCTGGGTGAATGTGTGTTGATGTACTGGAAAGGCAAGCATACTTCAGGTGTTATGAAATAGGAAGGATTATTTTACCAGAAAAATAGTGTTAAAGAGATTTATTTTTGTACCTCAAAGTCTGATATATGACATAAAATTAGAAACTAATAATATACACCTCATGAAGGTAACTTACCTGACTTATTCCTCAGGAAAAAAAAAGTACAAAGCATTTCATCCTTCCTCCCTCCTTGGTGAATGCCTATCTCCTCTACTACTTAGAACCAGCAAGTTACCAAACTCCCTACTCCCCAAGCCAGCACTCAGCTACTACTCATAAAACACATACACACATGCAGCACTCTATCAAGGACAAACCAACAAATATATACCCTACATGAACATGGCCATGGCCTGAATATTATAAAACCCACAACAATTCTGACCCTCTGTATTTGTGATTTGTGCACTATGCTCAGTCGGTACTGTTGTGTCCAACTTTGTGACCCTATGGATGGTAACCTGCCAGACTCCTCTGTCCATGGGATTCTCCAGGCAAGAATACTGGAGTGGGTTGTCATGCCCTCCTCCAGGGGATCATCCCAATTCAGGGATCAAACCCATGTCTCCTGTGTCTCCTGCATTACAAGTGGATTCTTTACCTCCTAAGCCATCAGAGAAGCCCAGATTTGTGATTTAATGTATATCAAAGCAAAACTTCACACATGACATTGAAAGTTCTGTCTCAAAATGTGTAACATCCCTGTCATTTCTATAAAGTGTTCACTTGTCTACCCAACAAATATTTAGGGAATATTGACTACTTGTTAACAAATGAGAAGACAACAGTGAACAAAGGAGACTTGCTGCCTCATTGAGCTTCCATTTTAGAAATATGTACAGATAATAAATTAGTAAACAAACAGTGAGTAATGAAAGAAATATAAATAATTAAAAATAAAGTAAATATCACCATTGATAAAAGAAGTAAATAAAAAGGGAATTATGGTTAAATAAATGATAGTGGCATGTGGTAATGCGTAGTGGTGGCTTTCTTTAGGGAAGATTATCTGAACTGGTGGCATTTCAATTAAATTTGAAATTCAGGAGAAAAGCATTTTAGGAATAGAGAACAACACATATAAAGGATGTGGCAAGGAAGAGTTTCTATGGATCTAGAAGACCTGTGACTGACTGAAGTACAAACAGAATAAATAGACTAGACAAAGATCAAGCATTTGCATCCTCATTAAGGAATTGGATTTGAGCAGCTTCCAGTACACTTTAGAGTAAAATCTAGAGAATGGCTGATTGCCATGTGAGTATACTGAAGTGGAATTACATGCAGGAAAAACGTTGTGGTTTAATCTTTAATCTTCAACAGCTATTTAGAGAAATGAACTGCCTGTTTAGAAAATATTTAGGATAGGCAATTGGCAGGGCTTAATGTTGAGTTGTATGTTATTGCCACACCACCAAAGTCAGCTGGAATGTGAGCACCATAATGACAAACCTTTTTTTTAAATGTATCTTTATATCTTTTATGTCTGAAATGAGATTCATCTAGCACATTCCAGGTTCTTAATAAAATTTGACTGTCTGCCAAAAATGCTTAGAAGTGTGTGTCACACTCTAAAAAATCTTGGGATTGTGCCAATAAAATCCGGAACAAGGAATTATGTTTGTGGGGAATTCTTGGGGGGAAATTCTTGGGGTGATCCATGGAGATTGAGTGAGGACATTTCTTTCTAAAGCCACCATTTAAGAAGGGTTAATGATTTCAAGCAAGAAGTTCTTACTCAGAGCAATTGTTCAAGAGGGTTTTACTTCATTCTGCATTCACCCACCTATACCTCCTAAGCTTCTGGATGCAAGCCTGCTTTTTTGTTGGGGGGGGGGGCTTTTTTAAAAGATAAATGTTTGCTACATTAAGGTGTCCTACATGATGATTTTCTATACATATATGCAGTGAAATGATAACTACTGTCAAACTATTGAATATATAATCACTTCCACATAGTTACCATTTTTTCCTATGATGGGAGCACCTGAAATCTATTATGTTAGCAAATTTCCAGTATCCCAATATAGCATTATTAACTATAATCGTATTGTACATTGGATCTCTAGACTTATGTATTCATTCTACGTAACTGCAACTTTGTACATTTTGACCAGTATCTCCCTATTTCCCCCACCTTCCTACCTCTGATAACTACCATACTATTTTTAAATGGATAAAGAGATTATCATTGTGTATATACATCTATACACATATTGTTCAGTGGTACAAAAAGGAGATCCTACCATTTGCAAAAAAAAAAAAAAAAAAAAAAAGATGAAACTGGAGGATGTTATGCTAAGGAACACAAGCCAGACAAAGACAGAAAAAAATATTGCATAATCTTATCCGTAGAATCTGCAACAAGTCTGCTCCTCCTTTACCAGTATCTTGTGAATTTCCATCCTGTGTTGACTCTGCAAGGATGAAGTATCTAGAGGATGACTTTGGAGATACCTAGGGGTACAGACACCCTCCCTATAAGTGGGTGAACTATGAACTCTCCTCAAGGGAGCGTATGCTTTGGGGAAAAACAATAATCTGTGAAGAATCTCCTCGTTACTGACAACACTATGTTCATTCATGTACCTAGCCAAGCTCCCTATAGCCACATGGAAAATCGCTGTCTTGTCAATTTAAGTAACTTAGGGAGGCTTTCACATAGATCTTAAAATAACAAAAGATTAAATGATTCAAGTTACACTCATACTAGAAGCTTAAAAGAAATTAGCTATCATCTACAACCATTATCCATTCTTTTTGCTTAGATGAGGCTATGAATGAAGAAAGTAATATCTCTGAAAGTCAAAGTCACCTATCCTAGCGCGTCTTGATAACCAAAAACTCACAACTGAAAGAGATGCTTTCAGATTGTACTTCAATAGCATTGAGTAGAAGGATTAGACTGTCACTGAGAATTGGGTGAAAATGAAAGAGAAGGAAAGGTTATATTGATGAGAAGGAAGGAAGCTGTAAAAGAAAGAGGAAGTTATTATCCTGTATTTCTTCTGCAGATGAAAATAGCCCATCTTTATGGCTTACACTGCCACCAGTGGAATGTTCATTTAAAGGAAACAAAACAATTTTAGAAAAGAAAACTATTTATAAAATTTCAAGTTATGATTAATTGAAAACCATTTTATAGAGAAAAAAGTTACTTTAAAGCCTCTCAGATTTTCTGATTAGAGGAATATGGTACAGGTTGTGGAGCAGAGCTTTCACTTTACTGAGCCATGGGCAAGAAGAACGAAGAAAACACAAAAATGGAAGCTAGGGATTGGGGAGGGCATGAAGATAAGTACAGCAGGAAGGTACTAGATATTTAGAAACTTTAAAGATATAGGATGCTTATTTTTAGAGAGTATTCCACCTGAGTAAGATCTGTGTTAGAGCACAACATTCAAAAAATACATTTTTTATAACAATGGAATGAGGAATCAAGTCATTATTTAAAGGCTTTTATCTTTATGACTCTTCTAATGCTGCATTCAAGCTCAATATTTTTTTTAAATATTCTCCAAACTCTTCACAAAGAATCACATTTTATAAAGTGTAGGATCTTTTTTTTTAAATTTAATTGTTTTTAACTGGAGGAAAATTGCTTTACAATGTTGTGTTGGTTTTTGCCATAACCTAGAGCCTTTTATACAAAAGTGTAGGGTCTGAACTGACACACACTCCAGTTTGAAAAGCAGCTGTAAAGAGCGCTGAGCAAGAACTGAGACTTGGATTCTCATTAGAGCTCAGCCACCAAAATCTGTGTGACGGTGGAAAGGTCATCAGCCTCCTGCTACGTCAGTTTCTTCCTAACAACATAATGGATTTTAACACTAGAATTTTAAGAAATCTTCTAGTTCTATAATCCTAAGATTCTATGAAAATAAAAGTAGATTGAAAGCCAGAAAGATAAAGACCATTACAGTATACTAACACATATATATGAAATTTAGAAAGATGGTAATGATAACCCTATATGCAAAACAGAAAAGAGACACAGATGTACAGAACAGACTTTTGGACTCTGTGGGAGAAGGAGAGGGTGGGATGTTTTGAGAGAACAGCATCAAAACATGTATATTATCTAGGGTGAAACAGATCACCAGCCCAGGTTGGATGCATGAGACAAGTGCTCGGGCCTGGTGCACTGGGAAGACCCAGAGGGATCAGGTAGAGAGGGAGGTGGGAGGGGGGATCGGGATGGGGAATACCTGTAACTCCATGGCTGATTCATGTCAATGTATGACAAAACCCACTACAGTATTGTAAGTTAATTAGCCTCCAATCAATAAAAATAAATGAAAAAAAGTATACAAATTTCCCCCCCCCAAAAAAATTTAAATAAAAACATACTTACATTAAAAAAAAAAGTAGATTGAAAGTAAAGGTCCCAGAAAAGTTAATTAACAACTTTTTGTGGTTGGCACTTTGGAGGGAGAGTAATGTAATCTTTCTGATTTTATCCACATATAAAAGAAATTTCAGTTGATTTCTCCTATTCCCCAGATATCAAGCTCAACAATCTTCTTCTATAAGATAGTGAAGAGGTAGTATATGAAAATTTTTCCCGGTATAGATGGGTATGTGGAGGCCAAGTTCCCTGAGTCTCATAATTAAACCAGTAGCAGAAAATACCAAGATGTGCTTCTCTCGATTTCCTATGTACTCTGTTGCCCACAGTAACTAAGGAAGAAGAAAGCCTTAGAATCAGAGAAGGGCTGATCTCAGTATGAGTGTTTTGAAGATTATTTGCTGCTTGAGCATTTCTTGTATAATAGGCTTAGATACAGAGCATCAATGCCCTGGTTTGAAACACAGCTGACCACTTACTAGCCCCTGTAGCTCCTGGGATCCTGAAGGACTCACCTCACTCTGCCTGAAACGCCCAATGGTGCAATGGAGATAATAATCATATCTTGCTCATAGGTATGATTGTAGGGATTAATGAGCTAATGCATACAAAACTCAGAAAAATGTCAGGCAAATAGCTCACACTTTCTTAAATTATTTCATTATTGCTGTCGCTGTCATTGTTATATTTCCCTAGCAAAAAATAGCAAGTTCAGTAGAGAAACTATCATCCTAATATATGATTCCCAGAGTATTATCCTTAACATTTGTTTATACTTCTCTATTCTGCTACTATCCTTGGGCCTGGAAGACTAAGATCAAGTCTAGGAAATAGCTTGGGAAGGAGGACAAGAATATCTGATTTCTAGATGCTGCCATCTCTTCCTGTTTTCCCCAGACTATAGTCCTATGTGGCTGTTAATACATCACTACTATTAAATCTACCAGCTATTCTCAGAAGGCCTTCTTTCCAAAACACCTGGAACTTTGCATGAATAATTTTTAACAAGCGCCATAGAAATTTGGGCTCCAATAGCAGTACTCTCTTCACATCTCCAATAACAATTTATCCATTGCATTGTAATTTTCAACTTGCATTTTGGCCAGAGTAGAACAGAAACTCTGATCCTCTTGAGGTCATAAAGCATGTCTCATTTATACATCTCTCTAGTGCTTTAGACTACTCATAGCACACTAAGGTCTTTAATAAATGTTGATTGAATAAATAAATGAATGATTAAATCCATTTTAAGTGAATACATCAATGACTTATTAAGAAAAATTGTCAAATACTTCCAAATCTAATTGTTTATTAACTCATTTGGTGTTTCTTGATTCTGCTTCATGATTCCTAGCTTTGTTTCCTGGAGTCTTCTTTTGAGATTAAGAAACTCAAAAGAATTCATCTCCAAGAATCTCCTCTGAGAATAAGAATGGTTGATCCTGTAGGTAGGAGATGACCAAAGTGTCTTCTCAGTCCCCTGCTGAGCCTTTAGCTATGGAGATCAAGCAAAACACATTGTTTGTCCAAGTCCATGCTTAAGATCTGGTCTATATGACCACCATGTTTTCCCTAAGATAGTTCATTACTTGAGACTTTCTGCTTCTTACCACTGTTCTCTGAGTATATTACTTAATCATCCCCATTATTATATTCACCCCAGTGTCTCAAAAATATAGTGGTTTATGTAATTATTCTAGCACCGTTTTTCTACCTACCAATCAGAGACACCGGTCTTGGTGTAGTCAGGAACTATAGACGGGGGAGAAGGTGCCTCTTTCTCCATCCACAACAGAAAGTTTTGTCTTCTATATTTTGGTGTGTGTCGGTTCCTTCCCTGATCTAACAATGAGCTAACTATCGCTGCAGGTTGTGACTAAGAAAACTGATTCTCAGGAGGCCAGGGCCAGCCAGCTAGGAATCAAAACCCTGAGGGAATAATTTAAAAGTTGATGTGTATTTCACCCAAAGAGCATGGAAACACAATTTCTGAATTGTCACATCAAGTAAGGATATCTAAGGATTATAGGTGGAAAATGTTGTGATGTGTGATATGCCTTCTAGAGTATGACATTCATTTCTAATTTTACTATCCTATAGAACTATATCACTTAGAGATACTGGATCATTAGGAAAACAGGGACCTGTCCATTGTTAATACTGCATAATTTGCTTGAACATGTTTGTACTGAGGGTCTTAAGTGATAACTCTATAACTTTTCTAACTTTATTCAATGTCTTTGATATGTGTTTAGTATTAATCTATCCAATACTACTTGTCAGCCACTATACTAGGCACCAGGTATACAAGGTGAACAAGAGAGAAACTGCCCTCATTTCTCTAAATAAGTTGAATTATGAATCCTTAAAAACTTGTATCACTCACCCAGAAATGTTCTGTGATAAATAACATTAAGTTCTATCTCAATTTTATTCCATCAGCCTGATCATTTATCTCATCTTTCTCAGAAATTTTTTTCCCCAAATTAACTTCATGTTACAACCTCAATAACCATACTTGATGTTTGTATAGTGAGGATGACAGAATTATGTTTTAATTTAAAAAAAAAAATACATCCTCACTGATCTGGGGATTCTTCCACAAACCGTTGAAGATTTAAATTGGAGATGAAAAGACACAGAGAGGGCTTAAAATATAATTTGTTCTTTTTTTTTTTTTTATCCCCACCCCCACCCAAAATATAATTTGTTCCGAATGGCCTCAAAGGACAAACAGAACAAACATGTATTTTTAGAGAGGTTAAACACAGAGATTTTCAAAAACTTTGTTTTAAATAATTGAAAAGCACTTCACTTTCTTCCAAATTGTTAGTAAAGGTACATGAAGATACACAAATAATAAAAGTGTCAGGTTACCTATAAATTCTGACAAAAATTAATGATCACAAAAATAGTAGGGAAAAAAACTGTTTCTTTCTATCTTTTTTTAGAAGACTTCCTAACTCCATTTCATTAGACAAGTTAATATCTCTTAGAACTTAATTTTTCATATCTGGGAGCTAGAGATGCTAAGAACATATACAATTGTTATGAAGTAAATTTGGAAAGCCATATGTCACAAGTCCAGCACAGAGTCTGGTGCATATAAGAGGCATAAATTGTAACCATGATAAGGAAAAAGCAAAAGAAATATTGAAAGTGTCAATAAGACTAATAGATAATGTATTCCAAATTAAAGTGACAATAAACACTGATTAACAAGAGAGCACTGCCAAACTGACTGTCTTAAAAGTCTACCTAGATTTTAGCATGTGTCATGCCCTAGCACTGCTTTATGAAATAGAGACCAGTTGAAGAATTCATGGCAGTTGTCCTGAACCAGAAAACCTGAGTCATCATCCTCTTTCCCTTCCAAATGTTCTTTGAAGGAAAAACAATCACAGTAACGTAATTACAGAGACAAACTAGGAAAAGTTAGAGGTAGATCATATCTAGTCTGTACAGGTATGGTGCCATAAATGGAAGTTGAAGGAGGAAGGATTGCAACAGTAAGGCATGCTGGAAGACTCATCTTTCTTGTGTCAGATTTGCTTAATAATGAGTTCAGCAATTAAGGTAAGAGAAAGACAGATCAATAACAAAGTAGGAGTGCACAAATTTAAATCATGTCAGTCCCTGGAAACTGGACTACTTGCTAAAATTTGTTCTTCAGGTATATTTTTGAGAAGAAGATTATAGAGACATCCAAGCAAGACATAGAGTCTAAGTACTTAAGTCCTTGTTTGAGATTGAATTAGAATAAAAATAAGTAGTATGAGATTAATAGAAAAGCAATTAGGAACAATGGAAAAGAAAAGTGTGAAAGTTTCAACAAAAGCCAATACATGTAGAAAAATGCTCTAAACAATTTTTTTATTAAAAAGAAAGCTTTAGGCTTACATCATTATACAAATAATTTAATTTCCACTTTTACAAACAGTATTTTTTATGTTATTGCTTTGGCTAAATATTCATACAAAGTTTGACTGACAAACATGAGAGTAGATATCCATTTTCATTTCTAATTATATTTGCAGGCTCTAAAATTTGCAATATTTTAGCCAACTTCAGCATGAAAATTAATAAACAAAATGTATGCCTAATTTAAAAAGCACAAAGAATTTATATGACTAAATGACAATTTCTGCTGGAATACATGAATAATTTGAATAAAAAGAAAAAGATAACATAGTCTTGAATAGACAAAAGTAATACTGAAAAATAATAATTTTTCTTAATATATAAACTTAGCACAAAGCATATTGAACATATTTTGGGGATACTAAAAGAATTATTCCAAATTTCAAATCTGAAAAGAAACATACTAAAACACCAAGATATTTTGTAGTGCCAAAAATAAACTATCATGTGACATTATCATCAAAGTAGAAAGAACTATTAAAGGAATAAATACAGTAACCTATCTGAGAAATAATAAAATTCAGTAGTCAGCACAATAGATTTTGGCCTCAAATTAACTTGGAGATGACAAATTAAAAAGTTGTGTTGAAACAACTTGCTGACCAATTTTGAAAAAGTAAAATTAGATTTTGTGCCTTATGTGTCCACTCTCAGTCACTTAGTCTTGTCCAACTCTGGGACCCTATGGATTGTAGCCCACCAGGTTTCTCTGCCCATGGAATTCTCCAGGCAAGAATAATGGAGTAGGCTGCCATGCCCTTCTCCAGGTGATCTTCCCCACCCAGGGATGGAATCTGAGGCTCCTGCATTGCAGGCAGATTCTTTGCTGCTGAGCCACAGGGGAAGCCCTTCATGCCTTATACCTACATAAATTTAAAAAGAGTTATATTTTATTAAGTTAAAGAAGCACTTTAAAACACTAAACAAAAGACAACCACAAAATTTTTTTTCCATTTATTTTTATTAGTTGGAGTCTAATTAATTTACAATATTGTAGTGGTTTTTGCCATACATTGACATGAATCAGCCATGGATTTACAAGTATTTCCCATCCTGATCCCCCCTCCCACCTCCCTCACCACCCCATCCTTCTGGGTCTTCCCAGTGCACCAGCCCCAAGCACTTGTCTCATGCATCCAACCTGGACTGGTGATCTGTTTCACCCTAGATAATATACATGTGTCGATGCTGTTCTCTCAAAACATCCCACCTTCGCCTTCTCCCACAGAACCCAAAATTCTGTTCTGTACATCTGTGTCTCTTTTCTGTTTTGCATATAGGGTTATCGTTACCATCTTTCTAAATTCCATATATATGTGTTAGTATGCTGTAATGTTCTTTATCTTTCTGGCTTACTTCACTCTGTATAATGGGCTCCAGTTTCATCCATCTCATTAGAACTGATTCAGATGAATTCTTCTTAATGGCTGAGTAATATTCTATGGTGTATATGTACCACAGCTTCCTTATCCATTCGTCTGCTGATGGGCATCTAGGTTGCTTCCATGTCCTGGCTATTATAAACAGTGCTGTGATGAACACTGGGGTGCACGTATCTCTTTCAGATCTGGTTTCCTCGGTGTGTATGCCCAGAAGTGAGATTGCTGGGTCATATGGCAGTTCTAATTCCAGTTTTTTCAGAAATCTCCACACTGTTCTCCATAGTGGCTGTACTAGTTTGCATTCCCACCAACAGTGTAAGAGAGTTCCCTTTTCTCCACACCCTCTCCAGCATTTATTGCTTGTAGACTTTTGGATAGCAGCCACCCTGACTGGCATGTAATGGTACTTCATTGTGGATTTGACTGAACCAGAAAGAAATAGAAGATCTTAACAGACCCATCACAAGCAAGGATATTGAAACTGTAATCAGAAATCTTCCAGCAAACAAAAGTCCAGGACCAGATGGCTTCACAGCTGAATTGTACCAAAGATTTAGAGAAGAGCTAACACCTATCTTACTCAAACTCTTCCAGAAAATTGCAGAAGGCAAACTTCCAAACTCATTCTATGAGGCCACCAACACCCTAATACCAAACCAGACAAAGATGCCACAAAAAAAGAAAACTACAGGCCAATATCACTGATGAACATAGATGCAAAAATCCTTAACAAAATTCTAGCAAACAGAATCTAACAACATATTAAAAAAATCATACATCATGACCAAGTGGGTTTTATCCCAGGAATGCCAGGATTCTTTAATATCTGCAAATCAATCAATGTAATACACCACATTAACAAATTGAAAGATAAAAACCATATGATTATCTCAATAGATGCAGAAAAAGCCTTTGACAAAATTCAGCATCCATTTATGATTAAAACTCTCCAGAAAGCAGGAATAGAAGGAGCATACTTCAACATAATAAAAGCTATATATGACAAACCCACAGCAAGCATTACCCTCAATGGTGAAAAAATTGAAAGCATTTCGCCTAAAATCAGGAACAAGACAAGGGTGCCCACTCCTACCACTACTATTCAACATAGTTTTGGAAGTTTTGGCCACAGCAATCAGAGCAGAAAAAGAAGTAAAAGGAATCCAGATAGGAAAAGAAGAAGTGAAACTCTCACTGTTTGCAGATGACATGATCCTCAAAATTTTTTAAAAATGTGTTGAGAAACTCCAAACATTTCGGGTGGGCTAAAACTTAAGTAGACATAACATACCTACATACACTGAGGTTTAGCTTATGCTCCTAATTTTATTAGGCTTCCCTGGTAGCTCAGCTGTAAAAGAATCTGCCTGCAAAGTTGGAGACGCAGGAGACTGAGGATTTAATTCCTGGGTCAGGAAAATCCCCTGGAGTAGGAAATGGCAACCCACTCCAGTATTCTTGCCTGGAAAATTCCAAGGACAGAGGAGAGTGGCCAGCTACAGTCTGTGGGGTCGCAAAGAGCTGGACACAACTGTGCATGCACACACACCTAGTTTAATTACTCAAGGACATAAAATCTAATTGGAAGGAACGTGACAACTTACAGCATTACTCTTTTGCTGTCCTGATCACCAAATTCTGATATTTGTGTGTGGAGGAGGTTTACCCCTACACATTCAACACACAAGGCTCTGAAAACCAGCTGAGTGTCCCTAGAATTGAACTCAGTTCAGACACTATTTACCCTGAGAAGGCCTATCCCACAGGTTAAGTATTTTGTCTTAACAAGGCTGATCTTCCCACACACACACAGCTCAGATGTCAATTGAGTGTAACTTGTGCTTCTGACCAACCAGCAATAAACTAAAGGTTCTCATGACACCCTCCCTGGTTTCAGTTGATTTGCTGGAGTGACTCACAGTACTCAAAAAAACTGACTTTACTGACACTGGTTTATGGTTTTCTGTGAAAGTTATAACTTAGGAGCAACCAGATGGAAGACATACATAGGGGGAAAGGGAGCAGAGTTTTCATGCCCTCACCAGAGAGCCCCTCTTACAGCACTGCTGCAAGTTCACCAACCTATAAGCTCTCTGAACCTAATCCTTTTGGGCTTTTATGGAGGCTTCATTACATAGTCATGATTTATTAAATAATTGACCATTGTTGATTGAGTCAGCCTCCAGACCTCTCCCCTATCCGAGCCCAAGGAGTGGGACATGAAAGTTCCAGCCCTTCCATCACAAGGTTCTTCGTCCTGGCAATCAGCCCCATCCATGGGTGCTTTCCGAAAGTCAAGTCATTAAATGTTATGTCATCATATTTCATTAGCATAACAAAAACATTAGCTTTCACTATCAGGAAATTCCAAGGGTTTTAGGAGCTCTGTGTCAGAAGTGAAGACAAAGACCAAATGTATATTTTTCATTATAAATCACAATTTCTCAACTAAAAGTGTAATTCCCCTTGACTCCAGAACCCCTAATACTGACAATATAGTGCACCATTCATAGTTTCACCCAAGATCTTAAATACTAAACTCTAAGTTTTATAAAATAGGGGCCCAGTTTCATTCCTTTGAATGTGGATTATCCAGGTTTTCCAGCACCATTTACTGAAGACACTATTCTTTTTTCATTGTATATTCTTGGTGCTTTTTCAAAAATCAATTAATCATATATAGACAGATTTGTTTCTGGGCTTTCTGTTCTATTCCATTGATCTGTTTCTGTTTTTGTTTCAATATCATATTGTTTTGATTACCATAGTTTTGTATATAGTTTGCAATCAGAAAGTATGAGGCTGCCAGTTTCTTCTTTCTGGATTTTTTGACTATTCACTGTCGAAGAATCTAAATTTAGTATGGACTTGGGATAGTCAATTAAAGTAATAAGGTTTGTTTACACAGGTTTCTTACCCGGAGTCCCCATCTCTGGCAGTAAGGTTGTCCTACCTTCACATGGGAGGTTTACTGCCTGATTTTGGGAAACAAAGAAGGGTCAGAGAAAAGAAGGCAGGAAGGAAGGAAAAAAGGAAAAACAGCAGGGAAGGAAGAAGGAGAAAGAGAAGGATAAGGATGGAAGTTCCTAGGAAGATGGACTTTTTTTAGGAGAAATTGCCCAATTCCTCAGAGATAACTTTTTCTTGTCACTCCATTCTAAACTATTGAATTATGTCTTAACAGTGTTGGATTTGAATTGAAGGGATCTAAAGTAGAGGCAGGAGGAGAAGGGGACGACAGAGGATGAGATGGCCGGATGGCATCACCGACTCGATGGGCATGAGTTTGAGTAAACTCCGGGAGTTGGTGATGGACAGGGAGGCCTGGCGTGCTGCGATTCATGGGGTTGCAAAGAGTCGGACATGACTAAGTGACTGAACTGAACTGAACTGAAAGTAGTTAAATGAGATAAGAGCAGAAGTGTTTACTCTTCCACTCTAGAAATAAGTGAGGATAAGCCTAGCCAGTATGGAAAGGTTTAAGTTTAGCTCACCTAGAGGCAAAAAGATGAAATAGCCTCAAATTATTCCCCTTTAAAAAAGAAATATGACATAGTTGAATGTCAGAGACTATTCCTTAAAATTATTAAGGAGTTAAGGGCCTTGGAAGGTATCAACTAATTCTGACTTTGTAATTCTAACAAACTATGCCTTCTGCTTTTCCTTCAAGGAGACTTTGTGATTCCACACCCGATTCATGGCATTCTTTACATCTTTATTCCTCAGAGTGTAGATGAGTGGGTTTAGCATTGGGGTGATGGTAGTATAGAACACAGACACAGCCTTATCCATTGGGAAAGTGGTGGACGGACGGAGGTAAATAAAGATACAAGGGACAAAGAAGAAAGTCACTACAGTGACGTGAGACCCGCAGGTAGAGAGAGCCTTGCGCCGGCCCTCAGCAGACTGCTTCCGAAGACTAAATAAAATGACTGTGTGGGAGGCCAGAAGAATGAGGAAACACCCCAGGGAGATGAGACCGCTATTGGCAACCACCAGCATGTTTACTAGCGCTGTGTCAGCGCAGGCAAGCTTTAGAACTGGGTGGACATCGCAAAAGTAGTGGTCAATGATCTGAGAGCTGCAGAAGGGTAACTGAAAGGTCGGGAGGGTCTGAACAAAGGAGTGAGCCCGGGCTCCCAGCCAGGACAGTGACGCCAGCACAGTGCAAGCAGTGGTCCCCATGACGCTGGTGTAACGGAGCGGCTGGCAGATGGCAGCATAACGGTCAAAAGCCATGACGGTCAAAACAAAAATCTCAGCACAACCGAAAAAGTGGAAGGTAAACATCTGAGTTACACAGCCCCAGTAGGAAATAATCTTTTCCTCAGAAACAAAGTCTGCAATCATCTTGGGTGCTGTGGCTGAGGAATAGGCGATGTCCACAAAGGACAAGTTACTGAGGAAGAAATACATGGGTGTGTGAAGCCGGGGATCAGAAAAACCATAAGCAAAATGAGCAGGTTTCCCCCCAGGATCACCGTGTAGAAGAGGAGGAATAGAGCAAAGAGTATCAGTTGCGTTCCAGGATCTTGGGAAAGTCCTAAAAATATAAACTCGGTAACATTGTTGACTACTTCCATGGAGATCCGGGCAGAATTGGTCAACTGGCTCTGTTTCTCTGTAAAAATAAATGTTATAAACCATTGTAAGCAGGTAAAGCCTAACAGGAACAGCTTTATGAAAACATTTAAGTGATGTTAAATATAGCAGAGGAAAATATTTATATTTCTTGAGTATACTCTATGGATATTTTTTCATCATTAATTGTCTTACCACACTATTGACTCTCATTTGATTTCCTATTATGCTTAGACCTACTGTTCCTTTCTCCCAAATGTTTTCCTTCATAATCCTCTTGTCCTTCTCTCTCCATCTCTCTCTCTCTCTGATCTCACACTGCCCACCCCCACATCAGAAATTCTAATCAGAAAACACTTTAAGTATTAAAAGGATAAATTAATTTTTGAGGCAAAAGATATAAGCAAGGAGTTAGCATTTTAGATTTGATGTCTAAAATTCCTAAATGAACCTTTTAATATAATATATACAGATCAACTTTAAAAGAATAACATTCTACTTAATCAAGCGAGAATAATTCAGTTTCTAGTTTCTAAATTAGGTTGGAGGTTTCAATGCAATTTAAAATTAATTTATTTTTAGTGACTGAGAACAACATATACATTGACTCCCTGGCTCACCAACAACCTATGCTTATAAATTAACATTGGAAGAGTTTGAGTCCTACTCTTTTTTTTTTTTCATTAGTTGGAGGCTAATTACTTTACAGTATTGTAGTGGTTTTTGCCATACATTGACATGAATCAGCGGAAAACTGGTCAACCACATGTAAAAGAATGAAACTAGAACACTTTCTAACACCATACACAAAAATAAACTCAAAATGTATTAAAGACCTAAATATAAGACCAGAAACTATAAAACTCCTAGAGGAGAACATAGGCAAAACACTCTCCAACATAAATCACAGCAGGATCCTCTATGACCCACCTCCCAGAATATTGGAAATAAAAGCAAAAATAAACAAATAGGACCTAACGAAACTTAAAAGCTTTTGCACAACAAAGGAAACTATAAGCAAGGCAAAAAGACAGCCCTCGGAATGGGGGGAAATAAAAGCAAGCAAGGCAGCAGACAAAGGATTAATCTCAAAAACATACAAGCAACTCCTGCAGCTCAATTCCAGAAAAATAAATGACCTGATCAAAAAATGGGCCAAAGAGTCCTAATCTTTGACCTGCATAAAGAAGTTCAGCTTCACTTGCCAGTAAGGATTACATCAAACTATACACAGAAATACTTTGTCTTATATATTGGATAGAATACAATACAATCCAAAGTATTTTACGTAGGAAAATACTATGTCTTATATGTTGGCTCAGATGGTAAAGAATCCACCTACAATGCAGGATACCTGGATTCAATTCCTGGGTCAGGAAGATCCCCTGGAGAAGGGAATGGCTACCCACTCCAGTGTTCTTGCTTGGAGAATTCCAGAGACAGAGGCCGGTGGCCTACAGTCTATGGGGTGAAAAGAGTCAGACACGACTGAATGACTAGCATACACATTTTGTGCTAAAGAGTTGAAAAATTTAAAAATTGCTGAAACTTTTATCATCCTTAATACTTTTGCCTTGAAAAACCCCAGATAACTCTTTGTCCTTGCAATTATAGATAAGAACGAGGGATCAAATTTCCCATACCAGATAATGGTAGTATTTTATAATTGTATGAATTGTTTTACAAGTTACATACAGAAGTGCTTAAGGCATACAGAAAAAGTACTGGATGAAATAATCAGAGATGAATTCTTGAAAGAGATGCATCAAGAGACAAAATTTAAAGATCCTCAGACTGCTTTTATTTCTTTTTCTGCTCTGATTGCTGTGGCCGAAACTTCCAAAAGGATGTTAAATAGTAGTGGTGAGAGTGGGCACCCTTGTCTTGTTCCTGATTTTAGGGGAAATGCTTTCAATTTTTCACCTTTGAGGATAATGTTTGCTGTGGGTTTGTCATATATAGCTTTTATTATGTTGAGGTATATTCCTTCTATTCCTGCTTTCATGTCAGTGTATGGTAAAAACCACTACAATATTGTAAAGCAACTAGGCTCCAAATAATAAAAATAAATGAAAATAAAATTCTTTAAAACTGTAAATAAAACTGCCATATGACCCAGCGATCCCACTTCTGGGCATATACACCGAGGAAACCAGATCTG
This sequence comes from Muntiacus reevesi, assembly GCF_963930625.1. Classification (NCBI taxonomy): domain Eukaryota; kingdom Metazoa; phylum Chordata; class Mammalia; order Artiodactyla; family Cervidae; genus Muntiacus; species Muntiacus reevesi. The sequence goes on along the minus strand of NC_089255.1, from coordinate 26,276,050 downwards.
AAAGACACACGTGCACCCCAATGTTCATCGCAGCACTGTTTATAATAGCCAGGACATGGAAGCAACCTAGATGCCCATCAGCAGACGAATGGATAAGGAAGCTGTGGTACATATACACCATGGGATATTACTCAGCCATTAAAAAGAATTCATCTTTTGATTGGGTCATTTATTTTTCTGGAATTGAGCTTCAGGAGTTGCTTGTATATTTTTGAGATTAATCCTTTGTCTGTTTCCTCATTTGCTATCGTTTTCTCCCAATCTGAGGGCTGTCTTTTCACCTTACTTATAGTTTCCTTTGTTGTGCAAAAGATTTTAATTTTCATTAGGTCCCATTTGTTTAGTTTTGCTTTTATTTCCAATATTCTGGGAGTTGGGTCATAGAGGATCTTGCTGTGATTTATGTCAGAGAGTGTTTTGCCTATGTTCTCCTCTAGGAGTTTTATAGTTTCTGGTCTTACATTTAGATCTTTAATCCATTTTGAGTTTATTTTGGACATTTCTCCAAAGAAGACATACAGATGGCTAACAAACACATGAAAAGATGCTCAACATCACTCATTATCAGAGAAATGCAAATCAAAACCACAATGAGGTACCATTACACGCCAGTCAGGATGGCTGCTATCCAAAAGTCTACAAGCAACAAATGCTGGAGAGGGTGTGGAGAAAAGGGAACCCTCTTACACTGTTGGTGGGAATGCAAACTAGTACAGCCACTATGGAAAACAGTGTGGAGATTTCTTAAAAAACTGGAAATAGAACTGTCATATGACCCAGCAATACCACTTCTGGGTATACACACTGAGGAATCCAGATCTGAAAGAGACACATGCACCCCAATGTTCATCGCAGCACTGTTTATAATAGCCAGGACATGGAAGCAACCTAGATGTCCATCAGCAGATGAATGGATAAGGAAGCTGTGGTATATATACACTGTGGAATATTACTCAGCCATTAAAAAGAATACATTTGAATCAGTTCTAATGAGATGGACGAAACTGGAGCCCATTATACAGAGTGAAGTAAGCCAGAAAGATAAAGAACATTACAGCATACTAACACATATATACGGAATTTAGATAGATGGTGGCGATAACCCTATATGCAAAACAGAAAAAGAGACACAGAAGTACAGAACAGACTTTTGAACTCTGTGGGAGAAGGTGAGGGTGGGATGTTTCGAAAGAACACCATGTATATTATCTATGGTGAAACAGATCACCAGCCCAGGTTGGATGTATGAGACAAGTGCTCAGGCCTGGTGCACTGGGGAGACTCAGAGGGATTGGTAGGGAGGGCGGTGGGAGGGGGGATCGGGATGGGGAATACATGTAAATCCATGGCTGATTCATGTCAATGTATGACAAAACCCACTACAATACTGTAAAGTAAATAGCCTCCAACTAATAAAAACAAATGAAAAAAAAAAAAAAAAAGATCCTCAGAATGAAAACAGCTTCTCTGAATTATGCAAATGTTTTCTCTGAATCAAATCTTTTTCTGCATGGATAGTGGAAAAAGCACTGCCCATAGCTGAGTGATTTGAGTACTCTCACCTACTGTTAACTTTGGGTAAATCTACTTACTTTCTCTGAATATTGGTTTTCTCATCTATAAAAGATGGATGATAAAGTTTTGGCCTCACAAAGCTGTTATAGAAATAAAATGAGATCATCTATGTAACATTTTTGTATTTATGAAATGCTTTACTTTATAATTTGATTCTATGAAGTGAAATCTCTCTAGTAAGTAGAATTTGTAATTTGATCTAGTCAGTGATTATATAAAAGTTATGTAGACAACTAAGAGACAATATTAAAATGCATATCTAATTTTATTCCTGAGACAATAAACCATAATCTGCTCATTTTCATTGTAGAAATACTATTAGTAATGGTAATTAAGAACTATTAAGCACTTTTCTATGTGCAGGATTGTATGCTAAATGACTATGTTACCTCATTCTATCCTCACAATGTGTGTGTGCTCAGTTGTGTCCAACTCTTTGTGACCCCATGAATTGTAACCCGCAAGGCTCCTCTGTCCATGGAATTTTCCAGGCAAGAATACTGGAGTGGATTGCCATGCCCTCCTCCAAGGGATCTTCCTGACCCAGGGATCGAGCCCAGGTCTCCCGCATTGCAGGTGGATTCTTAACCACTGAGCAGAAGGGGCTGATATTTGAATTGTTTTATTCTGATCCTAGAACCCACAAAATACACAAGCTCATAAATGAATGATGAAAAACAGAATGATAAATAGAAAGGTGATAGATAATTGATAATGATAGATTGATGATTATAGATATAGATGGACAGATAGATGATAGATGATAAATAGATCAGAGAAAGATAAACATCTCATGAAAAAGCAGTTGCATTTAAAAAACAATTGCTCTCTTATGGTGTGAAGTCCTTTGATAGGAAGATATGCTCTGTGTCCTTAAAACTTCAAATACTCTATGACACCATAACAGTAAAGTCAACCTGTACTCAGTTACCACCAGCTGGTAAGATCATAAGGATCGAAAAATATGTTCTACATATTTTATTATTAAGAGAAAACACTTATGTTGTACTTACTATGTGCCAGTTAAAACTCACATTTAATTCTCATAAAAATCTTATGAGATAGGCTATCATCATTATTCTCACCTTAGAGATGAGGAAACTGAAGAACAAAGAGAGGAAATAACTTGCCCAAAGTCATGGAGCTCGTGACTGGCATTACTACTTGAACCTAGGAAATGGGAACTCAATTTTTTAAACCAATATTCATGCTTCTGGGGCTGATGGCATCAAAATCACCATATCTTCTTTCTCATTGGAAATTCTTAAACCTTCTGCATAGTCAAAATACTGTATCCTTTTCTGCTAATCAGGAAGGGTTTATTTACTTTTTAATTATATATAGTATTTGGAGAGAAAGACTACTATTGCAACTGGCAAGATCATTGCAACATATACAGTTTCTGTTCTAATTTGCTCAAATTTAATTTACAATAAGAATGCAATAGCAAGTGATGTGGTATTGATCATTAATCTAGATATCATTTTATTTGTCATGAACTGACAATCAAATAGAGGAGGTCCACTCAAAAACTTACAATCACAGTTCTCTGAGATAAGGGTAAAGAAGTCCAGGAGAGTCAGGAACACCTTTCTACACAAGGTTATCATTGAATGGAATTTTGGAATGTAAATTAGAGCTAACCTGAAGATGACTCTGCAGGGTGTGAGCACAGAAAAGTGGACAAGGCAAGGAGTGAATAGTGAATAGAATATATGATGTAAATATAGGATGTAAATCATCATAGCATCCTCTATGGGAAATATCAACAGGTTTGATGTGATTCAGCACATAGTCCATGGATGGAAGTGTCAGGAAATGATGAAAAGGAAGAGTTTTTCATGTCATAAAAGAGCCCTGTGAGTTAAGTTGAAGTGCTGGAATTTGCTTTGGATGACTTGGGGGATTATAAATAAAGATTCCCAGGGTAAGAGGACAGCAGGAACACATGGTGGTAAAGACCACTTGTTAAAAGAGGTCTGAAACCTAGATTTCCTAGATTTAAATTCTACCTCTACTACAATTCTTGCTAGCACTATGACTTTAGGAAAATTACTTAGCTCCCTTTGCCTGTTTTTTCAAATGCAAAAGGTGGATAAGATTAATATATACCTCATAAGTATTGTAAAGATTACATATGTGTTCCATATAAGGCACTTATGTACATAGCACAGTGTTAAGTGAATATGTGATTAGCATTACCTGTGACTGGAGGAAGGGAGGCCTATATAGCAGCCAGCTTAGGACACTAACCTTCTTATCGTGTCCACCTCCTAATTCCCATTTATATGCATTTCCAAACTTGTCAAAATCTTAGAAAATACATCTACTTCTGGCAACAAATCTTTCAAATACATTTTTAACTGAAATAAGAACAATGTTTTTCTAATAGTCATGTATGGATGTGAGACTTGAACCATAAAGAAGGCTGAGTGCTGAAGAAAACTGGTGTTTTTGAACTGTGGTGTTGGAGAAGACTCTTGACAGCAAGGAGATCAAACTGGTCAATCCTAAAGGAGATCAATCCTGAGTATTCATTGGAAGGACTGATGCTGAAGCTGAAACGCCAATACTTTGGCTACCTGATACGAATAACCAAATCATTCGAAAAGGCCCTGATGCTGGGAAAGATTGAAGTCAGGAGGAGAAAATGACAGAGAATAAAATGGTTTGATGGCATCACCGACTCAATGGATGTGAGTTTGAACAAACTCCGGGAGATGGTGAAGGACAGGGAAGCCTGGCGTGCTACAGTCCATGGGGTCGCAAAAAGTTGGACACTGCTGAGCAACTGAACAAAAAAAAAACAATGTAGTTTATGTCCCTGCAAGGCTTTCTTTAGGAGTCAAGAAAGAATACCCAAAGATGCTTATACAGCTGTTTTATTTTTCCTAAATAGTGACTATCTCAACGTTATTTTGAATCTACCTCAGTAGCCCATGAAATTCATCCAAGTCTAGGGCTCAAGAGCCTTTCTACTATCTTCGTTAGGGGAAAGAGCACAGAGATCGGAAAACTGGGCTTGACTCATAGCTCTGCTTCTTATAGGATGTGTGATTTAAGATTTTCCTCACTTCTATTAATTTCAGTCCTCCTCTGTGAGAGAATAATACCACAAATGCTGAGGATCAAGTCAATTAACAGATATAGAAACAATGTGATCTGTAAATCTAGTCAAGATCATTTTCATGATGGAGTTTCAGGAGCATCAGTATGAGACTGGTGCAAAGCCAACCCTTTCAGGAGCATTAGTATCAGACTAGGTCGAATTTGGCCTCTGCACAAAGATGCCAAAGAATATATACTAGGTATAGGTATAATGGAATCTATGCTGCTAAAGAAACAACGTTGTTACTATTCCACAGACCTACCTAAATTATTTCAATTAGAACAAACAGCAAGATTGCAGCTCACTAAAATTTTGAGAGAAAAGGCTCAGCCTTAGTTTCTCCTGTGAGCAATTTGCAAATGACAGAGACCAGATATTCTGGATCTTTTTCCTAATAGCAAGCTCCATCCCACAGCAAACTCTTTATACAATAGTGTCTAAACATATAGAGTTGAAAATCTGCAAATGAGTTAATGTAACACAATGTAGACTACACACATATTTCTATATTTCACATAGCACAACTATTTATTTGTCCTTTCACTTAGTCTGGAGAAGGAAATGGCAACCCACTCTAGTACTATTGCCTGGGAAATCCCATGAACAGAGGAGCCTGATAGATACAGTCCATGGGGTCGCAAAGAGATGGACACGACTGAGCAACTTCACTTCACTTTCATTTTTCACTTAGTAATTGCTCAATCTCAGATGGTAAAGAATCTGTCTGTAATACAGGAGACCTGGGTTCAACTCCTGGGTCGGGAAGATCCCCTGGAGAAGGAAATGGCAATCTCTCCAGTATTCTTGCCTGGAGAATCCCATGGACAAAGGAGCCTGGCAGGCTACAGTCCATGGGGTCGCAAGAGTTGGCAACTAAACCATCACTTAGTAATTATTTACTGAGCATTTTCTCTGTGTCTGGTACTGTGTTGTGAATAAAAAAAGATGAATAAAAACCTATTCTTGACATAAAACCATTCATTTTAAAGTAATACCTTTATGTATGACAAAAACCACTGAAAAAAAAAAATTAGCAGCAGGAAAAAAAAATAAAAAAATAAAAAAAAAATAAAGTAATACCTTTAAAAGACTTTCTCAAAGCCTTGTAGATTTATAATATCTACATATATTATATATAGAGAGATATATAGATAGATATGTATAATATCTCTTGTAATATGTAATATCTGAAATCTAAATATGAAGATGGTGAAGGACAGGGAAGCCTGGAGTGCTGCAGTCCATGGGGTTGCAAAGAGTCAGACGACTGTATGACTGAACAACAACAGTAAGTAAAAAGAATATGAGAGATCGCTTGACTTGCTTTATTCCACTTCTTTAACCTCTGGTGAAACAAATGAAATGCAGAGAGGAAACTGAATTATCGAGGTTCCAATGTTAATGGTTTGTTAATGGTAAAACTAGGACTAAACTCCAATTGAATAATAGGATAGACACTTAAAACCATAGCAAACTGCTTTCTTAATTAATAGTATTACTAGAACAAAAATTGTAAAGCGGATGAAGAATTTACGATTTCCCTTTATTCGTGAATATGATTTACATCAATAAGATTACCTCTGTCTCACCAGTTGTTAACCTGGCATTCCAGGTAAAAACCTACTCTGGCTGTCTTCCTGACTGTGGTCCCACGACGTGGATTTGGACAACCTGAGATCTTCTTGGATCAATAAAATTTTCTGAGATAGAAATGTGACATATATCCAGAAATTCACACTAAAAAACAGGTTTGTATAGTAACGCTTCTCTCAGGTATGTGCCACATTTCACAGAAAGGACTACGCTACAACCGAAGATGAAGTCCTGAGTTTGATCATCTGTTTTTTTTCTTCTCTTTCTCTTTCTCTAACTTTCTCCCTTTCTTTCTCAAAGATAGAACTTCATGAGTTTAAAACCATGTCATAGCTTCTGATCTTGACCTGCAAGAACTTCTTTCTATATTCCTGGCTGCCAAAAGAAAGAAACCATCAGCAATCTTTATGTCTCATCACAACCCTGAGGGACTTGGGGGGCCGGTGATTGGGTAGCAGCTGGACAGAAAAAATACAAATGTAAAGACCTCTAAACCACTCCTTTTAAAACTATATTGAAGGCTACTTGATAAACAACTAGGTAATAAGTACTCAGGCCATTTCCACAGTTTTACACAATTTACTCAAAATCGGGGCAAGAGAAGGGAGGTGATTCTCAGTATCACTGTATTGGGCCCTTTCTCAACAATAAATATTTGTTGAGTAAAATAGCATATTTTACTTCATTTTAAAATTTGTTGAAGTTCTAGAAGATAAGCAAAATGTTTAATTTAACAGCACTGTGAAGACAGTGCCTCCGTCCTATTAGTACATGAACCAGTTTCTTAGGGATTTAGGTCAGGGAGGCTTGACTTGAGTTGAAGATTACACCTGTAAAATCGAGTATAAAATTTACTCAGTGAATTATAGTGTGAACTTGCAGGTCAAAGCTAAAGTTCTGTGTGTTTGAATGGTACCACCATACACCATGAAAGATATAATAACCCAAATAACATGAAAATGCACCTTGGCTAGTGATTTCTGAGGCAAAAAGGACTTAAGTTGCAGCGTAAAAAAAAGTGTCTTTTGTTGCTGCTGGCAACAGTTGATTATTCTGTGATGGGGCTAGCTAGAGTATCAATAAAGGGGTGTTTAGTTAATGTGGCAGTATTGGTTGATTAGTTGTGACAGGTGTACCATAGTAATGTAAGAAATTAACAATAGAGGAAATGAAGTGAGGTATATAGAAACTGTCTGCACTGTCTTTGCAACTATTCTGTAGATTTGAAACTGTTGTGAAATTTTAACAAAATACTTAGATTTTTAAAAGATGGTATAAAAGCCTTGAAAGTACAGAATATTTTTTAATATTCCAAATGTGATTATTTTTACCTTATTCTGAGTACACATATATCACCTAACATGAAATTTCCTATGTCAAAGCTAGTTGCAGTATGAATGAAAGAGTTATCAGGAGTTTTATTGCCATGTGGCAGGGATCTAGGATTGAAATCTCTAGATCCTGTTTGTTTCCTTTGATTCTCTAGGATCAAAAAATTGTACAATCTTCTTTCAGCTTTTATTTCCCATTGAACAGAACAGTTAGCAATAATGTTAATATAGCCAATCAGTATTTAGTAAGTTCTGACCACCTGTAGACACACTTTTTAGAGCTTTACAAGTCCTATTTTTTGTTATCATTTTGTTTAAGTTGTTTATTTGTTTAAGTTTACTGAGGACCCTGTGGGTGTAGATACTATTATTTTCCTCATTGAACAAAGAGATATTGAGAGGTTAAGTCGCTTATCCCCTGGTAAGTGGTGGAGTCAGACCATGACGAGAATGTCCAACTCCAGCGTCCACGTTTCTCACATCTCTGCTCTATTTCCCCAGGCATCTGGGCTCACATATTGTCTTCAAATACTATTCACCTCCTCCTGGCGGATATTGAGAACTTTTATAATTAGATGTCTGGGTGACCTGTTGATGCCTGGGGGAACCCCCAAATGGCAAAATGTCTACCACATTTCCAAGCACATAATAGGCTTTCAGCAAATAGCTGCTCAATCAATGAATGGATAATAAATTAATAATGAACTCACAAAGGAATAATGAATGAATGAATGAACATAGAAGGATCCAAAAATAGGATTTATTTATTAAAGGAACATCTGCCTGGAAATGTTTCCTCTAGATGAGGAGTAAACACTGACTTCTTTTCCATAACACTGAATAATTTCTAGGGCTCTAAGAGGGAATAATTTGACTGTAAGAAAGCTTCTGTTTCTAAAAATCCCAAATAAATGACTCTGTAAAACTATATTGAAGATGACTTGGCAAATAGCTAGTTAAAATTCAAATCATTCCTATAGAGTTGTGCACAATTTGCTCAAAGTTGGCACAATGTAAAGCGAAGGATGGTTCTCAGTATTACATTTTGGACCACTAACCCTACAAACAAATAAAACCCTGCTTTTCTTATTATTGGCTTCCTTACTTTGTTCTTACTATTCTTGACTCATTCACAAGGTGTTCAGAGCTAGGCCATAAATGTGCAGTCTTTGCTCCCACGTGTTCTGGAAATGTGAAGTCAATAACCCTCCCGTGACTTCATGAATCAGACTTGTCTTTGTCTCCCTTCCCTTACTTCAGTACCCCAAAGGACTCCAAGAGCTTAACAGAAGGGGCAGACCCACCTCAAGTATCTGTGGGACCCAAAGCAAGAGTACAAATAGAACCCATGTACAATGTCTAAAAGCTATACTGAGTGAAGTAAATTAGACAAAGACAAATATCATATGATATTGGTTATTATGGAATCTAAGACAAAGGGTACGAATGAACTTATCTACAAAATAGAAAAAGAGTTACAGAAAATAAATATCATTTCCAGAGAATAAAGGAGGGGATAGACTGGGAGAGAGGGGGGATTTAATTGGGAGGTTAGGATTGACATATAAACACTACTATATACAAATATATAACTAATAAGGACGTAATGTATAACACAGGGAACTCTACTTATCACTCTGTAATGACCTACGTGGGAAAAAAATCTAAAAGAAGAGTGTGTATATGTATATTTATAACTGATTCACTTTGCTGAACAGCAGAAACTAATCAAATATAAATAAAAATAAATCAAATATAATTCAACAAAATTTTTTAAAGCTATGAATCAAGGTAATAAAATTTAAATGAATTTTAATTTTATCATAGAAAATAATGTTCTCTTACTCTTATAACTAACCACTGGAAGGCCACGTTCAAATTTAAAACCCATCAGACATGGCAGGATGGATAAAGCAAGTTTTGGTTCTCAGTTCCCAGTCCACATTTTCTGGTTCCAAATCCCAATACAAGAGATCTCTCATGTATGAATGTGGATTTGCAGCCCAGATGTCCAGGCTCTAGCCACACTCTTTGGACTCAAAGCCCTTCAGTGCAAAAGTGTACACAAGCACAGTGCTATGATCCAGCCTCAGGGAGGCAGACCTGAAGAAGCTCAGACAAGCCATGGAAGTGGGCTCAGGGCATTTCAACTGTGATCTCTGTGTATGCATGCTTGCTAAGTCACTTCAGTTTTGTCTGACTCTTTCTGACCCTATGCACTGTAGCCCACCAGGTTCCTCTGTCCTTGGGAATTCTCCAGGCAAGAATAGTGGAGTGGGTTGCCATTTCCTTCTTCAGGGGATCTTCCTGACCCAGGGATCAAACCTGTATCTTCTATGTCTCCTGCTTTGGGAGGTGGGTTTTTACCACTAGTGTCACCTGAGAAGCCCTGTGAATTCTGTAGATAATATCGACCACATGCAGTCTGAAAAACAGAAATTTTATAAGGTTATTAATAAAACTTTTTGGTGATGTTAATGGTAAAGAACCTGTCTGCCAATGCAGAAGACATAAAAGACATGGGTGGGTTCAATCCCTGGGTCAGGAAGATCCCCTGGAAGAGGTCATGGCAACCCACCCCAGTATTCTTGCCTGGAGAATCTCATGGACGAAGACCAGCAGGCTACAGTCCATAGGGTCACAAAGAGCTGGACACAACTGAAGCAACTTAGCACTCAGCAGACAACTGATAATGCAAAAGGCAGTATCTTGCTTTTCTGAATATTATGCTACCAGTTCCAGATATCAACAGGACTTTTAAAATGTGGTGGTCAGAACACAGGAAATTATATGCTAGGTCATATGTATGTGTATATATATATACATACACATTAAGATAACAGAAACTTTACTACTGCAAAATTATCCCCTCTAAGAGCCCTAAAATTATGAAGTGTCATGGAAAAGAAGTCAGCATGCCATCACAGTGCTTACTCCTCATCTAGAAAAAACATTTCTGGGAAGATGTTCCTTTAATAAATAAATCTTATTTTTGGATCCTTTAATAGTCAGTCATTCATTGTTCCTTTATGAATTCATTATTAATTTATTATCCATTCATTAATTTAACAGCTATTTGTTGAATGCCTATTACGTGCTTGGAAATGTGGTAGACATCTTGCTATTTGGGGGTTCCCCTAGTCATCAACAGGTCACCCAAATATCTAATTACAAAGGCTCTCGATATCCACCTGGGGAAGGTGAATAGTATTTGAAGACAATATTTGAGCCCAGATGGCTGGGGAAGTAGAGCAAAGAAGTGAGAAGTGTGGACATTGAGTTTGACATCCTCATCATGGTCCAGGTCCACTATTTATGGCAGGACAAGAGACTTAACCTCTCAATTATCTCTTTATTCAATGAGGACAATAATAGTATCTGCCCTACAGGGTTCTCAGGAACGTTAAACAAAATAACACTTGTAACACTCTAGTAAGTGTGATTTCCTAAGGCCTTCAATTTTCCTATGAAAGAGACATTAGCAAAAGGGGATGTTGCAGTCAGCTGATACTATAAGATAGTCTGGAGCTTCATGTCCCTGCAATGTGCCTGGCTGACTCTCAGCACCACTTAATCCCTCCTGTCAACTCACACACTACTCTGACTGGCAGTTTCCTCCTGTCAGCCCTTCTGGATATTTATGGTAAACAATAGCTCTCTGTGGAAATATCATGGAGTGAAAGGGAAATAGGAAGGTGTAGTCTGTACCAGGGATGCCATGCATCCTCATTCATCCTGTTAAGAAATCACCCAAGTGGTAGTTTTGTTCCTGGTCTTTGAGAAGTCCTTCTGTATCCACATATATATACACACATCCGCATATATATATATATATAAACAGCTTCCTAAACATAAAGTCACTAACTCCCAGCATAAAAATGAAAATCCACTCTTTATTCCAATGTAAAGAAAGCTCTTACATGGCAAGGAGTATTGCAAATTATCTAGTAAATCATGGTATTAGGTCGAATTTCAGACATTTTTTTCACTGATGTATACTTTTTAAACTAAGTAATCAGAAAATCCTCCCTATAGCAATTGATTAGCAAATAAAGAGAACAAATATAAAAATATTTTTCAAAGTCCATCATTCTATTATTATTTAAACAGAACCGTGAACTTCCAGATGTTCAAGCTGGTTTTAGAAAAGGCAGAGGAACCAGAGATCAAATTGCCAACATCCGCTGGATCATCAAAAAAGCAAGCGAGTTCCAGAAGAGCATCTATTTCTGCTTTATTGACTATGCCAAAGCCTTTGACTGTGTGGATCACAATAAACTGTGGAAGATTCTGAAAGAGATGCAAATATCAGACCACCTGACCTACCTCCTGAGAAATCTGTATGCGGGTCAGGAAGCAACATTTAGAACTGGACATGGAAAAACTGACTGGTTCCAAATAGGAAAAGGAGTATGTCAAGGCTATATATTGTTACCTTGCTTATTTAATTTAAATGCAAAGTACATCATGAGAAACACTGGGCTGAATGAAGCACAAGTTGGAATCAAGATTGTCGGGAGAAATATCAATAAGCTCAGATATGCAGATGACACCACCCTTATGGCAGAAAGTGAAGAACTAAAAAGCCTCTTGATGAAAGTGAAAGAAGAGAGTGAAAAAGTTGGCTTAAAGCTCAACATTCAGAAAACTAAGAGCATGGCATCTGGTCCCATCACTTCAAGGCAAATAGATGGAGAAACAGTGGAAACAGTGGCTGACTTTATTTTGGGGGCTCTAAAATCACTGCAGATGGTGACTGCAGCCATGAAATTAAGACAGTTACTCCTTGGATAGTTATGACTAACCTAGACAGCATATCAAAAAGCAGAGACATCACTTTGTCAACAAAGGTCCGTCTAGTCAAGGCTATGGTTTTTCCAGTAGTCATGTATGGATGTGAGAGTAGGACTATAAAGAAAGCTGAACACCAAAGAATTGATGCTTTTGAATTGTGGTTTTGGAGAAGACTCTTGAGAGTCCCTTGGACTGTGAGGAGATCCAACCAGTCCTTCCTAAAGGAGATCAGTCCTGGGTGTTCATTGGAAGGACTGATGCTGAAGCTGAAACTCCAATACTTTGGCCACCTGATATGAAAAACTGACTCATTGGAAAAGATCCTGATGCTGGGAAAGACTGAACACGGAAGGGGAAGGGAATGACAGAGGATGAGATGGTTGGATGGCATCACTGACTCAATGGACATGAGTTTGGGTAAACTCCAGGAGTTGGTGATGGACAGGGAGGCCTAGCGTGCTGCAGTCTGCGGGGCTGCAAAGAGTCAGACACCACTGAGCGACTGAACTGATCTGAACTGAACTGAACTGAAGCAGAATAAATTCCTTTTCAAAGGCACAAAAAGTTGCAAAGAGCCTTATGTCATAGGTCTGTTGTAGTTGTTGTTTAGTTGCTGTCATGTCCGACCCTTTGCGACCCTGAAGCCTGTCACCATCCTCTGTCTATGGGATTTCCCAGGCAAGAATACTGGAGTGGGTTGCCATTTCCTTCTCCAGGGGATCTTCCTGACCCGGGGATCAAATCCTCATCTCCTGCTTGGCAGGCAGCTTTTTACCATTGAGCCACCTAGATGATCTTAAATATAAATGTTCTGGTGAATCTTTTATAGGGATCTCCTAGGTCTCAAGATCCTATGCAGGTATAAGTGAAATAAAGCATATAGTTCATCTGATTGTGTTAATACTCTTCCTGGGGAGAAAAAATATGAATTTAAACTTGATTAAAGTTTCTAGCGTTCTTGATTAATTACACTTTTTCTAAATGATCTTGGACAGGATATTATTTAACAAATTTGAGTTCATTGGTAAAAATAAAGTTGAATAATATTACTTACTTTTCCAAGCACTTCTGGGCAGAGCAATAATAACCGTGAGTACCTGAAGGGCAGGAACCAGGTAGGTGGGTGCTTCAAACCACAGCTCATTTCTTTCTCTTTTCCTTTAGAGTTCAGAGCTCTTAAACATTGTGAATAATGAAAGAACAATCTTATCAATTCCCTCCCAATAATTCAGCTAAAAGAAAAACTCTAGGTGAAATGAAATGCCTCTTCTAAAGAAGTCTCTACAGCAGAATACTGAGTTTCCCTCACTCCAGCACCCTTAGACTTCCTTTCTTTTACACATAAACTTCATTAAGAGCTTATGTTCAATCAAATGAGTTGTTCAATTGCATTTCTAAAATTTGGCATGCTGAACAACATAGTTCCTGGGTGAATACTAATATGCAGGCTAGTTTGTGATGTTTTCAAGCTTTGTTAGGGACAAGACAAAAGGTATTCTCATTGCCTCGGATGATTCTCTGATGAGACCTCAGAAGGAAATTCTGGCCACCAAGAAATGTTATACCCTAGAGGAGTAGGACACAAAAGGAGCTGTACTATCTTCTTTCATTTGAAAAGAGTTTAAAAGAGAAATGAAAAAAAGGAAGATCACTTACAGGCAAAAGGCTAGAAGAGTTGATCTTTCAAGGTGTCCCTTTGACCCTAGTACTCAATTCCTATTATCGTTTGTAGGCCAGTAAACACTACTGAGGTCCTTGCTTAACATTTAACAGTTGATAAAGTCACCTATGCCTCCCATCCATAATCAAGAACAATGCTTTATAATTTTTATACTGCCTTCTCTTTTATACCAAAGTCACCAAATTTGTTCTCATGCCTGTACTCAGGTACAGGATGAGTTAAGAGTGTGTTAAGAAAGAATATACTTTCTAAATCTCCTCTCTCTCCCTGTTCATTCTTTGACATGGCAGCAGGATGTCACATGTTTTTTTCTCAGCTTCTTCATGGCTGTCTTCATATCAGTGTTTCTGAGAGTATAAATGAGGGGGTTCAACATAGGTGTGATCACTGTGTAGAAGACAGAGAAAACCTTGTCCACAGAGAAGCTGCAGAAAGGTCTCAGGTAGATGAATACACACGGCCCAAAGATCAGACTGACCACTGTTAGGTGGGAGGCACAGGTGGAGAGTGCTCTGCTCTGGCCCTGGCGGAAGCGAGTTCTCAGGGTGACCAGGATGGCAGCATAAGAGACGAGCAAGGCCAAGAAACAGACAAGAGACAACAGACCGCTGTTGGAGACCATCAGCACCTCTACTACATACGTGTCTGTGCAGGCCAGCTTGACGACCTGTGGGACGTCACAGTAGAAGTTGTCAAGTCTATTGGGCCCACAGAAGGGCAGTTGAATGACCAGTGTGACCTGTGTGACAGAGTGGACAAAACCCCCACACCAACAGGCGAAAACGATCCAAAAGCAGAGCTGGCAGCTCATGATTGTCAGGTAGTGCAAAGGATTACATATGGCAACATACCTATCGTAGGCCATGGCTGTCAGCAGAAACATCTCACTGGCTCCCAGAAAGTGCAGGAAGTAGATCTGGGCCAGACATCCTGAAAAAGAAATGATCTTGCCCTCCCGTAGGAAATCTCCTAACATCTTGGGCACGGTAACACAGCTCAGGCATAGGTCAATGAAAGACAGGTGGCCCAAAAAATAGTACATAGGTGATTGGAGCAGGTGAGTATCAGCTCGCACTGTTACCACTATCAAGAGGTTTCCCAGGACAATGGCCATGTAAAACAACAGAAATATTAAGAAGAGAAATAGCTGCAGCTCCAAGGATGATGATAGACCCAGAAGAACAAATTCTGTCACCTTAGAATCATTTTCTTTTTCCATCAGGTCAAGAATACCAAGTGACCTAAGAAAGAGGAATTAAATTAGAACAAGAGAGATTTAAGCTATACAAAATGAAAAAAATAAAAAAAGAGAGAGAGAGAGAGAGACAACTGAAATAATTCAAGAAATGGGAATTAGGATCTAGATGGGTTATATTAGAGTTAGGTAGGCTTAGGACAGAATTGCCATGAATCCAGCTGTTGTTGTGTTGTCGCTAAGCAGTGTCCGACTCTTTTGTGACCCCATGGACTCTAGCCCGCCAGGTTCCTCTGTCCATGGGATTTCCCAGTTGGTGAACCCACTATAGTGGGTTAGCATTTCCTTCTTCAGGGGATCTTCCCACCACAGGGATTGAGCCTGCATCTCCTACATTGTCAGAGGAATTCTTTACTGTTGAGCTTCCAGGGAAGCCCCTATGAATACAGTGCCTTCTGTTATGTAACTTTGACCCTATCTTATCTAGATCTTGTAGTCACTTTTCAAAATACTACTATCCCTAGAATTCCCTGATGCTGTGGGAATTTCATTGTTCTGTGACTGCTTCTAAGTGTATAAACCGAGAACAAGACTCAAATGATTTCTTAAATTTAAGAGTGATAAATGTCAGTATATAGAGAAATAAGAGTATGAACAACAGGAGGTATAAAAAGGATTTCAGAGTCAGAAAGAGGTGTCAGGGAGGAGACTGGAGATCCGAGAAACTTACATCATTGCATATCAGGAACTATGCAGTTTCAAAGAAAGAACATTTTACCCTGCTCTCCATTCCACCAGCCCCTTTTTCATAGTCTCGGGCCAGCAAAATGAGAAATCCTCAGATGACCATCAAAGCTGCCCTGTTTGTGCCCTAATGGTGTTCTTATGAGTCAAGCCCTAATTGAGGGCTGGCTGTAAGGACTGGAGAGATCTCCTCTCCCTAGGGCTTTGCCTGTGTCTGAAGCTTTTATGGTCCTTATGCCACCATTCAGCCTAATGAGCCCTGGGATTCCCTAGGCTGCCGTTGTTTGAGTTGTCTGTATGTCAGTTCTTGCTGGAAAGCTGACCTTGGGCTCTGAAGGCTCTGAAACAGTCAAACTTTATTGTACAACACAGCCCTCCCATTTACTTATTTCGTGTTGATTAATTTGTTACTACGTGTGCTACAAATTTTCCATATGTCAGTCTGTTATCTGGGTAAAACAATTCTCAGTGGTTTCCCAACCATGCTTCCTGGAGTGAGTTAGGCTGAATGATAAATGCCAAGTTACCATAGGAAGCTGTACAAGCAGGAACACTTCCTTTAAGGTGTTACAGAGCCTTAATACAACACAAGATGATACTTCAAGCATCTTCTCTAACTGATGCCTGTGTATGGATCTTATCCAGAAAACAAAGATGCTGTCTTTAGCAACTGACTGTGTTACTGTCAAAGTAAAATTTTTTTTTCATTTATTTTTATTAGTTGGAGGTTAATTACTTTACAATATTGTAGTGGTTTTTGTCATACATTGACATGAATCAGCCATGGATTTAATTTTTTATGCTATAAAACATAATTCTGATATGGCTGATTCATGTTGAGGTTTGACAGAAAACAACAAAATTCTGTAAAGCAATTATCCTTCAATAAAAAAAATAAATTAAAAAAACATAATTCTAACATAGATGAACACATGTCAAAACTGTATTTAATTCTTTAATGAGGGATGGTAGGATGACAAAGCCAATTCCAAAGAGAATATAAATAATGACTTTATATAATCACAGTATAAAAGAGAACACTGAAATAAAATTTCTAAGGTATATATAAACCAGTTAATGCCCTAAAGGGAAACACAACCTTAACATTTAGGATTTTTTCCCCCACACTAACAAGAAAATTAACACAGTTTAGTAGTTTTCTATTATATCTAACTATTTAATTGTATACATCTGAAATCCCAAAAAGTAAATACTAAGTTAAAATTACATCCTTCTAAAATTAGATGAGCCTTAAGTAGGCTTGTTAAATAATATTTTAGCATAACATTAAAAGGTCACACTTATACTTGAATTTCACTTTAGGATAAGAACAAGAAATAAAGCATACCAACAGGATAATATCAGACATTTCTCTTTTGCAAAAGGAGTTCTCACGGCAAACAGGTTTTTAGATTCTTTTCCCTCCCACTGCAAAGTGACAGTTCAAGGGAAAAGATGAGATACACGCAGGTGAGAGTAGGACCCACCTCGAGTTAGATTATTCAGGCATTGTAGGGGTCAATATCTCCCATCCAACTGCATCAGCGTAGCGTCCAGGATCCCTGAAAGAAACATACCCAGTTATTAGAATGATTGCTCTCCAGAATGACCAAATCGATGGCTTCATTGGCCTCATGTATAGCTTCTTAATAGGCCATTCATTATCTTCTTACTATAGATAAAAATTTCCAAATCAGTTTTATTTTAAGAATTACTTCCCATTAGCATAGATGACATTCCACCATTTTTAGGTTTTCAATGAACAGAAATAGAAGATTAATCCCAAATAATATTTGTTTATAAAAATTATTGCAGTTACTTTGAACTAAAGTGAATAATTTACTTTCCTTCAAACCTCTAAACCTTTCTGTTTCATCTCAAGTTTTATCTTTTACCATTTTTATTTTATATATGTCCGGCATAACTAGCCATTTATGTTTTCCAAAAAATTACTCTTCTTTGCTCTTAATAAGTAAAAACACATCTATTATCTTGCAGATACATTTGTATTTCCTTGCCACCAATATATCTAGTAGAGTTTCAACCACCTATATTACTTACACTTGTTAACAAAATGAACATAGGGGATTGATACTTGAGAATTTTTGTCATACACAAACATCTCAGCAGATTAGGAATAAGCACACATTTTATGAATTTCTATAGTCACAAAAATTCCTTTTTGTTTCTTAAAGAGGTTAAAATAAAAATGTACTTTTTTTTAGCATGGTCTAAAGGTAGCTAAACACCCTATCAAACTGTTATCAAATAGCTATTCTATAATACATACAATATATAAAAATAGAAAAATCAGAACTAAGCATGCTTCTCACTCCAATTCTAGGGAACTGTATGTAGGGAAGGTTGCCTTTTTATAAGTAGATGGGAAGAAAAAAAAAGCCCTTGAGAAGCTGGGGTTACAGAGAGGCCCTCACAAACGTGGCAGCCTTAGTTTACATATCAGGAATCTCAGACTTTGCTTTCCTTTAAGGATATCCTCACAAGTAGAGTCCTCTGGTGCCTGACAGCCACAAGCCCAAACCCTGGGTGAGGAAGGGATTTTCCTCCTAGGTCACACAGAATCCACAAAAACATCTTTTTCAAGGGCAGTGAGCAGACAAAGCCAAAGATAACTGTATTACTTAAAAAAAATTTTTTTTTAATTGTAATACTTTTGTACTGCTACAGTAATGCAACAAATTACCACCAACTCAGTGACTTAAACAAATAAATTTATTATCTTTACAACTCTATAGGTCAAAAGTCTAACAAAGTCTTGCTGTGCTAAAAATCAGTGTTGGCAGAGCTATATTCCTTTCTGGAGGCTTTGGCAAGAATCTTCAAAGCCTGCAACACTAAATCAAGCCTTGTCTCACTCCTACCATCTTTATGGTTCCTGAAACCAGGAAAAGTTCAATGCTCTTAAGGACACAAGGATACACCTTGAATGGGGCCACCTAGAAGCTGAAAGTTTTCCCAGCTGAAACTCCTTATCTTAGTACATCAATGTCCATTTCACCAGGTGAAGTAGCAGATTCACAGGTTTGGAATATATTAGTCTGAGGATCAGGCTTCTGACATCTTTAATGCTGCTATTTTTCTTACCACAATATACAGTAAAACAAAGAGTCACATAAATAGAGCCAATAAAAAGTTCAGACAGAAGAGACAGACACCCAGACCTCAGACACTGGGCTTATCACACATGGTTTATAAAAGAACTCTCAGATACAAATTGTTTAAAAATTATGTCTAAAGAAGTAAAACACACAAAGTTTGGATATTTATGAGAGTTAGGAAGAGTACACCTCGCATGTTTCTCCACATCGCTTTTATTTAGCGTGTCTTTGTTTAACACCCATCCTCCATGGATGCTGTTCCTGCTGATGCAATTCTGATTTGGCAGTTTCCCTCCCAGAATATTCAAGATATAATTTCACATCCAGTTTTCACTGTAGATGTTGAAAAATCAACTCTCTACATAAGTCCTTCTTCTGGGGATGTAATCAATCAATTTTTTTCTCTTGTTCCTTTTCAAGTAATATTTTTGTCTTTAGTTTTCTGTTGCTTACATATAACTCATATAAGTATGAATATATATTTTTTAAACTGTTTGTAATTGATTGGACTTGCTCTTTGAGACTATAGATTTTTGGACTTGACCAAATCTATAAAAATTTTCAAGTACTTTGTCTCTAAATATTTGCTTCTGTCTGCCTCTCTCATCTTTTTCAGTTGTCAAACTAATATTGGACTTCTGCTTTAACTTCTCTTTCATTTTTCTCTTTTTGTCTATTCAGAATGCATTACCTATTCTTCTGATGTAGTCTCTAGTTAATATATTTTTTATCTGTTCTCTGATCGGCTGTTAAACTAGTCCATTAAATTTCTTAATTCCTGATCATCTTTAACTTTTCTCCAAAGAATATTTCCACATCCATTAATCAACATGTTGACACATCCACCTGAAGTTAGTGGGTAAAGATGTTAAATGACAGAGAAGTTTAAATCAATTGCCATGATAGAAGACAAGAAGGTCTCTGTCCCCTTAAAAGGAAAAGTTATTAGAAAAGCAGATGTCTAGCCTTTTAAAAAATATGTTGACATTCTTTTTTGGCTTGTTTGTTTGGCAGCTTGACTTGAGGGATCTTAGTTCCCTGACCAGGAATTGAACCCATGCACTCAGCAGTGAAAGTGGATAGCGCTAACACCTGGGCTTCCAGAGAATTCCCCTATGTTAACTTTCTTATCTCTCTTTTTCTGCCTTGTTAGGACTGAAAGAGGTGGATGCTAAAAAAAAAAAAAAAAAAAGGCTGAACCTTAGTTTTTATGGAGAAGAAAAAAAGATATCTGTGTGTGCTCAGTCATTTCTGACTCTTTGCCACCCCATGAACTGTGACCCTCCAGGCTCCTCCATCCATGGGATTTCTCAGGCAAGAATACTGGAGTGGGTTGCCATTTCCTGTTCCAAGGGATCTTCCTGACCCAGGGATTGAACCCACATCTCCTGCATTGGCAGGTGAATTCTTTACCATTGAGCCTTAGCTTTTATGGAAAAGAGAAAATGATGTCTACTGGTTGCTAAATCCAATGCTAGGGAACAGTGGCTTCCCCCAGCAGCAAAAAGAGGGACTGTGTCAGCTAAAATGACTCTAAATCATAGAAAACAAATCTACATGTCAAATGTTTCTGTCCACTAAGCAGAAGATACGTCCAATAAATTCCCAATTTGTGAAATAGAATGGACATCTTTGCACACTTGATACTAATAAAAACATTTCTATCACAATGGAAAACCTCCCACCACAATGCACATGAAGTCTGAGACACTGGTCTTATTTCATCACAACGCGGAGAGTTTTATTTAGGACAGGGTAAAAACCAACAGTTGGCAACTTATGCCATGCCTAACGCAGAGAACATTAAGACAGAAAGAACTGATCCTAGACAAAATTAAGTAGGGAAAGTGTGTCTTGGTCCATGTTCTCTCTACTTTGTGTCCTCCATTCCTAATCAACACACACATGTTGTAGTTCTGCCGCCTCAGACTGGCTCTTGATGCTCATGGCTCCCCACCTTGCACTATAATGACCTACAAATCCTTTAAACTTCTAATATTTTTTGCTCAACGTTTTACTACCACATAGAAATAGACACTAATGAACTGTGTTACTATATCTGACTCTAAAGATTCTCTAAAAGGTCATTCAAGGAATTCCCTGGTGGTCCAGTGGTTAGGATTTCACATTCTCACTGCAAAGGGCTTGGGTTCAGTATCTGGTTGGGGAATTATTATCCCACATGGCACACAGCATGACCAGAGATTTTTTTTTAATTACGATATTAAAAAAAGGTCATTCATATCTGATTTTTCTGTTTTTTTCTGTCTTTTTCCATGACTGTATGTACTGCCTCATCTTGATTTACAAACAAAACCTACAAAAATAAGTGTTTTGTGGTTTATCCAGGAATAATACAGAAAATATTCCTGTTATATTTTTGGTAAAAAAAAATCAATTTTGTAAACTTTATTTCAACCTAAATGAAATGTGAATTTTGTTTAAAAAAATAAATGGTCATTCAGATAGTGACTCTGAAAAAATATGTAGGTAACACTTCAGGGAAGATATTTTTGGAATAGGCCTATTATGTTGATCAAAAAAGATAATTATTTTTTTGTACACAAAAAAGTTAGAATAACATTGGGAATAATTTCAAGAATCTTAGGAGAAAAATCATCATACTATGATGTGTGCTAAGTTGCTTCAGTCATGTTCAACTCTGTGAATCTACCGACTATATAGCCTGCCAGGCTTCTTTGTCCATGGGATTCTCCAGGCAAGAATGCTGGAGTGGGTTGCCATGCCCTCCTCCAGGGGATCTTCCTGACCCAGGGGTCAAACCCATGTCTCTTACATCTGCATTGGCAGGAGGGTTCTTTACCACTAGCGCCACCTGGGAAGGCCTCATACTATGATGGTACAGAGCTAATACCGTTAGACCACTGGTTCTGAAGGAAACAAAAAATAAACCATAATGGCACCACTAGAAACAAAGATCTCATATTCATTGTTTTTCCCTTTTTTTTTTCCTCCTAAGAAAAACATTTTCCATTTTCTGCA
The DNA here is from genome assembly GCF_963930625.1 of Muntiacus reevesi. Classification (NCBI taxonomy): domain Eukaryota; kingdom Metazoa; phylum Chordata; class Mammalia; order Artiodactyla; family Cervidae; genus Muntiacus; species Muntiacus reevesi. Next base: position 26,253,906 of record NC_089255.1, on the reverse strand, counting down.
TTTCTCTGGTGATCAGTTATATGACTGTCACCTTTCCCTAGAGGAACTGTGGTCTTACAGAATAAAAAGATATTTCATAATTAACTTTGAGTTCAGAAGACACAACTGTATGCTCAGTTCACACAACTACTTATTTTTCCTAGTTGCTTTCTAAAAGGTATTTAATCACAGATGGTAAAGGCAGATACTGGCCTGAGAGACTAGCCTTCCCAAAGGACAACTTTTTATAATATACAAAGACCCAAATTGTTGGAAATACTGACCAAAAATAGAGAATAGGATGCTCTCCAGAATTCCATTTTTAAAATTTATTTTTAATTAGAGAACAGTTGCTTTACAATGTTGTGTTGGTTCAGATCTCCTTTTTTTTTTTTTTGTAGATTAAAAAATTTAAGTAAATGGTACTTCAATCCTTTCTTCCAAATTAAAAACTAGAAACCACTCCCAAAGTCTAACCTTCGTCATCCTCCAGACATCTCCCCTGATGAGAATCTTGGCAGTCACTGCCAAGTTAATTGTACAAAAGGAGGTTTGTTTTTCAGTGAAAGTTCTGGGAATCCCAATTTGGAGACCGGTGCTGAGAAGCAAGGACACAGGTGACTCAGTTCCTCCTGAGCATAGCTCGCAGGTATGCAGAAATCACAGAAGTCCCTATCTTTTCTTTTTTCCTCAAGAAATAATCCTAAATTTGTTTCTTGGTGGTGGTGGTGGTGGTGGTATTCTTGATAAAAGATCTGAGGGCCAAAATCCAAATAGCTTCAATTCCCAGGCAAATCCATGGTTTTTGTCATTAAAGGAAGTAAGTATAGATGAATCCTTTTTCTAGCTTTCTCACAACTCTAAGTGACAGTATGCTCTCTTTGAAAGCAAGTAAAGAGTTGAGTTATGACTAGCAATTCATAGGAGATGATGTCAAACAGAATTAAAAGTATTGCTTCCCTGGTTCCGCTTACAGGAGCTGTATCTACATATACTTACATTGTTTCAGAGAGAGAGAACCAAAGACAAACTACAATAATTACCATCCACTTGGAAGTCCAGGTAGGTTAAGGAATTAGGAAAAGCAAATCACTTTGGGAATGTTTCACAAAGTCTTTTTAAAACTAAAAGTATTAGCTCTATTTTGGTTTTACTTATATGCATATGTAATTGTCTATCTACTGAGTAACCAAGTCTTGGGAAATCACTAACGATGATTTTATTTGATAAAGTAGATTCCATGATATCACTGCATTTAGAAAGAAGAGACAGAGACACAGATCCTGGCCAAACCAGGGCTAATGACTGGCAGGGAAATATTCAAAGTTCTTCTGAAGGAAGTGTCAGACATCAATGTGATTCATACCAATACCACAGTGTCCCTCAGGAATAATTAAGTATTTTTTTCCCTTAAGTAAGGAAACCAAATTAAACTATTTTAGGTCTTTCTTTTTCCAAGGTTGCTATGTATTTTCTCCAGTATATTGATCATTGGAAACCAGATCATTAAAGGTTTTGAAAAATCATCAACTCATTCTAGATCAGAATACCAGCCCCAGTTTCTTCTTAAATACAATGCCTAGTCAATCTGTCTCACTGGCTGCTGCTTCCTCCCATTATATTTCTCCATTTCCAAGGTCTTCATGGAGACTTTTTCTTCTAATAATACTTTCAGAGAAATTTGATTGAAAGAATCAACTGCCTTCAGGTAACCATAAGAAAAGAAAAAAGCAGAGTTAGTCAAAGGAAATATGGGTTAAAAAATGCAGCATTACTGAGTAATTTAGTTTTGCGTGGGAAGAGTACCAGGGCCGCATCTACCCACCCAAGGACCTTGGCCATGTGTTTCCACACAGCCTGCATCTCTGGAGTGTGACACCAGCGATGATGAGCGTACTCAGCTGCACGGGACATCCAGCCTTCTTGGAAGTCCATTTGGACAGTCCCTGCTGTTGTTCTCAAATGTCTTCTCAGTACTTCTGTATGTCCTCTTAAGACTCTCATGGTCATCGTAAAGCCCTTTCCTTTTTCTCTGTGGACAAATAAGAGAAAGAAGGGACTTCAGTAAGATCCAAGGGGACCAGTGCACATGCATTTTTGAGGCAGCTGGGTCAGCTTTGGGACCTCACTTGGGTGACCCAGCTATCCCTGTTTCCCTGGGGCTGAGGGTTTCCTGAGTTACAAGACTTTCAGCGTTAAAATGAATTCAATCCCAGGCAATCAGGCACGTTTGGTACTCTAGTCTCATACCATATTGATCCATCATCTCCTCTTTTTGCCATATCCTTGCACTTCTCTGCCCCCTATTTCCTCCTTCAAGGTCCAATGGTATGGTTTTTCCTTGCATATATGAAATGATTAAGGCTTCCAAGTGGAAAGTTATCTGAATTAAAATTCAAATGGGGGCAGAAATAATAATTTATTCATTTAACTAGCAATTGCAATGTACATATAGCCTAAAAAATAATGTGAAAGTTGCTCAGTCGTGTCCAACTCTTTGTGACCGCAGTCCATTGTATTCTTCAGGCCAGAATACTGGAGTGGGTAGCATTTCCCTTCTCCAGGGGGTCTTCCCAACCCAGGGATTGAGCCCAGGTCTCCTGCATTGCAGGCAGATTCTTTACCAGCTGATGTATTACATGCCAGAAAAGATCAAAGATGATTAACACTTGGCCTCTCTCCTCAGAGGTTTACAGTCTAGTAGGCATACTAAAATATACAAAAAAAAAAAAAATGATGCAAAGTATAACGTACAAATTCTTTAGTGTAGAAAAATGCTGTAATTTTTAGAGTGTTTTCTCATTCCTTCTGGAAAACATTTTAGAATGTTTTTTCAATCCTTAAAAAATAATGAGTCATTTCTTTAATGTTGATTCAGGAAATATGTTAGCATGCCTATGAAGTGAACTGAACTGTGCTAGGAATTCATAATATGGAGATGAAAAACACATCTCTACCTTCATGAAGCTCAGACTGGTAAAGAGAAAAGTGACCAGTTACGAGAAGGCATAGTATAAGTTGACATACACAAATGTCAGATGCTATGGCAGAAACAATTAGTATATGATGGTGAAGTCCAGCAATATTTCATGAAGGTGGCAATTAGTAAATGGTGGTAAATTGCAAGTACAAATTATTCGATCATAGGAAAAAAGTAAATAAATAATAAAAAGATGGAGAAAGAGAAAGGAAGGGATCCAGAAGGGATGAGCAAGAAAGAAGGAAGGAAGGAAAGAGGGAGGGTTGGAGGGAGGGGTGGAGGGAAGAAAGGGAGGGGAGAGAGAGAGGAAGGTAGAATGGAAGGTGTCCGTGGGTGCTACTCGTGTGCGTGCTAAGTTCCTTCTGTCGTGTCCGACTCTTTTCTGGGACATAGGACTCAAGAGGTGAGGTTAAATAAGTAAATAAAGATCAAATTGTAAAGGGCCTTGTATGTTATGCTCAGATGTTTGGATTTGGCTTCACAATAATAATGTTTCATTGCAGCACAGCTTACAGACTAAATGAACATCTCCGAATCAGCATCCCATTCTGAATCAGTGCGTGAATTCATCCTTCTGGGTTTCCCTTGCAGCAGGGAGATTCAGGTCATTCTGTTTATGTTCTTCTCCATCATCTACCTCCTGACTCTCAAGGGAAACGGAGCCATCATCTGTGCTGTGTGTTGGGACCAGCATCTCCACACCCCCATGTACATCCTGCTGGGGAATTTTGCATTCCTGGAGATCTGGTATGTCAACTCCACTGTTCCCAACACACTGATCAACTTCCTCTCTGAGAGCAAGGCCATCTCTTTCACTGGTTGCTTCCTTCAGCTATATTTTTTCTTTTCCATGGGCTCCACTGAGTGCTTCTTTCTCTCAGCAATGTCGTTTGATCGATACTTTGCCATCTGCCATCCTCTGCATTATGCCACAGTTATGACTGGTAGACGTTGTTTCAGCCTAGCGATTGCTTGTTGGGTATGTGGCCTTCTCTGGTATCTGGTGCCTGTTATTCTCATTTCCCGACTGCCTTTCTGTGGTCCTAATGCAATTGACCACTTTGTATGTGACTCAGGCCCATTGCTGACCCTTTCATGTGCTCCTGCTCCCATGTCCAAGCTCACCAGCTATACTCTAAGCTCCCTCATCATCCTCCTTAGCTTCCTTTTCATTCTCATCTCTTATGCCCTGGTTCTACTTGCTGTTCTTTGGTTGCCCTCTGCATCCAGGCGGCAGAAGGCCTTTTCCATCTGTGGGTCCTATTTGACTGTGGTGCTGCTATTCTACGGGACCATTATGGTGATGCATGTGAGCCCTGGATCCAGCCACTTCACCTCGTTGCCGAAAATCATGACCTTGTTCTATGCCATGGTGACTCCACTCATCAACCCTTTGATTTACAGCCTCAGGAGTAAGGATATGAAAAAAGCTCTCAGGAAAGTTCTGGAAAAGTTTAAAATTTCTTTAAAAGTCTTTGGCAGCAGGCGCAGGAGAAATGTGGGATAATCTGGTTTAGTGTGATGTGGGTAAAATGGCCATCCTTGAACTTTCACACATTTGTACCATCATCCATTCAGTAAATAGTAATTGAATGCCTCTTCCATGTTAGACACTGCACTTGGCACTGTATTGTGAATATAATTATGAAGATAGACACAATCTCTTCCTCAAATTGCACTCTAATGGTGCAGACAGGTAAGAAAATAACTAATATAAAATACAATAAACATTCGAACCAATATGTGTACAATATATGAAACACAAGGAAAAAACAACTATTTTGCCTGGGGTTGTGGTCAGTCAGGATTAGTGTTAGGAAAAACTTCAGTCAACATCATATCAGACATGTTTATTTTGTGATGAGGCTGGGGAAAGCCTTGTGTTCTGTTTAACTTCTAGCTAGATTTCTTTTTTTTCATTTTTTATTATTATATTTTAAATTTTCATAAAAAATAGCTGACTCACAATGCTGTGTTAGTTTCAAGTGTACAGTGAAACAGTTACACATATATGTATATCCACTCTTTTTTTTTTATTCTTTTCTCATATAGGCTATTACAGAGTAGGGTTCCCTGTGCTATACACCAAGTTCTTATAAGTTATGTTTTATATATAGTAGTGTGGATATGTCAGTTCCAATCTCCCAGTTTATCCCTCCCCCTTCTTATCCCCTGTCAACCATAAGTTTGTTTTCTACATTTGTGACTCTACTTCTGTTTCATAAATAAGTTCATTTAGACCCTTGTTTTTTTAGATTCCACATATAAGCAATATCATATGATATTTGTTTTCCTGTATCCAACTTACTTTACTCAGTATGACAGTCTCTACATCCGTACATGTTACTGCAAATGGCATCATTTGATCTTTTTTATGCCTGAGTAATATTCCATTGTATATATATACTGCATCTTCTTTATCTTGTCCCCTGTTGATGGACCTTTACAGTTGCTTCCATGTCTTGGCTATTATAAATAGTGCTGCAATGAACATTGGGGTGCATGTATCTTTTCAGTTTATGATTTTCTCCAGGTATATGCCAGGAGTGGGATTTTTGCATATAACATATATGCATCATATGGTAGTTCTTAGTTTTTGGGAATGAAACAACTGACAAGGGATTAATCTCCAAATATACAAACATCTTATGCAGTTCAACGTGAAAAAAAAAAAAACAACCCAATCAAAAAATGGGCAGAGCATGTATAGAGACATTTCTCCAAAGAAGGCATGCAGATTACTAAAAAGCACATGAAAAGATGCTCAGTATCACTAAATATTACAGAAATGCAAATCAAAACTACAAGGAGGTATCATCTCACACAACTCAGAATGGCTATCATCAGAAAATCCACAAGCAATAAATGCTGGAGAGGGTGTGGAGAAAAGGGAACACTCCTACACAGTTGGTAGGAATGCAAACTGATACAGCCACCATGGAGAACACTACGGATATTCCTTTAAAAACTAAAAATAGGTTTCCTTTTCAATCCTACTATGATGTCTTTGAAAGAATATAAGACCTAAAATCAAAAGATCTAGGTAGGAACTCAATTCTTCCATTAATCAACTGTGAATTTAACAGGTAACTTCATTTCAACAAAAATTGAAATGGTAATTGCCACTCCCAGAGAACAATTAGTGTGGTGTTGAAATAAATCATGAGTACAAAAGTTCCTAAAACAGTACATAGAAAGTACATAATAAATATTAATTAAATAGGAATGCTAATGAATTCTTTGTTCTCATGCTATTTATCGGAATCAAAATTTCAGATCCTCCATGAAAGTCACCTCCTTTAACTTTTGGCAAAGCCCTTTTACAACAGCTCTCCTTCTCAACTTTCCTTGAGACATAAACTAGATTATGTTTTCTCCATTTATAGCCAAAATACCATGTGTTTAGTTTAATATTGGTTTGGGAGTGTGTGTGTGTGTGTGTGTGTGTGTGTGTGTGTGTGTGTGTGTGTGTGTGTGTGTGTGTGTGTGTGTTCACAGTGTTCTAGAGAATTAAGTCTTCGAAATTGGGACTTGTTTACCCTGGGGATACATGAAGACTTTCCAAAAGGCACACAAGTATGCATAGTTTAATTTCTAGATCCTCAACTTACATATGCACATTTTCCTAAAGCTGCTGTGTCTAAGAACACATCTCTTGTTGAAGTTTCAAATGAACTTATTTCACACATCCTCTTTCACAATTGCTTTTCTCCCACTTCAGATATAAAGTCTGTCATTCACCAATTCTGACCTTAATATTTTGCATTGTTTGGGTACATAAGCTTGTAGTTGGGACACTGAACAAATAATTTGAAATAAAGACCACTCTACTGTGAAAGTGAGTGTATTTAACAGATAATACATCATTTTGTAACAAATGGTTTACAATTTTTTTCTTTCCAACACAACTAAAAAAGGGTGCCTTGTTTTGGGTTGGCATAAAAGAAGAACCTGAGACAAAGACTTGGGTGCAAGTAGTTTATTATTAATAGAAGGTGGTTTCAGATAGTAGGAATGAGGAATGAGAAGAAGCTACTATTACCAATGAAAATTTGATTCCACTAGAATCTCTGAGAATTGTCCATTTGAATGGCACAGGTCTAAGACATTTATTGACCAACCATGGTTGCACAGGGAGATATTGACTACTCATGTTTCCAAAAGCACATTGACGGGTGCACCCAATGAGCCATTGTGTCTTCAGAAAAGGCCCTGGGAAGAAAGCAAGAAGACTCATGGATAGGGCTTGAGATGGGAGGGATGCCATCAGACTGATTCTGAGCTCCCAAGGGACTGCCCACCACCTCCGAAACTAAAATCAGAGGTAGGTCAGGAAGCTCACAAATATTCACTACACAAGCTACTCAACTATCCTGATAGCAGGTTACAAATAATTTGCAGTTAACAGGCAATATGTGGTAATAGTCAGAACCAGACTGCCTGAATTCAAATTCTGTCTCCACTAACAGAATGATTTCATATATGCCTCCATTAACTCATGTTTAAAGAAGCAATAATGATAGAGCTTTCTTCCTAGTGCCATTGTGAGGATGAAATGAATCAATCTGCTTATCAGAGAATCTAGCAAAGAGTAAACCCTAAAATATCTCCATCATTATAATACTTCATGCTTATGTTCATATGGAATTTAAGTTCATTATATTATAATATTATATATATTTATATATTTATATTTATATATATTTATATATATATATATATATAAATTTTTATATATTTATATTATATACATTTATTTATATTATAAATATATAACATATATATTATATAAATATAATATATATTCTATAATATAATAATATAATATATTAATAATATATTAATTAATATAATGATATATTGTTATATATTATAATGAATTAAGTTCATCTCATTATAAGTTCTAATTTGGAAATTAACTTTCTACCCCAAATTCCCAATTACTAGAATGTAGCTGAAAACATGGGCAGTATAATAAAGAGTTAACAAGTCAAAACACTGCATACTCAGATTAGAGAGGAAGAAAGAGTATATCAGTATAGAAATATAGAGTATATCAATAACATAGATGTTGCTGAATCACAAAGCAGAGATGTTACTGTTTTGAAGAACAAGATGGTTTCCTTAGTAATATGACTGACAAAGACATGACATGAGTTATGAGCAAATGAACATGCAAACACTGAATTACCAATTTAAAAAAACCAATGTCCTTGTATAAAAAAGCATAGGACATGCAGAATTATAGATTGCAGTTACCTGTAATCCGAGAGTGATCTCAATCTCTCTTTCCCTCTCTCTCTCCTCACCCCTCTCCCTCTCTTCTTATGCCCCCCTTTCTCTTTCTCTCTCTCTCTCCACATACTCTGTTCTGCTTCTCAAGCATCATAGACCTCTCTGACTTTTGATAGGAAAAGAATTTGCCTTCAAATAGGGCAGTTCCTGAAAATACTCTTCTCCACTGTACAGATATCATTCAATATCATGTAATATTTCTGTTGCTGCATGATGGAAATCTGGCAACCTGGTGTTCTATCTTATAATATAAATGCTCTCTATACATCTCTATATAAATGCTCTCACATTTCAAAACAAAACAATTCGTTAGTTGTGAATCAGAATTGCTTCCACTGCTAAATCTGAAAAAACTGTCAGCCCTCTGTGTCTGGTACACTGGGGATGAGGAATCTGCAGTATCAAAGACCTGACTGTACCGTGCCATTTTTATATAAGGGACTTGACATTCCCTGGATTTTTACCTTAGGGGATCCTGGAAACAATCCCCCCATAGATGTGGAGGGATGGCTGTACTCCTTTTCCTTGGAATCTTTATAACCGTTTTGCTATAACCTGAATGTTTGTGTCCCTCCGAAATTCAAATGTTGAAATCCACACCCCGAGTGTGATGGTATGCTATTAGGATTTGGGGCCTTTAGGTGACTAGGTCATGAGAGCAGAGCCATCATAAATGGGATTAGTGCCCTTTGAAAAAAGACCCCAGAGAGCGCCTTCATCCCTCCCACCATGCAAGTTTACAGTGTTAACAAGGCTGTCTAAGCAAGAAGCATGCTTTCACCAGATGCTCTAACTGCTGATGCCTTGATCTTGGATTTCCTAGCCTCCAAATCTGTGAGAAATGAAATTCTGTTTATATGGCACATATAGTTTATAGTATTTCTGTTGAAGCAGCCCAAACAGAGGAGACACTTCAGGAAGTAGGCTTTCTGTACCAAGGTCTTTCAAAGACATTAGGGGAGCATTTTGCTAATTTGGTCAGTCTCTACTCTGCCTCTTCCTCTTTAATTCTCTGGCTTAACCAAAGCATTTTCTTTACCCTAACTAAGGCTTTCTTCCCAGCCACCACTGTCCTCTTTTTCTTCTCTCTTATCAACTTCAAAGATGCACATCACAGCCTAACAACCCATGCACCCCACACACAGTTCTCCTATTTAGAATGCCCTCCTCATTCAGTTTGAATTCTACTTGTCCTGTAAGTCAGTCCCTCTAACTGAAGTGAAAGAACCCAATTCATTGCAGCTAAGATTAATAGTTTCATAAAATTAAAAAAAAATAACTAGAAAATGAAATATAAAAATACAAATATAGCTCACTTTTGTATTATTAGATTCAACACATCACAAACTAGTCAACTATGAAAGTTTCTAAATGCTTCGTCTTAGTATCTGAATTTATCACGGACAGCTAACAGTTTGAGGACTATGTTAATCCATTAACCACACTTGGAGTAGGACTGTTCTATGTCACATTTCAAACCATTTCTTGAATGAATTTTCTAAGAAGTGTCTCGTTAATGATTTTAACCTATATAGAGCTCTTCCTGCTCTGAATCGCTTTATTATCTATAGATGTAGAGTAATACTATAATGCACCTTGAATTTTTTTTTTAACTTTGGTTCAAGTTCAGTTCAGTTCAGTCACTCAGTCGTGTTCAACTTTTCGCAACCCCATGGACTGCAGCACGCCAGGCCTCCCTGTCCATTACCAACTCCCGGAGTTTACTCAAACTCATGCCCATTGAATCAGTGATGCCATCCAACCATCTCATCCTCTGTCATCCCCTTATCCTCCTGCCTTCAATCTTGCCCTGCATCAGGGTCTTTTCCAATGAGTCAGTTCTTTGCACCAGGTGACCAAAGGATTGGAGTTTCAGCTTCAGCATCAGTCCTTCAAATGAATATTCAGGACCAATTTCCTTCAGGATAGACTGGTTGGATCTCCATGCAGTTCAAGGGACTCTCAAGAGTCTCCTTCAACACCACAGTTCAAAAGCATCAATTCTTCAGTGCTCAGCTTTCTTTATAGTACAACTCTCACATCCATACATTACTACTGGAAAAACCATAGCCTTGAATAGACGGATCTTTGTTGGCAAAGTAAGGTCTCTGCTTTTTAATATGCTGTCTAGGTTGGTCATAACTTTCCTTCCAAGCAGTAAGCATCTTTTCATTTCATGGCTGCAGTCACCATCTGCAGTGATTTTGGAGCCCGCCAAAATAAACTCAGCCACTGTTTCCACTGTTTCTCCATCTATTTGCCATGAAGTGATGGGACCTGATGTCATGATCTCTATTTTCTGAATGTTGAGCTTTAAGCCAAATTTTTCACTCTCTTCTTTCACTTTCATCAGGAGACTCTTTACTTCTTCTTCACTTTCTGCCGTAACTTTGGTTCAAAGGTGCTGATTTTATAAATAACAGAACTCATATAGCCAAAAAATGCCATTTAATCAAATATTTCATAAGGGTCAATAAATGCAATGTATTTTTATCCGTTTGCTAGTTCAAAGCTGAACAATAAGAGTTGTCTGCCTCCAGACACTTTATAATCTGGGAAGGGAGAAAAAATAAGTATATAACTAAGGACAAAACAAGGAAGTTTCTGATGAGTATCATAGGAAAAATACAAAGACAGTTAAATAAAATTTCATAGGTGGAAAAGGTGCTTCCATTAGGGGGATAAGGAGAAGTATTATGGGAAAATGTCATTTGAACTAAAGATTGAAGGATAGATGGGGTTTTGCATGTACAGAGGGAGGTAATGAGGATTTCCAATAAACAAAATGACCACAAAGATGCAAATATAAGGCACTGAAAGGTACTCAAAGAATGAAATGTTATTCAATTTATCTGAAAGAGGGAGTAGGAAAAGGTCAGATGAGAAAGGCATTTGAAGTCTGTTTGTGGAGAACTGGGGAAATTTTGCTTAAGGAAACCAGAGGTGGTTTTTAAGCAGGCAAATAACAAGATCAAAGCAATGTTTTAAGAGTTTCTAAGGACTGAAGTAGTATCACTAAAAGGTAATAAAAGTCTAAGTAATCTACTTCCCCTTTAGTCTCTCAGTTTGAAAGTGTTAGTTGCTCAGTTCTATCTGATTCTTTGTGTGACACTATGAACTTTAGCCCTCCAGGTTCTTTTGTGCATGGGATTTCCCCAACAAGAGTACTGGTGTGAGTAGCTGTTTCCTTCTCCAGGGTATCTTCCAGATCCAGGGGTTGAACCCGGATCTCTGCCTTGCAGGTAGATTCTTTACTGTCTGAGGCACCAGGGAATGACACTTTGAGTGCAAGCAATTTACGTTTAAATATTCCCACTCCAGAATTCTCGCCTAGAAAATCCTATGCGCAGAGGAGTCTGGCAGGCTGTGGTCCATGGGGCCGCAAAGAGTCGGACACGACTTACTGACTGAGCACATGCGCGTGCACAAGCAGCCTGTGGTTCCCAGGCCAGTGTTCCAAGGCATGTATTCCTGATGTCCTCAAGCATTTTATGCTACATGATATGAGCAAGGGTCATTCACTCCTGGGTGTTTTAGCATACTAGGTAAACCCTAAATGACTTAAGGTAAAAATTGAAGGGTAAAAAAATTTATGCCTCATATTATCAGAAAGTCACATGTGCCTCTGAAGAATTTCAGTCAATTAACTTAAATACTTCTCTCATATCTAAAGAATACTATGCCGTCCTTCTAAAAGCTGTTTCTAAATTCTCCAAATTTTTAATCTTCGGTGTCCTACAGCTTCTTCACCTCAACATTTGCCTCATTGGGTTCTCTGCCCATCACTTCCTTATCCTGCAAAATATGCCCAATGACCTTTGAAATGTTCCTATCAGAATCTTTTGTGACACGTTGCATCTTATTTCTCCTCAAACTGTGTCTTCTGGAAACTTTTGGAATCCATATATCAGATGGGCAAGTGATCTGTAAACAACAGGGATTCAGAGTAATAGTCACTGCTCTTTACTGATTCCTCAGAGAATATGCAATAGTTTAACTTTTAATGAACCATTGGCTTGGAGGAGAACTTCTCTAATGCTACAGAGGCCAAATCCCAGAAGAACCTGTGGTAAAGAAAGTGCAATCTTAATTTTTGTGCAGCATTAAATTCTTTATCCATCTGAAGACAAGAAGATATAATTATTTAGACAGGTCCTTAGAGATTCAATCCGTATCAGAACCACAGCACCTATATCTTTTGAGCACAGCAGAGAGTCCTGACACCTCTTTGTCAGTCCCTTTTATTGTATGATTTCTTTATGTTGATTTATTAATGTTTCTTATTTGGAGCAGCTTTGAAAAGTTTCATATTATTAAATGAAGGAATTTTAATTCCTTCCACCACATCATTATAGAAGACTTTGCAGAGCACTGATGTGGTGAATAGGTGGGGAAAAAATTCCTTCTGAAAATTGTGTGTTTGTGCCCATAATATAAACCCTCACAATTTTTAGGACTCACGTCCCTGCATATTGCCACACACAAAATATTTCAGGGAATTCATATTCTTGTCATAGTTTTCATGAGAATGTAGGATGAAGGAAATTTACTTGTGACCAAGAAAGCATTTGATTTCTCTCATAGAGTGGAAATTTTTTACTTTAAATGGGTATATAAGGAATCAGTTCAGTCACTCAATCATGTCCAACTCTGTGACCCCCATGGTCAAAATATAAAGAAACTTAATCCCAAAATTTTGTGAAAAAAAGATACCTAAAAATATAAAGTCTCATACCTAGGTTTATTTTACAAACTTCCATCTAAGTGAAAGATTAAGTGAGAACTTAAAGCCACTGCTTTCTACAGAAGACATTGCAACATTAAAATGTTAAAAGTCAATGTCAGTAAGTAATATTATGGTCTTACATTTTTATTGTGCTTAAGCAGGAATGCAAAAGTATTGACTTTAAAATGATTTCTAACAAGTTGGTAAAATATAGTCATTTCTGTTTCATTGTTGAATGGTATGTTAAGTAGCACATTTAACTGAAAGATAAATAGTAAAATTAAAACCTTCTTTACTGAGTTCATTGCCCCACAAAATGGGTTTAGGGAAAGAAATTATTACATTTATTAAGAGCAAATTTATGTTACGGGGCTTCCCTGGTGGCGCAGATGGTAAAGAATCCAACTGCAATTCAGGAGACCCAGGTTTAATCCCTGGATCAGGAATATCCCCTGATGAAGGAAGTGGCAACCCACTCCAGTATTCTTGCCTGGAGAATCCCATGAACAGAGGAGCCTGGAGGGCTACAGTCCATGGGGCTGCAAAGAGTTGGACACTACTAAGCGACTAACACTTTCTGTTATATGCTATCAAATCTATGAGAAACTATCATAGATCATGCTTTCCCCAAAGAATAACAAGCTTGCAAAATGAGTTTAAAGTTCTTTAGTGATACCATAGTAAGGAAAATATTTAGCGGCAAGCAAAAGCTTGTTTCTGTGAAGTCAGCTACCTACTGTGCCCCAGTTTGTGTTTGTCTTCTCTTAATGCTTAAACAGGAACACATTTGAAAGTGGTCCTAACTGACATATATATGTCTCTTGACTTTGCAGGTTACTGATCCAATGAACATGAACATCTCTGAGCCAGATTCCCGCTTTGTCGTTGTAAGAGAATTTATACTCCTAGGTTTTTCTTCTGAGTGGAAGATTCAGAGCCTCCTCTTCTCACTCTTTCTTACAGTATATGCTCTGACCTTAACAGGGAACGGGGTCATTATTTGTGCTTTATGGTGTGACCAGCGACTCCACATCCCCATGTACATATTCCTGGGGAGTTTCTCCTTTCTAGAGATCTGGTATGTCTCCTCTACAGTCCCCAAGATGTTGGTCAACCTTCTCTCAGATAAAAAGACCATCTCCTTTGTTGGATGTTTCCTACAATTCTATTTCTTTTCTTCCTTGGGAGCAACTGAATGCTTGCATTTGACTGTTATGGCCTTTGATCGGTACCTTGCTATCTGCCATTCCTTGCACTACCTTAATATCATGACTGGGCATCTCTGTGCCGAACAGGTCCTTATCTGCTGGGTCTGTGGATTTCTGTGGTTCCTGATTCCCATTGTTCTCATTTCTCGGATGCCCTTCTGTGGACCAAACATCATTGACCATGTTGTATGTGACCCAGGGCCACTGTTTGCATTGGCATGTGTCTCTGCCCCCAAAACCCAATTGCTTTGCTACAGTCTAAGCTCAATAATTATCTTTGGGAACTTCCTCTTCATCCTTGGGTCCTACACTCTTGTCCTAACAGCTGTGTTGCGTATGCCTTCAGCTACTGGGAGACAGAAAGCCTTCTCCACCTGTGGGTCTCATTTGGCTGTGGTATCCCTGTTCTATGGCTCTCTCATGGTCATGTATGTGAGCCCAGGGCTCAGACATTCTGCTGGGATGCAGAAAGTTGCAACTTTGTTCTATGCTATGGTGACCCCATTCTTCAACCCCCTCATTTATAGCCTCCGGAATAAGGAGATAAAGACAGCCCTGAGAAGAGTCCTGGGGAGTTTCAATATAATATAAGACCTTCTAGATGATCCGTCCATTGTCAGGTCAGTATAGTCTAACATAAAACAACCAGAATTATATTGTTATCTAATCTTCAAAAATGGGTCTAGTGATAATGATTTATATTAGCCTATGAAATTAATCATCTATAGGGTCATTATATTCAAAAAGTGTTAACATTATTCAGATAAGTAGAGGTGTTGAGTTATTATGTGGGCTGCATATTAAATGAGAAATGTACACATATGGGTGTTTTCTTGATCACGTAATTCATCTGAGATAAAAAATTTTATACCCTTTTTTGGAAATTTAGATTATTAACTCTAGGATCAATAAAATTACAATTATGTCATTTTTATGTTTAGTCAGCTAGTTGTAAATAAAAGAAGGAAATATATTCTTTTCTGATTGTGGTTCCTATCATTTTTACTTTGTTATTTTGTGATGGTCATTCCTAGTAAACAAGCCCTTAAAAGCAATCATCCAAAATTTCTGTTGGACAATAAAAGTCAAGCTAGCCTAATGACATCCAGACATAATTTGCTTCCTTTACACATTACCCCTTTCTAAGCCTTTAAAGGGCTGTTCAAATACCATATATAACAGTATCTATTAAAGTATTCAGAAAAGGAGTATTATCAGTAATAATATTTTCACCAAAATGAAGTGTCACTAAAAATTTGATTGATTCAATAATGGGATTTTAGGAAATAGAACCTCTCCTCCTAAAAACTGGGGTGGGAAATGATCTTGTGGATAAATCACTTACATTTAAAAGAAAAATGACACTTCGTTGTTACTTGTTGCTGAAACAGTGTTAAAATAACATTAAGAAAAATTTTTAAAGAAGAAAAGCATCCAGAATCCAATCCCTGTAATACAACTACAACATTTTTATTTTCATTTATATGTATGTTTTATTTAATATAAAGTCTCAGTTGTTCCTTTTTAATATAAAGTCTCAGTTGTTCCCTTATTATAGCAAGCTTTTATAATTATTTTTTAGGAACTATAATATTCCATTCAAGTAATGTGGTATGGGTTGTAAATTTTTATGTGGTGAAGTGAAACTTTCCTAGAAAGAGGATTGTCCTTCCAAGTAGCTTGTTGACTTGTGAAGGGTATCAGTGCAGTTCAGTCGCTCAGTCATGTCCAACTCTTTGCGACCCCATGGACTGCAGCACACCAGGCTTCCCTGTCCATCACCAACTCCCAGAGTTTACTCAAACTCATGTCCCGTGAGTCGGTGATGCCATCCAACCATCTCATCCTTTGTCATCCCCTTCTCCTCCCACCTTCAATCTTTCCTGGCATCAGGGTCTTTTCCAATGAGTCAGTTCTTCGCATCAGGTGGCCAAAGTATTGGAGTTTCAGCTTCAACATCAGTCCTTCCAGTGAATATTCAGGACTGATTTCCTTTAGGATTGACTAGCTTGATCTCCTTGCAGTCCAAGGGACTCTCAAGAGTCTTCTTCAACACCACAGTTCAAAAACATCAATTCTTTGGCACTCAGCAGTGAAGGGTGTAAGAAAAGAGATTAGGGGAGAAAAAAGGATATCATCAATATATAATAATGACTGCTAACAGAATTAGTGCTCAGAGAACCAGACTCTCCTTCCATTCATTACCAATCCTTTCCTTGAACAGTCTTTCCACTGTTTTAATGTTAAAAATAGTACCTCAGGGACTTCCCTGGCAATCTAGTGGTTAAGAATCCACCTTGCAATGCAAGGGACACTGGTTTGATCTCTGGCCTGGGAAGATCCCACATGCCACAAAACAACTAAGCCTGTGTGCCACAACTACTGAGCCTGCACTCTGGAGCCCACGGACCACACTACTGATGCACTCACCTTCACCACTGAAGCCCGCATGCCTAGAACCCCTATTCTGCAACAAGAGAAGCCACCACTGTGAGAAGCCTGCACACCGTAATGAAGACTAGCCCTCACTTGCTGCAACTAGATAAAGCCCACATGTAGTAACAAAGATCCAGCATAGCCAAAAATAAAATACATAAATAAATCTTAAAAAAAAATATTATCACAATAAAATCTTCAAAATATTTGTCATGATGATAAATTGCAAATCTATATTAGGACTCATTTAGTACAACAACAAATCTGCTCCAAAAAATCTAAGATATAAGAATATTTTGTGCATGTGGCAATTTCCCTGGTAGAGTTTTTCTCTTAGAACAGTTACCTGGGAAAGAGATGAATGACTTGGTTCAAAGTAAAGTAAAGTTAAGTCACTCAGTCATGTTCGACTCTTTGCAACTCCATGGATGGTAACCTACCAGGCTCCTCTGTCCATAGGATTTCCCAGACAAGAGTACTGGAGTGGTTTGCCATTTCCTTCTCCAGGATGTCTTCCCGACCCAGGGATCAAACCCGGGTCTCCAGCTTTGCAGGCAAACGCTTTACCATCTGAGCCACCAGGGAAGCACTTGGTTCAAAAGATACGAATAAATTGTGAGTTTTGAAACAGATATCCTGGGTAAGACAATAATTTTTCTTCTGATTTGAGAACTTGCTAAGCTCCTTAGTCAATCTTACTTTCAAACCTCTGCCATATATCTCTCACTTATCTAGTCCATCGAAGAATTTTTCTAGTTCTATACCCCTTTCCAGGGTATACGGCATTTAAATGTTCTGAGATTAGATAAGCATGGGGCTCAAGAAGAAGGGATGCTTCCACCATATTGTCAGACTCCCTACCTTGGGTTAGTAAATTAATATGCTGTGCATCCTCTGGTTTTCAGTGATCCCTTCTTAAAACCCAAATTACTCTGATATTTTCACAACCAATTCCATAGTATAACATTATAACTTGTATAGAATATTTTCTAAAGGCCAAAGAAAGAGATGAAGAGAGAAAAAGCACAAGAAATAGCAGTGAGAATATAGTGTTCCATTTGTTTGTTTGTCTCTTGGTAGTTAAGCTTTCAAAAGAACACAGGAAGGTGATATTTAAGACATCCAGGTGGCCAAGAGGCACATGAGAAGATGCTTAACATCACTAATTATTAGAGAAATGCAAATCAAAACTACAAAGAGGTATCACCTCACACCAGACAGAATGGCCATCAACAAAAAATCTACAAACAATAAATGCAGGAGAGGGTATGGAGAAAATGGAACCTTCTTACACTGTCGGTGGAAATGTGGATCGGTGCGGCCATTCTGGAGAATAGTATGGAGGTTCCTTTATAAACTGAAAATAGAGGAATATGATCATATGATCATATTGGAGTCTTCTCCAACACCACAGTTCAAAAGCATCAATTCTTTGGCATCAGCCTTCTTTATGGTCTAACTCTCACATCCATACATGATTACTGGAAAAACCACATCTTTGACTACACAGACCTTTGTTGGCAAAGTAATGTCTCTGTTTCTTAATACACCGTCTAGGTTTGTCATAGCTTTTCTTCCAAGGAGCAAGCGTCTTTTAATTTCATGGCTGCAGTCACAATCTGCACTGATTTTGGAGCCCAAGAAAATAAAGTCTGTCATTGTTTCCATTTTTTTCCCATCTAATTGCCATGAAGAGATGGGACCGAATGCCATGATCTTAGTTTTCTGAATGCTGAGTTTTAAGCCAGCTTTTCATTCTCCTCTTTTGCCGAGGTCCAGCCCCAGCAGGTCCAGGAATACCCAAGGAATGAGTGGCGCCGGCGAGGAAGAAGACAGACACACACAGAAGTTTGCGTAGAAGAGGTAGCTTTTTTTTATTTTGGGGATAGTTCAGTTCTTATAGAATGAACGTTACCTCCCCCTTAAGTCACCACATATTACATCAGATATTGGCTTCATGCTCCTGTCAATATTTTTCTTCCCCATGTTTTCCCCTATGCGCTCATCTAGAATGTTTCCGATCACAGGGGTTTTTCTTAAATGCCCCGTACATAGTCTTCTTGCCTCAATGGCCTAACATTTTCACTCTAACAAAACAATGTTCTACAAATCTCAGGTATAGTGTAAATTCTTTGGATGATAAAACAACACATGGGAAGGGTCACAGTAACATGTTTGACATTTCTGAGAATAGCACCATGTGAAAACCCTGATATTTTTCTTTACCTGAAACCACAAAATCTCAGTTTACAATGATTAACTATTAAACAGCAAAAACACATCTAAAGCAGCAAAACACCTCTATTAATAGTGAGATAATGGCAGTGAAGCTGGTTAATATAAATCTTCTATTGAAATCCTATTTCCTAACTCTACAAAAATACCCATAATATCCCATGTTGTTCAAAGAAAGGGAAACAATGATCAAATAGCAGCAAGGAAATAGCAATAATGAAAACTCTCTCAACCAAGGAGCAAGTAAACTGAAGCAGTATATATACTTCTAAATCTAAATGCCTCTACTCTTTTCTATTCTACATTATAATCTTTTAAGCAAGCAGCCAAACTATACCTGTGGCCTTTTCTTTTTTGACTTGATGTTTATGGTCATGTCCTGAGCCAGAGCAATCATGAGCATTTCCAAAAAGGCTTGGAGTTTTCCAGGGAGGCCTTATTACTATATATTATATTTCCAAAAATTAATAGAAAGCCAAACAACAATAAGACAGAAGGAAGAAAGGGACATGCTGGGCCCCCGGGACAACCTTGAGGAGAAGAGCTGCCTTGCAGAGTCCTTTCTCATCCCAGAGGCTCCTGAGGGGACATACTGGGCCCCCGGGGCAGCCCCGTGTGAGGAAGAGCTGCCTTGCTGGTTCCTCTCTCATCCTGTGACCTTGTCATGGTTTGGGCGCACCCGGGCAGCTCCCGACACTCTCACTTTCACCAAGAGGCTCTGTAGTTCCTCTTCTCTTTCTGCTACAAGGGTGGTGTTCTGCCTATCTGAGGTTATTGATATTTCTCCCAACAAACTTGATTCCAGCCTGTGCTTCATCCAGCCTGGCATTTTGCATGATGTTTTCTGCATATAAATTAAATAAACAGGGTGACAATACACAGCCTTGATATACTCCTTCCCCAATTTTGAAACAGTTCACTGTTCCATGTCTGGTTCTAACTATTGCATCTTGATCTGCTTACAGATTTCTCAGGATGCAGGTAAGATAGTCTGGTATTTCCATTTCTTTACACATTTTCCACAGCTTGTTGTGACCCACCCAGTCAAAGGCTTTGGCATAATCAATAAAGCAGAAGTAGACAAGTTCTGGAATTCTCTTGCTTTTTCTCTGATCCAACAGATGTTGACAATTTGATCTCTGGTTCCTCTGCCTTTTCTAAATCCAGCTTGAACATCTGGAAGTTCTCAGTTCATGTACTGTTGAAATCCAGTTTGGAGAATTTTGAGCATTACTTTGCTAGCTTGTAAGATGAGAGCAATCATGCAGTAGTTTGAGCATCCTTTGGCCTTGCCTTTCTTTGGGATTGGAATGAAAACTGACCTTTTCCAGTCCTGTGGCCACTGCTGAGTTTTCCAAATTTGCTGGCATATTGAGTGCAGCACTTTCACAGCATCATCTTTTAGGAGTTGAAATAGCTTACCTGGAATTCCATCACATCCACTATCTTTGTTTATAGTAATGCTTCCTAAGGCCCACTTGACTTTGCACTCCAGGATGTCTGGCTCTAGGTGAGTGATCATGCCATCGTTATTATCTGGTCATAAAGATCTTTTTTGTATAGCTCTTCTGTGTATTCTTGCCACCTCTTCTTAATATCTTCTGCTTCTGTTAGGTCCATACCATGTCTGTCCTTTATTGTGCCCATCTTTGCATGAAATATTCCTTTGGTGTCTCTAATTTTCTTGAATAGATCTCTAGTCTTTCCCATTCTATTGTTTTCCTCTATTCCTTTGTACTGATTGCTGAGGAAGGTTTTCTTAGCTCTCCTTGCTATTCTTTGGAACTCTGCATTCAGATGGGTATATTTTTCCTTTTCTCCCTTGCTTTTTGCTTCTCTTCTTTTCACAGCTATTTGTAAGGCCTCCTCAGACAATCATTTGCCTTTTTGCATTTCTTTTTCTCAGGGATGGTCTTAATCACTGTCTCTTGTACAATGTCACGGACCTCTGTCCAGTTTTCTTCATGCACTTTATTAGATCTAATCCCTTTAATCTGTCACTTCTACTGTATAATCGTAAGGGATTTGATTTAGGCCATACCTGAATGGTCTAGTGGTTTTCCCTACTTTCTTCAATTTAAGTCTGAATTTGGCAATAAGAAACTTATGATCTGAGTCACAGTCAGCTCCCAGTCTTATTTTCTTGTTTTTGCTATATACATGCAGGCATGTATGTGTGTGTATATATATACATTTATATATATATATATATATATATATATATATATATATATCTTTAGATAATAAGATGACTTTGAAGATATATATATATATATATATATATATATATATATATATATATATATCTGAAAATGGCAGTTGACTTTTGCAACAGGAAAGAGGCCCCTATATTTCACATATATTTTTGATGGACCAGACTGTGCCACATAATGGCCCCTATATACCAGGGAGGCTGTAACATTTGATTTTTCAACCTGGGCACATTGCCTCCGTTAAGAGAATGGAGATTGTGTTAGGCAGGAATATAAGAAAAATGGGTAGTAAGTATGTACTAACACACTCAACCACACATGTACTGAGCATAAAATTAAAAAATGAATATAGGGATGGAAATTTGGAAATAGCTTATTTTCTCAATGCTGCCACTTTTGGAAGTCAATATTCAAGTAAATCCTTATATAAAAGGAACAGCAAGAAAGACAGTGACTGGAATAGCTAGTGGCCAGAAAAGTTTTGAAGGATAAAAGTTTTACTTAAAACAAAAAACTGAGGCACCACAGAGCCTATGATTTTAACCAAAATTCATGAAGCTGTGTGGAAAAAATATACATAACTTTGTGTTCCTGGTTCTCAACAAGCAAAAGTACCTCATGTGTTACTTCAAAAAGTTAATTCTTGGTACAAGACATGAGAGAAATATTTAATATATCAATAATCAAAGTTATGAAATCATTACTCTAAAAACAGACAAAAAATCAAAAAAGAGTTTCAGTCAAAAGAGTTTCAATCAAGTCAGTGAAAATCACTCAGTCATGTCTGATTCTTTGCGATCCCATGGACTGTATAGTCCATGGAATTCTCTAGGCCAGAATACTGGAGTGGGTAGCCTTTCCCTTCTCCAGGGGATCTTTCCAATCCAGGGATCGAACCCAGGTCTCCCATATTGCAGGCGGATTCTGTACCAGCTGAGTCACAAGGGAAGTCTGAGAATACTGGAGTGGGTAACCTATCCCTTTCTCCAGTGGATCTTCCTGACCCAGAAATTGAACTGGGGTCTCCTGCATTGCAGACAGATTCTTTACCAACTGAGCTATCAGGGAAGCCCCTCAATTAAGTCAAGCATGATGTAAATGAAAGGAAGAAGGGGAAGAGGGGCCATCTCTCTTTGGATGCTAAGTCACCAAAACTCAGCCCTAGTTCTAATTTCATGACCTCCTCCCAGAAGTATCTCAATAGCCCATATCCTCTGGAAAAGGAGTACCATTCATATAGAAATTTACCATTCCTTTCTTCTTCCTTCTCCTCTACACGGCAAGCCTCACTTTGAAGATAAAGTTCTCTCCAGCAAAATTATGGGCTCATCTTCAATCTTCCTCATACAAAGGGACTTAATATTAAGACATTGGGAGGACTCAGAGTACAGGGATAAAAATGGAGAAGATAGTGTGTTTGTATTAATAGAAGCAAGAAAGAAAACTCTCCAGGAAAATAGAGAAGCATCTTATTCTTTGGACATGGTGCAAAAGTAGTGAGATCGGAAATCCCCAAATCAGACTGGAAAAGAGAACATCATGAAATAGAAAAATTTGTTAAGAAGAAAAAGAGAAAAACTTGTGTAGATTTGGGAAAAGTTAGAGGTTAATGGAGTACCCTTCTCTTTGCCCTGGCATTTCCCACCTCCAGTTGAACTCCAGGTGACACACCTGTGGGGTAATGCACCAGGGAATAGCCATGGCAATAGAATGACTCAGCATGAAATGTGTTGAGGAATGTTCACAATGAAGTTGGTGGTTTTACAAGGTCAAGTTACCTAGATAAATGCTCCCCAGGCCTTTCCTCATACCTCTAAACTTTCTATTGAAGTCTGAGACATATACAACAGTGTGCTTGAGGAAAGGTAGCTTCAAAGTTCCAGAGCCAGCATTTTTGTGATCATCCAAGCATGTTATCCTCATGGAGAACCCAAGGGAAAAACAGAATAGTCTGTGTCTTTTCATATCAAATTCTCCGTGCCCAGTCATGAGTTACTGAAAAGTCTCAACCCCTCTCAGTAGAGTGGCACCCTTCATTGCAGTTAACTGACAACTGTTCTCCCAGAGCAGCCATCTGGTCTCCTGCTTTTTTCTATCTTCTCTGAGACCTAGATGAGGGACACATGATTATGGCCCATTTCTTAGTGAGGAAATGGAGTTGTTCCTATGGAGGAGGATAAGTAAGCAATGAAAAAGAGTCAATGGGATCTTCTACATCCACATTATATTCTGAGCACAAAAATATCAAAGTTTCATTTTCCTTCAACTGCCCTTTAGACTTCTCCATTCATTTTATTACTTTCTATACTTTCTTTGTGTTTTACCTGAAATAACTTTTGTGGTTCGCTTTATAGACTCAAAATAAACTCAAAAGGAGAATTCACTTGAAATATTCCCTTAGTCTTGCCTGAGGACTTCTGCTGTGGAAAGACCACTGAACTTAGAGGTAGAAAATCTGGACTGTAGCTAAAACTCTGTCACTTTTAGCTCACTAAGAGTCTTTTTTTTTTTTTTTTCCATTTATTTTTATTAGTTGGAGGCTAATTACTTCACCACCTTGCAGCAGTGGGTTTTGTCATACATTGACATGAATCAGCCATGGAGTTAACATGTATTCCCCATCCCGATCCCCCCTCCCACCTCCCTCTCCACCTGATTCCTCTGGGTCTTCCCAGTGCACCAGGCCCGAGCACTTGTCTCATGCATCCCACCTGGGCTGGTGATCTGTTTCATTACAGATAATATACATGCTGTTCTCTTGAAACATTCCACCCTCGCCTTCTCCCACGGAATCCAAAAGTCTATTCTGTACATCTGTGTCTCTTTTTCTGTTTTGCATATAGGGTTATCATTACCATCTTTCTAAATTCCATATATATGTGTTAGTATGCTGTAATGGTCTTTATCTTTCTGGCTTACTTCACTCTGTATAATGGGTTCCAGTTTCATCCATCTCATTAGAACTAATTCAAATGAATTCTTTTTAATGGCTGAATAATATTTCATGGTGTATGTGTACCACAGCTTCCTTATCCATTTGTCTGCTGATGGGCATCTAGGTTGCTTCCATGTCCTGGCTATTATAAACAGTGCTGCGATGAACATTGGGTACACGCGTATTTTTCAGATCTGGTTTCCTCGGTGTGTATGCCCAGACGTGGTATTGCTGGGTCATATGGCAGTTCTATTTCCAGTTTTTTAAGAAATCTCCACACTGTTCTCCATAGTGGCTGTACTAGTTTGCATTCCCACCAACAGACTTTTAGCTCACTAAGAGCCTTAACACCCAGTTGCCTCATCAGTAAAATAAGGATAGTAACATGGGTTCATGTATATCACATGGCTAAGAATCAAACCAAGCCTGGGTGCCAGAAGATCTGTTTCCCACCCTGGAGAAACCTTTTCCAGTTGGCGGGGGTCTAAGGCAATGCCTGCCTGAGAGGGAGTTTAGCGTTGAGCGGGACAGGATGAATGCCATGGCCATGAGCATGGAGAGTAGCAGACCCACCCCCTGTGTGCTCAACTGCCAGGCCCTGGCAAGTTCCTGGTACAATCTGGGGTTAAGACTCACCACCTACCACTTGGTGGCCAAGCCTAGGGCTGCTCACCCCCTGCTGCTTTTTCTGTAACCCATTGTCAGTGGCAGCTGCACAGGTACCATACCTTGCCCTGTGGCTGCAGAAGAAGGATTACTTCAATTTGTCCTAAGGAAGGGTGGGTGGAGTGGGATGTTTCTGTAAGCAGCTCTGGAAGAGGCTAAGGAAAGCTGGGAGAGAGGGGGGATTAGGGGATGTGAAAGAGATTCAGCCATGCTGAGTAATAACTCTCAGCTAGGGCCTGTATGCTATCACATCACTGGAGGACATGATCAGAAAGACAATCTATCAGCAATGCTTAGTTCAAGCTCATTTTCCACACTAAAAGTTACAGATGAAGAAACCAAATCTCAATGGAATAACACATTAGAGAGCACTTGGAAACTAGGTATTCACTCAAAAAATAGTTCTGATAGCTGCTAGTCCTCTCAACACAAGGCATTCTGTTGTTTGAGGGGGAGAATATACAAAACTATGTTATAAAATCTACATTTTCATAATAAATTCCTTCTGCCTGATGAAAGGAATGTATTTACCTGTCTGGTTAAAAAGCAAATATATATACATACACACACATATGTATATATATACACACACATATATATATACATATTCTTGCAGAATGGAGCAAGAATCAATGAGCTATTTGTCAGTGTTCTGAAGCTAAATTGAAATCATGTTTGCGATTCACCAAAACTCCAAAAATTCAGAGTTTCCCTAACTCATGAGACTCTCAAAATATCAGTATTACATGAGTCAGAATATTATCTTCGATGTTATATTACAAATGGAAAATCTAAGTACATAAAGTTTAGGGATTTATCATCCAGGCCTAGCCAGTATATCATTGAAGTTTAGATCTGGCCCCAGTTCCTTAAGTCACACTCCAGTATTCTAAGTTCTCTAGGCAGCTGTCTTCCAGTGATCATTAACCTATGACAACTTAGCTTGCTACAAAGTTAAAAGAGTCAAACATCTTAAAAATACATAGACGTATGATCTAGTCCCAAATATATTTTCTAAAGAAAAAGAAAGTAAGATTCCCAGAAAATTACATAAAATAAGTCTTCCTAAAGAGAAGGATAAAGTACATTGTTTAAAATGGAATATCATGCACACATTAAAAATCATGCTTAAGGAGTATTTAGTTCTATGAAAAAAAAAAAAAAAACTCAAGACATAATACTAAACAAAAATATTGGCAAACCACATGTGCTATAATTCCAATTTTTTAAAAGTTGCATATGTACCTAATATATGAAATATATGGAAAAAGAAAAAAGACTAGAAATGGTCCTTCATGGATAATTTAAACTTTTTATATATTTCAATTTTGTTCATCTTTTTCTGAAATAAGCAAGTTACTTCAAAATAATAAAAATAAAATAATTCCATTTCAAAAGTAACAGCCTTTAGTGTAGACCAGTTTAAGCAGTTTTCTACTTTGTGGTGGCACAATGGGAGCTTTTGAGAAAGCATGAATGCTGAAATTTGGATAAATGGAGAAAATAGAGTGAAAAGTCACCCAAAGCAATCTATATCAAAGGCCATCTGTCATATAAATGAACTGAAGATGTCTTCCATATATTGACTTCTAAGTTGCCTACTTCTTCACAGCAAGTTGAATCCTATTAATTCAAATACCCACCAGGGCCAAAAATTGAACATGTCCAGTTATTTCATATGTAGCCCAAATATGCAGATTTTTGGACTTCCCTGGTGGCTCAGTAGTAAAAGAATCCACCTGCAATGCAGGAGATACAGGAGACAGGTTGGACCCCTGAGTTAGAAAGATCCCCAGGAGGAGGACATGGGAACCTACTCAATATTCTTGCCTGAAAAATCCCATGAACAGAGGAACCTGGCAGGCCTCAGTCCATGGAGTTGCAAAGAGTTGGACATGACTGAAGAGACTGAACATGGCACAGCGTGCAGATTTTTAGCTTTTTAGGGCCTGTCCGTGTTGCATTTACCAGGAAACTGTGTCCACCTCTGCCGACCACAGATAAGAAAAAGATCCCAAGTTATTCCTGCTTTCAAAGTCTTAGGCACGGAGTCCTCAGCCTCACCAGGCTGACATCATCTCAACAAGTAATTTTTCTCTTCTCCTTCTTTCTCCTAGGGGTTCCTTATCCCTCCTCCCCTTCTTACTAGCCCCCCAGTCTACAGCCTCTGGAAGGTTTCTGGCTGTGAGGGATTTCCTGCCTGCAAATCTGTCAAAGCAGTGTCCCCAGTAAAACTTGTGTGTGCTGCTGCCACCTCGTTTTCCTTGTTCAGGCCTGAAGTTCTTCTGATCCCCCTGCTCATTCCTTGTAGGATCGTCTTTGACCAAAAGTGAGGAGCCACTCTGTTTTTGGCTCAGAGAGCAAGTTCCACATACATTTTTTCAGGAAACAAAAATGCTAGTTTCTTCAATCAATAGAATTAGACTATCTGTATTCCCAAGGCATAACTCAGGGCCTTTGCTGGCCAAACCACTGTCCAGAATTCTCTTTTCTCCTCCCTTCGTCTGCTGTCAACTCACAACCATTAAAATATACCATTCACTTTTATCAATATAAATGAAAGCCTCAAGTTCTCATTAACCTTAATATTTTCCATTACATTTTTTTTATGTCATTGACTTTGCCTGGATAAGGTTTTCTTTTCTTTCTGTTTTTGACACACTTTAAATGCATATAGTCAAATTTCAATATTGAAAGACATTTGCTTCTGATGCTTAAACCCCCTCTACCACTTTCCCTGCCTTTATCTGATGAAACCCATGCTAGAAAGTAATCTCCTGATAGAAAATAGCACTGTGTAGGATTCTGTTACAAAATTATTCTCCACATTGAATTACAATGTGTCTCACTATAGATTAAACTTTATTTTTAATTCTCTACTTTGAGGGATAAATGGGACAGATTGGATTGCTCTATTAAATGGTCATCTTTCCTCTGTCTGAATGGAATCTTTTGTTCTCCAATTTAAAATTCCAATTCCTTCCACTTCTAATGATCATACTTCTAAGGATCTCTTAAGTTGTTTTCTACAAATTTACTGCAGTTTGCCCATGGTCTCCTTAAATTATGAGACCCAAAACTCATGAAGGGCTCTATATCTGATATCTACAGATAAAATCAAACAGGATTAGATCTTTACCTTCATTTGAATATTTTAATATCATGTTATTAGTTGTGGCAATCATAGTATTGATGTCAATGTTTACTTTTCTCTGGCTGAAGTAATATTGAAAGGACAGATCACAAAACAAGTGGAGTAATATTTACAGTCAAGTATCACTTCATGGAAAATAGATGAGGAAACAGTGGAAACAGTGGCTGACTTTAATTTTCTGGGCTCCAAAATCACGGCAGATGGTAATTGCAGCCATGAAATTAAAAGACGCTTACTCCTTGGAAGGAAAGCTACGACCATCCTAGACAGCATATTAAAAAGCAGAGACATTGCTTTGTCAACAAAGGTACATCTAGTCAAGGCTATGGTTTTTTTCAGTGGCCATGTATGGATGTGAGACTTGGGCTATACAGAAAGCTGAGCATAGAAGAATTGATGCTTTTGAACTGTGGTGTTGGTGAAGACTCTTGAGAGCCCCTTGGACTGCAAGGAGATCCAACCAGTTTATCCTAAAGGAAATAAACCCTGAGTATTCATTGGAAGGACTGATGCTGAAGCTGAAACTCCAATATTTTGGCCACCTGATGCGAAGAACTGACTCATCTGCAAAGAACCTAATGCTGGGAATGATTGAGAGCAGGAGGAGAAAGGGACAACAGAGGATGAGATGGTTGGATGGCATCACCGACTCAATGGACATGGGTTTGGGTGGACTCTGGGAGTTGGTGATGGACAGGGAGGCCTGGCGTGCTATGGTTCATGGGGTCACAAACAGTCAGATACGGCTGAGCGACTGAACTGAACTGAACAATGGGACACTTGTTGTGTGCATGCTAAGTCGCTACAGTCCAACTCTTTGTGATCCTATGGACTACAGTCCGCCAGGTTCCTCTGTCCATGGGATTCTCCAGGCAAGAATACTGGAGTGAGTTGCCATGCCTTCCTCCAGGGGATCTTCCCCACCCAGGGGTCAAACCTACATCTCCTGCATTGGCAGGTGTGTTCTTTACCACTCGTGCCCCCTGGAAAGCCTGGAACACTTGTTACTGATCCCAAAATCTAAACATTACCATAGCATGGTAGATGTAGAATTGTGGAAAGAAGGGAACAGATGGAGCGAGATTTTGAAGTGTTTTGTAAATTCTTTGCAATAATTAATTTCTGTCTTTATATCCTTTGTCTTCATAGAACTCTTGCCTTTACATTCTCATCCCTAAAGCCAATATCACCTCTATTGTGGAGAAACATAGGTATACTACTATAAAAATAGATACAGATGCTGCTGGTTGTATTTAATACTCTGATTCAAGGCTTAAAGCCAAGTTATTCTTCACCTTGGACCTCATGCCTGCCTCATCATCTTTCTCGTTTCCCCTTAAGGCTGAATCAACACTTTCTGAGATCTGGCCAAAATTTTCTCATTGTTATCCCTAGATGAAGCCACTGGGAGAAGTTTGGTGATCTAGGAGAGTCAGACACAGTCTTCATATATTTATTAAAAAGCATGCTATGAACAGGAGCTCAGTAGTAGGTCTGACTGCACCCATGGAGTACGTTGGACCATCTCCTCCCAGGGTAGAGTGTTGAGAACAAAATAGCCATGTCTCAGAATGTGCTTGCTACTAATGCATACTCTTCTTTAGAGACAAAGGTGTGATTGGTTCTTCTTAAATCAGGAAAGACCACATTGCCATTTATAACCGCATGGGATCACCTTTTCAAATTGTTTAAATAACATGGTCATTCTGTGGGCTTCAAATAATTACTATACTTGATAATATTACCTTTCAACACTCACTGCCCCCACCCCACTCCATTAAGAAGCCATCTAAGATACTCAGATGCCAGTTCGAATTTGTTGTGCATTTTCTTCTGCTGAAATTAGAGAACAAGGAGACTGAGGTTGACTGCATACTCCAGGAGAGAGAAATATAAATTTGGAGTCTGCCTCTACCAGATACTATAATTCTCACACAAAAACTTCAGGTAAGATACAATTCAAAAATTTTCATAATGTCTTTTTTACTTTTCTCTAATCCTATATTGTAGTTTCTTCATATAAAAATGTAAACTAGAATAGCTTGCATATGATTGGTTAGATTCTCAACTGTATAAGATAGAATCTAGTATCAAAACTTATTTAATTAAATGTTAGGTTATATGTGTGTTATTTATAAATATATAAGTAAGTATATTTAAGAAAAATAATATCTCACTTAAGTTGAGATGTTAACTGAACCACAAAACCACATAGGCCAGGAATTAAATGTAGAATGACCACTTTATTCTATATCTTATTACTTATTCAAGTCACATATACCAGATTTCTTGACCCTGAATATGGGACAGAGAGAAGAAAATATCAGACAGTAAGAAAAGTACATTTTTCTATTAAAGTACTTTAGCTAACAAAAAGCAAAAATAATCAGTTATAGACTATAAACACATTTTCTTTAAGAGGGAGAAAAATAAAACAGTTCACTTACCCACTTAAAAAGACAATTAAAATGTTTATAATTAGATACAGAAAAATAGTGAAAGCATAGATAGCAAAACCAGAGTGTGTGTTCACAAGCACACACACAAACATATACAAACAAACACATTTAAAGCATGATTATAACTCAGCAACAGTAAGAACGCACAGAGCATGAAGATGAGTGGATAGAGGGTACATAAAGAAAGACACAGTGATTCAAAGAGAGAGATAGCTTGGAGGAGGCCGTCTTGAGTAGACTCCCTTCATGGATCTTCTGTTTTCATGGACTGAGACTTTCTCCGATACAAGTGTGTTGCCTTGTTTTGTTGTAATTGTGTTCAAAAGATTGAGAGTGGGCTTCCCTGATGACTCAGTGGTAAAGAATTTGCCTGCCAATGCAGGAGACACAGGTTCCATCCCTGATCCAGAAAGATCCCACCTGCCATAGAGCAACTGAGCCCTTGCACCATGACTGCTGAGCCTGTGCTCTAGGACCCGGGTGCCACAACTACTGAAGCCCACACACCCTTGAGCCAGCAAGAAGAGAAGCCACAGCAATGAGAAGCCCATGAATTGCAACTTAGAGCGTAGCCTCTGCTCAGTGCAACTAGAGAAAAGCTTGCCCAGCAATGAAGACCTAGCACAGCCAAAACTAAATAAATAATTTTAAAAAAATAAAGAAATATTGACAGCAAGTAGTTGACATGATCAGATTTTTTAACCTATGTTTTGAACAGCAGGCATAGAGATTTTGTTGATGATTTGGATGTGAACTCTTGAGAGGTGTGGTGAGGATATGGCCAAAGTCTGTGGCCTGGGCAATTGAGTAAATGGAGGTGCTACTGGGTAATATGGCAAAGAAGCAAGGACCCACCAGTTCAGGGTGAGAAGAACCAAGAGATTTGTCATGGGCTTCTTGCCTTTTGGGCTTCCTTTGTGGCTCAACTGGTAAAGAATCCGCCTACAGTGTGGGAGACCTGGGTTTGATCCCTGTCTTGGAAAGATCCCCTGGAGAAGGGAAAGGCTACCCACTCCAATAGTCTGGCCTGGAGAAATCCATGGACTGTTTAGTCCATAGGGTCGAAAAGAGTCGGACACGGCTGAGTGATTTTCAGTTTCTTACATTTTGTTACATTCAGTAGCAAATGGAGATGTTGAATACAAAATTGGGTAGATAAATCTAGGTTGTAGAAGAGACTCCACAGCTAGGGAGAGAAAATGTGACTTCATCTCACATGGGTGGTTTCTATATCATGTGGCTAGTTGACAGATTACTAACAGAGAGAGCATAATTGGAAAAGGAAAATATCAAGGACTAAGTCCTTAAAAAAATGTATAGGTCAAGGGAACCTGAAGGAACTCTAACATAGAAGTCTCGAATAAAGAAGACAGAGATAGAAAAAAGAGAATGAATAGTCCATGAACAGAACTTCAGTTAATGTAGTTCAAAACTCAGAGTGCTTTAATGATATATGTATCACAGTAGCTATTTCTGTTCTGGCAAAATATATAGAGAGAGAGAAAGTGCCACCATGAAGTACTTTCCCATCATGTGATAAATTTCAATTGAGGACTGAGCCTGTGTCCTCAACTTGGGATAAATTTTCAATTAAAAGAAAATAATGTTAGTTTATAGTCTGAACCTCATCTATGCGTACCAGTTTCACTTAAAATGTTCAAGGTGACTGTGCATGAAGCTTACTCCTCTTAAGCAAGAAACTCTTGCCTACAAAGAAGTGAAGTGACATGAAATTCGCTCAGTCATGTCCAACTCTTTGTGACCCCATGGACTAT
The DNA here is from genome assembly GCF_963930625.1 of Muntiacus reevesi. Classification (NCBI taxonomy): domain Eukaryota; kingdom Metazoa; phylum Chordata; class Mammalia; order Artiodactyla; family Cervidae; genus Muntiacus; species Muntiacus reevesi. The sequence goes on along the minus strand of NC_089255.1, from coordinate 26,221,845 downwards.
AGCCCACCAGGTTCTTCTGTCCATGGGATTTTCCAGGCAAGAATACTGCAGGGGATTGTCATTTCCTTCTCCAGGAGATCTACCCAATCCAGAGATCAAACCCAGGTCTCCTGCATTGCAGGCAAATTCTTCACCATTTGAGCCACCAGAAAACATCTTTGCAGGTCCTCTGTCTACAAAGAGGATCAAGTTAAAAATGAAGAATACGTTGGAGAATTGTACAAACACTGAGAGGAATTAACAATGAAAATTGTGGAATCTTTTTATAGAGATCTTAAAAATAAGAAGGTACATGGACTTCATAATTGGCCTTGCTATAAGCAATCACTGATAAATATTGTGTTCTTTATCTCTTTTCCAACACTTCCAATAGTACATAAATAGAAACCCCATCTAAAACTATGCATGTGTTATTACTAAAGCTTACAGTAATAAACAAACTCTTGCTTTATGGCTATATATTCTCACAACATTTTCTTCTATTTACACAGAGAATGAACTGCACAATTGTTTAAATGCGTATGTGTCCTTATGTAGGTTTGGCTCAGGCGGACATTTCTGAACCATAAAACTAACAATATTGTAAAGCAACTATACTCAAATTAAAATAATTCTAAAAATAATAGAAATTTTTAAAAGGAATGAATATGGAAACTATTGATTAAAAGATGCATCAGACATAGGAACCAGTGACAAAATGTGAATTTTATTTGGCTCCTACTTCAAACAAACTGAAGAATTCCTTTCCTTCCAGTGGTTTCGACTCCATGCTTTCACTGCCAAGGGCCTGGGTTCAATCCTTGGTTGGGGAACTAAGATCCCACAAGCTGAGTGGGCATGACCAAAAAACAAATAAACAAACAAATAAATTGTAAGACAAAACAAAATAAATCTGACATAAAGCAATTGGAAATTTTAACTGTTTATAAAATTGAGGATTATTAATTTTTGGATTATATAGATATATTTTGATTATAGTTTTTAAAATTTTCCAGGGTTGCATGCTGAAATATTTTGTAATGAAATCATACACTTGGTATCTGCTTTGAAATAATATGGGAGGTATGGAAGTAGGTGGAGTTACAGCAAGTTTGCCCACCCATGAATAATTGTTAAAGCTATATGATAAATGTATAAGGATTCATTGTACTCTTCTTTTGCTTTTGTATATCCTCCATAATCAAAAGTAAAAAAAAAAATTATTCTTATTAAACTTTGCTTTCCATTTTCTGGGGGGAAAAAAAAAAAAGCCTCTGAATGGCAAGGAGTACCTACCTTGGTTTATGTATTGCTGAGGACACAGACAAAGGGAGATGTTAAATGGACCATGACAGGCATGAAGATCATGAAGATGAGGCCATAATAAGCCCCCACACTCCAAGTTCCTTGTTTCCTCCCAGTGTCACACGGGGTCAAAGAATGTTAAAAATCTTTAAGTAATCTAAAATCATGCTGCTCATTGAATTAATGTAAAGCAGTTCAGAAATATCTTAATGAGAAAACTTCTGTAGAGTCATTTGAAAGATAATAATGTCTTCCTATTGCAGTTTTAGGAGGAAAAAAAATGAAAAACCCAGGAGGAACTAATCACTCTGACCCTGTGAGTGAATTCATTCTTCTTGGATTCCCTTGCACCTGGGAGGTTCAGATCTTCCTCTTCTCACTCTTCTCTGTGATCTATGTATTGACACTAACTGGAAATTTGTGCATTATCTGTGCAGTGTGGTGGGACCACCATCTCCACACCCCCATGTACATCCTGCTGGCCAATTTCTCCTTCCTGGAGATGTGGTATGTCACTTCTACAGTCCCCAATATGCTAGCCAACTTTCTCTCTGAGACCAAGACCATCTCCTTCTCTGGCTGCTTCCTCCAGTTCTACTTCTTCTTCTCCACAGGTGGTACTGAAACCTTCTTCTTGTCTGCCATGGCCTTTGACAGGTACCTTGCCATCTGCAGGCCCCTTCACTACCCCACTGTCATGACGGTGCAACGCTGCATCAGAATGGGAGCCTGCTGCTGGCTGTGTGGCTTCTTGTACTTCCTCTTGCCTATTCACCTAATCTCTCAGCTCCCATTTCATTGTCTCAATAAGATTGATCATTTCCTATGTGACCCAGGACCCCTTATAAAGCTGTCCTGTGTGCCAGCCCCTGCCACTGAAATCATTTGTGCCACTTTTAACTCAGTCCTCATTTTCTCTACCTTACTCTTCATTACCAGCTCCTACACCCTGGTTATCAGGGCTGTGCTTAGGGTGCCCTCAGCAGAAGGTCGACATAAGGCCTTCTCTACTTGTGGATCCCATCTGGCTGTGGTGTCCCTGTTTTATGGTTCCATCATGATTGTATATGTGAGCCCAACAGCAGGCAATTCAGCAGAGATTCAAAAATACGTGACTTTGTCCTATATTGTGTTAACTCCGTTATTCAACCCTTTGATCTATAGTCTCCGAAATAAGGAGATGAAGGAGGCACTGAGAAACTTATTTAAGACAGTAAGATTTAGTCAAAAGCATGAAAGAAATCTCTGAAGAACTGTGTTCATAACTGAAATGATGTATGGGAAATAAATAATTAAAAGATTGGTATTCAATTGTACTAATTAAATTAGGAAAATGTGATTTGGAGGAGGAGAAACATACTCAAGTGTAATTAGATTTTCATTAAATTAAATGTATCCATTTTTATTGTTAGAGAAAATTTTATATTAATAATAAAACTTTTCAAATTCAAATAAAAATAATCAAAAGCCAGATGATCAGTCATCTTTCTGGCATTCAGAATGAATACTAGTTAATATTTGCTGCCAGTATCACATACATACATACTGGTACATGCGATCTGTCCAATACTTTAAATTTATTACCAGTATTTAGCTGGTGAGTCAAAAGTTTTGTATGCTAAACTTATAAAACAACATTTAAATTTTACTATCTCAATATTAAAAATATAGCAAAATGCATTCACCTTCTTATGAAACATTGATTTATCATAATTTCATTTCTTTACATTTTCTCACCAAAATTTAGTTAAAATAATTTTACTATTTGGACCCAGGTGGTATTAATACTTTTTCCATTGTATATTTACTTTTAAGAATTGTTTTTGGGAGAGCTCTCTTTTAAAAAACAAAGCCAAGCCTTTTCTTAATACATCATTTATGTCTTCTGTAGGTTAAGGTTAGAAGATAATGACTAGTGACTCTTAGGTATATTTCAAATTACAGAATTGTTAGATTTGCCTCTGCCAACTATCTCAAGAACACTAGTACCTCATGCTCTCAACCAGAATTTTCCTCATACCATAAAAAGAACCTGGACCCATTAGCTATCACTCCTTAATTTCCCCTCTCTCCAGTCCCTGTAAACAATTAATCTACTTTCTGTTTCTATGGATTTTCCTATTCTGGAAATTTCACATAAATGGAATCATACAATATGTGACCTTTTGTGACTGGCTTCTGTCACAACATAATGTTTACAAGGTTCATTTATATTGTAGCATGTGTTCAGTTTAGTTTAGTTCAATTGCTCAATCATGTCCAACTCTTTGAGACCCCATGGACTGGAGCACACAAGGCCTCCTATCCATTACCAACTCCTGGAGCTTGCTCAAACTCATGTCCATTGAGTCAGTAATGCCATCCAACCACCTCATCCTCTGTCGTCCCCTTCTCCTCTCACCTTCAAACTTTCCTAGCATCATGGTCTTTTCAAATGAGTCAGTTCTTCGAATCAGATGACGAAAGGACTGGAGTTTCAGCTTCAGCATCAGTCTTTCCAATGAATATTCAGGACTGATTTCCTTTAGGATGGACGGGTTGAACCTCCTTGCAGCCCAAGGGACTCTCAAGAGTCTTCAACACCACAGTTCAAAAGCATCAATTCTTCAGCCCACAGCTTTCTTTATAGTCCAACTTTCACATCCAAACATGACTACTGGAAAAGTAGTTTATTACTTTTTGTGGCTGAATAAAATTCCACAGTATGGATATACCACATTTTGTTTATCTAGTTAATTGCTGATGGCATTTGCTTGCATTATTGGTCTGTATGAGTTATACACAGACAAGTTTATTTTGTGAATACATATTTTCACTTTTTTAGGGTATATCTTTGGGAGAGGAATTGCTGGGTCATATGTTACTTCTCTGGACTTCCCAGGTGGCATTAGTGGTAAAGAACCCACCTGATAATGCAGCAGACTTGAGAGACATGAGTTCCATTCCCGGGTCAGGAAGATCCCTGGAGGAGGGCATGGCAACCCACTCCAGTGTTCTTGCCTGGAGAAGTCCATGGACAGAAGAGCCTGGTGGGCTACAGTCCATAGAGTTGCAAAGAGCTGGGCACGACTGAAGTGACTTAGCCCAGTACAGCACACAATATTGATATTACTGAATAGACTGTCTCATATCACATGTTTTCAAGAGGAATTCATTTGTTATGTCTTTGAGTTTATTATCATTTCTTGATCTAACCTTTAAAAATAAATTGTTGACATAATTTGTGATTAAGTGGGACTTCACAGAGATATTTAAAACATTGATTTAGGATAGGGAAAAAATGAATGAGAAATAAATTGTGGTAAAAGGAAACAATAGAATAGGCAAATTGTGGAATATGGAGTAAGTGGGAAAATGTAATTAATGAAAATACTATAATGATTGTAGTAAATAATATATAATAATAAAGTTCTTTTCCTTAAATACATGATAAAGAAAGCAAGTGTATAGAAAAAGTCTTAGTATGTCTAAACTATTGGTATTGTCAAAACTTTAGTTCACAATCATTTCCTTGTTTCTATAGGTTGAACAATTTCTATACTGTCAAATATCACTGTGTGAACATCATTTTATTTAATTGTCTTAATTGGCCATTTTTTCACATTACTGTACTTACAAATTTTTTTAATATGAAATATATTTGTCAGTCCAGTTAAAAAGTCATAACAGGGGCAATTTTGATGGTGGCCAAACTGGAGCAAATAATGTGCTTATAAATGTATGAGAGGAAGGAATTAAAGCAGCTGGTGTGTTATCCATTCACTCCCTTCACCATGAGGAAATTCCTGAGTAAAGGAAAGAAGACAGGGGAACCACACTAAATTCCTTATCAACTAGACTCCAAATAAATCAACTAGACTCCAAGTAAACCAACTAGACTCCAAGTAAATCAACTAGACTCCAAGTAAATCAACTAAAGGTATTTTCTAGAAAAAAACAAAACAAAAATGAACTTTAATCTCTTAAATTCCCCTATCAAAATGTTACTGATAAGGATCACCTATTATAATAAGAATCCAATATCCGTCTAGAGGCATGGATCTCTAGTAAATGTTATGTAAGTTATACAGCTCTTAGGGATGTAAAAAGGAAAATTTCCAAGTGACCTGGACACATCAGATTACATTTTACTAAATAAATAATGCCATCTTGCTTATTTAACTTATATGCAGAGTGTGAACTAAGTCATTCAGTCATGTCCAACTCTTTGTGACCCCATGGACTGTATACCATGGCAGGGATACTGGAGTGGGTTGCCATTTCCTTCTCCAGGGGATCAACAGAGCATATCACAGTAAGTGTCAGACTGGGTGAATCACAAGCTGGATTCAAGATTGCCAGGAAAAGTATCAACAACCTCAGATTTGCAGATGATAACAGTATAATGGCAGGAAGTCTAGAGAAACTAAAAGGCTTTTCATGAGAGTGAAAGAGGAGAGTGAAAAAGCTGGCTTGAAATTCAACATTCAAAATCTAAGATCATGGCATCCAGTCCCATAACTTCATGGCAAAGAGAAGAGGAAATGTGGAAGCAGTGATAGATTTTATTTTATTGGGCTCCAAAATCACTGCAGACAGTGATTGCAGCCATCAAATTAAAAGACACTTGCTCCTTGGAAGGAAAGCTATCACAAAACTAGATAGCATATTAAAAAGCAGAGACATCATTTTGCCAACAAAGGTCGATATAGTCAAAGCTATAGTTTTTCCAGTAGTCATGTATGGATGTGAGAGTTGGACCATAAAGAAGGCTGAGCACCAAAGAATTGATACTATTGAATTGTGGTGCTGAAGAAGACTCTTGAGAGTCTCTTGGACAGCAAGGAGATCAAACTAGTCAATCCTAAAGGAAATCAGCCCTGAATATACCTTGGAAGAACTGATGCTAAAGCTGAAGTTCCATACTTTGACAACCCGATGCAAAGAGCCAACACACTGGAAAAGACCCTGATGCAGGAGAAAGATTGGAGGCAAAAGGAAAAGGGGGCAGCAGAAGATGAGATGGTTGGGTAGCATCACCGACTCAATGGACATGAATTTGAGCAAATTCTGGGAGATAGTGGTAGACACGAGACTGGCATGCTACACTCCATGGGGTCACCAAGAGTCAGACAGGACTTAGCAACTGAACAAAGACAAATAAATATTACTGTGAAATGGGCAATCTTATCTGCTAGTGAAACTGTACCCAGTTCCATAGGAACACAAAAGACAAGATTTACTAGTCTATCTATATGTGGAATCTTAACAAAACAAAAAGCACAGAATTCATAGAAAAAGGGATCAGACTTGTGGTTACCATAAATAGTGTTAGCAGGAGGTGGATTTGGAGATAGGTGGTCAAAAGGTACAAAGTTCCAGTTAAAGATAAATAAGTACTAGGGTGAGTCTCTTGATGAGGGTGAAAGAGGAGCGTGAAAAAATTTGGCTTAAAACTCAGCATTCAAAAAACGAAGATCATGGCATCCAGTTCCAACACCTCATGACAAATAGATGGGGAAACAAAGGAAACAGTGAGAGACTTTATTTTGGGGGGCTCCAAAATCACTGCAGATGGTGACTGAGCCATGAAATCAAAAGATTCTTGCTCCTTGGATGAAAAGCTATGACAAACGTAGACAACACATTAAAAAGCAGGGACATTACTTTGCCAACAAAATTCCATCTAGTCAAAGCTATGGTTTTTCCAATAGTCATGTATGGATGTGAGAGTTGGAACCATAAAGAAAACTGAGCACCAAAGAACTATGCTTTTGAACTGTGGTGCTGGAGAAGACTCTTGAGAGTCCCTTGGACTGCAAGGAGATCCAATCAGTCCATCCAAGGAAATCAGTCCTGAATATTCATTGGAAGGACTGATGCTGAAGCTGAAACTCCAATCTTTTGGCCGCCTGATGCAAAGAATTAACTCATTGGAAAAGACCCTGATGCTGGGAAAGATTGGAAACAATGGCAGACTATTTTCTTGGACTTCAAAATCACTTCAGATTGTGACTGCAGCAGTGAAATTAAAAGACGCTTGCTTCTTGGAAGAAAAGCTATGATAAATGTGGACAGAGTGTTAAAAAAAAAAAAACAGAGACAATTGATTTGCCAGCAAAGGTCTGGATAGTCAAAGCTATGTTTTTTCCAGTAGTCTTGTATGTATGTAAGAGTTGTACCATAAAGAAGGTTGAGTGCCAAAGAATTAATGCTTTTGAATTGTAGTGCTGGAGAAGACTCTTGAGAGTTCCTTGGACTGCAAGGAGATCAAACCAGTCAATCCTAAAGGAAATCAACCCTGAATATTCCTTGGAAGGACTGATACTGAAGCTGAAGTTCCAATACTTTGGCCACTTGATGCAAGGAGCCAATTCATTGGAAAAGACTCTGATGCTAGTAAAGGCAGAAGGCAGGAGGAAAGGGGGACAACAGGATGAGATGGTTGGATAGCATCACTGACTCGATGGACATGCGTTTCAGCAAGCTCCAGAAGTGGGTGATGGACGGGGAAGCCTGGCATGCTGCAGTCCATGTGGTCGCAAAGAGTTGGACATGACTGAGCAACTGAACAACAAGTACTAAGGGTGTAATGTAAAACATGATGACTATAGTAAACAATAGAAAGAAAAAGAAAGTGAAGTCACTGAGTGTAGAATTGATGCTTTTGAACTGTGGTGTTGGATAAGAATCTTGAGAGTCCCTTGGACTGCAAGGAGATCCAACCAGTCCATCCTAAAGGAGATCAGCCCTGAGTGTTCACTGGAAGGACTGATGTTGAAGCTGAAACTCCAATACTTTGGCCACCTCAGGTGAAGAGTTGACTCATTGGAAAAGACCCTAATGCTGGGAAGGATTGGGGGCAGGAGGAGGAGGGGATGACAGAGGATGAGATGGATGGATGGCATCACTGACTTGATGGACATGGGTTTCTGTAGACTCCGGGAGTTGGTGATGGTCAGGGAGGCCTGGCGTGCTGCAGTTCATGGGGTCACAAAGAGTTGGACATGACTGAGAGACTGAACTGAACTGAACTTCCCATTCAAAGTAATCCCAATCAAAATTCTAGCAATAATTTTTGTGTGAATTGAAAAGTGGATCATAAATTTATGTGGAAATGTATTAAGCTAAGACTGCCAAAAAAAGTTGAAAGAGAAGTAAATTGAGGAGAGTTACCCTACTAGATATCAAGACTTATTAAATAGCTATGATAATTAGAGGATGCAGAACTGGTCAACAGGTACAAAAAAATAGTTGGCATTAAATAGAGAATCCATAAAGCAATCCATGTATATACTAACACTTAAAATAACAAAAATATATACACTATGAAAACAGTGTTTAAATATTTAGTAGTGCTATTGTAAATTCTGTGTTAATCCTAAAGGAGGGAAGGGTCACTTTCCTATGAAGAAGATGATAAAAATAAGACTACATACAGGGATAAGACTATATACATAACAGGGATGGACTTAAAGATTTCTTTATTTGTTTGTTTTTCTACCAAAATGAAAAAATCTAGGTCAAATGGATTCTCTAGGTCAAACGTTGAAAATGAAATTTGACTTCTATTTCTTACAGAGAAGTTAAGCTCAAAATGATTGTAGATCTTAAAAGTGAAAGTTAAGATAGTAAATCTTCTAAAAAACAAAGTTGAATGCTTTCATAACTTTGAAATAAGCAAAAAAATGATTAACTAAAAAAATTAGACACATTAAAATTTAAAATTCTGTTCAATAAAAAAATGAGACTGGAAAAATAAGCCACATAATTAGGAGAAAATACTAGGAATGCATATAACTCATAAAATGTGTTGTTTAAATCTTTAAAGTGAAAAATTCCAAGTAGAAAAATGGGCAAGACTCTTAAAAAGTCATTTTGCTTTCTTTGCAATAAGCAGTTTTCTATTGTACAGTGTAGAATCATTTAATAAGTGAACAGTCTTAGAAATCAAATTAATCTTTGAATCCTTAAGAAAAATAAAGCTGTGTTATCTTGAGGAACTTTAACTCATGTTTCTGAATCTAATTTTCTACTTGCAATTTGGGACTAATTAATGCATTTAAAATAATACATATAATGGCATAGAGTAGGCATTCAAGGATGAAAAGTACGTTGTTTTTATTCTGCCTTATTTTTTTGTATTTTGGTCCCATATTAAGAAAAATAAAAACCGCATGTGTGTCATATTTTTATTTTAGGGCTTATATTGTTGATTCTTACAACTGATTTCAATTCACCTAATTTATAATTCTGCAAGAAAGAGGATAAATTTTGTTTATAATTTGAAATTTTTAGGAATTTGTTTTTAAGGACTGAAGACTGTATTAAATACACCATGATCCATAAATGCTATGGGTATTTGAATGGAAAAACTGGCCTGTATATTAACATTAAAATAGATCTGTTAAATGCTGATTTTATATTAACTAGTGTACTAAATTTCAAGAATTAACCAGGTAAGGCATACATACGCCCAGGTAAGGGCAGACCCTGCCCTTAGAGAACTTGCAATTGAGTTTTATGCAAATGTTTAATAATAATTTAAAGCATAAATATTAGTCCCTGCAACTAAGATAACAACAACAAAAAAAAAACATTAGGCTTTACATTTTTTACATTTTTTTTCATTTTTATGGAGTTAATGGAAGCCAAATACAGAATAACCCCCATTGTTATTCTAACCTCCACTGTTATTCCTTATGTATTCCTTATTCCTTATCTACTGCTGTTATTTCATTCTCTTTCTATTCTCTCTCATGTAGCTTTTCTTTAGTATTTGGGTAAAAAGCTTTGTTAAATATTAATTCAGTTGCCTCTTGACAAAAGGTTAAGTGAAAGGCTTGAGGGAAAGAGTGAATATTACAGAAATTTTCCAAATGGAGTTAGGAGAAAATTCAAGAGAAGTTTATTCAGATGCTATCTATCAGGATGAAGGTATGACTTGGCTGAATGAATTTAAGCTTCTCATTTAAAGAGTTTAAACTCTCACTTAAAAAGTTAAAGCTCAGTTAAAGGCATAGGAAGACTGATTAGATAATCCCCTCACAAAGAGGGATTATTAGTGTTTGAATTTTAGATAAATATTTCATGGTGTTCTACTGGTTGACTAACAAGTTGTTGAAATTCCATGAATTATATTAGCCCTATTTCTGGACTTGGAGACAGACATAACATGTAGATGTAAATTGAATGCCTAGAATTTTCAACCTCTTTTATAAGGTCTATATGTTGTCAATTTGAAGTGCTTCCAGTGAGATTTTAGGCATTAATATGCCCCTTGGAATGTAGGTAGTAGTTTCTGAATCTCTTCAGAGCATTTTTTATCTCTTTATTTCTGAGGGTATAAATGGCTGGATTTAGGAGAGGTGTAATAACAGAGTAAAACACAGCAAGAAATTTGTCCACCCAGGTGATGCTGAGTGGCCACACATAGATGAAGATGCAGGGCCCAAAGAAGAGCAGCACCACTGTGATGTGGGCAGTGCAGGTAGAGAGTGCCCTAGAGGTACCAGCTTTAGAGCTTCGGCGAACAGTAAGAAGAATATATGTGTAGGATATCAGCAGCAGTATAAAGCAGGTCATGGCCAGAACCCCACTGTCAGCATTCATTAATATTCCCAAGTTACAGGAATCAATGCAGGCAAGCTTGATTACCAGTGGTATATCACAGAAAAAGCTGTCGATTTCCTTGGGGCCACAGAAAGGCAATTGCACAATCACAACCATTTGACTCACGGCATGCACAGAGCCAATGGTCCAGGAAGTTGCCACAAGCCCAATGCACTTTTGCAGGTTCATTATGGTTGAATAGTGGAGTGGCTTGCAGATGGCCACATAGTGGTCATAGGCCATTACCACCAATAGCACCATCTCACCCCCTCCAACAAAATGCACAAAGAGGATCTGGCACATGCAGCCTCCAAAGGAAATAGTCTTGTTCTCTCTGACAAAGTCTGTGATCATCTTAGGAGTAGTTACTGAAGAAAGCCACATATCAACAAAGGACAGGTTGACCAATAGGAAGTACATGGGAGAATGCAGATGGGAGTCAGTGATGATTAAGATCATGATGACAATATTTCCAGATACAATGATCAAATATAGCATAAAAAATATCAGTAAGAGTAAGACTTGCTTATTCCATGACTGGCAAAGTCCCAGAAGCATGAATTCTGACACTACAGACAGATTTCTTTTATCCATTTTACTCAGCATGTCCTCTAAAATAGCCTAGAGAGAAAGACAGATTGTCAGTTAGTAGGACGGGAAAGGGTACTTATTTTCTCGACATTGGTTAAAATTTATCTCACTGAAATTTAAATTTCATTGAAATTTAGCATCTATATCTGAAAGTGAAAAGTATAATTGGCAAGATAAATATTGGTAAAAAACTCAGGGTAGTGTGCCCACAAGAGAAGTAAAATGCCTAAAACTGGCTTTCCAAGATCGGGTTCTTATGAATGATTGAGAGGGTTCTTTCACAATGAGGAAGTGAGAAAGGTGGACAGCAAAATGAAAGGCTGAGAAAAGATTGTTGGGCCACCTAGAATCTAGCTTCACTCTGCTTCTCCAGTGGAAAGAATCTGGATGGGTGACCAACAACAACTGTTATAAGTTAATAACTAAAATTTAAGTAGTCTACTTAGGAAGACGATGGTGAACAGATACTGAAATCAAGGACAAATGACATGGCACAAAATTACAGTTTCTCTGTGTTAAGCATAATGATCTCTTCAAGCCTCAGTTAAACTCTGGGAAGACCCAGAGGCATGGGGAACACATGTAAATCCATGGCTGATTCATGTCAATGTATGGCAAAAACCACTACAATATTGTAAAGTAATTAGCCTCCAACTAATAAAAATAAATGAAAAAAATACATAAATAAAGCTGCTAAGAGAATAGATCTGAAAAATTCTCATCACAAGAAAAAAAGTATGTGAGGTGATGGCTAATAACTAAATTTATTGTGGTAATTATTTCACTATATATATGCGCATATATATATATATCTCAAATCATTAAGTTATACACTTAAAACTTATATAATGTTATATGTCAATTATATGTTAATAAAGCTGGAGGAAAAAAAAAGTTTTTAGTTTATTACTCTAAAATATGGGCTTCCCAGGTGGCTCAGTAAAGAATCTGCCTGCAATGCAGGATACTCAAGTTTCCATCACTGAGTCAGGAAGATCCGCTGGAGAAGGGAGTGGAAACCCACTCCAGCATTCTTGCCTGGAGAATTCCATGGACAGAGGAGCCTAGCAGGATACAGTCCATGGGGTCGCCCAGAGTGAGACGTGACAGAACAACTAACAATTCCACCTAACTTTTCAAGTATATGTTGGGACAAGCTTTTTTAGGAGAGAAGCTATACGGAAGGCCATATAAAAAAATACCATGGCATGATAATTCAAATGCAAAATAAACACACAATTCACCATTAGTTAGGATCACAATTAAACACAATTGATTTAGTAAACTGAATCTATTAGGAAAAAAATGTCAGGGGAGTGTTATGTGAGAAAGGGATTGACCAAAGTTTCCACTTTGGTGGAACCCAGACTCACGATCTGATTTAATGACCTCTGAACAGAGTGGGAGTCCCTTGGACTGCAAGGAGATCCAACCAGTCCATCCTAAAGGAGATCAGCTCTGGGTGTTGGAAGGACTGATGCTGAAGCTGAAACTCCAGTACTTTGGCCACCTCGTGCAAAGAGTTGACTCACTGGAAAAGACCCTGATGCTGGGAAGGATTGGGGGCAGGAGGAGAAGGGGACGACAGAAGATGAGATGGATGGATTGCATCACCGACTTGATGGACCTGAGTTTGAGTAAACTCCAGGAGTTGGTGATGGGCAGGGAGGCTTGGCGTGCTGCGAGTCATGGGGTCTCAAAGAGTCGGACAAGACTGAGTGACTGAACTGAACTGAACTGAACAGAGGTTTTTTATAACTCAAGTTTATCAATAGAAAATATTTACCTTCAACGATGCCAATGGATTACTTGAAATATTGCCATAAAAATTTTAAATGCATCTTTTCTAAAGTGAAAATAAGCTATAGACATGTGTAAGCAAAGTACGTCTTTGTTAGTACTGACTAATGTGAAGTTAAAACTTTAGAGATCACCTCTAAATGGAATAATGATATTGTTCATATTCATCCTGAAGTAAATTGAGAATTCCTCTCAAGCTGACTGGTGGAAAGGTAGTTATATCTCTCTCTTTCCATTTTATTTATTTCCCTAGACCTCATTTTATTTTTAGGCTGTTGCATCTCCTTTTTTAAATTTTATTTTTTTATTGAAATATAACTAATAACTAATATAATAACTAATGTTGTGTTAGTTATTTAGGTGTACAACCAAGTGATTCAGTTATACACACACACATGCGCGCACACACACACACACACATATTTTTCAGATTCTTTCCTTTATAGGTAATTTTAAATATTTAGTATAGGTCCCTGTGCTATAGAGTATGTCATTATTAGCTATCTATTTATATATAATAATGCATATATGTTAATCCCAAACTCCTAATTTATCCCATCCCACCCCTTTCCCCTTTTATAACCATAAATTTGTTTTCTATGTCTGTGGGTCTATTTCTCTTTTATGTATAAGTTTATTTGTACATACATTGCATCTTCTTTTATCCTTTGAAATCTCAAGGGTGGTACCAAGGAGAGCAGGTGAGCAAAGATGAAAACCATTACCTCATCATGAGCACTGGTTTTCCCTTCCCTTACACTGAGAACTAAGAAGCATAGATAAAGGATGGAAAGAAAGAATTTCTTAAAGGAATTAGGTAAGTCACATATTTGCTGTGAGAATGGGAACATGTGATAATAGTTTCACAACTAACAAATAAACATAATGTCCATAATATTTATTTAATTTCTAAAGAAAAATATTCTGATATTATAACCAAAAGGCCTATGTCTCCTTAGAAATTTGAATAATTTGACCTTTACCTTGAACTTAACTTTTGTCAAGGTAAATCTTTCCAAAACTAGTTTTCAATAATTAGTTTTGCACCAGTTGGAATAAGAGACATGGAAGATAGATAATAGCAAAAGTAGAATTTCAACTGCGTGTGAGAGAGAAATTTGCTAAAAGATGAATATGTACATTGCAAGGGAATTTTATCAATAAGAAAACATATTTTTTTCATCAGTTTTGAAATTGCTAATATTTCACAATGTTAGTAGAGATATTATTTGATCAATATCAGTCCAACATTTGGGATAATTCATAGAATAACCATGGACTTCTTAAAATAGTCAGATCTAGTCTGAACCATGTTACTTATTGACTTTATGCCTTTGAGCTAAATTTATTTCTGTTTCCATTTCCTCATCTGTAGAAAAGAGAACACTCAATCTAATAGACTTGTAGTCAAGTCAGGAAATATACCAAAAGCAATTAAAATTTTGATAGTGTATGTTTAATAAATATTAGTTATTTCCTTTCTTCATTCATTAATATGCAACCTAAAGCACTACAGTTTCCAAAACTTACTGGCAAAAATCTTAGTGAATGGCCAACCACCTTCTGTAACCAAAATACATGGGATAACCTTTCTTTGTGGGCTTCCCTCGTAGCTCAGCAGGTAAAGAATCTGCCTGCAATGCAGGAGACCCCAGTTTGATCCTAAAATACCTACTGCTTATATTTTCTCTAAAATAATAAGTAGATGCTTAGCAACCCTATAGGATGTAGATGCAAGTGAATTATCAGACTTGCTTCTTGCTTTCCTCGAGCTTAACAACATTTTTACCTTTCAATTCTGCTTTTATCTGGGAGGCATTTAACATTTTAAAAAGACTGACAAGGAGTAGAGACACATTCCTTTAAGTCACCTTTGGAATTCTGTAACTTAAGGTGGATTTTCACAAAAGGAGGTGGTGAAATTGAAAATTTTGAATTTTTTAGTTAGGATTAGTGAAATTGAAAAAAATAAGGAAAGGAGATAAACTGAGTTACTCTTTTTGAGTATTAAACTATAGCAACATACTTTTCATCATAGTCTGGATGCAATGTCCTTCCATTAATTTTTTTCATGATAGTAATCCTAAAGCTGTGAGATTCTCAACATTTATAATATTGCAAAGAGAAACTTGGACTCAGAGAATTTAATAGATTGCCTGATATAAACATGGAAGAGGTACACAGGGAGATACCCCAAGTTCCTTCTTCTACCTAAAGTTGCCTTCCTTTTTTCTCGTTATGAATTTTAATCCTGTTAATCCCATAATAAATGAATTTTATATCACTTCTCATGGGATATATAACTTTTTTCACTTCTATCTCTATGCTAAAATTTGTATTGGTATGCAATACTCTTTCTGATATAAAGCACTTATTTTCTTAAATGGTAAGAGCCATTTAGCCAGAATAGCTGGAAGTTGTTCATAATCAAGTAGCTGTCAAAGCCCTGTGATCTCCCAAAGCAGACTTGAGAGCATCTCTGAGACACAGCATCATGATGATACATACATTTGTTAAAGAAACCACAGAAATTCCAGTAGGAATAGAATACGAGGAGAAGACCCATGAATGATCTCTTTAGAGTTCAGAAGTTAAACGAGCCATACTCAGTTCCAAGCATAACAGGCATGTATGAGACAGAAACAGATATATTTTTTAAATTCTTTTAAAGAAGAGTCCCAGAGAATATGAGATAACTTACCATACACAATTTTCTGTAAGACCAGATTACTTTTTACTCTTCTCTTCTAATATATGCTTGAGATAATCTCCATTATTGGGTAGAGTCAGTATCTATGCAAGAACTTCCCCTCAGCCTGACACATATTTACCACTGGAAAGAATCCCTTGAGTGAGATTTTCCTATTCTCCGTTTTGGACAGAATAAGAATCATGAAAATAATTTTCCTTGGACATCTCTTGGGAACTTCTTTGTTCAGAGCAATAAATTTTGCATATTCTGAGAATCAAAACAGGGAGACAAGAAAGCGAAGTTTTAGATTATTTTTCATTTAATGTATAAGTACTAGGCAGATGTCTTCTGCAATCTTAGTCTCTAACTAAATCTAAATCATCAGATACAATTAAGGTTTTATTAATAGTTTCAGTTCCAAGAGAAATCCTATCTTGACCACTATGATATATGACCACCAACAGAAAACCTTGATATGGATGGCATGCTCTAATGCATGCCTAATGTTTTCTAAATAGACAGGGAATGTTGACCACCTGACTAATTTGTTTCAACATTATCTGTGATTACTTCAGGTCCTGATAGTTATGCACTGGATGTCAAATTATTAAAATATCTTCAAAAGAACACTGATATTAGCATAAAATATATTTAATTTGATCTTTTAGTTCTTTTAAATAATTTTATTGTGTTGTAATTAATATATAACAAACAGCACATACTTAAAGTGTGCAATTTGATAAAGTTTGACATATGTGTTCAACAATGAACATCATCACAATCAAGATAGTGAACATATCCATCAGCCTTTATGCTCCTTGATAATCTCTCCTTAATAGAAAAGATACATGCATCCTGTTCACTGCACAATTATTTCAGTAGCCAAGATACAGAAACAATTTAAGTATGCATCAGTATAAGAAAGGATAAAGAAGATGTGACCTAGATATATATAAATATATATAGACACAATGGAATATTAGTCAATGAAATAATTAAATTCTGCCATTTGCTAAAACATGGATAAGCTGAAATGTATTATATGAAATGAAATAAGTCATACAGAGAAAGGCAAATGCTGTGTGTTATCACTTATATGTGATTTCAAGCCATTTCTTCAATGAGCTTCCTAAGAAATCTGTCATAATGAGTTGTAACCTACATACATCTCTCTTTCCCTCTGAGTTTCTTTCCCATCTGTGAATATAATATTGTCAGGCACCTTGGAGTTGTCTCCTTTTTTTACTCTGGTGCACCAGATGTTGATTTTACAAATAATTGTGCTTGTTGTTTAGTCGCTAAGTCATGTCCTACTGTAGACTGCCAGGCTCTTCTGTCTATGGGATTTCCCAGATAGCAACACTGGAGTGGGTTTCCTTCTCCAAGGGATCTTCCTGACCCAGGGATCAAATCTATGTTAACTGCATTGGCAGGCAGATTCTTTACTACTGAGTCACCAGGGAAGCCAATACAAATAATAAAACTCAGATAACAAAAAATAAGAATTCCATATATTCAACAAATATTTAAAGTGGATAAATAAATGCAATGTATTTTTATCATCTTGATTTAGTTCAAACTTGAATAATACTTCTTGTCTACAATCTTAAAATCTGGGAGGGGGGGAAAAGATATGTACACAAACAAGTAAACATAAAGCAACTTATAAAGCGTAAAAAGAAAGATATGCAAATGGTGAACTAAAAATTCAGAGGTGGAAAGGGTGCTTCCATTAGGGGAATAAGGAGAATTATTATGGGGAAATGTCATTTGAACTAGACCTTGAAGGATAGATGGGATTTTGCAGATACTTCTGTTTAGTCATTCAGTTATATCCAACTCTTTGTGACCCCATGTCAGACTTCCTTGTCCTTCACCATCTCCCGCAGTTTGCTCAAACTCATGTCCGTGGAATCAGTGATGCCATCCAACCATCTTGTCCTCTGTTTTCCACTTCTCCTGCCCTCAGTCTTTCCCAGCCAGCATCAGGGTCGTTTCTAATGAGTTGGATCTTCGCATCAGGTGGCCAAAGTATTGGAGTTTCAGCTTCAACATCAGCCCTTTTAAGGAATATTCAGGATTGATTTCCTTTAGGATTGACTGGTTTCTCCAACACCGCAGCTCAAAAGCATCAATTTGCAGATATAGAGGGAGGTAATGAGAATTCCATATAGAGAGAGTGGCCACAAAGAATCAAATATGAAAAACTGAAAGCTCCTCAGAGAATGAAATGCTGTCCAAAATTATTCTGAAAGAAGGAGTAGGAAAAGGTAAGAAAGAAAGTCATTTGAAGTCTATTTGTGGAGAACTGGGAAAATTTTGAATAAGGAAACCACTGGTGGATTTTAAGCAGGCAAATGATAAAATCAAGACTGCTTTAGGGGTTTCTTAGTATCACCAAGAGGTAATAAAGTCTAAGTAATCTTTTTCCTCTTTAGTCTTTCAGTGTAAAGAGTTTGCTTTTATATGTTAATTGGGAAATCACACGTTCCTCTGAAGTATTTTAGTCAATAAGCTTAAATATTGATAATTCTCACTCTTTTCTCTCATATCTAAAGGCTTCTATCATACTGCCCTTCTAAAAGATATTTCTAAATTCTCCAAATTTTTATCACCAATGTCCTACGGTTACTATATCTCAACATTTGCCTCATTGGAGTCTCTGCACATCCCCTCTCTATTCTCCAAAATATGCACAATGATATTTGAAATATTCCTATCAGAACTTTGGCTGACATACTGTCTTTTTTGCTACACAAACTGTGTTTTTTGGAAACTTTTGGAATCTATATTTCAGGTGGGCAAGTTATTTGTGAACAATGGGGCCTCAGAGAAGTTGCTACTTCTCTTTATTAATCCCTCAGAGAATGTGGACTAATTTAACTTTATATGGAAACTTTGGCTTGGAAGAGAACTTCCCTAAAGCTATAGAGGCCATGTCTCAGGAGAACCTGTGATAAAGAAAGTGAAATTTTAATTTTGTGAAGCAATAAACTCTTTATCCAGCTAGAGACAGAAGGATATGATTTATTAAACAGGTCCTTAGAGATCTGGTCAGCATCAAAACTACAGGTCTTTCTTTCAAGCATAGCAGAGAGTCCTGACACCATTACGCCAATCCCCTTTCATCCCCATCTCCTTTTATTGATTTCTTAATGCTCTTGATTTGGAGCGATTTTAAAAGGATTTAGATCACTAAAAGATGCACAAACTTCTACCAAAGCATTATGAAAGACTTCTCAGAACGCTGGTATGGAAAATAAGTGGGAGAAAATTACTTTTGATAATTTTGTGTTTGTGCTGAGAGTATAAGCCTTCATAACTTTTAGGACTCACATCCCTGCATATTTCCACACGAAAAAAAATTTCAAAAAACTCAGATATCTGGCATCCTTTCCATGAGAAAACAGAGTAAAAAGAAATTTGCTTATGACAAAAAGCATTTGCCTTCTCTTGAATCATGGAAATGTTTTAATTTAAACTAGCATATAAGTAAAATCAATCCCAAAAACTTGTGGGAAAAAAATACTACAAAATATAGTCCCTTACCTAGCTTTTTTTCCTACAAAATTTTAAGTAAAAAACCAAGTGCAAACTGAAAGCCACTGATTTCTAGAGAATCACTGTAACATTACAAAGCCAGCGTCGGTGAGTAACACTATGCTCTTATATTTTTATTTTGCAGAAAAACAGAGGTACTGCCTTTAAAATGGTTACTACCAACTTACTGTAAAATATGTCCATTTATTTTTCACATTTTAATGATATGATGAGGGATATATTCAACTGAGAGTAAATTGTAAAACCTTCTCTGCTGAGTATTTCACCGTAAGATGGGTTTAGTTAAAAAAAAAAAAAAAAAAAAACTAGTACATTTATGGTGTTAACTTTGTGTTACAGGCTATACAGAAACTGTCATAGTTCATCTCTGTCCCCAAAATAGCAAGCTTACAAAATGTGTTTAAAGTTCTCTAGTTCTATCAAAGTAAGGCAGAGATTCAGAAGCAGGCAAAAGTTTGTTTCTGTGCCACCAGCTACCTACTATGCCCAGGACTCAGAGTATATAGCCAAGAACAAGCGAACTATATTCTCTTCCTAACTGATGAATTTTTGGAAAAATATCTTCTCCTCATTCTCAAACAAGAACACATTTGAAACTAATTCTAAATGATAAATACATGTCTTTTGAACTTGCAGGTTACTGACCCAATGAACATCTCTGAGCCAGATTCCTGCTTTGTCTTTGTAAGAGAGTTTATACTCCTAGGTTTTTCTTGTGAGTGGAAGATTCAGAGCCTCCTCTTCTCACTCTTCCTTACAGTATATGCTCTGACCTTAACAGGGAATGGGGCCATTATTTGTGCTTTATGGTGTGACCAGCAACTCCACATCCCCATGTACATATTCCTGGGGAGTTTCTCCTTTCTAGAGATCTGGTATGTTTCTTCTACAGTCCCCAAGATGTTGGTCAACCTTCTCTCAGATAAAAAGACCATCTCCTTTGTTGGATGTTTCCTGCAATTTTATTTCTTTTTTTCCTTGGGAACGACTGAATGCTTACTTTTGACTGTCATGGCTTTTGATCGGTACCTTGCTATCTGCCGTCCCTTGCACTACCCTAATATCATGACTGGGCATCTCTGTACCAAACTGGTCCTTATCTGCTGGGTCTGTGGATTTCTGTGGTTCCTGATCCCCATTGTTCTCATTTCTCGGATGCCCTTCTGTGGACCAAACATCATTGACCATGTTGTGTGTGACCCAGGGCCACTGTTTGCATTGGCATGTGTCTCTGCCCCCAAAACCCAATTGCTTTGTTACAGTCTAAGCTCAGCAGTTATCTTTGGGAACTTCCTCTTCATCCTTGGGTCCTACACTCTTGTCCTAACAGCTGTGTTGCGTATGCCTTCAGCTACTGGGAGACAGAAAGCCTTCTCCACCTGTGGGTCTCATTTGGCTGTGGTATCCCTGTTCTATGGCTCTCTCATGGTCATGTATGTGAGCCCAGGACTTGGACATTCTGCTGGGATGCAGAAAGTTGCAACTTTGTTCTATGCTATGGTGACCCCACTCTTCAATCCCTTTATCTATAGCTTCCGGAATAAGGAGATAAAAGCAGCCTTGAAGAAACTTCTTGGGAATTTCAACATAATGTAAGACATTCTAGATGATCCATCCATTGTCAGGTCAGTATAGTCTAACATAAAACAACCAGAATTATATTGTTATCTAAGCTTCAAATATGGGTCTAGTGATGTTAACTTATATCAGCCTGTGAAATAAAACATTTATGAGGCCACTTATAATCATAAAATGCTGAGACTTTATAGATAAATGGTAGTGTTGACTTCCTCCTTGGCATTTAGCCTGCATGTTAAATAAGAAATGTACACCACATTTAGGTGTTTTTTGAACAGTTAATATGACTCACTTGTGATCAAAATTCCTATCTTCTATTGATAATTTAGGTTAATAGTTCTGGGATCAATAAAATTATAATTATGCCATTTTGCTTTAATTGGCTAGGTGTAGAGTGAAAAAGGAATCATTAATATATTATTTTCTACTTGTAGTTCTTATCATATTTGACTTTATTATTTTTATGACATGATCATTCTTAGTAAATAAACCCTTAAAAACAATTATCCAAAATTTCTGTAGAGAACTTATAGTCGCCTATATATACTTCTTTATTTAAAATGGATAACCAACAAGGACTCACTATATGGCACATGGAACTCTGCTCAATGTTATGTGGCAGCCTGAATGGGAGGGGAGTTTGGGGGAGAATGGATACATGTATATATATGGCTGTGTCCTTTCTCTGTCCACCTAAAACTATCACAACTTTATTAATCAGCTATGTGTGCACGTGTGCTAAGTCACTTCAGTCATGTCAGATTCTGTGACCCTGTGGACTGTAGCCCACCAGTTTCCTCTCACCTTGGGATTCTCCAGGCAAGAATACTGGAGTGGGTTGCCAATGCCCTCCTCCAGCAGTTCTTCCCAAGCCAGAGACTAAACCCACATCTCTTACATCTCCTGCATTGGCAGGCAGTTTCCTTACCACTAGCAATATACTTCAGTACAAATTAAAAAAAAGAAATTGTTTTAATTCTGTCTAAGTAATGGTCAATGCTAGCCTAATGAGATCCAGACATACATTGTTTCCTTTACCCATTACCCCTTTCTAAAGCCCTAGAGCTCAGGTTCTAATGCCTACATAGCTGCACCAATCAAAGTATTCAGAAATGCAGTATTCTGAATTCTAATATTTTCATCAAAGTATCACCAAAAATTTGATTGATCCTGTAATGGGGTTTTAGGTAACAGAACTTCTCCATCTAGAAACTGGAGAGGGAAATGATCTTGGGGATATACTACCTAAGATCAAAGAAATGAATGTCAGGTCAAGGTTATTTGTTGCTAAAACAGTGTTTAAATAACATTGAGGGACAATTTAAAGAAAAGCATCCAGAATTCAATCCCTGCAATAAAGCTATTTTCATTTGTATGTATGCTTCATTAATATAATGTCAACTAATGGACATGAGTTTGAGCAAACACCAGCAAATAGTGAAGGACAGTGAAGCCTGGCATGCTGCAGTCCATGGGGTCACAAAGAGCCAGACACAACTGAGTGACTGAACAACAAAGTGACATCAATTATATAATAGCATGTATAATATGCTATTCTGGCTAGCTTCATTTATTCATTAATATATGTAAAGAACTTAAGAGGGTGCCTGACACAAAACAAGTGGCTCAAAATGTTAATTACTATTCTTTTCAAAGTAGTCAACAACAACAAGTCCTGTAATGGTGAATTTGCACATCTAAAACTTGTTAAACTCATAAATTCACTTTCTTTTTTCTTGTAATATTATTTTCCCATGTCCTCCATACCCTTATTTTTCCTGGAATCTTGAACATTAATAATGTATGATTTTATAAATAAGTTTAACTTTGTAAAGGAGTTAGCAGCATTGAGGTAGATTCAGTATTTGGTCAGTTTAGCAAGGGTTTAAAGGCAGTCAAAATCACTGCAAATGGTGATTGCAGCCATGAAATTAAAAGACACTTACTCCTTGGAAGGAAAGTTATGACCAACCTAGACAGCATATTAAAAAGCAGAGACATTACTTTGCCAACAAAGGTTTGTCTAGTCAAGGCTATGGTTTTTCCAGTAGTCATGTATGGATGTGATAGTTGGACTATAAAGAAAGCTGAGCACCAAAGAATTGATGCTTTTGAACTGTGGTGTTGGAGAAGACTCTTGAGAGTCCCTTGGACGGCAAGGAGATCCAACCAGTCCATCCTAAAGATCAGTCCTGGGTGTTCATTGGAAGGACTGATGTTGAAGCTGAAACTCCAATACTTTGGCCACCTCATGCGAAGAGCTGACTCATTGGAAAAGACTCATGCTGGGAGGGATTGGGGGCAGGAGGAGAACAGGATGACAGAGGATGAGATGGCTGGATGGATCACCGACTCGATGGACATGAGTTTGGGTGGACTGTGGGAGTTGGTGATGGACCGGGAGGCCTGGCATGCTGCAGTTCATGGGGTCGCAAAGAGTCAGACATGACTGAGTGGCTGAACTGAACTGAACTGAAAGGCAGCTAATAAACATGATGAGTCGAATTAAAGGTAAAAAATAAAGTTTTTTTTTTCTTTTTATTTCCCCTGAGGAAACCACTAACCACCAAAATTATTTTTAGACATCACCTTTCTGTGTTCTTTTGAAAGCTTAAGTACTCAGAAATAGACAAACTATCTTCTGTTTGTTCTGTTCAAACAGAACACTATCTTCTTACTCTTATTCCTAGTGCTCTTTCTCTCTCCATCTCTCTCTCTTTCTTTCTCTGTCTTTGGGATACAGTTTGGCCTTGAAAAAATGTCATATACAAATTATAATGTTATACTGTGCAAGGGTTGTAAAGCAGTCAAAATTCATGTATGTATGTGGAAAAAATAAACTTTTATTTCCCTGACCCTCAGCAAACAAAATCACCTGATACAGTACTTGAAAAAAAAAAATGAATTATTGATACAACTGGTAAAAGAAATATTTCAAGATATCCATATTCAAATTTACAAAATTATTACTCCAAAAACAGGCAAAAAAAGATCCAAAAAGAATTTCATTCAAGTCAAGCACGATATGAATAGAGGGAGCCTTCTCTCTGGTATACTAAGTTACCAAAACCCAACCATGGCTCTGATTTCATGACTTCCTCACAGAAGTATCTCAATAGCCCATATTCTCTGGATAAGGAGATAATACCATTCAGGTAGAAATCTACCATTCTATTTCTTCTTTCTTCCTCCTCTACACCCCCAATCTACAGTTTGATGGTCAAGTTCTCTCCAGAAAAATCATGGGCCCATCTTTAATCTTCTTAATACAAGGAGACTTAATATTAAGACTAGTGGGAGGACTAAGTGGAAAGAGATAGAAACGGTGAAGATAGTAGATTATACTTACAATAAGGAAGAACATAAACTCTCCTGGAAAACAGAGAAGCATCTTGTTATTTTAGACATCAGGAGGTATGACACAAAAGCAATGAGGACTGAAACCCCCAAATCAGATTGGGAAAGAGAAATCATGAAATAGAAAAGCTATTAAGAGGGAAAAGAGAAAGAAAACCTTGTAAGTTGGAGACATTAAGAGGTTAACAAAGCACTCTACTCTATGCCCTGACACCTCCCACCTTCACTTGAAAAGGGTGTCACACTTATGGACGAGAGGAAGGAAAGACCACAGAGGAAATGAAGATGAGAAAGAGCGACTTCCCTGGTGGTCCAGTGGTTAAGAATCCACTTTCCAAGGAAGGGGATGTAGGTTTGATCCCTGGTCAAGAAACTAAGATCCCATATGCCACGGGGCAACTAAGCTTGTGCTCTGCAGCTACTGAGTGTGCATGCTCTAGAGCCTGGGTGCCACAAGAGAGAAGCCCGCACACCACAACTAGCACATGCCCCATAACAGAGATCCAATGGCAGAAAGTGAAGAACTAAAAAGCCTCTTGATGAAAGTGAAAGACAAGAGTGAAAAAGTTGGCTTAAAGCTCAACGTTCAGAAAACTAAGATCATGGCATCCGGTCCCATCACTGTACAGCAAATAGATGGGGAAACAGTAGCTGACTTTATTTTTGGGGGCTCCAAAATCACTGCAGATGGTGATTGCAGCCATGAAATTAAAGACGCTTACTCCTTGGAAGGAAAGTTATGACCAACCTAGACAGCATTTTAAAAAGCAGAGACATTACTTTGCCAACAAAGGTCTGTCTAGTCAAGGCTATGGTTTTTCCAGTAGTCATGTATGGATGTGAGAGTTCAACTATAAAGAAAGTTGAGTGTAGAAAATTGATGCTTTTGAACTGTGGTGTTGAAGAAGATTCTTGAGAATCCCTTGGACTACAAGGAGATCCAACCAGTCCATCCTAAAGGAGATCAGTCCTGGGTGTTCATTGGAAGGACTGATGTTGAAGCTGAAACTCCAATACTTTGGCCACCTCATGTGAAGAACTGACTCATTGGAAAAGATCCTGATGCTGGGAAAAACTGAACACGGAAGGAGAAGGGGACGACAGAGGATGAGATGGTTGGATGGCATCACCGACTCGATGGACATGAGTTTGGGTAAACTCTGGGAGTTGGTGATGAACAGGGAGGCCTGGCGTGCTGTGGTTCATGGGGTTGCAAAGAGTTGGACACGACTCAGTGACTGAACTAAACTGAACTGAATGAGACCCAAAAATATAGAGAAGATGAGAAAAAAATCATTCCTGAGAAATGTCAACTCTGTCTCCACTGATCTTCATTTCCTTTGTTTAAAGGTAAAAAATTGCTCCAGTGCCAGGTAAGCTTTGTGGACAGTGTGGAAGACCAAGTAGTAAAAAAAACAAGTATGAAAGCAAAAATGGAGAATCTCTCCTACATAAAAATCCTGGGCCTCCCCAGGGGAGTCCAGAAGCCTCAAGTTAGGCAGGGGCTGGGCAAAGCTTATGGGGAACATTTGAGTTAAAACTTGCCACATTTAACTGGCCAAATGAGGAACCATCATTTGTGAACAATCTAAGTGATGCCAGCAAAGCTAATTTCCCAAGGACAAAGGACATCTACAGCCCAGAACTCTGCTGTATTCCTTGAATCTCTATTCCAAGGTCACTGTGTGTCCCTAGTCTAAGATCTATCCCAGACTCTGAAATCTCCTAGGTACTAGAAAACAGAGAGAAGTCCAAGAAAAAACAGGGCATGCAACTGGACATATAAGAGGACTATGGGGGTGAGCTCAAGAAATAGTCTTTCTAAAATGCGAGGAATAGCCATGGAGACAGAAGGATTCAGCACGGAGTATGTTGAGTGACACAATGAGGCTGGTGGTTTTGCAAGGTCAAGTTACCTGGACGAATATCCCCAGGCCCTTCTCCTCATGCCTCCCTTGAACTTTTAATTGAAGTCTGAGACGCATACACCTAATTGTGTTGCTTAGGGAAAGGTAGTTAAGTGCTTCCAGAGTCAGCCTTTTTGTGATGCTGTCTTTTGTGCATGTTGTGTTCATGGGGAACGAAGGGAAAGTGGAAAAGTCTGTTTCTTTCAATACCAAATCCTCCTTTGCCCAAAGTCATGAGTTACTGAAAAAGCTAAATCCCTCTCAGGAGGGTGTCTTCACTGTGGTAACTGACATCTGGTCTCTCAGGGCACCAGTCTGGTCGCCTACCTCTTTCCATCTTTCTTGTACTGGGATGAGCAACATGCGATTACCATTTATTTCTTCTGCTTCCAACTTTGTATTCTTGACCTTGGGAAGAACCAAATTCAAATTGTAGGTGATAGGGATTTCCTGAACTATCGCTCCCTGAAACACCTCAGCCTTTATGCCAATGGCTTGCAGTCACTCCCTTCCAGGTTCCTGAGTGTCCTGCCCCAGCTTCAGAGGCTCACTCTGTCAAAGAATAAACTAGGCCCAGGGGGCTCCCAGTGAGCCAGTTCAGCTCAGCCAGAGGGTGCTAAATCTGTCCCACAACAAGCTCTGGGGTCCACTCCTTTCTCCTTCAACTCCAGGAGCTCTAGCTGAGTGATAACAATAATTCCAACTTACCCAACAAGAACCTGGAGGGACTGAGAGACTGAAGAGACCCTAAACCTGAGGTGGACTAAACTGAGGTACCAAAGCCAGGCTGCCTCTCCTCCCTTCCTGCCCTCACCTCACTAAACCTCCTGAGTGGCTCTTAGGCAGCTCCAGCATCCCCAGAAGCTGAGCCATCTGCAGCTGTGTTCTCCTGAGATGTTAGAGACCTATCCTCCTTGGCATCCTAGCACTGTTTAGCTTGGAGATCTGGACAGAAGGTTGCAGTGAGTTTATAGAGACCCCTTCTTGTTCTTGGAGAATCTTACATGGCAACCTTCACATATATTGCTGCATCCTGATGACACCGTCCACCCTGCATCATCTCACTTTGAGAGGCTGTACCCCCTCTATCTTCTTTAGCCATTAATCTAGAGATTCCTCCCATAGCTTTCACTCCTGGAGCACTTGAACTTCTGGTCTGATCATGAGGGTACAGAAGGTCTATGTCTATTTGTGATGCCCAGGCCAGAAGTGTTTGAGCTGGGGGACCAGGATGTGCTATGCACCAAGTTCAGTGAAGCTGGGGATGCTATAAGAGGAGCTGCCTCTAAAGTTACTGGTGCTGGCACTGAGAAACCTGAACCTCAGGAACACTCCATCTCCCGCTTCAGAGGCTGGGGCCTCTTTCAGAGGCTGCTGCTTAGCTCTATTCTACTGCCTTCCAGTTATCTCTAACCTACGACAACTTGGCCTCCTACAAAGTTAAAATAGGCAAACATGGATAATATCTTTAAAATATGAAAATATAGGATCAAGTCCCCAAAATTTTTTAAAGAAAGAAAAATTTTAAAAATTACCAGAAAATTGCACAATGTTATAAGTGTTCCCAAAGAGGAAGATAGTTTAAGTACATTGATTAAAATGGAATATCAAGCACCCATTAAAAATCATGTTTGAAGGATATATATTTTTATGGGGAAAGACTTGTAGCATAATATTAACACATATGCACTACTCTGTACAAAATAGATAACTAAAATAGATCTACTATATAGCACAGGGGGGCTTCTCCAATGGTTCAGCAGAAAGAATCTGCTTGAGATGCAGGAAACACAGGAGATGCGAGTTTGACCCCTGGGTCAGGAAGATCCCCTGGAGGAGGGCATGGCAACCCATTCCAGTATCCTTGCCTGGAAAATCCCATGGACAAAGGAGCCTGGTGGGTGACAGTCCACGGGGCCTCAGAATTGGACATGCCTGAAACAGTTGAGCACAGCGTAGCATATAGCACAAGGAACTCTACTCAATATTCTGCATTAACCTGTATGAGAAAAGAATCTAAAAAACAATGGATATATGTGCATATATAACTGGTTTATGTTGCTGTACAGCAGAATCCAACATTCTACTCTAATTTTAAAATGTTTAAAAAATGTACCAACTGCATGTACTATAATCCAATTTTGAAATAGTTGCTTATGTACCTAACATAGGAAATACATAGAAGCGAGACGATTGGACTTCCCAGGTGGCTCAGTTGGTAAAGAATCCCCCTGCAATGCAGGAGACCCGTGTTCAATCCCTTAGTCATAAAGATCCCCTGGAGAGGGAAATAGCAACTCACTCCAGTATTCTTGGCTGGAAAATCCCATGGCAGAGGAGCCTGCTGGGCTAAATCCATGGGGTCACAAGAGTCAGACATGAGTTAGAGACTAAACCGCCACCAGAAGAGAGACGATTAGAAGTGTAAATTAGAAATGGCCCCAGAAATGGAATTGTGGATAATTTAAACTTCTTATATATTTCTGTTTTATTCATTTTTTCTTAAAATAAGCAGGTATTACTTCCTAATAATAAAAATAAAATAAAATCTCTTTCAAAAGTGAAACCATTTAATACAGACTAAGTAAAGTAATCTCTACTTTATGGTGGCACAATGGGAGCTTTAGAGAAAGCATGAATGCTGAAATCTAGGTAAATGGAGGGAACAGAGTGAAAAGCCATTACAAACAACCTATTTCAAGGATCATTTGTCATATAAAAGAGCCAAAGATGGCTTCTACATATTGGCCTATAGGTTATTTACTTCTTTACAGCAAACTGTATTTTACTAGCTCAAAGATTCACACAGGCCAAAATTTTTACTCATCCAGCAGTTTCATTCGTGGTCCAGACATGCAGGTTTTTAGCCATTTAGAGCCTGCCTACTTTTCACATTACATAAAACTGTGCCCAACACCTACTGGCCACAGGTAAATGCTCCAAATTACTGCCTTTCAGAAATCTTTGGCACAGAGTCCTCACCCTCACCAGGCTGACATCACTTAGACAAGTGAGCCTTCTCTCTGTCCTCCCTCTTTCTCCTGGGAGTTCCTTAGCTCTCCTTCCCTTCTTAGTGGCCCCCAAGTCTATAAGCCTCTGGAAGGTCTCCTGCTCTGAGGGATTTCCTGCAAGCTAATCTGTAAAAGCAGTGTCACCAGACAAAACTATATGTACTATGCCACCTTGAGGCCATATCTCTTTCCTTGTCCAGCCCTGAAGTCCCTTGAGCACCCTACACCCACCTTGCAGAACCATCTTTGGCCAAACCAAGGAGCCACTCAATTTTAGGCTCAAATAGTGAAAGAGTTCCACACACTTTTTTTCAGTGTGTATGAAAAATTGGCATTGTAAAAAAATTCCAGTTTCTTCAATTAATAGGATTAGACTATTTGTAGTCCCAATATATAACTCCGGAACTTTGCTGACCAAGCTGCAGTTCAGAATTCCCTTTTTGCCCCCATTGTCTGCTGCCAACTAATGACCATTAGAATACGCCATTCATTTTTATCAATGTTAATGTGAAAATCTCAAGTTCTCATTAATCTTAATATTTCACGTTATTTCTTTTCTCTTTTTTTGATACATCTTAAATGCATATAACCAAATTTCAGTAGTAAGAGAAATTTGCTTCTGGTGCTTAAACCTGCTCTACTACTTTCCCAGCCTTTATCTGGTGAAATCAATGATAGAAAGTAGTCTTCTGAGACAGCTTATTCATCACTGGCTAGGAATCCATTTCAAAGTTATTCTCCACTTTTAATTACAATGTGTCTCCCTACATGCTGCACTTAGTCGCTCAGTCATGTCCGACTCATTCTGACCCCATGGTCTGTAGCCCACCAGGCTCCTCTGTCCATGGGATTCTCCAGGAAAGAATACTGGAGTGGGTTGTCATGCCCTCCTCCAGGCGAGCTTCCCAGCCCAGGGATCTAACCCAGGTCTTCTGCATTGCAGGCAGATTCTTTACCAGCTAAGCCACCAGGGAAGCCTGAGAATACTGGAATGGGTAGCCTATCCTTTCTCCAGGGGATCTTCCCAGCCAGGGAATCAAACCAGGGTGTCCTGCACTGCAAGTGGATTCTTTACTAGCTGAGCTACCAGGAAAGACTGTATCTCCCTAGAACTTCTATTAAAAATTATTATTTTAAATTCTGTATTGGGGGGGTTAAATGAGACATATGCAATTGCTCTGTTAAACAATCATCCTTCCTTTGTTCTGAGATTTTTTGTTCTTTTTACTCCAATTTAAAATTCTAATTCCTTCCACTGTTACTTCTTTTAGATACTTGTAAGCCCCTTTACAAATTCACTGATCTTTGCCCATGTTCTTCTTAAACTGTGAGATCCAGGACTTGTGAAGGGTTCTATCTCTGATATCTACACATAGAATCAAACAGGATTAGATCTTTACCTTCATTTAAATATCTAGTCACATTAGTAATTATGGCAATCATAATGTTGATTGATTTTTTAAGTTGTGTTTGTATTAGTTTTTAAAGACTGAGGGCTAGAAATGGCTATAACATGGACTGCAGCTTAAAAAGACCTGTGCTAATCATAGTTCTTTTGAAGTAATTTTGAAAATCATACATCCTTAATATTTATTTAATTGATCATGTAGTAGTGAAAACTGGATGAAAATAAAGAGATTAACAAACGAAACATCTTTCTTTACTTTTTTTGCTCTCCTTATTTTCCATCAAAAGCTGTGGACTTTCTCTTATGCAAAATGATCCTGCCGTGGGACTTCCCTGGTGGTCCAGTGGTTGAGACTTTGCCTTCCAGTGCAGGAGTTGTGGGCTCAATCCCTGATCTAGGAGCTAAGATCCCACATTCCTTGCAGCCAAAAACATTAACAACAACAACAAAAAAAAAAAAAAAAACAGAGGCAATATTGTAACAAATTCAATTAGACTTTGAAAATGGTCCACACCAAAAAAAATCTTTAAAATCAGAATGATCCTGCCCATCTGCCAACCTCTCTTTCTGTACCCTGATGCCATGTGTTCTTTTGACCAAGCACTTCCTTTTGAAATTTCAATATTTTCTTTTTTATATGCTATTTAATCTCAGAGAGGAAAGTTGTTTAGATCACATCCAAACTTGAAGACAGTCCTTAACCCTAATAATCTTGCAAATTATTTGTCGCATTTTTCTTTAAAAAAAAAAAAAAAAAAAATTGTGAAACACCAGCTGCCTCGCTCTGTCATCATGCACTTATTCATTTGGACAGTTCATACTCCGGTTTTCACTGGTGCTATTTTGACACTGAAGTCTCAAAGGTTAGTAATAATGTCTTACTTGATTAACACAGAGATATTTTCCAGTTCTTCTCCAAGTTTATATTACTTGTATTTTACATTTCATATCACTTTATATTATTAATTCTTTTTTCCTTCTTGAAACCCTCTTTTTTATTGACTTATTTGACTAGGAAAATACAATATTTAAGAAAACAAATGAACAGACCCATCACAAGCAAGGAAATCGAAACTGTAATCAAAAATCTTCCAGCAAACAAAAGCCCAGGACCACATGGCTTCACAGCTGAATTCTACCAAAAATTTAGAGAAGAGCTAACACCTATCTTACTCAAACTCTTCCAGAAAATTGCAGATGAAGGTAAACTTCCAAACTCATTCTATGAGGCCACCATCACCCTAATTCCAAAACCAGACAAAGATGCCACAAAAAAAGAAAACTACAGGCCAATATCACTGATGAACATAGATGCAAAAATCCTTAACAAAATTCTAGCAAACAGAATCCAACAACATATTAAAAAAATCATACACCATGACCAAGTGGGCTTTATCCCAGGAATGCAAGGATTCTTTAATATCTGCAAAACAATCAATGTAATACACCACATTAACAAATTGGAAGATAAAAACCATATGATTATCTCAATAGATGCAGAGAAAGCCTTTGACAAAATTCAACACTCATTTATGATTAAAATTCGCCAGAAAGCAGGAATAGAAGGAACATACCTCAGCATAATAAAAGCTATATATGACAAACCCACAGCAAGCATCACCCTCAATGGTGAAAAATTGAAAGCATTTCCCCTGAAATCAGGAACAACACAAGGGTGCACACTCTCACCACTACTATTCAACGTAGTGTTGGAAGTTTTGGCCACCGCAATCAGAGCAGAAAAATAAATAAAAGGAATCCAGATAGGAAAAGAAGAAGTTAAACTCTCGCTGTTTGCATATGACATGATCCTCTACATAGAAAACCCTAAAGACTCTTCCAGGAAATTACTAGAGCTAATCAATGAATATAGTAAAGTTTCAGGATATAAAATTAACACACAGAAATCCCTTGCATTCCTATATACTAACAATGAAAAAACAGAAAGAGAAATTAAGGAAACAATACCATTCACCATTGCAACAAAAAGAATAAAATACTTAGGAGTCTATCTACCTAAAGAAACAAAAGACCTATACATAGAAAACTATAAAACACTGATGAAAGAAATCAAAGAGGACACAAACAGATGGAGAAATATAACGTGTTCATGGATTGGAAGAATCAATATTGTCAAAATGGCTATTCTACTCAAAGCAATCTATAGATTCAATGCAATCCCTATCAAGCTACCAACGGTATTTTTCACAGAACTACAACAAATAATTTCACAATTTGTATGGAAATACAAAAAAACCTCGAATAGCCAAAGTAATCTTGAGAAAGAAGAATGGAACTGGAGGAATCAACCTGCCTGACTTCAGACTCTACTACAAAGCCACAGTCATCAAGACAGTATGGTACTGGCACAAAGACAGAAATATAGATCAATGGAACAGGATAGAAAGCCCAGAGATAAATCCACGAACCTATGGACACCTTATCTTTGACAAAGGAGGCAGGGATATACAATGGAAAAAAGACAACCTCTTTAACAAGTGGTGCTGGGAAAACTGGTCAACCACTTGTAAAAGAATGAAACTCAAACACTTTCTAACACCATACACAAAAATAAACTCAAAATGGATTACAGATCTAAATGTAAGACCAGAAACTATAAAACTCCTAGAAGAGAACATAGGCAAAACACTCGCCGACATACATCTCAGCAAGATCCTCTATGACCCACCTCCCAGAATATTGGAAATAAAAGCAAAACTGAACAAATGGGACCTAATGAAACTTAAAAGCTTCTGCACTACAAAGGAAACTATAAGCAAGGTGAAAAGACAGCCCTCAGATTGGGAGAAAATAATAGCAAATGAGGAAATAGACAAAGGATTAATCTCAAAAATATACAAGCAACTCCTGAAGCTCAATTACAGAAAAAGAAATGACCCAATCAAAAAATGGGCCAAAGAACTAAACAGACATTTCTCCAAAGAAGACATGCAGATGGCTAGCAAACACATTAAAATATGCTCAACATCACTCATTATTAGAGAAATGCAAATCAAAACCACAATGAGGTACCATTACACGCCAGTCAGGATGGCTGCTATCCAAAAGTCTACAAGCAATAAATGCTGGAGAGGGTGTGGAGAAAAGGGAACCCTCTTACACTGGTGGTGGGAATGCAAACTAATACAGCCACTATGGAGAACAGTGTGGAGATTTTTTAAAAAACTGAAAATAGAACTGCCATATGACCCAGCAATCCGACTTCTGGGCATACACACTAAGGAAATCAGATTTGAAAGAGACACGTGCACCCCAATGTTCCTCACAGCACTGTTTATAATAGCCAGGACATGGAAGCAACCTAGATGCCCATCATCAGATAAATGGATAAGGAAGCTGTGGTACATATACACCATGGAATATTACTCAGCCATTAAAAAGAATTCATTTGAATCAGTTCTAATGAGATGGATGAAACTGGAGCCCATTATACAGAGTGAAGTAAGCCAGAAAGATAAAAAACATTACAGCATACTAACACATATATATGGAATTTAGAAAGATGGTAATGATAACCTATATGCAAAACAGAAAAAAAAACACAGAAGTACAGAACAGACTTTTGAACTCTGTGGGAGAAGTTGAGGGTGGGATGTTTCGAAAGAACAGCATGTATATTATCTATGGTGAAACAGATCACTAGCCCAGGTGAGATGCATGAGACAAGTGATCAGGCCTGGTGCACTGGGAGGACCCAGAGGAGTCGGGTAGAGAGGGAGGTGAGAGAGGGGATCGGGATGGGGAATACGTGTAACTCTATGGCTGATTCATGTCAATGTATGACAAAACCCACTGAAATGTTGTGAAGTAATTAGCCTCCAACTAATAAAATAAAATTTAAAAAAAAAAGAAGACAAATGAGTGACTTTGCACATTTGCATCACAATTGTCATGACACACTCCCAAGTTCCCTAGTTTATTTGAATTTCATCATTCAAAGAAGAGTTGTAAAGTCAGTCTTTGCTGAGAAAGAAGAGATTTTTATAAATTATTTTGCCATAATTGCAGACATTGGAGTTTTTACTTTGATTTAAATGTTTACCTTTCTCTGGCTGAAGTGAGACTGAAAGGACAAATTCACAAAACAAGTGGAGCTACAGATTATAGTCGAGAATGAATGGAACAGTTGTTACAGATGCAAAATCCCCCATAGTATATGTGGGACTGGTACATGTGTAGAATTGTGGACAGAAAGGAACAAATAGATAAAGGCTCTGAAGGTTTTTTTTAATTCTTTGCAACAACTAACCTGTCTGCATATTTTTTGGCTTCATAGGAGTCTTTGCTCTTACATTTTCTTTCCTAAACCCGGTATCATCTCTAAAATGGGAAAACAAAGTTGTGTTACTATAAAAATGCATACAGATGCTTCTGGTTATTGTTAATATTCTCATCCAAGGCTTAAGGACAAATTATTTTTCACCTTAGACCCAGGCTTAATCATCCTTCCCTTTTCCCCTAGAGGTTGGACCAATTTAGACCTCAGTTGAAATACTTTCTGAGGTCTGGCCAAAACTTTCTCATTGTTATCCCCAGATGAGGTCACAGGGAGAATGAGGCCACAAGATGGTCAGAGACAATCTTGGTATATTATTAAAAACTGTGTGGGGAACAGGAGCTCATTGTTAAGAGCTGACTGCATACACAGAGTGCCCTGGATCACCTTTCGTCCAAGATGGGCTGCCTGGAACAGATCAGCCACAACTCAGAATGTTTGTTAGCATACTCTTCTTTAGAGGCAGGAATTGAATTGGTTCTTCCCAAACCAGAAAAGACCACAGTGTCCTTTACAACTGCATATAACCACCTTTTCACGTTGCTTAAGCAATATGGTCATTGTATGGGCTTCAAGTAATTGCTATGTTTGATAATATTACCTTCCAGTATTCACCCCTTTTAGAAGCCATCAGATACTCGGATGCCAGCCCCACTGTTTGGCTTTTCTGCACATTTTCTTCTGCTGAAATGAGAGAACAGGAGACTGAGGCTGACTGCATATTCCAGGAGAGAGAAACCTAAATTTGAACTCTGCTCTCTGCCAGATTCTATAGTTCTCACACAAGATCTTCAGGTAATATACAGCTCACATTTCTTTGTAATGCCTTTTTCACTTTCCTCTAACCATATGTTGTAGTTTCTCCATATGAAAATGTAAATTAGAATTGCTTCCTGATAATGGAAACTGGTTAGATTCTCAATTACATTACATTGCCTCTGGTATTAGAACTGGTCTGATTAAATGCTAGATTTTGTGTGTTTCATTTATAAAATATAGGTAAACATATTTAAACAAAATTTTTTTCTTAAATGAATATGTTATCTATATCACAAAACCACAAGGGCCAAGAATAAACTGTGGATGACAACTTTATTTTTTATCTTATTACATATTCAAGTCAGATATGTCAGATATATCAGATTTCCTAACCCTGAATATGATACAGAAGGAAAATCAGGGAGTAAGAGCATTTTTCTATTAAAGTAACTTGAACAGCCACATTTTCTTTAGGCTGCTCTTTTGATTTTAGGCAGGAGAAATCGAAAACAGTTCACTTAGCTATTTAAAAATAAGAAAAAATAACTATAAAAATTATTCATTTAAAATATGGACAATTAGATACAGAAACAGATTGAGAGACTAGATAAAGAAAACTGTATGCATGCATGCATGCACACATGCACACACACACACACACACACACACACACACACCCTTAGAGCATGATTTTCACTTAACAACAAGAAGAAAGCACAGTGCACAAAGCAGAGTGGATGAAAGGAACATAAAGACAGTGTGAGTCACAAAGAGAGGGAGCTTTGATAGGATTGTCTTCAGTGGGCTCTTCTCATGGATCTCCTGCTTATGAAAACTGAGGTTGTTTCCCCATACAAAAGGTGTCGCCTTGCTTTTGTGTTTTTAACAAACTAGAGAAACCAGTCTTTACATTTTCTTAAACTTTTTTTCCCTGTCTAAAGGAATGGTTTTCCTGTTTAGTTACTATTAGGGCAAGGCATTGATTGAGACGACAAATATTTAACGAGCATCCCTAATATGCCTTGCCTGGTGGGCTATAGTCCACGGGGTTGCAAACAATCGGACACGACTGAGAGACTAAACAACAAAAAATATGTCTTGAACACTATCCTAGATTCTGGGAATACATCAGCGACCAAAATGATGTCCTCTTATATTCAAGCGATTGAGATAGAAAATACATGCTAAGTATATAATACAATGCCAGGTAGTAATATGTGCTTTGTAGAAAACCAAAGCAGAATTGGGAAACAGAATAGTAAAGATGGGCTAAATCAAGAAAGGTTTTCCAGGTGGTAAAGAATCTGCCTGCCAAGGCAGAAGACGCAAGAGACACGGTTTGATCCCTGGGTCAGCAATATCCCTTGCAGTAGGACATGGCAACCCACTCTAGCATTCTTGCCTGGAAAATTTCATGGACAGAGGAGCCTGGGCTACAGTCCATGGGGTCACAAAGAGTCAGATGTGATTGAGCCTTCACACGTGTAAATTTAAGAAAGGCCTCTCTGAGTCTCTAATTTTTCCAGATACCTGAACAAAGGAACAAGTTAAAGCATATGTATATTGCAAAGAGGAATAAAGGACATTCCAGACCTTGAGAGTGGCCACACTTGGCGTGGGCAAGTATCAGTGTGGCTGGAGTGGGGTCAGCAGACGGAAAGGTGCCAGGAAATGAGGGCCTGGAGTTAGGGCTCATTGGCCTTTGTGGGAAGAGTTTTAGACTCTCTTGTAAGTATGTTTGAAAGATTGAGAGCAAGTAGTTGACATAATCAGATTTTTTATTTTTTTTTTTTTCATTTATTTTTATTACTTGGAGGTTAATAACTTTACAATATTGTAGTGGGTTTTGTCATACATTGACATGAA
Source organism: Muntiacus reevesi (assembly GCF_963930625.1). NCBI lineage: Eukaryota > Metazoa > Chordata > Mammalia > Artiodactyla > Cervidae > Muntiacus > Muntiacus reevesi. The sequence goes on along the minus strand of NC_089255.1, from coordinate 26,184,143 downwards.
TCAGCCATGGAGTTACATGTATTTCCCATCCCGATCCCCCCTCCCACCTCCCTCTCTACCCTCTCCCTCTGGGTCTTCCCAGTGCACCAGGCCCGAGCACTTGTCTCATGCATCCAGCCTGGGCTGGTGATCTGTTTCACCCTAGATAATATACATGTTTCGATGCTGTTCTCTTGAAAATCCCACCCTTGCCTTCTCCCACAGAGTCCAAAAGTCTGTTCTGTACATCTGTGTCTTTATCTCTGTTTTGCATATAGGGTTATCATTACCATCTTTCTAAAACCCATATATATGTGTTAGTATGCTGTAATGTTCTTTATCTTTCTGGTTTACTTCACTCTGTATAATGGGCTCCAGTTTCATCCATCTCATTAGAACTGATTCAAATGAATTCTTTTTAATGGCTGAGTAATATTCCATGGTGTATATGTACCACAGCTTCCTTATCCATTCGTCTGCTGATGCACATCTAGGTTGCTTCCATGTCCTGGCTATTATAAACAGTGCTGTGATGAACATTGGGAAAACTATATTTTGAACAGGAGGCCTAGAGGATTTGTTGATGGTTTGGATGTGGACTATTGAAAGGGATGGTAAGGATGTGGCCAAATTTTGTGACCTGAGCAACTGAGTAAATGGAGGTGCTATTGGGTGATATGGCAAAGAAATAAGGATCAGCCAGTTTGTGGTGAGAAAAATCAAGAGTTTTGTCATGGGCTCCTTGTTTTAGTTACCTTCAATAGCAAATGGAGATGTTGAGTAAGAAATTGGGTAGATAAATCCAGGTTGCAGAAGAGACTTCACAGTTAGGTAGAAAAAATGTGGCTTCATTTTACATAAGTAGTTTTTATGTCAAAGGGCTAGCTGTCACATCACTTACAGAGAGAGCATAATGAGAAAAGGAAAAACATCAAAGACTAGGCCCTAAAAAAACATTTATAGGTCAAGGCAACCAGAAGGAACTCTAACATAGAATTCTCAAATAAAAGACAGAGCGAGAATAATGCCAATAGTCCATGAACAGATCTCCAATTAATGTAATTCAAAACTCAAAAGTGCTTTAATGACATATACCACTATAGTTATTTCTGTTCTATGTGGCAAAATATATATTGAGAGTACCATCATAAGTTACTTTACCAGCATATGATAAATTTTGACTGGGCACTGAAGCTTGTGTCATCTACTTAAGGTAAATTTCAGTTAAAAGAAAATTATATTAGTTTGCAGTGTGAACCTCCTTCATGCATACCAATTTCATTTTTAAATGCTTATTCTAGGTGAAAATACATGAAGCTTACTCTTCTTCTGCAATTTTTTTTATTACAAAGACAACCAAGTCAAAAGTAAAGAGTATTTGAGAATTGTGCATATGTCACTAAACCCTGAGAAAAATTAACAATGCAAATTGTGGAATTTTTTTCATGGAGATTTTTAAAAATAAGAGAGAATGCAAATACCACAATTGGGCTTGCTGTAAGCAATCATTGATAGAACATCATTTTCCTTACTTCTGTATCCAAAATTTCCAATAGTACAGAAACCCCATGAAAAATGGTATACATATTTTTAAATTTACAGTAATAAACTCTTAATTTACAACTATGAATTCTTGCAATGTTGTCTTCCACTTACACACATTATGAACTATTATTATTATTTAAAACTCCATGTTTGTGCATTCTAAGTCACTTTAGTCACGTCCGACTCTTTGTGACCCTATGGACCATAACCCGCCAGGTTCCTATGTCCACAGGAATTCTCCAGGCAAGAATACTGAAGTGGGTTGCCATGCTCTCTTCCAGGGGATCTTCTTGACATCTTACATCTCCTGAATTGGAAATTGGGTTCTTTACCACTAGAACCACCTGACTCAATGGACATAAGTTTGAGCAAACTCAGAGATAGTAAAGGACAGGGAAGCCTGGCATGCTGCAGTTCACGGGGTCACAAAGAGCTGTACATGACTTAGCAACAGAACAACAATGAAAACTCCATGTGTCCTTACATAGGATTGGCCCAGATGGTTGTTTCTGAACCAGGTTGAAAGCCTGTGAATGGCAAGGACTATCTATTTTGGTTTATGAAGTATTGAGGACATTACACAAAGGCAGGTGTTCAATGGACCATGATGGGCATGGTGACCATGAAGATAAAGCTATAATAAGCAAACAATCTCCAAATACCCTGTTTCTTCCCAGTATCACACTGGGGCAGAGAATGCTGGAAATCTTTAAGCAATCTAAAATTATGCTGCTTATTGAATTGTAAAGAAGTTCGGAGAACATCTTAGTGAGAAAACCTCTGTAATATCATTTGTAACATGGTAATGTCTTGCTGTTGCAGTTTTCTGGAGAAAAAAAAATGAAAAACCCAGAAGGAAATAATCACTCTGACCCTGTGAGTGAATTCATTCTTCTTGGATTCCCTTATATCTGGGAGGTTCAGATCTTCCTCTTCTCACTCTTCTCTGTGATCTATGTGTTGACACTAACTGGAAATTTGTGCATTATCTGTGCAGTGTGGTGGGACCACCATCTCCACACCCCCATGTACATCCTGCTGGCCAATTTTTCCTTCCTGGAGTTGTGGTATGTCACTTCTACAGTCCCCAATATGCTAGCCAACTTTCTCTCTGAGACCAAGACCATCTCCTTCTCTGGCTGCTTCCTCCAGTTCTACTTCTTCTTCTCCATGGGCACCACTGAGACCTTCATATTATCTGCCATGGCCTTTGACAGGTACCTTGCCATCTGCAGACCCCTTCACTACCCCACTGTCATGACAGTGCAACGATGCATCAGATTAGGAGCCTGCTGCTGGCTGTGTGGCTTTTCCTGTTTTCTTCTCCCAGTTTATCTCATCTCCCAGCTTCCTTTTTGTGGCCCCAATACTATTGATCACTTCCTATGTGACCCAGGACCCCTTATGAAGTTGTCTTGTGTGCCAGCTCCTGCCACTGAGATTATCTGTGCCACCTTTAACTCAGTCCTAATTTTTTCCACTTTCCTGTTCATTACCAGCTCCTACACCCTGGTGATCAGAGCTGTGCTTAGGGTCCCCTCAGCAGAAGGCCGGCAGAAGGCTTTCTCTACTTGTGGTTCCCATCTGGCTGTGGTGTCTCTGTTCTATGGCTCCATCATGGTGATGTATGTGAGCCCAACCGCAGGCAATCCAGCCGGGATTCAGAAAATGGTGACCTTATTTTATTCTGTGATGACTCCACTTTTCAATCCCTTGATCTACAGCCTCCGGAATAAGGAAATGAAGGAGGCCCTGAGAAAACTGTTTAAGAGTGTGATATTTGTTCAAAGAAAGCCTCTCAAGAACTAGAATCTATAGATATGTAGGACATACAGGAATATAAAAGTGTCAGAGGTTAATGATTTTAATAAATTTGAGAGAAAAGTGTTTCCTATATTCCCTAGAATATTTTAGGTTGCATTTCAATGAAGCAAATAACAAATAAGATAGCACCAGAATTTACATAAATCATTTGTACTAGACTTTATTGTAGTAGTGTTCCTGTGCGTACTGTATGGAAACTGGAAAATGCCAGACATTCTCTTACATTTTTCAAGGAAAAAACCATACATAACCCAGATGCCAACTGCTCAGTTTCTAAGTTTCTAAGTCAACTTCTCAGTTTGAAAATTTAAGTTTAAGCAACAATTGGAACCGGACATGGAACAACTGACTGGTTCCAAATTGTAAAAGGAGTACGTCAAGGCATATATTGTCACCCTGTTCATTAAACTTATATGCAGAGTACATCATGCAAAATGCCAGGCTGGATGAATCACAAGCCAAAATCAAGATTGCCAGGAGAAATATCAATAACCTCAGATATGCAGATGACACCACCCTTATGGCAGAAAATGAAACAGAACTAAAGAGCCTCTCGATGAAAGTGAAAGAGGAGAGTGAAAAGCTGGCTTAAAACTCAACTTTCAAAAAACTAAGATCATGGCATCCAGTCCCATGACTTCATGGCAAATAGATGGGGAAACAATGGAAATGGTGACAGACTTTATTTTCTTGGGCTCCAAAATCACTGTAGATGGTTAACTGCAGCCACGAAACTAAAAGATGCTTGCTCCTTGGAAGAAAAACTATATCAACCTAGATAGCATGTTAAAAAGCAGAGACATTACTTTGCCAACAAAGTTCCACCTAGTCAAAGCTATGGTTTTTCCAGTAGTCATATATGGATGTGAGTGTTGGACCATAAAGAAAGCTGAGCACCAAAGAACTGATAGTTTTGAATTGTGGTGTTGGAGAAGATTCTTGAGTCCCTTGGACTGCAAGGAGATCAAACCAGTCAATCCTAAAGGAAATCAGTCCTGTATATTCATTGGAAGGACTGACACTGAAGCTGAAACTCCAATCTTTTGGCCACCTGATGCGAAGAACTGACTCATCTGAAAAGACCCTGATGCTGGAAAAGATTGAAGGCAGGAGGAGAAGGGGACAACAGAGGATGGGATGATTGGATGGCATCACCAATTCAATGGACAAGAGTTTAAGAAAGCTCTGGGAGTTGGTGATGGACAGGGAAGCCTGGCATGCTGCAGTCCATGGGGTTGCCAAGAGCTGGACATGACTGAGTGCCTAAACTGAACTGAACCCAGATGTCAACTGCTCAGTTTCTATCTTTTGCAAATTTAAGTGGATTTGTCTCTGACCCCTAACTCCATAGTGATTAGATGTCTAGAGTCCCCATAACTATTTCACAACACACACACCATACAACCACTGTCTCCCTATACATGTGTCATACAACCACTATCTCCCTACACACACACCATGCAACCACTATCTCCCTACACATGCACCGTATAACCACTGTTTTCCTAGATACACACTACACAAGAGGTTCATGTGTGTTTCTCTCCTCTCACTCCTAGTCTGCCTGCTATCTTGTTTTGATCACATCAATCTGAATGTGAGACTCATCCCCATCAACATTTTATCCAAAATCAAACTCATTCAAGCTTATTTGGGGTTAATATACCTGACTACAGGATGGAGTTAGGAAGTTAAGAGGAAGGATCTTCATGCTGAATACACAGTCAAGTTCTCATATTATACCTGGTGCTATCTCTGTCTCTTCCTTTCTCATCCTCTCCCCATCACCCACAAGAGTGACCAGAATTTCTTTCCTTTTCATAGTCAGAATAATTTTGTCTATATGTAAGCTCTTTGGAGTTTGAGCTTCTTCCCCAGATAAGCTTGTCAAAAAACTTCTTCTTAGCAAAGCCAATTTTTGAACACCATTTGGGGAAAATAGTTTTCTCCAACTCCTTAGTTTGGGGATTGCTTTAAAGTCATATAACTTGAAAATTACATCTTTATTTTAGTACTACCTGGGAGCACTCAATAAAAAAGAATAAATGTACTTAAACAGAATACAAGTGAGACCTGGAAACAAGATTGTCTGGAAAAAATTAACAAGGCCACAATAATTCATATTTTAAGTACTTTAAGATTTTTTAAAGTGCTTTTCCCCCTGTATATATGAGAGTGAAGCTTAATCATGCAGCAAGGACAGTGTATGAAAGTCTGAGGACAGAAATAAGATAGTTTAGCCAATATCTGAAATGAGGTACATTACTCTGCAGTTAATTTTCAAAGTGACCTGGAATCGTCATATTACATCTTAGTAAATAAATTTCATTCTGAGTAACACAATCCTATCTACTAGTGAAACTGTAGCCAGTTCCATAGAAGCACAAAAAGACCAGATTCACTAATATATCTTCATTTTAGCTATGCAAGGGAGGTAAAATCAGGATCTAAGTGAGGTGATAGTATGATTTAATTTAAAAGTTTGGGTGCAAGTCCTCAGGTTAGTCTCTGAAGCCCTTTGCATAAATTCTTTTTTTTTAGGTTTTTTTATTTTGCACTTTAGCAATTTCTTTTATTATTATTTTTTTTTCTATTGCATTTTTTTTTTCAGTGGGTTTTGTCATACATTGATATGAATCAACCATAGAGTTACACGTATTCCCCATCCCGGTCCCCCATCCCACCTCCCTCTCCACCCGATTCCTCTGGGTCCTCCCAGCCCACCAGGCCCGAGCACTTGACTCATGCATCCCACCTGGGCTGGTGGTCTGTTTCACCACATATAATATACATGCTGTTCTTTTGAAACATCCCACCCTCACCTTCTCCCACAGAGTTCAAAAGTCTGTTCTGTACTTCTGCGTCTCTTCTTCTGCCCTGCATATAGGGCCATCGTTACCATCTTTCTAAATTCCGTATATATGTGTTAGTATACTGTAATGGTCTTTATCCTTCTGGCTTACTTCACTCTGTATAATGGGCTCCAGTTTCATCCATCTCATTAGAACTGATTCAAATGAATTCTTTTTAATGGCTGAGTAATATTCCATGGTGTATATGTACCACAGCTTCCTTATCCATTTATCTGATGATGTGCATCTAGGTTGCTTCCATGTCCTGGCTATTATAAACAGTGCTGCGATGAACATTGGGGTGCACGTGTCTCTTTCAGATCTGGATTCCTCAGTGTGTATGCCCAGAAGTGGGATTGCTGGGTCATATGGTAGTTCTATTTTCAGTTTTTTAAGAAATCTCCACACTGTTTTCCATAGTGGCTGTACTAGTTTGCATTCCCACCACCAGTGTAAGAGGGTTCCCTTTTCTCCACACCCTCTCCAGCATTTATTGCTTGTAGACTTTTGGATAGCGGCCATCCTGACTGGCGTGTAATGGTACCTCATTGTGGTTTTGATTTGCATTTCTCTGATAATGAGTGATGTTGAGCATCTTTTCATGTGTTTGTTAGCCATCTGTATGTCTTCTTTGGAGAAATGTCTTTTTAGTTCTTTGGCCCATTTTTTGATTGGGTCTTTTATTTTTCTGGAATTGAGCTTCAGGAGTTGCTTGTATATTTTTGAGATTAATCCTTTGTCTATTTCCTCATTTGCTATTATTTTTCTCCCAATCTGAGGGCTGTCTTTTCACCTTACTTATAGTTTCCTTTGTTGTGCAAAAGCTTTTAATTTTCATTAGGTCCCATTTGTTGATTTTTGCTTTTATTTCCAATATTCTGGGAGATGGGTCATAGATCTTGCTGTGATTTATGTCGGAGAGTGTTTTGCCTATGTTCTCTTCTAGGAGTTTTATAGTTTCTGGTCTTACATTTAGATGTTTAATCCATTTTGAGTTTATTTTTGTATATGGTGTTAGAAAGTGTTCTAGTTTCATTCTTTTACAAGTGGTTGACCAGTTTTCCCAGCACCACTTGTTAAAGAGATTGTCTTTTTTCCATTGTATATCCTTGCCTCCTTTGTCAAAGATAAGGTGTCCATAGGTTCGTGGATTTATCTCTAAAATCACAAAGCAGCAGCCCCTCAGCTACAAGTCTTGACCAGAGGTGTTTTTATGCACCCCTTCCTCAGGGGGGACTCCCACGCACAGCAGGGCTCTCACTTCTGCTCCCTGGGCACAGGCTGAGTGACAGCCTCCACGCCCTCTCTCGGACAGGCTCCTTTATGCCAGGAACAACCTGCAGAGCCTTACAATACCCTTTGATAGTAGAGGGAAGAAGTAAGCCACATGGAGCCTTCCCCACTTTCTCTCATTAAAAGTACTGAAAAGGGGGAAGGCAAGTGTTTAACCCTCCAATTCTTCTAAAAGAAAAAGGGAGAAGATAGGGATTAAAACATAGCATATCATACTCATCAATTAGCTCTTGAATTAAAATTCAGAAATTTACTCTCATCCAAAAGCTTATTTTTCTGCCTATTTTTCTTTTTCGAACACTAGCAGATATTTGATGTGAATTTTCATAAAAGTAATTTCAACAATGATTAAAATCAGGAAAAAAAACTTTAAAATAGCTTCCTCATGCAAAGTAAATATACAAAGATAATAATCAGGAGGAAAATACAATAAAAGAAAATGTCATTCATAATAACAACAAAAATGCAGTACACCTCTAAATGAATACATCAATAATCAGTGAAGTGTATAAAAAGAAAACTGCAACTACTAGCTCTAAACAGGAAAAAAAAAATAAATAGGTAGCGATATCTACCATTTTTCTGGATGTAACAAGTAAATGTTGTAAATCTGTTGTTTCATTATAAATAATTTTATTAGCTTAATGAAAATAAAATGATGATAATAACATCAAAATCATACATATCCAATTGTTTAGTAATTGGAGATTAAGTGAATTATAACACAGTTAAATTATAGGATATCATATAGATATGTTAACAATATAACACGAAATTTAAATTTTATTCCAAAATAAGTGGACTTACATAATTATTTACAAACACATTTTGTAATTAAGAAATTAAAAGAAGGAATTTTATAGAAAAATTTATAGCTGCCATCTTTTAACAAAATTACAGGATATTTTGTTCTGCTTCCTGAAGTGTTTTACAAATTTATTATGATAAGCTTATTGTTATTTTTTCTTCCCAAAGTCTTTTTAAAATCAATTCAAAAATCTCAACTTGACAATGTTAAAGAAGGCTTATTCTTTATGTCTAAATTGACAACATCCATTGGATCATAGAAAAAGCAAGAGAATTCCAGAACACTGTCTACTTCTGCTTCATTGACTACTCTAAAGCCTTTGACTGTGTGGATCACAGCAAACTATGGAAAATTCTTCAAGAGATAGGAATACCAGACCACCTCACCTGCCTCCTGAGAAACCTGTATGCAAGTCAGGAAGCAACAGTTAGAACCAAACATGGAAAAAAGGACTGGTTCAGAATTGGGAAAGGAGTACGTCAAGGCTGTATACTGTCACTCTACTTATTTTATTTATATTCAGAGTACATCATATGAAATATTGGGCTGGATGAAGCATAAGTTGAAATCAAGACTGCCGGGAGAAATATCAATAACTTCAGAGATGCAGATAACAGCACTCTTCTGGCAGAAAGTGAAGAGGAACTAAAGAGCCTCTTGGTGAAAGTGAAAGAGGAGAGTGAAAAGGCTGACTTGAAACTCTACATTCAAAAAACTAAGAACATAGCATCCAATCCCATCACTTCATAGCAAATAGATGGGGAAACAATGGAAACAGTGACAGACTTTATTTTTGGGGGCTCCAAAATCACTGCAAATGGTAACTGGAGCCATGAAATCAAAAGATGCTTGCTCCTTGGAAGAAAAGCTATGACAGACCTAGACAACATATTAAAAAGCAGAGACATTACTTTGCCAACAAAGGCCTGTCTAGTCAAAGCTACGGTTTTTCCAGCAGTCATGTATGGATGTGAGAGTTGGACTATAAAGAAAGCTGAGCGCAGAAAAATTGATGTTTTTGAACTGTGCTGCTGGAGAAGACTCTTGAGAGTCCCTCAGGCTGCAAGGAGATCAAACCAGTCAATCCTAAAGGAAATCAGTCTTGAATATTCATTGGAAGGATTGATGTTGAAGCTGAAACTCCAGTAATTTGGCCACCTGATGTGAAGAGTCGACTCATCAGAAAAGACCCTGATGCTGGGAAAGACTGAAGGCAGGAGGAGAAAGGGATGACAGAGGATGAGATGGTTGGATGGCATCACTGACTCGGTGGATATGAGTTTAAATAAGCTCTGGTAGTTTGTGATGAACAGGAAAGCCTGGCGTGCCGCAGTCCAAAAGGTCACAAAGAGTCAGGCATGACTGAGCAACTAAACTGAACCAAATTCTTCCCTCAAAATGAAATGGGGAAAATTTTGCTTCTGGAACTGAAGCTGAGCCAACAAACTAGGATGTTGGTCCAGAATTTATACATTGCTGGCTGAAGCAGCCACTGATAAATGCTTAGCAGCAAGATCTGGAAAGAATTTCGATGGTAGACTCTATCCCCCAAACTAAAACTGGTTCAAAACCAGTATACTAAATGCATACCTGATACTTCAAGAAAAAATAAAACATACATAAAACACACAAATACACAACTTGTTATGTCTTGTATTTCCTATAAATGTTCTTAGAAATTTTACTTGCTGCCTAGAGCTCACTTAAGACACAATTGCTGCATGTGCAGTCTTGAGGACGTCATCAGTGTCCCCTTAACAGCATCAGTGGTATAGCCTAATCACATAAGTACCCCAATTATGACCAAAATTTCCTCTTGGTTTTGTGCTTTTTCCTCAAACCAGTTCTCTTTTCTGTCATCTATATTTTCTCTTATGTATCTCAGTTCCTCAAACTTTCTCATACGAATTCAGCCCTGGAGAATACCTGAAACTGTCAATAAATTACATATGCACCAATAAATAAATTGTTAAGACCATTAAATATGTACATATGCATGCTAAGTTGCTTCAGTCATGTCTGACTCTGTGACCCTATGGACTGTAGCCTGCCAAGTTCCTCTGTCCATGGGGATTCTCCAAGCAAGAATACTGTAGTGGGTTGCCATGTCCTCCTCCAGGGGACCTTCCCCATCAAGGGATCAAATACAAATCTCTTATGCCTTCTGCATTGGCAGGCAGGTTCGTTACCACTAGCATCACTTGGGAAGTTCCTAGTATGTACACGTAATGGAATATTTTGCCAGTATTCAGTTCAGTTCAGTCACTCTGTTTTATATTTTCATATTTGACTATTTTTCTTAGTTTTATTTTCTAAATTAGTCACATAATTTTCTGACATAGTGTAAATGTCTAGGAACAAGTCAAAGAGCAAATACCTACAGTGGTATGAAACTTAAAATAATTAAAAATTTTATGTGCAAAAGGTGTCAGCGATATTATTTCTGGGATGAGAGTGCACTAGAAGATGTATTTTCAGAGAGATTTAGTCCCATGAGTCTCAGGCTTTTTTCCTTAGACAATATTCTGAGTTGTATCAGCCCTATGTATGGGGAAATGGCACAATATGTGTATTTCAACAAGCTTCGCTTCCTTATTAGTTGTGTCTAGCTTTTCCCATATTCTTCCAGGCCTCTCTATATATATCCAGGAATTTTTCCTAATTTTCCTCTTGAATTTCAAGTCATACCACAATGTGTCTGAGACTGATTGTGTTTAACAGATTCAGCACAAATAAATATTATTGATTCTGAAACTACTAACAATAGTTTATAGGATTAATGTGAGTTAATAATTATAAATTGTTTAGAACAACATTTCATTTCACTTTAAAGAAAAAGGAGAAAAAAGAGTTAGGAATCATAAGTAATTTATAAAGAAAAAATATAGAAAATATCAACAAAATTGACAAACTTTATGCTGACATTGGAATAAACATTTCTTAATTCATTCAAAAGGCTAGTCATATCCAAATACCAAAGCCAGAAAAAGATATGACAAGATAAGAAAACTACAGATCAATATCCCTCTTGAATATAGACACAAAATTCTCAAAAAAAACTAGAAAACTGAATTCAGTTACATATTAAAAGGCTTATACACATTACTAAGCAGAATTTATCCCATGAATGCAAGGAGAGTTCAACATATGAAAATTAATTAATATACTACATTAGTAGATGTATGATCTACTTCCTTAGCAACTTTCAAGTATGTAATATAGTTTAACTATAGCCACCATGCTGTACACTTGAATTTATTCATGTTATAGCTGGAAGTTTGCACCCTTTGACCAACCTCCCCCCATTTCCTTCATCCCCCAGTTCCCAGCAATCACCATTCTCTCACTTTGGCCAAAAATTTCATCAAATTTTTCCATAACACCTTATGGAAAAACCTGAAAAAATTTTTTGGCCAATCCGATACTTCTATAAGTTTGAGTTGTCAACTCTTTTTACTCTAAAAAAAATGCAGCTTAAATATCTCTAACAAGCTATGCAAGAACAGATATTTGATGGACAAGAAGAATGGTTTCTTCTTCTTCAAAGTTGGTATCAGGAACCCAGTGGGAAAGCTTCCTATTGTAGATATTATGACAATTCCAATTATTACTTAATTATTCCCCAGGAACCTTCAACTATACATGGATACTAGAGAATAAAAATAAATAAATAAAATCGATTTCCATATCTTCACTATTCTTTGGAGAACACTAGGACTTGGCGTTTGATTTTTTTGGGGGTGGGGGGGAGGTTGATTATATATAAGTGCAAATTCAAAATTATCCCTCTTTTAAACAAATCTAATAGACCATTAAGAGAGAAAACCCCAAATCCCCAAAGGTTATAATGCAAGGAATATGCATATATATTTCCTTCATCTATGCTTTTGTCTTAACCACAAACATGTGCCTTGAAACTCAAGAAAAAATATCTTACAGGGTTCACCCTTTGCAACCCTTCAAAGATCACAAACTGGATCATCCAGTTTCTCAGAAGTCCCTCACATGCCTTTTGCTCCGTGGAGTGATATTTAATCTTCCATCCCTGAATCTCTTCTCAGCATTCAGCCAAGAGGTGAGCGGAAATCATATCATGTGAGCCACATGTGCTCCATAGTTTGCAAAAATAATTTACTAGGAAGTATTTTCTTCTTTGAGAAAACTAAATATTTCATTAGGACAAAATGCTAACCTCCCCCCAAAAAGACTAAATAATATATATTCCTTCTTGTTTCCTTAAATCCTAGAAGCTTAAGTTCTAAGTTTCACTTCTTTCTCTCTCTAAAGGATGAATAAGATATAAGCAAAGAGGCTTAAGATTTCAAATGAAGATGCAGTTGTTGTTGTTCATATTAACTCATAAATTGCTGGAGAAGAATTTATTTGGATGATTTCTGTTGACTTGGTAGTAGAGGAAATATGGCAAATATTTCATCTCAGAGATATATTCTTTTCCAAGCTCATATATTGTTTCTCACTTCCATTAGGTTAATGAGCCCTGGTTTAACATGTATTAATTCTTTTTGAAGTAACAATTTTCACATGTATGAGTTTTTGCTGTACATACAAGATTTATTCCAAACCTGTCACTGGACAATTACTATCCCCAGGAAATATTCCAATACAAGAGGGTAAGTATCAGTAATGATTTAAAATGAATCTTTTGTCAAAGATTTTCTGTACCTAAAATAAAGTAACAGAGGTGGCTGATACTAGGATCCTGAGTAAAAAGGATGCAGAAATTTCTAAAAAATAGAGAGATAATCCATTCAAATACATAAATGTCTTTCAAACAATTTATTAGAATATGTATTTCCTAAAAGGTCTTATGTAAATAAGTGAGTTCTTTCTTTAAAAGTATTAACAGACTATTTTAGATAGCACCATCACATATTTAGCTGGCTTAATTTACTATATCCATATTTATACAATCCAAAAGGCAATGAGGATCTATAAATAGTCCTTCCAATTTAGGTGCCATCTCAATCATCAAATAAGAGTCAGTTATCTATGTGGTCTGACTTAGGAATCCAGATATAACCTTCCTACACAGAAATATATCAAGGACCTCCCTGACTCAAAGTCTTGGATTCCCACCTTGAAAAAGATTCCTTTTATTTATTAAATATTCTTTGTTAAATGCAAAAATACTTCCAATAGTGGAAAACAAATCAAAATTGTGCAAAAACGTATTAAAAGTTTATGGTAATCTCTTGATTATAAGCTCCATGAGCTCAAGATCTGTCATGGCCACAGCTGTTTCTCCAGCACTTAAGAGCCTACCTGACACAGTGAACATGTTAATAGATACTTTTGTGGCAGAGTAATATTCTATTACAACGGAATATTACTGATACAGTAATATATGTGGTGTGTATATATATATATATATATACATATGTGTGTATACTACATCTTCTTTATCCATTCATCTGTTGATGAACACTTGACTTGCTTTCATATCTGCCATTTGCAATAATGTGAATGGACCTAGAGAACATTCTGCTTAGTGGAATCAGTCAGAAAAATACAAACACTATGTGATATCACTTATATATAGAATCTAAGTTGATCATGGATACCAAACACAGGCACATTAGAAAAACTTCATATGCACAGAAATGTAATATCATTAGTAAAGGTAAGCAGATGAATGAACACACTAACACAGGTAATTTATCAGAATTACATACATTCCTAGTATCTAGTTAAGCTTTCTTAGAAAAGTAAAAATTTTTCTCCGTTTCATGTTTTCCCTCTTCTCTTATTGTGAATTTTTAAAGTAATATATGTTCAGTGCTGAATCATGAAAGCCACAGTTTTGTTGTTAAAAATTTGTTTACAATTTTATGAAATGAAAGGTAAAGAAATTGGTTTTTTTCAGGAAGAATCCGTGCACTCCATTAAAGCACAAACCACTGTCATCCCCATGTCTTCCAGACGAATGAATGTGTCCAGCAGAGAAACCACCCACCCTGTTACCCACTTTATCCTCCTGGGCTTTCCCTCAAGCCCAGAAATGCAGCTCCTCTACTTCGGGCTCTTCTCAGCAGCCTATATCCTGACCCTGATGGGGAACACGGCCATTGTCTGTGCTGTGCGGTGGGATCAGCGCCTTCACACCCCCATGTACATCTTCTTGGGGAATTTCTCTTTCCTGGAAATATGTTATGTCACCACAACCGTCCCTAATATGCTAGCCAACTTCCTGTCCTCAAGCAAGTCCATCTCCTTTGTGAGTTGTTTTGCACAGTTCTACTTCTTCTTCTCTTTTGGGTGTGACGAGGGCTTCTACCTTTGCATCATGGCCTTTGACAGGTATCTTGCCATCTGCCATCCTCTGCATTACTCACGCGTCATGACTAAAGACCTCTACACTGGCCTCGTCATCTTTGGGTGGTCCGGTGGGTTCATTCTCTTTGTAACCCCAGTTGTTCTCATTTCACGGTTGCCCTTTTGCAACCCAAATATCATCGACCATTTTATATGTGATCCTGTCCCATTGATGATGCTGTCCTGTTCTGAAGACACCACCACACAACTCATTTACTCTACTTTTAATGTTATTTTCATGATCGGCACCTTTCTCTTCATCCTTTGCGCCTATGCACTGGTGATTCTGGCTGTGATAAGGTTGCCCTCAGCAGCCAGCAAACACAAGGCTTTCTCTACTTGTGCTTCTCATCTGGCTGTGGTAATTCTGTTTTTTGGCTCTGTTATGGTGATGTATGTTAGTCCTGGATCAGGACACCCAGCGAAAAGGCAAAAATTCATTACCTTGTTTTATTCTGTGATAACACCTTTATGCAATCCTCTAATATATAGCTTCAGGAATAAGAAGATAAAGGCTGCCCTTATGAAAGTCTTGAGATTGGACAACACGTTAATAAAATACAAATGAGAGCTAAATTTTATCTCTCAAATGCAACTCACCTTAATAAGACATGTGTAAAATTGATGTCTAGTGAGAACCCGCTGTATAGTGTGGGCAGCTCAGCTCAGTGTTCTGTGTTGATCTAGATGGGAAGGATGGGGGGTGAGGTGGGAGAGACGCTCAAGAGGGAGGGAATATATGTATACATGTGGCTGATTCACTTCATTATACAACAGAAACTAATACAACATTGTAAGCAACTGTACTCCAATTAAAAATCAAAAACAAATACACAGTAAGCCTAAAAAAATGATGTGATATATTTGTCTCCAAATCCATTGTTTTATTAAGAAGCTACTGTAATGAGGGCCAATTATCACCTTACTACCACTCACCACAAAATGCAGTAGTCTATTTAAGAAAAAATATGTTTTAACAAGTGAATTCAACTTTGAAGTTGTGTGCTCACTCAGTTGTGTCTGACTCTTTGTGACTTCATGAACTGTAGCCCACCAGCCTCCTCTGTTCATGGAATTTTTCAGGTAAGAATATTGAAGTGGGTTGTTATTTCCTCCTTACCCAGGGATCGAACCCATGTCTCTGGTGTCTGCATTTGGCAGGTGGATTCTTTGCTACTGCACCACCTGGGAAGCCCCCAAAATTACTATCAAGTAAGAGCAATTTGTTATACCTAAACCTATCAGTTCCTCTATACATAATTTGGTTTCTAAAAAGAAGTCTACTTTGCATTACTATGTTGAAGCAACTAATATATACATGTAATAGAGATCATAGATTGACTAGGGGTTTAATACTATAAGCCAATGATTTTCCACTGAGATCTATTGACTGATAGAAAAAATCTGAGTTCGAAGGAGTTCACCTTGCCAGAGTGTAGCATTTGTCTTCACTTCAAGGAAACAGACAAATAATTTTAGTTAGACATTAGTGATTTTTGATGCAGTGGTAAATGGGATTATTTTCTTAATTTCTCTTTCAGATACTTCACCATTAGTATATAAACTGCCACAGATTTCTGTATATTGATCTTTTATCCTATGACTTTATTGAATTCCTTTGTTAGTTCTAACAGTTTTATGGTGAAGTCTTTAGGGTTGTTTTCTTATAGCATCATGTCATCTGCAAAAAGTGACAGTTTCCGTCTTTATTTCTGATTTAGATGACTATTTTCTTCCTTGCTCAGTCACTCTGGCTAGGATTTCCTGTGCTATATTGAATTAGTGGTGAGAGTATGTATCCTTGTTTTATTTCTCATCAGAGAGGAAAATCTTTCAGCTTTTCACTGTTGAGTATGATGTTAGCTGTGGGGTGGCATATATGGGTTATTATGTTGATGTATGCTTCCTCTATACCACTTGGTTGAGAATTTTACCATAAATGGATATTGAATTCTGCCAAATGTTTTTAATGTATCTGTTGAGACTGTCAACAGATGAATGGAAAAAGAAGATATGTTATATATACACAATGGAATTTACTCATCCATAAAAAAGAATGAAATTCTGTCATTTATAGCAAAATGGATGGACCAAAAGAATATCGTACTTAATGAAATGGTAGAGAAAAACAAATACTACATGACATCAATTATAGGTGAAATTGAAAAATAATACAAATATATACAGCAAAATAGAAACAGATTCACAGATCCAGTGGTTAACAGTGAGGAAAGGGGAGGGGGAAGGTCAAGTCTGGATATAGGATTAAGAGATACAAACTAGTATATATAAAATAGATAAGAACAGGGATATACTGTATATACAGCACAGGGAATATAGCCATTAGCTGATAATAACTTTAATAAAGTACAATCTGTAAAAATTGTATCACTATGTTAACACATGAAACTAATATAATATTATAAATACATTTGACTTATAAACCAATTTCATTTATATATATTAAATATTTTTGGATCATAGTGATTCAAAAAACTGAATCACTAGGCTAACACATGAAACTAATATTAAAAATCAATTATACTTTAATATTAAAAAGTAAGAACTGTATAAAAAGAAATGTTCCACATATGTCATCAGGGAACTGCAAATTAAAAGAACTATGAGATACCACTACACACCTATTAGAATGTCCAAAGTTTGGAACACTGACGACACCAAATGCTGACAAGAATGTGGAACAACAAGAACTCTAATTCATTGCGAGTATGAATGAAACATGGTTCAGCCACTTTGGAAAGAATTGGCAGCTTGTTACAAAACTAAACACACTCTTGCCATATGACCCAGCAAATGTGCTCCTCAGTATTCACACAAAAGAGTTGAAACTTATGTCCACAAAAACCTGCACACAGATGTTAGCATTTTTATTCAAAATTGACAAAATCTGAAAGCAAACAAAATGTCCTTGAAATCACAAAATAAACCATGATACATCCAGACAATGGTATATTATATGGCATTAAAAAGAAATGAGCCATCAAGTCCTGAAAAGATAGGAAGGAAAGTTAAATATGTATTACTAAATGAAATAAGCCAAACTGAAAAGTCTACTTTCTAGAAAATGTACAATGATGTATACAGTAAAACATCAGTGGTTTCCAGGAGTTTGGGGGCAGGGGATGGGGATGGTAGCTGAAGGGATGAGTAGGTGGAACACAGAGGATATTTTGGCCAGTGAAAATAGTATAATACCATAATGATGGACACATGTCATTGTGTGTGCATGCTAAGCTGCTTCAGTCATGTCCGATTCTGTGTAACCCTATGGACTGTAGCACTCCAGGCTCCTCTGGTCACTAGAATTCTCCAGGCAGAAATACTGGAGTGGGTTTCCATATCCTCCTCCAGAGGATCTTCCCAACTCAGATCGAACCCACATCAAGTTTCCTGCATTGGCAGGTGGGTTATTTACCTCTAGCACCACCTGGAAAGCCCATATATGGCATTGTACATATCTAAACACATAGACATACACCAAGAATGAACCCTCAATAACTATGAACTTTGGGTAGTTATGTGTTAATATGGATTCATTAGTTGTAACAAATGTACCACTCTAGTGGGAAAGCTGATAATAGAGAAATCTGTACACATGCCGAAGCAGGGGGTATATGGGAAATCTCTGTATATCATCTTAATTTTAACCTAAAACTGCTCTTAAAAAAATAAGTCTTAGAAAAAAAAAGATGTCTGCCTTCATTCACTATGCCTGAGCAATTACCTCAATCAAAATGTTGTGTGTCCAGCTTATTCTGACTTAGGGATTCATCACTTCAATTTAAGAAAACCTAAAATAGGAAGAGTTACCTCAAAGGTGGGTGCAATTGATACTCTCAAAAGGAAGGTACACACACACAGTTTGTTACAATGTATTTGGAGGGATCAGGGAAGGATAATAGCAGAGTGGTAAAAACCAAATCTAATTACAAAAGATGATAAATTATTGCTGTAAGACCAGTTATTAAATGACACAGGATATACGGTGAGCGTCTTCTCTCCCTCCTTCTAGATTACAGAGGGAACATAAAAGATTTCAGAGCCACATACATTACCCCAGAAAAGACAGGGTGAAAGGGGGGGGGGCCTCCAAGTGTCTTGACCAGTACCGCTTAGAGGGACCTGACCCGTAATCAAGCCTGTGATGATGCTTCCAAACCTGCTGCTGCTGCTAAGTCGCTTCAATCGTGTCTGACTCTGTGTGACCCCATAGATGGCAGCCCACCAGGCTCTGACGACCCTGGAATTCTCCAGGCAAGAACACTGGAGTGGGTTGCCATTTCCTTTTCTAGTGCATGAAAGTGAAAAGTGAAAGTGAAGTCGCTCAGTCATGTCTGACTCTTCCCAAACCCATGGACTGCAGCCCACCTGGCTCCTCTGGCCTTGGGATTTTCCAAGCAAGAGTACTGGAGTGGGGTGCCATTGTCTTCTCCGCTTCCAAACCTATTCTTACCTAAATGAGAATCTGGGAAAGTTGGCTTCACTTCAGGTGTGCCATTTCATTCTAATTTCTTTTAGGTCCTAGTTTCTACCCAGTAGCCAAATGCAGAAATCCAGTCAGGATCTAGTCTTCTTCAGGAGTTCTTAGTTATTCTAATTAATGGCTCCTGAGTCGTGAAAGAATGTTCAGGGAGGTTTTTTTTGCTTGTTTATTTTTCTTTTGTTTTGCCATTGCACTAAAATAATTTGTCTTACTTGGCAATGGATGAGCTCAGAATTATTCTTGTACACTAAGGTTGCATGGTTATCATACTCTCAGAGTTTTACAGTCTGGGGCCAGATACCTACTAAAATCAAGCATAATAGAAGACATGAGCTCCCCAGAGATGTCACAGAGTCTCTTTCCATGCCAGCAGCTTTTAGAAGATAACACAGAGAAGGGTAGAAGTGAAAGGAAAGGGGAAAATGCAAGAACACTTGAAGAAAAATAGAAAAACACAGTTTCTAACCTTAGAGTTGAGAAATGTGTTGAAACTTCTGAGGAAAACAAAAACTTTCTCAGAAAGGCTGACTTTCCCACAACTTGGAGAGATATTTACATGTGTGGGTGTTAGTCACTCAGTCATGTCCAACTTTTTGCAACCCCATGGACAGTAGTCCACCAAGCTTCTTGAGTGTCCATGGGATTCTCCAGGCAAGAATACTGGAATGAATTGCCATTCCCTTCTCCAGAGGATCTTCCCAGTCTAGATACTGAACACTGGGCTCCTGCATTGCAGACAGATTCTTTACTGTTTGAGCTACAGGGAAGTCCTGGAGAGATATGGCTTCATGGAAGAACAGTCTGAGCTACAGCTCATTTTAGACTAAAAGAAAAAGAATCCGGTACTGATTTGGAAATATACAAGCCATTGTAATACCAAGGCATTCATATTAAATAAGCTAGATAGCCATTAAAACGGCAAAATTAATAGATATTTTATGTAAACAGATCATTGAGTAGGACATAAAAAGGTTTTGAAATGCAGGATGAAATCCCAGATGCTCCAGGGGTTCTCCAAAATATAACCTTGGAATGTCCTTGAGTTAGCACTGAAAGGAGAGAAGAACTGATGGGTGGGTGGTAGAAGGGAACAAGCTACTCGAGGTAAAACTAACCTGGATAATATTGCTCTAAATTTCTCCCAGCATGAGTTTGAGAGGTATGGGCAGAGCAAGCACGCACTTAAAATCCTATGGCTTCAGTTGGTTTGGATAAGAAATGCTGAGGCTTATCCTGCCACCTTGTGGCTCTGGGCCAATGTGCAGAAAGCTTTGAGAAGAGAGGCCAGTGCTGAAGGGATCAGAGTGCCTAATGCAAAAGTAAGTTCAGAACACATCTTCCTCTCTCATCGCTGTAGAAATCACTTTGGCCAAGACTGTACATCAATATCAGTGTCAGATGACAACATAATTACTGCATTAGCTAAAAATGAATCAATCTGAAGTTCTGCCCTTGAGTGGATTTTTGCCCCTACAGACCCCCTAGGACTATGGTCTGATCAGGGTGGCTGGCTAGACTGTGAGATCCTTGAGGGCAAAGATTAATTAATCTTGTCCCTCCGGAGCTAACATTAAGTGCTTCTTTATTAAATCGAGCTGTTGATCAAGTATAGTGCTTTAGGTAACATTATTTAAGAAATCGGCTAAAAAAAAAAAAAAAAAAAAAAAAAAGATGTTATAATGTTGACCAGAGCAAAGAGGGAAAACATTACAGTTAAACATTAGCAAGAAGCCATACTCAGATTAGATATAATTTTCACTAGGGCTATCCTAATCTCTTGAAAGATAAAAGACCTAGCTGAATTATGGCAAAATCTATTCTCTTCACGTCTATAAGTTTCTGTTTTATCATTTGAAAAGAATAATGTCTCCCTCACATTTTGCATGTAAAATCTGCTGGCACAGTGGCTGGCCTGGGAGAGACTTGTGACGAGGCCCTGGGAACTTGAAGGTTATGTTAAACTCCAGGTGATTCTTATATATGTTGAAGTGTGAAGACTATGGACCATTCCAGTAGCATCAATTCCTCTGCTGAATGACTTGTAGATTAAAGAGGAGACAAAATTTTAATACCTCAGTACTGGGAGAGAAAAATGGACCAGCAGTTTACTCTAGTGGGTGATTAGGAAGGTATTTGGGATTTATTAAAGTGAATTTTAGCTGTCACTTGAAGAAGCACATATGAGGCAAGGGACACTTCATGAGCCTTGAAACAACTGGTGACATCCAATATGGAACTGGCTTTTAAATCCAGAACCTTCAGAATTGG
The DNA here is from genome assembly GCF_963930625.1 of Muntiacus reevesi. NCBI lineage: Eukaryota > Metazoa > Chordata > Mammalia > Artiodactyla > Cervidae > Muntiacus > Muntiacus reevesi. The sequence goes on along the minus strand of NC_089255.1, from coordinate 26,162,737 downwards.
AGAAAATAATAGCAAATGAAGAAATAGACAAAGGATTAATCTCAAAAATATACAAGCAACTCCTGCAGCTCAATTCCAGAAAAATAAATGACCCAGTCAAAAAGTGGGCCAAAGAGCTAAACAGACATTTCTCCGAAGAAGAAATACAGATGACTAACAAACACATGAAAAGATGCTCAACATCACTCACTATCAGAGAAATGCAAATCAAAACCACAATGAGGTACCACTACACGCCAGTCAGGATGGCTGCTATCCAAAAGTCTACAAGCAATAAATGCTGGAGAGGGTGTGGAGAAAAGGGAACCCTCCTACACTCTTGGTGGGAATGCAAACTAGTACAGCCACTATGGAGAACAGTGTGGAGATTCCTTTAAAAACTGGAAATAGAACTGCCATATGACCCAGCAATCCCACTCCTGGGCATACACACCAAGGAAACCAGAATTGAAAGAGACACGTGCTCCCCAATTGTTAGGCGAGCAGAAGTAACGCAGCTTAGATTAGGAGTAGGCCTTCCTACTTGGTAAGATTATCAGGCCACCTGGATACAACCAATTAGCTTTCACTTACCACTGACCGCTTGTTTGACAATTAGGACCAATTAGCTTGCACTTAATACTGACCGCTGTTTGCCAATTAGGAAATTAGGAACGGGCGGAAACCCCTAGGAAAGTCCCGCCCACGTGAAAGTTTTGACCAATGAAATTGCTTTGCAAACTTGTAACCAATCCGCTTAAACCAACTACCAACGGCATGTGCTCACCCTATAAATTTGTGTAATAGCTTGGGCTCGGGGCTCTCTGACCTGCACCACTGCATTGGATGCGGCAGAGGGCCCTGGCTCGAGTCAGTAATAAACTTCCCCTTTTTGCCAGTTGCATTGTCTTGGAGGCCTTCTCTCTTCCCGCTCGGGGATTCGGACATCGGGCATAACACCAATGTTCATCGCAGCACTGTTTATAATAGCCAGGACATGGAAGCAACCTAGATGTCCATCAGCAGATGAATGGATAAGAAAGTTGTGGTACATATACACAATGGAATATTACTCGGCCATTAAAAAGAATACATTTGAATCAGTTCTAATGAGATGGATGAAACTGAACCCATTATACAGAATGAAGTAAGCCAGAAAGATAAACACCAATATAGTATACTAATGCATATATATGGAATTTTAAAAGATGGTAACAATAACCCTATATGCAGGACAGAAAAAGAGACACAGGTGTATAGAACAGAATTTTGGACTCTGTGGAAGAAGGAGAGGGTGGGATGATCTGAAAGAATAGCATTGAAACATGTATATTATCAAGTGTGAAACAGATCACCAACCCAGGTTGGGTGCATGAGACAAGTGCTCAGGGCTGGTGCACTGGGAAGACACAGAGGGATGGGATGGGGAGGGAAGAGGGAGGGGGGATCAGGATGGGGAACACATGTAAATCCATGGCTGATTCATGTCAATGTATGACAAAAACCACTACAATATTGTAAAGTAATTAGCCTCCAACTAATAAAAATAAATGAAAAAAAAAATCCAGAACCTGTCTGGAGACGTCAGTTCAATTCACTACAATTGCTCAGTTGTGTCCAACTCTTTGCAACCCCATGGACTGCAGCATGCCAGGGCTCCCTGTCCATCACCAACTCCCGGAGTTTACTCAAACTCATGCCCATTGAGTCTGTGATGTCATCCAACCATCTCATCCTCTGTCATTCCCTTCTCCTGCCTTCAATCTTTCCCAGCATCAGGGTCTTTTCAAATGAGTCAGCTCTTCCCATCAGGTGGCCAAAGGGTTGGAGTTTCAGCTTCAGCATCAGTCCTTCCAATGAATATTCAGGACTGATTTCCTTTAGGATGGACTGGTTGGATCTCCTTGCAGTCCAAGGGGCTCTCAAGAGTCTTCTCCAACACCACAGTTCAAAAGCATCAATTTTTCAGTGCTCAGCTTTCTTCACAGTCCAACTCTCACATCCATACATGACCACTGGAAAAACCATAGCCTTGACCAGACAGCCCTTTGTTGGCAAAGTAATGTCTCTGCTTTTTAATATGCTATCTAGGTTGGTCATAGCTTTTCTTCCAAGGAGCAAGCGTCTTTTAATTTCATGGCTGCAGTTACCATCTCCAGTGATTTTGGAGCCCAAAAAAATAAAGTCTGTCACTGTTTCCGTTGTTTCCCTATTTTGCCATGAAGTGATGGGACCAGATGTCATGATCTTAGTTTTCTGAACGTCGAGTTTTAAGCCAACATTTTCACTCTCCTCATCATCTTCACTTTCATCAAGAGGCTCTTTAGCTCTTCTTCACTTTCTGCCGTAAGAGTGGTGTCATCTGCATATCTTAGGTTATTGATATTTCTCCCAGCAATCTTGATTCCAGCTGTGCTTCATCCAGCCCAGCGTTTCTCATGATGTACTCTGTGTATAAGTTAAATAAACAGGGTGACAATATACAGCAATGATGTACTCATTTCCCTATTTGGAACCAGTCTGTTGTTCCATGTCCAGCTCTGACTGTTGCTTCCTGACCTACATACAGATTTCTCAAGAGGAAGGTCAGGTGGCCTGTTATTCCCATCTCTTTAAGAATTTTCCACAGTTTATGGTGATCCACACAAAGGCTTTGGCATAGTCAATGGTTTTCTGGAACTCTCTTGGTTTTTTGATGATCCAACGGATGTTGGCAATTTGATCTCTGGTTCCTCTGCCTTTTCTAAAACCAGCTTGAACATCTGGAAGTTCACGGTTCATGTACTGTTGAAGTCTGGCTTGGAGAATTTTGACCATTATTAAGCTAGCATGTGAGATGAGTACAATTGTGTGGTAGTTTGAGCATTCTTTGACATTGCCTTTCTTTGAGGTTGGAATGAAAAACTAACATTTTCCGGTACTGTGGCCACTGCTGAGCTTTCCAAATTTGCTGGCATATTGAATGCAGCACTTTCACAACATCATCTTTTAGGAGTTGAAATAGCTCACCTGGAATTCCATCACCTTCACTAGCTTTGTTCGTAATGATGTTTCCTAAGGCCCACTTGACTTCACATTCCAGTTTGTCTGGCTCTAGGTGAGTGATCACACCATCGTGATTATCTGGGTCATGAAGATCTTTTTTGTACAGTTCTTCTGTGTATTCTTACCACCTTTTATTAATATCTTCTGTTTCTGTTAGGTCCATAACTTTTCAGTCCTTTATTGTGCCCATCTTTGCATGAAATGTTCCTTTGGTATCTCTAATTTTCTTGAAATCTCTAGTCTTTCCCATTCTATTGCTTTCCTCTATTTCTTTGCATTGATCACTGAGGAAGGCTTTCTTATCTCCCCTTGCTATTCTTTGGAAAGTTGCATTCAAATGGGTATATGTTTCCTTTTCTCCTTTGCCTTTCACTTCTCTTCTATTCACAGCTATTTGTAAGGCCTCCTCAGACAACCATTTTACATTTTTGCATTTCTTTTCCTTGGGGATGGTCTTGACCCCTGCCTCTTGTACAATGTCACGAGCCTCCATTCGTAGTTCTTTAGGCACTCTGTCTATCAGATCTAATCCCTTTAATCTGTTTGTCACTTCCACTGTATAATCATAAGGGATATGATTTAGGTCATACCTGAATGGTCTAGTGATTTTCCCTACTTTCTTCAATTTAAGTCTGAATGTGGCAATAAGGAGTTCATGGTCTTGAGTGACAGTCAGCTCCCAGTATTGTTTCTGCTGACTGTATAGAACTTCTCCATCTTTGGCTGAAAAGAATATAATCAATCTGATTTTAGTATTGACCATTTGGTGATGTCTGTGTGTAGAGTCAGGGGATGTCAGGTGAACAGCAAACTAGAAGAAGGGTCATTACTAGGTGACAGTCTCACCAATGGATTCAGGAAGGCCTTTTCAGCTTTGAGCTCAACACAGAAAGTAAAACACATTTGAGGATTGAATGATGTACTGTGATTGTCCCTGCTGCTCCTGAGAGGTGACCTCCAGGGACAGAAAGCAATGCACAATAAAAGGAAAGGAGAGTTTCTGGACTCTACTCTATTTTTTAAAAATATTTATTTGTTTATTTAGCTTTGGCTGTGCTGGGGCTTCATTGCTGCATAGGCTTTTCTCTAGTTGCCACCAGCAGGGGCTACTCTCTGGTGTGGGCTTCTCATTGTAGTAGCTTCTCTTGTTGTGGCTCCCAGCTTTGAGAGCACAGGCTGAACAGTTGTGGCACATGGGCTGAGTTGCTCCAAAGCATGTGAGATCTTCCTGAATCAGGGATCAAACCCGTGTCACTGGCAGGTTGATTCCTTACCACTGAGCCACTAGGGAAACCCTCTACTTCATTTTTTTATAACAGCTAAAGAGGACCTTCTGTAAAGACCAACCTGTATCAAAGCTGCACTAGGAATCCAAAATCTTGGATACCTAAGACTATTTAGAAAGTTTAAGTATATGTGAGAGCCCTTTGACTCTCTTAATTCAATGGTCACTTTGTTGCAAATATTGCTAACAAGAGACCATATTATTTAATCTATAAACATTTTAATTAAAAATAACTTTTATTGTTTATTCACTTTTAGTCCCATTATAAATGTCAGTTTCTTTTTTAATTCATTTTTATTGGAGTATAGTTGATATACAATATTGTGTTAGTTTTTGCTGCACAGTGAAGTGAATCTGTGATACATATACATATATCCATTTGTAGAGAAAGAAGTATAAACAATAACACGACATTCTTTTTTATAAAACCCACATACAATTTGCTTGGCCCTCCAAGAGGATATCGGAAATATTTGCTTGAAATTCATGCCAGAGTCATTTTAACTCCTCTTCATTTCCTATTATTTTTCAGATAACATGACAAAATTTAGTGAGTTTGGATTGAATCAGAGAATAAATTAGCAACTGACAACAGCAACGACAAATTAGGATTTTAAATTCCCTATGCCTAAAAAGGAAAACTGAAATTATATTACCAGGTGAAATGCATAGCAAGGCAGAAACAGAATGACTTCAGTATTGAGGGCATGAGGAGAAGGGGGCAACAGAGGGTGAGATAGTTGGAGGGCATCATCAACTCAATGAATATGAGTTTGAACAAATTCCAGGAGATAGTGGAGTACAGGAAAGCCTGGCATGATACAGTCCATGGTCGCAGACAGTTAGACACAACTGAGTGACTGAACAACAAAAATCTCAGTATGATAAACTTAAAACGAGAAGTGAGCAAACTGGTTCTCAATCTTTCCTAGCATCAGGGTCTTTTCCAAATGAGTTGGCTCTTTGTATCAGGTGGTCAAAGCATCAGAGCTTCAGCTTCAGTATCAGTCCTTGCAATGGATATTCAGGGTTGATTTCCTTTAGGATTGACTGGTTTGATCTCCCTGCCGTCCAAGGGACTCTCAAATCTTCTCCAACACCACAATTCAAAAGCTTCAGTTATGTGGCACACAGCCTTCTTTATGATCCATCTCTCATATCTGTACATAACTACATGATACACTACTGATACTATGTATATAATAGATAACCTAGGCTTCGCAGGTGGCTCGGTGGTAAAGAATCTATCTGCCAACACAGGAGACACAGGAGACATGGGTTCAATCCCTAGGTCAAGAAGATCCTTTGAAATGGACCTTAATCAATGGATTAAGATCTTACTGGATCTTAATGGATGGTAGGAAATGGCAACCTGCTCCAGTATTCTTGCCTGGAAAATTCCATAGACAGAGGAGCCTGGTGGGCTACAGTCCATGGGGTCAAAGAGAATTGGACATGACTAAGTAACTGAGCATGCACACACAAATGAGAACTACTATACAGTTCAAGGAACTCTGCTCAATGCTCTCTGGTGACCTAAATAGGAAGGAAATCCAAATCAGAGGGGATATTAGCATGTGTTTAGTTGATTCACTTTGCTTACAGTAGAAACTAACACAACATTGCAAAGTAACTATACTCCAATAAAAATTTCTCTTAAAAGAAAAACAAAATTAAAAAAAACACACACAAAAATACAACATCTGGCCCAGAAGATGAATTCAACCACTGTCCTGGATATGATCCTAAAGCAACCTTTCATTTGGCTCCTCCTCTGCCCTGGCGCAGTGTGGGAGCAGTCCTGTCTACCCAGGAACCTGGTCTGATGTGTGCATATAATGTCATCTAACCCAGGACAAGGGCACTAAGAATATATAATGGGAAAAAGATAGTCTCTTCAATGAGTGGGGTTGAAAAACTGAATACCCACATACAAAAGACTGAATTGGATTCTTTTGTTATACCATGTATAAAAATCAACTGGAAATGGATTCATATATATCAGTTCAGCTCAGTTCAGTCACACAGTTGTGTCCGACTCTTTGAGACCCCATGGACTTCAGCATGCCAGGCCTCCCTGTCCATCACCAACTCCTGGTGATGCCATCCAACCATCTCATCCTCTGTCATCCCCTTCTCTCCTGCCTTTAATCTTTCCCAGCATCAGGGTCTTTTCAAATGAGTCAGCTCTTCACATTAGGTGGCCAAAGGATTGGAGTTTCAGCTTCAACATCAGTCCTTATAATGAATATTCAGGACTGATTTCCTTTAGCATGGACTGGTTGGATCTCCTGGCAGTCCAAGGGACTCTCAAGAGTCTTCTCCAACACCACAGTTCAAAAGCATTGATTCTTCAGTGCTCAGCTTTCTTTATAGTCCAACTCTCACATTCATACATGACTTCTTTTTCCCATTGTATATTTACTTTTAAGAATTATTTTTTGGAAAGAACTCTCTTTAAAAAAAAAAACCAAAGCCTTTTCTTAACACATCATTTGTGTCTTCTGTAGGTTAAGGTTATAAGATAATGACTAGTGACTCTTAGGCATATTTCAAATTACAAAATTGTTAGATTTGCCTCTTCCAACTATCTCAAGAACACTAGTACCTCATGCTCTCAAGCAGAATTTTCCTCATACCATAAAGAGAACCTGGACCCATTAGCTATCACTCCCTAATTTCCCCTTTCTCCAGTCCCTGGAAACAATTTCTGTTTCTATTTCTTTCTGTTTCTATGAATTTTCCTATTCTGGAAATTTCACATAAATGGAATCATACAATATGCAACCTTTTGTGACTGACTTCTTTCACTTAACATAATGTTTGCAAGGTTCATTTATGTTGTAGCATGTATTCAGTTTAGTTCAGTTCAATAACTCAATCATGTCCGACTCTTTGCAACCCCACGGACTGCAGCACGCAAGGCCTCCTGTCCATCACCAACTCCTGGAGCTTGCTCAAACTCATGTCCATTGAGTCAGTAATGCCATCCAACCATCTCATCCTCTGTCGTCCCCTTCTCCTCTCGCCTTCAAACTTACCTAGCATCACGATCTTTTCAAGTGAGTCACTTCTTCGAATCAGACAGCCAAAGGATTGGAGTTTCAGCTTCAGCATCACTCCTTCCAATGAATTTTCAGGACTGATTTCCTTTAGGATGGACTGGTTGGATCTCCTTGCAGTCCAAGGGACTCTCAAGAGTCTTCTCCAACACCATAGTTCAAAAACATCAATTCTTCGGTGCTCAGCTTTCTTTATAGTCCAACTCTCACATCCATACATGACTACTGGAAAAACCACAGCTTTGACTAGATGGACCTTTGTTGGCAAAGTAATGTCTCTGCTTTCTAATATGCTGTCTAGGTTTGTCACATATATATGTATGTATATATGTACATATATGACATACATATATATATATATATATATATATGTACATACATATATCAGGTATCCTGAAACTGTAAAGCATAGAAGACAACATGGGGAATAAGTTTCTTGGCATTGGTCTGCCAATGCTGTACAAAGCAGCAAAAGCAAAAATAAACAAGTGGGACTATATCTAAAATAAAAGCTTCTATACTGTGATGAAAAATTAACAAATTATAAAGGCAGCCTATGTGATAGAAGAAAATATTTGCCAACCATATACCTGATAATATCTAAAATATATAAGGAACTCATATGACTCAAGAAAAAAATAATTTTTAAATAGATATTTATAGATGTATTTCCAAGAAAGGTATAAAAATGCTCAACTGATACCTAAAAAGGTGCTCGACACCACTAATAATTGGGGAAACACAAATCAAAACCAAGAGATATCATCTCACACCTTTAGAACAGCTATCATCAAAAAGACAAAGGATAACAAGTGTTTGGAAGGATGTATAGAAAAAGGAATCCTTGTGCACTATTAGTGGAATGCAAACTGGTACAGCCACTATGGAAAACAGTGTGGAGGTTCCTCAAAAATTAAAAATATAGCTATCATATGATCCAGCAGCCCCACTTCTGGGTATATATTCAAAGAAAATGGAATCATTATCTTTATCTGAACCTCCATGTTCATTGCAGCAATTCTGATAAAAGCCAAGAATGGAAACAATCTAATTGTCCATCTACAGATGAATGGATAAAGAAGATATTATATATATATATATATATATATATATATGTATATATACATATATATATATATATATGGTAGAATATCATTCAGCCATGAGAAAGAAAGAAGTCTAGCCATTTGTAACAACACAGATGGACCTTGAGGGTATTATGCTTGGTGAAATAAGTCAGAGAAAGACAAACACTACATTATATCACTTCTATGTAAAATCTTAAAAAGTTGGACTCAGGAATCTAGTGTACATCATGGTGATTATTGTCAACAATTCTGCATTATATACTTAAATTTGCTAACAGAGAAGATCGTCAATATTCTGGCCACCACAGAGAAGCAGTAATTATGTGAGTGGATGGAGGTGTTAGCTAATGTTATGGAGGTAATCATTTTGCAATATATAAGTGTATCAAATTAATACATTGTACATCTTAAACTTATACATTGTTATATGTCAATTATATCTCAATAAAGCTGAAAAAAAATTTAGAGTACATGCATGCTAAGTTGCTTTGGTAGTGTCCAACTCTTTGCAACCATATGGACTGTAGCCTGCCAGGCTCCTCTATCAGTAGGATTCTCTAGGCAAGAATACAGGAATAGGTTGCCATGCCCTCCTCCAGGGGGGTCTTCCCTGGAGGGTACGCATGTTCGTGGGATCGAACCCACGTCTCTTATGTCTCCTTCATTGGCAGGCGGGTTATTTACCACTACCACCACCTGGGAAGCCCTTAAAGAGTACAGTGAAGTACAGAAGCTACATAAAGATGAAATAGAAACAATAGAACTGGGTGCTAGAAAGTGGTCATCGCTCCAGTTTATGCTACTCCAGCACACTGCCCTCTTCTGACTTGCTAAATGTACTCTTCCTCTTCTTCCTATTAGCTGTTTCTTCTGTCTGAAAACTCTCTCAGTCTCCTCTTGGTTTTTTCCCACATTTCTGAAAATTCTGCTCAAATGTTAAATTCTCTGATAGGCTTTCCTTTAAACCCTATTTAAAATTACAAGTCTTACCCCGAAGGAGTTAATAGTCAGCCGCCTGTTGCTCTGGCTAAGCCATAAGAAAGTCATCATGGGAAAAGAATAAAAGCAGAATATAGCAGTACAGCATAACCCAAATAAAAGTACATTGGGCTGATTAGTTGGGGTCGTCATACCCCGATAAGCTAAGGAAAAACATAGTGTGGAACTTGGAACGCTGGGTCAGTGCAAGATAAGAACACTGCTTGTGTACACACTAAGATGTTTTCCTAATGCATATGTGGGTCTATGACCGCCAGCTAGGTGATAGCCCTTGTACAAGAAAATAAGATAGTTTAAAGTAATCAATAAAATGGGACACATAACTGGGGACATAGGAGGCTGACTTGATCATAAAACAACAGATACATTCTGCTTGCCAAGACACTATATAAAAGTGAGGTGGCTCCAAGGAACAGGGCTCTTGGCCCAAGAGATCTTGAGTCCCCCAGTCCCATCTTTAAAACTTTAATTTTGTCTCTAGTTTCTTTTTCCCAAACTGTGCATCTACCACTTTCAATCCCTACCTTCTGTGCTGGCCGCAGCACTTCTCCATTTATAATCCATCCCATTTCCATGTTTCATTTTTCTCAAATGAAAAGAAAAATTTATTATTTCAGTTATTAATTTACTGATCTTTTTTATTTTCTGTTGCTCCCAACCTCAATTGAATTATTCTAGGTAGGCAGGAATTTTTTTTCTGTTTTTAAAAACAATCAGTATGCACTTAATAAACAATTACTTATTTGAATAACCCTATACGTCTTCGATGGACATATGTTTGGGTAGATTCCGGGAGTTTGTGATGGACAGGGAGGCCTGGCGTACTGCGATTCGTGGGGTCGCAAAGAGTCGGACACGACTGAGCGACTGAACTGAACTGAACTGACTGATACCAGTCTTCGGAGAAGGCAATGCAAACCCACCCCAGTACTCTTGCCTGGAAAATCCTATGGATGCAAGAGCCTGGTAGTCTGCAGTCCATGCGGTCGCTAGGAGTCAGACACAACTGAGCGACTTCATTTCACTTTTCACTTTCATGCATTGGAGAAGGAAACGGCAACCCACTTCAGTGTTCTTGCCTGGATAGTCCCAGGGATGGTGGAGCCTGGTGGGCTGCTTTCTATGGGGTTGCACAGAGTTGGACACGACTAAAGTGATTTACCATAGCATTTAGCATACCAGTCTTAGCACTGAAGACACACAACTTTCCAATGACTATCATAAAATAACAGCTGAACTGTCTCTAAACAAAAAATTTGAGAATATGAGTGGGGAAAATTTGTTTTTCTCTTTCTTCAAGATAGAAAGAGAGTCAAATGGTACATCTTTGTATTCTAACTATTACAACAAACGCTGCTGCTGCTGCTGCTAAGTCATTTCAGTCGTGTCCGACTCTGTGTGACCCCACAGGCAGCACGCTACTATTATTTAATTATTCCCAAGGAAACTTTTGCAAAATCTGGTTAGTGGAAGCTCAAGAGAAAATAAGAACTTACTCTGCAAGTGCACTATTCCTCAAGGAATAGCAGGGCTTGGAATTTCTTTGTAAACAAAGACAATTCAAAACCCATCTCATCTGTTGAACAAATACTTTCAAAATATCAGGGAGTGGCTCCTAAATCTCAAAAGGCCATCATGCAAGGAAATGAATGTAGACAGCACCTACATCTGGGCTTTCATCTTGACCATAAATATGACCCTTGAAGTTAGGGAGAAAAAACTCTTTTAAAATTCACTCTTTGCAACTCATGGCAGGTTATAAACTGGATCAGCCATCTCTTCAGAAGTCCCTCACATGCTATGGTAATATTTTATTTCCCCTCTCTGACTTTTCTTCTTGGCACACATCCAAGAAGTGAGTTAAATTTTTGCATGCCCTATTTCAAATGCTGAGATTTTTGCATACATGGATTTACTGACAAGTGTTTTCTTCTTGTTCTAATACTGTAAATATCTGATTACAATAAAATTCAGACAGCACATTTTAAAATATTAATTTTCTTTTATTTTCCTGAACTTTGAGAAATACAACTAATTTTCTGACTCCTTTAAAATATAATGGGTATTGTTTACAAAGAGACCTGGGGATTTTATTTTAAAAATGTATAATAGCAAATTACTGGAAGTGGGTTTATTTTCAATATTATAATGAATTTTGTTATTTGTTCAGTAGAAATAACATGACAAATCTCTGATTCCACTCCATTCACAGCTCTCCAACCCACATATTGCTCTCAGGCTCACTAATTTTGTGTGTCTTCCTTAAGTGACAAAACACCATTCAGCATCTGTATGTTTCCTGTTTCTTGCATTTGTAGGATATTCTTTGGATTGTGACTTTATACAGTTAGTATTCTCAAGAAGATCTGTAACAGGAGACCCAAACAGGGTGAGTATTGACATTGATTTGACTTGCCACTGTTAGGGTGCCATTGTCAATTGTATTGTCTGCTCAGTCACTCCGTCATCTCTGAGTCTTTGCAATACAATAGACTGTAACCCGCTAGGATCCTCTGTCCATGGGATTTTCCAAGCAAGAATACTGGAGAGGGTTGCCATTTCTTCCTGTTAGAGATCTTCTCAACCCAGAGATTGAACACACATCTCCTGTGTCTTCTGCACTGCAGGCAGATTCCTTACTGCTGAGCCATCGGGGAAGTTCTTGTCAGTAAAGATGAGCAATTTCAATATCATCAAACAGGATATCAATGTATCAGGACACATACTGCAATATGAAAGACAAAAATTAAATGAGTTTTAAAAATTCAGTCAAATGAGTTATGAAGCTACCACTAAGATATGTGTGTTAGCTGAGCTTTTTCTTCAATAAAAGCAGCAGAATAATTTGTGGATATCTAAGGGTAATTTTTTGGAGAAGGCAATGGCACCCCACTCCAGTACTCTTGCCTGGAAAATCCCATGGACAGAGGAGCCTGGTAGGCTGCAGCCCATGGGGTTGCAAAAGAGTCAGACATGACTACGTCACTAAGCAACAACATCAAAATGAAATCATACTCTTGGGCAATAGGTTATGATGATCACAGTTTGGGTGCTTTAAAACAAAACTCATTGTTTGTTACTTAATCTCCCCAAAAATGGTAATGAAATTAGGATTTTTCAGGAAGAATCAGTATACTCCGTTAAAGGTCAGTAACTTCTGTCATCCCATGTCTTCCAGACTAATGAATGTGTCCAGCAGAGAAACCACCCACCCTGTTACCCACTTTATCCTCCTGGGCTTTCCCTCAAGCCCAGAAGTGCAGCTCCTCTACTTCGGGCTCTTCTCAGCAGCCTATATCCTGACCCTGATGGGGAACACGGCCATTGTCTGTGCTGTGCGGTGGGATCAGCGCCTTCACACCCCCATGTACATCTTCTTGGGGAATTTCTCTTTCCTGGAAATATGTTATGTCACCACAACCGTCCCTAATATGCTAGCCAACTTCCTGTCCTCAAGCAAGTCCATCTCCTTTGTGAGTTGTTTTGCACAGTTCTACTTCTTCTTCTCTTTTGGCTGTGATGAGGGCTTCTACCTTTGCATCATGGCCTTTGACAGGTATCTTGCCATCTGCCATCCTCTGCATTACTCACGCGTCATGACTAAAGAGCTCTACACTGGCCTCGTCATCTTTGGGTGGTCCTGTGGGTTCATTCTCTTCCTAACCCCAGTTGTTCTCATTTCACGGTTGCCCTTTTGCAACCCAAATATCATCGACCATTTTATATGTGATCCTGTCCCATTGATGATGCTGTCCTGTTCTGAAGACACCACCACACAACTCATTTACTCCACTTTCAATGCTGTTTTCATGACTGGCAGCTTTCTCTTCATCCTTTGCGCCTATGCACTGGTGATTCTGGCTGTGGTAAGGTTGCCCTCAGCAGCCAGCAAACGCAAGGCTTTCTCTACTTGTGCTTCTCATCTGGCTGTGGTAATTCTGTTTTTTGGCTCTGTTATGGTGATGTATGTTAGTCCTGGATCAGGACACCCAGTGAAAGAGCAAAAAATTGTGACCTTATTTTATTCTGTAATAACACCCCTTTGCAATCCTCTAATTTACAGCCTCAGGAACAATGAGATGAAGGCTGCTCTAAGGAAAGTCTTTTGGGCTGAAATATCTGTTCTTAAAACATAAATCAGAAGTCATAGTGGACTAAGTTGCAACACAAGCTGTCTGAATAAGACACGAACAAGGTGGTTTTCTAGAAAATTTAAAAATAATTTTGGTTAAGGAACTATTACAATAAATCCCACTATTATCATAAAAGTCACCCACTACATGATGGATTAGTCTTTTTTAAGAAATAAAATTGTCTTAAGAAAATTGAACTTTTCATTATAACCAAGCTTCTAAAAGGAAGTATAAATCTGCTTTGTATTTCAGAATTGAAACAACATATAAGGATTCAAAAGGATTCATAAACTTGTTTTGGTATTTACACTGCAAAATATTCTCCACTGGTAGTGACTGATTATAAGGAAGGATTACTGTATGGAATAAGTACAGCCTTGCAGGTGTGATCTTTTTACTCTCTTCCAAAAATAATTCATGTTTTTACTCTAAGGATCATAAAGAAACAAATAGCCTTAGATGGATATTAAGTAGTAAGTCAGAAAGTACTCAAAATAAGAATTAGGAATTTAGTGGCTAGTGTTTATTCAAATAGTGTTAAGATATATGCGAAATGTAAAGGGCATTAGTCAGGACTTCTCTCTTTGCTGCAAATCCAGTGTCAATTGACAGGTTGTAGAAGCATATTTTATTTCAGTATTTTTGCCATTTGACATATTAAGTATTATCTAAAATGTGTCTAAAGATCTTCTCTTTAAAATATATAATTACAAATGTTGGTTTGATTATGCATTTTATTTTCACTACTAGTACATATTTTTTAAAGATGATTCTAAGAATATAACAGAGAAATAAAGTATAATTTAAGGGAGCCACATTTATAGCCTTCAGAAAATCATCTATTCCACAAAGTGAAGTACAACTGTAATTGGACTTCCTTTAAGAAAGAACCAAGAATTTGAGGTTGTCTGGACAAGGAGGAACAGAATTTCTGGGGGTTCAATAACAAGTTTTCTCTGTCCTATTTCACAAAGTGGACTGAATAGGTGAACAATTGCCTGGACAAATTATCTACCTAAGCAAAAATGCTTAATTAAGACCATCATCCAAAATATCTTTAACATAAGATGCTGTTTCCCTGATTATTTTAACTATTATTTACTTCTGGGTGCTTATGTTTTGCTCATTCTACAGTCATCCAGCTTTCTTAGAGCAGATGGGAAAAGAGATGAAAATTTTTAGTGAATAAAATGTATTGTTGTTTCTAAAGGTGTGTGGTTTCTGCATTTGTAACCAATTTTGAGATAATAATTAACTAGGCTTTTTGCATCTCACACTTTACATATCAGAAACACCTCGTAATTCAGGCTGCTGACACTTAAAATGGAATGAAATTAATTAATTAATTAAAATGAAATGAAATTCAAGTTTTTTTAGTAACTTCTGCTTAATTCAGGGCTTTATAAATTAAGGATATAGTGAAATCTAAACTTCAAATTTGTCTAACTTATTTTAGGAGATTATTTACAAGGATACAAGCAAAGTCTAACTACTCAATAGATAATTTCTTGTTTTACCACTTCCCTCAGATACTTCCCTCAATCTCACCATCTGGACCAATCTCACCATTTGCACATTCTTTCCAAACCATAAAATAAATTCTTATCTCCTCTCATACAGAGGTCAGACTTGCAGCCTACTTCCTTTATTTCAATTAAATGTATTACAATTTCTAAGAATTTATCAGTTGCTAATCTGGAGCTAAACCACTTATATAAACTATCTCCAAATTTCTGAACATGCTTTTCTAGGAATAATCTATGTGAAGTTAATAAGAAAGGAAGAAAAATGTCTGCTCAGTTCTTTTAAGTGCCATATTTAAATAAAGCAAGTAAAAGATTACACCAAATTAAGCAAATTCATGAAGTCTTCAAAACATTATAAGTATTATAAATCTCCAAGAACCATGTACTGAAATGGAATTTTATCCAATTTTGACAGGATAACTTTATTTTCTCCCAAATCACCTGATGGAACTGTCATCACACTGAATATTTTGAGAACAGTCACCTCTTTTATTATATACATATAATTTACGTTTATTTTATACATATAACAACCTTCTGGAGCGAGCTATTATCAACACTGTGTTAAAAAATTAGAAAAGCAACAGTTTTAGTGAGGTTCAGGAACTTCGCCAATATCACACTAGTAAACAGTAGTGGAGGAGCCAGATGTTTATTGTAGCAGATGATATTCTTGAGCTTCTTTTTCAGCTGCAGTTGTACTGAATACTTCTACATGAATTTTAACTCATAGTAACAGTGTCCCACTTGAAAACCACCACATATCTTTCAAATTTCTGCCTCGGAATTTCTCAAAAGTCACTAGAGCCAGCCATTTGGTGACAAGTTGATTACATTAACCCCTTCCTTTATGGAGAAGGGGTTTATCCTTCTGAAATTTATCCTTTGTGAAATTGCCACAAGTTCTGGAGACTGGTTGTGTTTCCCTTTTGATAATTGCACACATTTTCTGTTCACAAAAACAGTTATCTTTCAATTCTACATCATATATGTTATCAATATGTAATCTCAAGGTGTGAATATATTCCTAAGCATAAAACCAAAGTATAAACCATTAAGAGGAAGAGTGTATATGTGACTACATGATCAGAAAAATATTATATATATAAATGAAAAGAAAAGGAAAAAAAGTCAAAGTGATCAAAAAATAATTTTTAGACTCAACGTAATTACTAATTAAGTAAATATATATTAAAATAATGACACATTACTTTAAAATACTCATAATGGTAATTTTTAGACAGAATTGTAATAAGCTGTATGTGTGCGTGTGTTTCAAATGTGAGGAAAATGAGCATTCTGTCTGCTGGTTAGACTGTAAGTTAGGACAACACTTTTAGAAAACAATCTAGCAATATGGCAAATAAAAGCCTTAAAATTATATATACATTTTGATCAGCTAATCCACTTATACCAATTCACTGTAAGAGAACATCATCACAGACCAGTTTGTAACAGAAAAAAATTGCACAGCAATCTACATGTCCAACAGGAAAGAACTGCTTATATTACGCTGTAACCATAAAATGATTATGTTCCTAGTAATGATTAAATCAATCGGCATTTGGGGAGAAACCAAGAGGAGAAAAAAAAAAAAACCACAAAACAGTGCTCTACAGACAATGTGAATGTGGGTGGAACTGTGGAGGGAGTGAGGAAAGTTGTGGGTGTAACAGGCATTTTTTACGTAATCAGGGTCTCTCTGAGCCAGTGCCAGTTTCCTGCTTCCGAGCCTATTAAAATTCTATTTCTGCCTAACTTCTTCTGAGTCAGGGATTCCACCTCTTGCCTGAGATTAACAGTCATATCAAAGTTGCATGTAAGATTCTCAAAAAACCAGAAAATTCTCAGAATTAAATTAGTTAAATTCGCTTTCATTTGAAAATCCATTATTTCATGTAGAGGACATGTTTGGTGAGAACAAAAGAAGCAGAATGGTGAAATTAAGCACTACCTATATCATCTCCAACAGTTTGGATATTATCAATCTAAAGTCAAGTATAAAGTGACAAGTATATGTATTTGGCCACTTCTCTTTTCTGCCCAAATTCACAAGGAACACAGCAACCCACTGAGTCTTTATGTATGGCCTGGGGGAGGCTGTGCAAAGAGAGGCACCTGGTATCCTGGGCCATATTGCCCAAAGCTGAACCTGGTTCAACACAGCCCTTGGGGCTTAGCTGCCATACCTTCCACAATATCCTGCCTGGAACAAAAAGAGTGCCTGGGAAGGTCCAATTTGCCCACTTCCTGCCAATGACTTTCAAGCCCAGTGCTGATTTCTTCCCAGAGTTTGAATCCAGAAACTTAATCAGCACCTCATTTTCCTTGGGTATTCCTATCTTGATCAATGATTTTCAGGCCCAAAGGACAATATATCTTCAGCAGTAAAATGTCCTGTTTGACTAAAGTTGAGAATGTCCGGGATTATCCAAACTGGACACGGTTCGCATACCCCTAGAGCTTTACCGTATGAGCTCCGTTACCCATGGACAGATCAAGAGGAACAAGGGTGGCAGTGAACTCACTGTCAACATCACAGAGCCTTGGTTGCCATGGCACCAATTCTAGGAAGAAAACACAGAGAAAACAAATCATAGAATGAAAACAGAGAAAATGAACAATCATGAAGAATGACAGAAAAATATATGAGGTCAAACTTACATTTGAGAGATCTATCTGAAACTGAAACATCTAGAAAAATTCAGTTGTTTTCAGGATTGCTTTCTTTCTTGGGGCAATTGACATATCTGAGAGGACTGGTTTCTGAGGTATTTCTGAAGTTTAAAGGGGAAAGAACTGATTTGGAAGGTTACATGCTAATGAAATACTAACAATAAACATTATCAATAACAAAATGTTTTAAAAGGTTAGACAGTCATCATCAAAGCAACAAAGAATGAAAAGAAGTTTTTATAAGCAAGTCATTGAAAGAGGAGATTAAAGATGAGTCTCCAAACATAATATGAAAGTATCAGTGGGTCAATGACTTGCAGATACATCACTGGTGCTTCCAAAATGAAAACTTAGAGTATCCTTAAGTTATTACTAGAAGAAGCAACAGGAAGCAGGGCTACAGTAAAAGGACCTGATTACTATTAACTCAGAATTATTTTTCCCCCAGGTTGCTTTCTGCTGGAACAAGTGAACATAGAACAGAGTGAGTGGGCTACTTCCAATATTGCTGCCTTTGTCAGCTTGGATTAGAAACTTTCTGGCTGGTTTTGGACACCTGGTATCTCTGTGCTAAAAGAACTAAAGCTTGGAGAAGAAAGACGGAGTCTAGCACAAGGAATAGAGAGTCTAACAGAAGTAACATCTGAGTCTGGTCTGACTCCTACCTTGCTATGCGGCATTGCAAGGTCATACTGAGTTGTGTTCAACTCTTTGCAACCCTTTGGATTATAGCCTGCTAGGCTCCTCTGTCCATGGGAGTTTTCAGGCAGGAATAAATAGTATTATCAAGATTTCAAATGCACTTCATTGTCAAGACTACCGTGTGTCTACTTACACAGCAAAGAATGAAAAAGAATTAAAGTTCTGCCCTTGAATGGGATTTTTGCTGGAACTTTTGCCAAAGTAGCTCATTACCTTGAAAGCTACTTATGGGCAATAACTGTTTTAAACAAATCTTTGTTCACAATAGCAATCATTTTTCAGAGAAATTTGTTGTATCAAGATAAAACAAGATGTTAAGCCATAAACCAGATTCTGAACAACCTTCTCAAATACAGTGTTTGAAGTAAAACTATTTAAGGAAGACAAGAAGCCAAAATAACAAAACTAATAGAATTTTCCCAGAGGGATAGAAAGGCATAACAATGACCAGTAAAGAATAACAGGTAGAAGCCATGGGCAGATTAGATATAATTTTTCACTCCAGGCACCCTGTTTGTAGAAAAAGATAAACCAAGTTGAGTTAGAGCCAAATATAAACTCTTACCCTCTGTGGGCTTCTGTTCAATCATTTTAAAAGGATGAGACAGTATTCAAGAGTTTAATGAGCATTACAAGTGTTAGACAGGGCTTCCCAGGTGGCTCAGTGGTAAAGAATCCGCCTGCAATGCAGGAGACCCAGGTTCAATTCCTGCATTGGGAAGATACCCCGGAGGAGGAAATGACAATCCACTTCAGTACTTGCCTGGGAAATTCCACGGATAGAGGAACCCTGCCAGGTATAGTCTATGGGGTCACAAAGAGTCAGGCATGACTTATTGACTGAGCATGCACACATATATATTAGATAACACATATGAAATCTGCTGGCATAGTAATCAGCAAATAGCGGGTACTAAACACTATCACCTAAACATAATACAAAACCGAGTAGAGAGTTTATAATTTGAAAACCTCAGAAGACATAAAATCCTCTTGGTTGAGGGTGTGATAGGAGGCTGTGAATGTTAAGTGAGACCCTAGGTTTTCTTATACTCATGAGGATTGAAAGCCACTGGCCAGTTCCAGCAGGAATCAGTCCCTGCCAACAAGAGTCTACTCAAGGAATGCAGACCAACTTTTACCACTGCTGCACAGACTGATAAAGATAGGCAGGGAGGTTACTTTTAGTGGGTCATAGGGAAGATATTTGGGCTTCCTCAGTGGCTCAGCAGTAAAGAATCTGCCTGCCAATGCAGGAGATGCAAGACACAGATTCGATCCCTGGGTCGGAAAGATCCCCTGGAGGAGGACATAGCAACCCACTCCAGTATTCTTGCCAGGAAAATCCCATAGACTGGTGGGCTATAGTGCACAGGGTCACAAAGAGTCAGACACAACTGAGCAACTGAGCATGCTCCCACAGGAAGATACTTAGGATTTGGGAATTTGTTAAAGTGAATTTTCAATGTCATTTGAAGAAGCACATATGCTGACAGGGGAGCTTTAGGAGCCTTAAAGCAACTGGTGATATCCAGTATGGAGATGGTTTTAAATCCAGAGCCTGTCTGTGGGTGTCAGGTGAGCAGCCAACTAGAGGGGCCATTACTCGGTGACAGTCTCACCGATGGATTCAGGAAGGTCTTTTTTCAGCTCTGAGTTGAACACTGAAAGTAAAACACACTTGGGGGTTGAATGATACACTCAGATTGTCCCTGCTGCTCCCGAGGGATGGCCTCTAGGGACAGTATGCGGCCAGAAAGATATGCATATTAAAACAGAGAGTTTCTTGGCATTTTATTCTTTTGATGCAGCTAAAGAGAATCCTTTGTGAGGCTCAAAGTGTGGCAGAGTGTCACCAGGAACCCCAAATTCTTCATGTAAGATCTTTAAGAAGACACAAGAGGTAGCCCCTCGACTGCCTGCTGCAATGTCCACTGTGTGTATTATTACTACAGAAGGAGGTCTGTGAATGTTCCTTTGGATTTTTAAATATATTTATAAATATATTTCATATTATAAACAAGGTAATAGATCAAATAATACATAATTTTTTATAAAATCTTCATTCTTCCTGGTAGAATCACATCTATCCAGCATACAATTGTTCAAAAATCCCATCAGGCAATTTTGAGCTGACACTTCTCTGTTTTGCATTAATTTTCAGATTAAGAAATGATAGAAGTTAATGAGCTTCATATCACTTCAAAGGAGATAAAACTTTTGTAAGTAATCAATACTTATTTTCATTAAGTGTAATTAAGATCGAAGAATTCCTGTATTTGCAGTGAAAGGAAAAATCAACATGTAGTCTCAGGTAGAATCCACAGTGACCCAAGGCAGGGAGAGAAGAACCCTGGGTGAACTGAACTTAGAACAATGAGGCAGGAACAGAGGAGTTTTTAACTAGGAAAGGAAGAAAGACATTCATGAGAGTACCAAGTTGTATTACAGATAAAATTTGAAAGAAAATCTGATGTTTCCTTCTCTTTCTCTTTGATGACATTTTCCTTTTTCTTACTTCGAATTCTGATTAATGTCTGCTCAATCAAGAGCCACTGTTAAAACATCAAAGACTCCTCCTCAAATACTCTTATTCTTACCTTAATTTTGAGGTGGGTTTACACTGATTCTGACCACGAGTGAAGGGGGAATTCCCATTCAAATATAACACCCCTGCAATGCACCTTCCTTCCACTATTTTTCTTTCTTTATCAAGTTTCTTTGCCCTGTTTACACACAATCTTACCCACCACAGTCAGTTCAACTGTATTTACCCACCATAGCCAGTTCAACTGTATAAGTAAAATTACGGTCACAGTAAAAAGTGTGACGGTTCTTACTACACATATTTTAGCTAAATATCAAATATTGAAAATTTAGGTTGTCTAGTTCTGATTTAAAGCATCATATCACCCCTTCCAATCACTGAATTTCCAGTCAAAGTCTTCTCCAATGAGCCCATCACTTGTATAGCTTATAGTTCATTTCAACTTACGCATCTGTTGGTCTTTCTGAATGAACACAAAACTTTTTATGCTTGATCTCCCTTTGGCATTTGATGGAAGCTGCTAATTTGGAAGATACCTGCCTCACCATCTTAGTGATGTACCTGATGTATACTATAGAGAGACACTGTGAGAAATATGTAAATAATCTTTTCCTATAGTATATAGCCTCAGTCACTAACACAGCTTTCCTGAAGCTAGTCCTCCACATGCACAAGTGGAAATTTGATATAGACAAGTGGCAGATGAACAAATTAAATAAAATACAATAAGGAAACACAGCTTATATATACAGAGCTGACATTTGTGTAGGGGAAAAAGTTGGATTTTAAAATCAACATGCTCAGAATGACAATAAGATTCAATGCTACATTTAGAAATGTGAAGGTGTTTTTTCTTAAGGCTCTAGAATTGGAAAGAAGAAGGAGTAGAATTTATTGAGATAATGAATGTTAAGTGATGGTCACAATAAATTCTTCATACATAACAGTGGTTGCTGTTATGCTCACTACCTTAGAAGTCAAATTTTTAAAAAATATTCAGAAATTGGTTCAAGTCAGAGAGCTTCCCTGATAGCACAGTTGGTAAAGAATCCGCCTGCAATGCAGGAGACCCCAGTTCGATTCCTGGGTCGGGAAGATCCGCTGGGGAAGGGATAGGCTACCCACTACAGTATTCTTAGGCTTTCCTTGTGACTCAGCTGGTAAAGAATCCGTCTGCAATGCCAGAAACCTGTGTTCGATCCCTGGGTTGGGAAGATCCCTTGGAGAAGGGAAAGGCTACCTGTTCCAGTATTCTGGCCTGAAGAATTCCATGGATATATAGTCCATGGGGTCACAAAGAGTTG
This sequence comes from Muntiacus reevesi, assembly GCF_963930625.1. Taxonomy (NCBI): domain Eukaryota; kingdom Metazoa; phylum Chordata; class Mammalia; order Artiodactyla; family Cervidae; genus Muntiacus; species Muntiacus reevesi. The sequence continues at coordinate 26,140,390 of NC_089255.1, read as the reverse complement.
GACACGACTGAGTGATTTTCACTTTCATAAAAAGTGCCAAAAGTTAGGACACAGGGCAGGTCAAAGATGGTGATTTCCAGCTTTAGTTAGTAGCCTTGTTAAAATTCTTCTTTATCATAAATAGGTATTTGGGTCAAGGAGGAAAAGCTGTAGTACATGCACAATATACTTTTGTAGCCATCTGAGCTAAGAGACAAGTTTTCTCCATCTGCCTCTTGCTATTTTTCTATTTGAGAGCCAGGATCTCCTAATAAAGGAGAGAAGCCAATGAAGGTCTGTTTTTTCTCTGTATCATTTTAGCCATTGGCTCAGCAAGTAGAAGTTAAATACCAGCTGTAAAGAAACTAATAGGTACTGTCTAAAATGGAATTTGTGGCAATGTCTTTAGCACCCTGCTTCAGTTAACAGGACAGATATCCTGAAAAAATGTTAACTGATAACATAGCAAGGTACTCTTTTTGTACTGACCTAATTCAACTTCATGCTAATTTATTATTTTTTTACAACATGACAAGCTTTAATATTTCTTCATTCATCTTTTACCTCTTATTCATATCAAATGATTCTCTCTGTCTTGTTAAAGACAAGCTTTGAATTCCACTTTTCTGCTATGAATATTGCCAGGCCATTTTTTTTAATTGAAGTAAAATTGACTTGCAATGTTATATAAGTTTTAGGTGTACAGGATCATGATTCAGTATTTTTACACACTACAAAATGATCACCACAATAAGTCTAGTTACCATCTGTCACCCTATTAATTTGAACTTTGATTTTTCTTAGAATTTTCCAAAATTCTAAATAAAATTTTCTTTGTAACAAGGAGAAAAGAAATTAGATGTGTGTATGAGGGTGTATCTTATGAAACTTTACATCAAGGAAGAATTAAGGTAAATGCAAACATAGAAGACAATCTGGACTTCTATGTTACATGAAGTCGGTGAAATTTATACTCTGAAAAAAATGGAGAGTGTTACAGTGGGGGCTGTGGGAGCATATAGTAACCTATTGACTCTGGTTCTCAGAACTCTGCTCTCATTGGGCTAAGCTAGATCATTGGGAAATAAGTTAAATTCAGAACCATATGGAGCCCTTTCACAAAAATGCATTAAAGGAGTAAATAGAAGTCAGAAGATATAAAAATTACTTTTCAAGAGAAAGAAATGGCTAATATAATGATCATTCCCTTCATAGATCAGAAGAATGCAAAGCTCAGAAGCCAGTAATATCTCTGGGTCTGTGAGTGAGTTCATTCTCCTGGGCTTCCCCTGCCGCAGGGAGATCCAGATCCTCCTCTCCGTCCTGTTCTCCCTCATCTACCTGCTGACCCTCCTTGGGAACACATCCATCATCTGCGCTGTGTGGTCAAGCCGGAAGCTCCATACACCCATGTACATCCTCCTGGCCAACTTCTCCTTCCTGGAGATCTGCTATGTCAGTTCTGATGTGCCCAAAATGTTGGCCAACATCATCTCCCAGACCAAGAGCATCTCCTATGCTGGCTGCCTGCTCCAGTTCTACTTCTTCTTCTCCATGTGTGCCGCTGAGGGCTACTTTCTGTCTGCGATGTCCTTTGATCGGTTCCTTGCCATCTGTCGACCTCTGCATTACCCCACCATTATGACTTATCAACTCTGCGCCCGATTAGTGGTTTTCTGCTGGGCAGGTGGCTTTCTATCAATACTGATGCCTGCAGTTCTTATGTCCCAGGTGCCTTTCTGTGGCCCTAATGTCATTGACCATTTTTTCTGTGACCTGGGACCATTGCTGGCGCTCTCCTGTGCCCCCGTTCCCAAAACTACTCTAACTTGCGCCACCGTAAGCTCTCTTATCATTTTCATCACCTTCCTCTACATTCTTGGGTCCTATACCTTTGTTTTGCGAGCTGTACTTCGGGTCCCAGCTGGCTCAGGCAGGAACAAAGCTTTTTCTACGTGTGCCTCCCATTTCTTGGTGGTTTCCTTGTTCTATGGCTCAGTCATGGTGATGTATGTGAGTCCAGGCTCCAGGAGCCATCCTGGGACACAGAAATTTGTAACCCTGTTTTACTGCATGGCAACCCCATTCTTTAATCCTCTGATCTACAGCCTCCGGAACAAAGATATGAAAGATGCATTGAAGAAAGTCCTCTGTGCATCAGAAATTTCTAAAAATACAGAGAAATGATATACATTTTTACATCGTTATTCTCCCAAGAATTCAGAATTTCTCTCATTTAAAAAAACCATTTTCTGGACATGTCTGAGTATTGGACTTCTTGATCTCATAAAAGTATGATTCATTACACACACCAAAAAACTCTCATCCTATCTCAAAAGAAAATACCCACAGTTCCAAAGGTCTATTGCAGCAAAGTTTCATAGGGTTTTTATTCACCAATGTAGTTTTTGAGTAGTCCTAACACTAATGTAATCAAGTTGGTATATACAAAACTAAGGCTCATGTTTCCAACTTGTATCTTGGCTTTTATCCTAATACTCTTTTATGCACTTTAAATTTATCAACTATTTTTCTTTTCCGATTATAAGGTTGTCTATAATGAGAAATAGCACCAACTTACTATGCTCACAAAAAAAGCCAATCACTTAATTTATAAGATCAAGGACTCAATATCTGTGACTGAAACAGTAGTGGTTTTCACTTGTGTTTTCCTTACTACCGAGCACTGATGAGCTATACACAGTATGTAGCAAATGAAAATAGGAATTTATATGGTTTCTTCTTAAGGAAAATTCTTGGTCCAACTTTGAAGAGAGTACAAAGACAAGCACACATTCACATGTGCCAAATCATTAAGTATTCCTTACTCCAAACTGCGTTTCTGCACCTTCCAAGCTTTAAGTAGAGGAACATTTACTGTTAACAGAAAACAAGCTTGAGAAACCAGAAAACAGACTCTGCCAACTAAATAGAAGATACTTCAAGGCAGTCAGCACTTAATATACATTTTTTGGCTTGACCTGATCATCTGCCTGTACTCTGAATTGTTCATATTTTATTTTTTTGATTAAAAAATTTATTGAGGCAACATTGGTTTATAACATTATGGAAGTTTCATGTGTTCAACAATATGTATCATATTTTAAACTGTAGCACAAAATTTCTTTTTCTGGGAGAGAGGTTGGTTTGTAAAGTTTTCTACTATATAGTGAAGAAAAAGCTTATGATTTGACTGACAATGTGCGATTCAAACCAGACCTCAATTCATGTTTTCCATTTTTAATGTAGAAAACAGGGTTCTTACTTGCACACAACAAGTAAAGAGGGTCTTAAAGCCCTCTTCCAAGTTATCCTGTCTTTGGAGAATATTTTCTGTAATAGAATATGCTAAGTAGTGAGGCTGCTGGATCACCGTAAAATCAGAGAATTCCAGGCAACCAACCAATCCAGAAGGGTTAGTTTCTTCTTGCTCTCTGCAGATTACTGAGACTGCATCTTCCTACAGCAAATCTACTATGATGTAATTATAACAGGTTTCTTACTTGCATACAACAGAAGCTGACTTTGGCTGATTAAGCATGACAACGGGGAAGATTTATTGATGGGATATCAGAAATGTCACAGAATCAGTGAAAATGAAAGAATCAGAGTAAAATCTCAGAATCAAAGATGAATGTGCATACCATCCTGTGGAACTGGTCTGAGGAAAAATCACTATCACTACAGCCATGCCTACTGCCATGAGCCACCAGATGTCACAGTGTTGCCTATACTGAGAATGCCTCAGATGGTAAAGAGTCCTCCTACAGTGCTCTAAGATCCTGCCAATTCTGCACTAGGAATTTGTCTTTCCTGCAATAAGTGTGCTAACTGCTTCAGTGCTATTTTTTCCCCAATATTTCAACATTTCTATCCCCTACCATCCCATTTCTCCTTCCTGCATCACTATCCTGACTCAAAATCTGGGGTAGTTGTACCTACTTGTTGGAACCAAGAGTACATCTCTCTACTACAGCTGCAACAGAGGCTGGGAGAGCTAATACCTATAAATAAAAACTCCAGTTATACAAAGATACAAAGAGCTCCAAGTCTCTACTGAGATACGAGGCAACAAAAACAAAAGAAAAATACCAACTAAAACAACACATTCATTTCGACTCCCCTATGATATGCCTGGGTAATGTTCCCTTTAGAAGTTCTGTAGGGTAGGACTTAGCTAAATAATTCACCTATGTAACAGCAGGGAAGTCACAGCAGGATGAGTAAGAGGAAATAAACTTCACTGTGGGTAGTTGGGGGCTTGTCTATCTCACAATGAGTGCTGTTAGAACGTAATAGGAAGTTTATAAGTTATTACTAGACTCTGAAGTTCTGAGAGACAGAAGTTCAACTAAATGGGGGGAAATTTTCCATCATGTGAGAAAGTCTCTATTAACTACAGTGAGATTTAAGGCTGCCCACAGCCTTTCTTAGAACTGGCAAGGAATGGATAAGGAAGATTCTTCATTTACTCATTCACCTTGAGTTAAAAATTTTAGCCTGAAAGTTAGTGGGCCACAATTAACTAAATAGTTAAGATCTTCCCTTACAACTAGGTTTTCGTGGTGTCTGAAAAAAATATTCATATATGAAATTAAATATATTTGGTTTTGCCCTAAATGTTAGATACATAGAACTTTCAGTAGCCAGGGCTTATTTAGCTACATTGGAATGAATTATATTCCATTTTCTCTATATTTTAAAAAATTATACAAATGATATATTTTATAGTCAACAATTTTCATCATAAAAAACAAAACAAAACAAAATAATGAAAATCCTCATAGTTCCACACCTCTACACACCTACTTCTCTCCACAGGAATGTGTTCAGTTTGGTGGGTATACATCCAGATTTTTTCTGTGCATTTACATATAAAACATGGGTTTTGAGTGAGTATATAAGTTGGAATATTCATTGGAAGGACTGATGCTGAAGCTGAAACTCCAATACTTTGGCCACCTGATGCAAAGAGCCAACTCATTGGGAAAGTCCCTGATGCTGGGAAACATTGAAGGCAGGAAAAAGGGGTGACAGAGGATGAGATGGTTGGATGGCATCACTGACTCAATGGACGTGACTCTGAACAAGCTGTGGGTGTTGGTGATGGACAGGGAAGCCTGGCCTGCTGCAGTCCATGGGGTCACAAAGAGTCGGACACGACTCACAGCCTGAACAGCAAGAACAATAAATTGGATTATACCTAAGTATTGCTCTACAAATGACTGCCTCTCCGACCACTTCCAATTTTCACCTAAAAAGCAGTGTCTAAGAGAGAACTTTCATCCAGCTCTTGCAGAGTCTTCTGTCAGTTTGGAGCAAATTAGGGCAATGAAACTGAAGATACAGTTCTTCAGGAAAGACTTTCTCCAAGGAGGTGGTACGTGGATGTGTGAGAGAACTACTTCCAAAATACAGTGTACTCAGTGGGGTTTTTCCCACCAAAATCAGGATTTAAGATAGGAAAACCAGTGAAATAAGAGGATAATTATTCCTTCTAAGCAAAGAAACTGTATTCTGAAAAATGAAAATTCATTTACTTGTTTAACCTCAACAACTTTTTGAGCTTCTTAATTAGACCTCAGATTTCTCTATGTATACCTACACTGTCCAGTACAACAGCCATGACCCACATGTGGCTATTGACCACTTGAAATGTGACTAATCCTAATGAAGAATGTAATAATTGTAAAATCACACACCAATTTTGAAGACTTAGTATAATAAAAGAATGTAAGTATTTCATTAATAATGTTTAATTTGATTATAAATTTAAATGATACTCTTTGGGATAAATTGAGTTAAAATATATTATCAAAATTAATTTCACCTATTTCTTTCAATCTTTGTTTATGTGGCTATTAGACTATTAAAAACTACATATGTGTTGTTTGTGGTTCATATTTTATCTCAGCACTGGTTTAGACAGATCTCAAAGAATCTGAGCTTAAAATGCCATTCATATGTTGATACTTATTAGATTTTTACCTCCACTTGCAACCTCAACTCATACTTATGGACTTGCATATAAAATTGTCTACTTATAAATCTCCACTTGGATATTTATTCTTCCATTTTTAAGTGTATTTTCTATATTTTATTTCAGTGAAACTACTTTAGTTATTATCTTGACATAGTATGAGAAATTCTGGATAATGTACACAATTCTTATATAGGTTAGTCTTATTCTGTCATGACACAATAAAACAGATTCTTCTGGTATATATGAATACATACATAAATCCTTACATTTTAATTCCAGATTTTCCCATGGAAGCAATCACCTTCACTGAAAATTTGGATACTTCTAATTAGGTCTAACTTTTGTGTATGTGCTGTGCTTCAGTCATGTCTAAGTCTTCATGCCCCCATGGACTGTACCCTGCCAGGCTTCTCAGTCCATGGGCTTTTCTCAGCATGAATACTGAAGTTGGTTGTCATGTCCTATTTCAGGGAAACTTCCCAACTCAGGGATTGAACCCATGTTTTTTGTGTCTTCTGCATTGCAGGCAGATTCTTTACTGCTAAGCCAGCAGAAAAGGCCAACTTTTGAGTGCAAGAACAATTTAAATATGAGACATATAATGTAAAAATCATGAACAAGATTTCTACTTATTAAATAAGGCAGTGGACAGAAATTGTTAGCTCTTTTTTTGAGATAAGTTGTCAAGCTTGTCAATTCTACCTTCTTCTTAATACCAGCAAAGATTATTTATGTTCCAAGGATGTATTTTCCTGCATTCTCAAAGTACTCCACTCACTCATCCTCTCCCAAGGTGATGTCTTTACTCTTATTTGTATTTGCAAGAAAATCAGGAAGGAGGAAGAATATCAGGAACCCCAGCAAGTACTAAAACCTGAGAATGTTCAATTTCCTTATATAAAATGGCATAGTATTTGCATGTAATCTAAGCACATCCTATATACTTTAACCCATCTCTAGGTTACTTATAATACCTAGTACAATGTAAATGTTATGTAAGTAGTTATAAACACAATGTATATGTTATGAAAATAGTTGCTTGTGCACAACAAATTCAAGTTTTTCTTTTTGGAAATTTTTGGCTTTTTTTTTTTTTTTTTTTTTTAGTATTTTTGATTCCCAGTTCCTTGAATCCACAGATTCAGAAACTACAAATACAGAGGGCTGACTGTATTTATATATTCCTAGGGTTAAGATCAGAGAAGGTAATGGCAACCCACTCCAGTATTCTTGCCTGGAAAATCCCATGGATGGAGGAGCCTGGTAGGCTGCAGTCCATGGGGTCGCTAGGAGTCAGACACGACTGAGCAACTTCACTTTCACTTTTCACTTTCATGCACTGGAAAAGGAAATGGCAACCCACTCCAATGTTCTTGCCTGGAGAATCCCAGGGGCGGGGGAGCCTGGTGGGCTGCTGTCTATGGGGTCGCACAGAGTTGCACACGACTGAAGTGACTTAGCAGCAGCAGCAGCAGCAGGGTTAAGATGGTTAAATTAAAGATGCCTTTTGAAAAACAACATTCACAGAAAACTAGAACTAGATTCCTTGTTGATTGTTAAGATTTTTTTCAGAACTTTCTCACCAAAATGAAAAACATTTATATTTTATATTAAAATCTCTTTAATAATCAGACATGTTTAAGTCATATTATATTCTACTGGTCTACACTTATTCTTGGTAAATACCACACTATTTCATTTTGTGAGATCCAAGAGAAAGGGGATATATGTATACATACACCTGATGCACTTTCCTATACAGCAGAAACTAGCACAACGTTGTAACAAAATTATACTTCAATTTCAAAAAAGTAAATGTCAAGACTTTAAGTTCAAGCTATAGCTCAGTGGAGCCATTGACAAATAAGTATGACTAGAGCTAATTTAAAAGATTAAAATTTTAGGATTAGACATCTAAATTTGAAATGCATCTTCATGCAAAAATATCCAGCAGGAGTTTTCTGATGTTTGACTTAGTTTGAAATCAAAGCTAGTGCTGAAGCTATTCCATAACAAAATTTTAGCCTAAGGTTTCCTCATGAAGTGCAATATTGTAAATTAAGTTCCTATTTTAGAAAACAAGAAATTAGAAGAGTAAAAATTACCTCTGAGGGACTCAGACAATTTTATAGAGAACTACATGAAAATAAGTGCACCACAAAGACAAAAATATAGATCAATGGAACAAAATAGAAAGCCCAGAGATAAATCCACACACCTATGGACACCTTATCTTTGACAAAGGATGCAAGAATATGCAATGGAGAAAAGACAATCTCTTTTAACAAGTGGTGCTGGGAAAACTGGTCAATCACTTATAAAAGAATGAAACTAGAACACTTTCTAACACCATACACAAAAATAAACTCAAAATGTATTAAAGATCCAAATGTAAGACCAGAAACTATAAAACTCCTAGAGGAAAACATAGGCAAAACACTCTCTGACATAAATCATAGCAGGATTCTCTATGACCCAACTCCCAGAGTAATGGAAATAAAAGCAAAAATAAACAAATGGGACCTAATGAAACTTAAAAGCTTTTGCACAATGAATGAAGCTATAAACAAGGTGAAAATACAGCCTTCAGAATGGGAGAAAATAATAGCAAAGAAAGAAACAGACAAAGGATTAATCTCAAAAATATACCAGCAACTCCCACAGCTCAATTCCAGAAAAATAAGCGACCCAATCAAAAAATGGGCCAAAGAACTAAACAGACATTTTTCCAGAGAAGACATATAGATGGCTAACAAACACATGAAAAGATGCTCAACATCGCTCATTATCAGAGAAATGCAAATCAAAACCACAATGAGGTACCATCTCACACAGGTCAGAATGGCTGCTATCAAAAAGTCTGCAAACGGTAAATGCTGGAGAGGGTGCGGAGAAAAAGGAACCCTCTTACACTGTTGGTGGGGATGCAAACTAGTACAGCCACTATGGAGAACAGTATGGAGATTCATTCAAAAACTGGAAATAGAACTGCCATATGACCCAGCAATCCCACTGCTGGGCGTACACACTGAGGAAACCAGAATTGAAAGAGACTCATGTGCCCCAATGTTCATTGCAGCACTGTTTGCAATAGCTAGGACATGAAAGTAACCTAGATGTCCATCGGACAAATGGATAAGAAAGTTGTGGCACATATACACAATGGAATATTACTTAGCTATTAAAAAGAATGCATTTGAATCAGTTCTAATGAGGTGGGTGAAACTGGAGACTATTATACAGAGTGAAGTAAGTCAGAAAGAAAAACACCAATACAGTATATTAATATATATATTCTAATATATATATATATATATAGAATTTAGAAAGATGGCAACGATAACCCTATATGCAAGACAGCAAAAGAGACACAGATGTAAAGAACAGACTTTTAGACTCTGTAGGGGAAGGCGAGGGTGGGATGATTTGAGAGAATAGCCTTGAAACATGTATATTATCATATGTGAAATAGATCACCAGCCCAGGTTCGATGCATGAGACAGGGTGCTCAGGGCTGGTGCACTGGGATGACCCTGAGGGATGGGATGGGGAGGGAGGTGGGAGGGGGGCTCAGGATGGGGAACACATGTACACCCATGGCTTATTCCTGTGAATGTATGGCAGAAACCACCACAATATTGTAAAGTAATTAACCTCCAATTAAAATAAATTTTAAAAATGAAAATAAATGCACCTTTGGGCTGGATTGTAGTGATCCCACAAAGTCTACAACTTTTTGGCTTACACTGAATATGATCTAATCTTCACGTATCTGCGTATAGAAGACGAGGACCTGCCTCCTAAAGTGATAGTATTGGCAAAATGTGGAGAGTCAATCAAGACAATATAATCTTACTGAGGACCCTTGTTGGTGCCCCAAAGAATACTTAGAATAATGGAATACACAAAAGAAATTCTGCTAAATTTTCTCTGATATTGAGGATTTTGTTTAAAAATCTGGTAATCTGGTTATCTGAAGGATTACTGACTAAATATTCATATGATTGCAATACATTAGTATTTGCTATGCTCTAAAAAGAGCACTGGCTTTGATGAAGGCAGAATTTGAGGATGTTGAGATAAGTCAGCAAAATGTAATGTATACCAAAAGAGAAATATGTGAAAATCAGTTTAATAAATTTGTTTGTGAGTCTCCACTTTCTGAGACCTATGTGATCCAGACTTTTCAAGGAGCAAGCTGAGGCACAGAGGCAGATTTAATAATTGATTTAATAATCAATTTAATAAAATTGTTCAAAACAACCAAACCTAAGGTACAAACATGTCTGGACCATGAATAATAACTTCTTAAGACTTAAACCATGGGTCTAATGGACTTTTCAAAGTCATCTTCCCAATATATGAAAATAAAATGAAAGGAAAAAAATAATCTCATTCAACTCATGATCTTGTATCCTCCTAAACATGCATTATGCATTATGTTAAACGTGACTTTTGGAGCCTTTAAAGATTTCCTTCAGTAAAACACTCAAAATTTTTTTTAGTGCTTCATCCATGTCTTTGTTCCGGAAGTTGTAGATCAGGGGATTAAAGAAAGGGGTTGCCAAAGCATAGAACAAGGTCACAAATTTCTGTATCCCTGGATATTTGCCAGAACCTGGGCTAACATACATCACCATGACTGAGCCATAGAAGAGGGATACCACGGCAAGGTGGGAGGCACAAGTGGAGAAAGCCTTCTGCCTTCCTGAGCCTGAGGACATCTGTAACACCACAGTAAGGACACAAAAGTAGGTGCCAAGAATGTACAGTAAGGTGAGGAAGATGATTAGAGAGCTCACGATACCACAAACCAGCCTAATTCCAGATACTGGAGCACAGGACAGTGCCAGCAAAGGTGCCAGATCACAGAGAAAATGGTCAACAGTGTTTGGACCACAGAAGGGCACTTGAGATATTAGAATCAAAGGGGTCAATAACCAGAGAAAACCCCCTGCCCAGCAAAAGACCACTAACAACACACACAGGCGACGGGTCATAATGATAGGATAATGCAAAGGTCTACAAATGGCAAGAAATCGATCAAAAGACATCACTGACAGAAATAAACACTCAGCCGCACACATGGAGAAGAAGAAGTAGAACTGGAGCAGGCAGCCAGCATAGGAGATGCTCTTGGTCTGGGAGATGATGTTGGCCAACATTTTGGGCACATCAGAACTGACATAGCAGATCTCCAGGAAGGAGAAGTTGGCCAGGAGGATGTACATGGGTGTATGGAGCTTCCGGCTTGACCACACAGCACAGATGATGGATGTGTTCCCCATGAGGATCAGGAAATAGATGATGGAGAAGAGCACAAAGAGGAAGATCTGGATGTCTCTGCGGCAGGGGAAGCCCAGGAGAATGAACTCACTCACAGACCCAGAGGCATTAGTCTCCAAGGTCCTCATTCGTCTGAACTGTGGAAGTGACAGAGACAATGAGAAACACAGAAATATCTATATTTTTTCCAATTCCTGATGAAGAGATATGTCTCTTTTCCATAATTTGGGTTTTTTGTATTTCTGTCTTCCCTCTGGAAAAGTGAGTTTTTCTTGCCTCTTTTTCTCCTTTCCCTCCTTGTTTATTCAATAAAGTTTTATTTTGCACATACTATTGCCAGGCACTCTTCTAGGAGGTAGGGAAAGACAATGAATAAAAACGCAGAGTCCCTGCTCTTCGGTTATGTCAAACATCTTTTGCTCAAAACAGCTTCAAACAATACATTAGGGGCTCTAGAATTTCTATATAGAGGGAGTTTGGACCTGATTAGAAGAGATCTAAAGGGATTTCCAGGTGGCTCAGTGGGTAAAGAATCTCCTACCAATGCAGAAGACGCAGGAGATGCACATTCAATCCCTGGGTCGGGAAGATCCCCTGCAGGAGGAAATGGCAACCTATTCCAGGATTCTTGCCTGAAAAATTCCGTGGTCAGAGGAGTCTGGCAAGCTACAGTCCATGAGGTCACAGAGTTGCACACGACTGGGCATGCATGCACTACAACGGCAAGGGAATTTACCTTGGAGCCTCATTTGCACAGCAAGGAAACCATTTTTGCTTAGATTGTGTGTTTATTTGAGGCAACTTCATGGGGAGCTAATATGGAATGTGGATGGATGTTAGCAGCCCTCCACCTATGTTGTAATGCTGCCACTGACAGTTAACAGTGTGATGTGACATAAGAAAATTTTTGTTGTCATGTTGAAGAGGAAAAGTTAAAATTTTACATAACCTCTTGCTCCTCCTGCCTCTGTGCCTCAGCTTGCTCCTTGAAAAGTCTGGATCACATAGGTCTCAGAAAGTGGAGACTCACAATACTAGGACCTGGAGCTTATCTCACTCACCCTTGTCCTGCTATTTGCAATCGTCCAGCCTCCACAAACCCACAAACCCACTTAATCATGTCTGTCCATGTGTAAAAGCTCTGTAACCCCTTTGCTGGGGCTCAGAACTTGAAGTATTAACTCCTCTGGGCCCACCGGCGTAATAAACTTGAGTTCTCCAACTCTCCAAGTGTGGTGCTTGGTTTCCTGAGTACTGATTTCTGCATCATTGCTGGAGGCCTCGGCAAGAGTCCAACCACAATGGCCACTTGAGCCATAGCACTGGTGGTCTGGCCAGGCTGGAGGAAGGGAACCCCGAGAGGAACAAGGAGACACGCCACCTGACGGTATGCCAGGTCCTCTTTCAGGCCAGTGTTCCGACTCTCCGGAGGGCCAAGCCCTGACTGGACTCATTGGAGCGGCTGACCAACTCACCAGGAGTGGCCACAGGATCAGGTAAGGCCCCGGGGCCAGTCCCAGTCAGGTCCTACCCCCAACCACTGAGAGAGGAGACTGATCACCTCCTTGGAGCTCCCAGGAAGGGAGTATCAGATAGAGAGAACTGAGGGCTCTGGAGAAGGGAGGCATTGTGACACAACCTCCTTGGAGCTCCCAGGAAGGGAGCAACAGTTAAGGAAAGCTGGGGACTCAGGAGAAGGGAGGCATTGTGATAGCCTCTGAATGACTGTGAGTGCGTGATTGCTGTTGAACAGAGTGAGAGAAATTTTTCTTTTTGGAAACTGCAAAACCAATTCTTTTTGCATATGCAATTAAAAACAACTAGCTTGTTAAAAGGTCTGCCTAGGAAAAAGCTTGAAGTTAACACTTTCCATGTCTTTGAAATACACAGCGAACTGTGCCTAAGACCTCAGCCTTGAGCAAATTAGAACTTCAAACAAAGAAAAAAAAAAGGGTCAAAGAGATATTTTAATCTCAAACAGAAAACTATAAGATCTCTGTCTGAATTTATATATATCTCAGTGTATATTTTTCTGATAATATTGTTGAAGTTGTAAATGAGTTCTAATTTAATTGGCCTAAAGAAAAGTAAGCGCTTATAAATCAAGCAATTCTAAATACAAGAAAAATTAATCTAAGTAAATTTCAGATTCATGTGAACTGGGAAATATTCAATATTAAATATCTAGTATTAATGTTTGTTTGCTAATATAATAAGAAAAGTAGGATATATGTTTTTAATAAAGAAGGTATAAAAAATAAAATTATATTTTGTAAAGGGAAGAGAAAGTATGTCTGACTTAACAAGTGGCTGTTACAGAAAGTGATTAAAAAGTTTGTGGAAAGTGGACCCTGAAAAAAAGTTTTGTGCATGGTTAGGACTAAGTTTAAAATAAATTCAATTAAGTTTACTTAAATGAGTTTTAAGTAAGGTGGTACAAAACTTGAATTCAGCCTTTCTCTCTGTTAAGAGGACATACTTTCTTCAGATGTTGGACTGCTTTTAATAATAGATTTAAGTTTTTTTTACCTCTTAATTGATCTGTCCTATATTTACCTTTGAAATCCTTTGTTACCTCTGGCTAAGTAAATAACTATTATTTCACAGTGACTTATAGAATCCTACTTGACTGAGTGTTATAAATCCTTTTGATATCAACAAAACTTCCTAAATAACTTGACTTCTAGCTAACTTTTGGATACTTCAGAGGGCCCCTGAGACATCCCAAAGAGCTATTAAGCTACCTGGGTTCACTGAACATGTTAAATTACATGAGAAGTACTGTTGAAGGGGTGATAAATCTTTTCAGGTTATACTGTATGGTTGATATTACTAATATAGATATCCTAAAATTATGTGAAATTCATATAGATCTGATATGCCCTGAAAAAATATAGTCAATTATAATTCTAGTTGTCATATTAAAGTGTTATGATCAGGTTGCAACAGAATCATATTTTAAGCATGTTTTCTATGGTTTTACTATCATTCTTTAAGAATAATACTGCAAGTTCTTCAAAATTTATGGAAAAGACTTTCTAAGATTAAGCAGATAAAGAAATTTTGTTATTAACAGTAAGCTGGTACCAGACTGGAATTTGGTCTTCTCTCTGTTTAGAGAACAAAGTTTTCTTACAATGCAGCTTTCAATAACAGATTATTAATTTCTTTGTCTTTAAGTGATTTATATTTGTTTTCAAAATCTTTTTGTTACTTTGGTAAAGTAAATAAACATATTTAAGATTATGGTACATGTAGACAAGGCTCATTCTGCATCTACAAAAAAAAAAAAAAAACCCTCACAGTTAGATTTTGCTATCTTGATGTCCTTAAAACATGGCAATAGTCTGCTCCTAAATCAGGAAACTAAAAATGGAAAAACAACAGCTAAAAATCAAAGAGCCAGGGCTATGGGAAATCCCAGACAGGCGCTTGGCTTTTCCCGGCTCCCTGACACACCCCATTTTTATTTGATGGGTTAAACTTTCCCTGGTTACAGTGTTAATTCCCTCACAATGAGTTCTCCAAAAAACAAGAAAATTTATGTTTCACTGAATATTAAGTTTCAGTTTTGTTAATTAAGGTCTGTGCTACTAAGACTCAACTTCTGAGATAGTTCCTTGTTATGTTATATTGCTAAAAGGTTTAATTAAGGACACTCTAAGATTGTTTCTAAAGCTTTTATCAGTAACCAATCTTTAGATAAAGGTTAGATGTTCCATGATGTACAACCAGGAGATTAACACTTGGCTATAATCATTTAACTGAGTCAGATGACCTGGGGTATATCATGCTATACCCAATGAAAGTTCTTGACTTAAATTCTTGCTTGTGACCTTGCTAATAACTGCTAGCTATATCACTTTCTATGTAGCTTGCTTCAGAAGATTATTTCTTACGTTACCAAATGTGTGACTGAGCCTGTGATAAAATGCTGATATGCAGTTCCATATGAGATCAATAATTGTAACAGTGTAACTCTAGATATGAGAAGAAACAACAAGAGGAAATATTTTCCTGGACCAAGAGGTTAGTAACAGAAGTATGGTCCAGAGACTTTTGCTATTTACAAGGCCTGGTCTAGTGACAACATGTTGAGTGGCCTGTCAATAGAATCTTTGTTCAACCTGGGAATGAGCCTTCCCAGCACTGCAGGACACACTGACCATGAAACGCCCCCAAACCATGGTCAAATATGTGACCTTCAGATTGTCAGATGTTTTCAGGTAAAGATTTTTATGAGTACAAATTCTTGCATCTTCTCATACCTAGAGAAACACTAATTTCACGAATCAGTGTCTGGACCTGGTTCTCCTGGTTAGCCTCTCAGAAGCTTTCCTACATCTATTAATCTTTGGGCCATATATCTTTAACTTTCCTGTTAAGTTTGTTTCTCCAAGTAGTAGTACAATCAGAATATCCCCCGGCCAACACCCAGACAGTGCTAGAACAAGCTGCCTTATCATTCTGTGGGTTCTCATCTCCCTCTGTAAGTGCACCCCAAGGTCCTCAGGCTATTCTCCTTTTGAGATCTTATATGGGAGAGCACCCCAGTGGTAAAAAGCTCAAGGGAGACCCCCAGCAACTAGCTGAACTGAGATGTCCTGACACCTCCAGGCCCTGCAAAAGTCTTCTGCCATATCGCCCGAGAAACCTTAGAAAGGACACCCATTCCTTTGGGCAATTGGGTTCATCCTATCATCCAGGAGATGAGGTATGGGTTAAAGATTAGGAAAACAAAAAACAAAAAACACTTCAGCCAGTTTGGACAGGTCCTCACACGGTCATCCTGGGAACCCCTACTGCTGTTCAAGTTATAGGTGTCATCCCGTGGATCCACCACACCAGAGTCAAGAAGGCAGCTACTTCCTGTGATGAGGACACCTGGAAAGCAGTTCAGGACCCCAAAAACCTCCTCATGTTCCGGTTCCAAAGACAACGGCCCTCACCCACAAAGGACGCTGAGCCCTGCTCTGGTCACTCCAAAAGCTGACGAGTCAATGCTCAGCAGAAGCTTGAGGATTCTTCAGCCTTGCTCCAGCCACACTCCGGCAGCTGGCCAGTCAAGGCACTGAAGAAATTTGAGGATCATGCTAACAAAATATCAATGGATTTTCACTGTCAACCCTAGCCTCTATCCCTAGTTGGTATTATTGCTGTGCTCTTCATTACAGGACCAACTAGACTCCCTGGCTGAGGTGGTTTTACAGAATAGGAGAGGGTTAGACCTACTGACCGGAGAAGGCAATGGTGACCCACTCCAGCATTTTTGCCTGGAGAATCCCATGGACGGAGGAGCCTGGTGGGCTGCAGTCCATGGGGTTGCGAAGAGTCAGACACCACTGAGCGACTTCACTTTCACTTTTCACTTTCATGCATTGGAGAAGGAAATGGCAACCCACTCCAGTGTTCTTGCCTGGAGAATCCCAGGGACTGGGGAGCCTGGTGGGCTGCCGTCTATGGGATCGCAGAGAGTCGGACACAACTGATGTGACTTAGCAGCAGCAGACCTACTGACAGTTGAAAAGGGAGGACTCTTCCTCTTTTTGAATGAAGAATGTTGCTTTTATGTAAACCAATCAAAAATAGCCTGGGACATGGCCCAACAGCTAAGGGAACAAATCATAAAGAGGAGAGAGAAACTAGCTAATTCCTGGGGTAATTGGAGCAATTTCTGGAGCGGGGCATCGTGTCTTCTCGCTTTAAAAGGTCCTCTCTTCATACTGTCTGTGGTGCTCTTGTTTGGCCCTTGTATTCTCAATGCTATTACCCAGTTCATAACCTCTCAAGTTGAATCCATAAAGTTACAAATGGTAATAGCTCAATATAGCCCCCTAAGCAATGGGAGATCTGAATGTCCTACCGAAACATGAGATGATAGTTTCTGCAGTGAGTGATAGAAGCATCAAGACAGGGGAAGAAGAGGAAAAGTTAAAATTTTATATGACTTCATGCTCCTTCTGCTTCTGTAACTCAGCTTGCTCCTTGCAAAGTCTGGATCACCTTGATCTCAGAAAGTGGGGACTCACAATACTAGGAACTGGAGCTTATCTCACTTACCCTTGTCCTGTTCTTTGCAATCGCTCAACCCCCGCAAGCCTGCAAATCAACTTAATCAGGCCTGTCCATGTATAAAAATTCTGTAACCCCTTTGTTTGGGGCTCAGAGCCTAGAGTGTTAACTCCTCTGGGCCCACCGGCATAATAAACGTGAGTTCTCCAACTCTCCGAGTATGGCTCTTGGTTTCTCGAGTACTGGTTTCTGCATCATGTGAGACATGACGATTATATTCAGTTGAAAAAAATAATAATAATAAGGAAAGGCTTTTGAGAGGGTGAAGGACCTTGGCAAAACACACATTTCCAAGAGCAATGATGGAGGCAAAATATCAATAGCATGTAATATGAAAAGATTTGAATACAAGAAATTATATTTACAGAACAACCCAAAACAGTGGAAGTTAGAATATCTGTAAAGGTATAGTCAGATATTAGGTACAAAGATAGGGCCTTGTAGCAGAGGACTCACTGCCATGTCTGACTCATTCAGGCCTAACTTGCTAGTCAGTGGAAATCTGGAGCTGGTCTAGTAGAATGATCAAGGGTTTATGAAAGCTGCATTTGCAAGACAATTCATCAGACAATTATAGGCTGATGAAATTAACAAGAAATTATTAGAAAGCTGTTTTGATAACCCAAGGAGAAAGCATGAAGAACCTGACATTGGGTAATGAATGTGCAAAAAGATACCAAGGTTGGTTTCAAGAGATGAGCAGTGGTAGAAACCTAATCTCCCCGTCTTTAAAATAAGCAGAGGTAATTAAATATTGCTCAAGGAGCACAGGAGGAAGACAGAAAAGAGAGATCCTACTTTTCATTTTCCACAGTAATATTCTTTAGCTGTCTTCCAATTGTCCTTTCATCTGGGATGCCTCAGAGCAAGCAGCCACCCTCAGCACAATAGTCACATTCTAAGGGCCCTTCAGTTCCCATAGATCAACACTCTGAACAGTCACTCCTGTTTTTGCCTTGGGGTATGTCTCAGAGGGCCTCCCTGGTGGCTCAGATTGTAAAGAATCCTACTTGATTCCCCAGTCCCATTTTCTTTTGACTCTTTTGAATCTGCCTATTTCATCAAATAAATTAACATCTACTTACAAAGTTTTCTTCTCTCACAAGCCACACAAAATGGGTGTTGATTTGCTATGTTGTCATCTGCGTGAAAGAAAACAGAAAAAGATGAGACTCTACTCATCTAAATTATTGCCCAAGTCTTTAAGAAAAAAGTTTCCATTTTCCTGTCTGCTAAAAATACAGTTATTTTGAAGACAACTTGTAAAAAACAAAATGACAATTTGACAAAAAAAAAATTTGTTGATTCCATGTCTATTAAGATTTTTGTAATAGAAACGGTATTTGTAAGTGAAAGCAATCATGAAATTTTATGCTCCTTTTTCATATTAATATATAAAGTGAAATGGACATCAAGACACAGGAAATAAATGACTGTTCCATATGCCCATATACATTTATCCTAATGCTTCGCAGGAGTCTAGGTTGTAAAACACCTTTGTAAAACACCTTTAGGTACCTTTCTTCACAAAGATTCCTTTCAGGTTTTGCTCAGAGAATAGAATATACCACAACTCTCCATTTCTCATTATTTATTCCTTCCAGACTCTGAAGCCTGTCTCTGGAGATCTCAACCCCGGGAGCAATGGAAGCAATTAATATGCATCATACAGACTCAAGGATGTTTCATCTTCAGTGATGATCAGATTGGAGATAAAAACCACATGCATGTGCACACACTTATATACAGATTCCCATGCAAACACACATACATGCAGACACATACACCCAAATATTCTAGGCTTGCACATTATTGCTCCCTCAAGAGTTGTGTCTCCTAACTTTATAAATTACTTCTTAGCTAACAAAGCTTTTTGACATGATATGTACTATTACCTTCAAGCTTTGTTAGACCTAGAGTTTCCCATTCCTGTGGTCCAAATGCAGTTTAAAGATCTCATCCACTAAATCCAAAATGAGCCTGTTAGGTAGTTAAAATAGGAAAAAGGAGTCCAGAAGGACGGTGGCTAAAAGACAAATAAGGGAAAGACCCCCGAAAAAAGCGAGGTCCAAAGACCAGAGTGAGGACCTCAGGAAAAACAAACAGCACTCCTGGCTAGTTCAGTTTACATAGGGCAGGCCCAGGGGGAAGAGAAAAAACATATAAAAAGAGGAGTCAAGGGACTGGGGGTCTCTCTCTCTTCTTTTTGCATCTTTTGGGTCAGCATACCCTCACGCCTTGAGGATGTATTTTCCTTTATTTTCTAAATAAAACTCAGCGGTAACACTGATCTCTCCAAGAGCTGTGACACGGTCTGTCCAAGGACTGTAATGCTGGTCCATCGCTTCAAATTTTTGTTGTGATGAGACAGAACTGAGGAAATGACACACACACACAAACACACACAAGCCTATTCCACAGAGCTGTCCCTATTACTTACAAAACTCCTTATTTCCACATATAGATCAAACAAGATAGGTATTGGTCAACCAAGAAGTTGAGACATTAATTGTATGACTGCAACAAATCCATTTCCTCTTCTTCAACTCAACAGTTTTTTTCTAAGCCTTCCTTACAGCATAGGTGTGCACATATGACTGAGTTCTACTTGTTACAATGTATTTAAAACTGACATGCAAAAAAAAAAAACAAAAAACAAAAAACAAAACTGACATGCAATACTTCAGGCCTTACCCATGCACAGTCCTTGATGATCTCTGATGTGATTGAGCATGTTGACCCAAGAAGCTGAGTTTTGAAGATGACAAAGCCCAAGATGGAAAAACCTTGAATCATCATATGAAGAACAATCTCCTGTGGAGCATGAATACCTGTTTAGGATTTAAATGAGTAGTAAATAAACATCCTTCAAGCGACCCACTACAAAAGAACTTTGCTTGGAGAACAAAAATGTGACTGACTAAATCAAATATTTATATTTAGATAAATATATAAAGAAAACAATCCATGGCTGACTCTGTGAAATGAAAATATCTCCTGCCATGTTAATAAACAAGAAATATCACAGCCATCAGCAATTTCTGGCTTCAAAATGTGAATCAGTTCAGTTCAGCCGCTCAGTCGTGTGTGACTCTTTGTGCCTCCATGAACTGCAGCACGCCAGGCCTCCCTGTGAATAAGGGCTCCCAAAACTGTGATCCAGCAAATGCTGCCGCCCTTACAATGATTAATGATTGCTGAGGTGGCGGTAGAGGGGCCTGAGGTGGGCGTGGAGGGGGGGGGGTGGGGGTGGGGGCAGGGGAAATGCAAGAAGCAAGGTGAACAAGGAAACAGGATTGGCCGGGATAGCTGAGGTGCATATGAAAGGAATGAATTCAGTGAGCCCAGAGGCCTGCATCTTCCCATACATAGAATACGTTCAAACTGCCTGGTCCCTTTGTTCCCCTCCTGCCTGTCTCCTGAGCTCTGAGCCCTAAACATTCCCACCAAATAAAATAACTCTCTACTTTCAGGCTGTGGCTATATTTTTTAAGTCGACAACTGTATCATAGTGTATATGTGTACAGAATAATTCCATTCAACTTTCTAATTTAAAATAACAGGGAGAAACTAAGGAAACTGTGTATGAAAGACAAATCTTGAAAAACAAAAATTTTGAGTCATAGAGTGAATATATTTTAAATTTTGGTCACATTTCCCTCCAAAAAGTTCCAGAATTTTCTTCATTAACGTTACCTTTCCCTCTGTTCTTAGCACCAAAGCTGTGTACTGTGCTGCTAGCCTATTTCTTCAAACCAGACTTTATAAATAAGTGTAGCAACACTATTTCATGCCTCCAGTGTGATGATATATGTCAACATCAACTGAGAGAACATGAATATATCCGTAAGTCTATCTTTTCATCCAAGGTGACCCAATGTCTGCCTTTCAAACATTCTAGATCCTTAAGAACACAGAGCTAGTGATCCCCCCAAATAAAGACCTGGGAAACTGTATTAACTATTCACAAGCCATTATACAACCAAGACAGTTCTTATGCTATTTCAATGTGCACACATGAGGGATATATGATCCTTCAGAACTCACTGGATCTGTTACTAACGTGACTCTGTAACACTCTGAGACATCAGCAGTACTTTTAAGGGGAACTGTGAAATTCTCAAAAGATTGAGATAATGAAATTAATTTGAATTCATCTTCTCCTTAAAGCTAATCTGATAGTTTACGACACACTTGGTGAGAGAAGGAGCTGTATTATGACATTAAACAGAATAATGCCTAAACTTAAAGATGCCAGATTTTCTAAAATGCAAATCTGGTCATCTCTTCCTTGCTTTCCATCCCTATATATCTCCTTCCCACCTATGGGATCAAGTTCAACATATTTAGCATATCTAAGTTCCTGCATGTTTAAGTTCATCTCCTTTCAGGATGTACTCACTGTGCATTCAGTCATATATTAGGAATGTTCTATATGCTCCTTTTACTGTTTGTAACATCACCAACCACCATCATTCCCTCACTTCTATCTAGAAATCTTCAACCTTGTCATTCAAAACTCAGCTGAAATATCAGTGTCTCTGTGAACACTTCTCTGGCACTTCCCACCTACACTCCCCAAACCTGTACTCTTAGTCCAACACTGCTCTGTGCTCTGGCACCTTATGCATTTCTCTCTCTCAGCAATTTTTTTTGGGGGGGGGGGAGGGGGGAGGATTTGCTAACACATCTGTGGTCCCGTAAGTCAAGAGTTCCTCCAGAACAAAGATTCTACCATATTCACCTATGCATCATCAATGTCAAATGTACTACTTAGAATACAATTAAAAGTTTAAGAAGCCCTTGCAGGTCTTGTAGTTTTTTATATAAAAAGGCATATCCTCTGGTATATATACCATCATCAGCAAAACTAAAGAATGGGCTGCAAACTCTGCCATCTCCTAATAAGTTACCCTCTTCTCCCTCCCTACCAACCCCTTTCTACAACCATCACTGTGGGAAACATCAATACAATTTCACTGTGCTATTTTTCTCAAAGTGGCCTTAACCTGACTTCACAGGCAGCCCTCCTTGTCTCTCTTGCCACTTCAAGGTTTTTATTCCTCTCTCTTATCTAAAAGTTATGTTTTGAATTTCAGTCTCCCTTCAGAGGAAGAGGACAAAGAGGAAGGGAGAGTAAAGAAAACACAGTAAGTCATTTATCTAAAGTTACTTATGAAAGCTCCTAATCTCCTAATCTTAATTTACCACACTTCCACCCACTCTCATTACAAAGGAGGACGCAGGAAGTCAAGAGCTACACTGTCTATAATATGGTAACCACTAGCTACATGTGGATACTGAGCACCTGAAATGTGAACCCAAGCTGATACATGCTATTAGTGAATATAAAATTTATCCCACTTTGCCGGATGAAAAAAATGAATGCAAGATATCTGGTTAATAATTTTATATTGACTACATGTTGAAATTATGTTTTTGTATATTGGGCTAATAGATTATTAAAATTAAATTTACTATTTCTTTTTAATGTGGTAAGTAGAAAAATGTATCTTATACACGTCGCTTGCATGTGTGGCCCACCTATTTCTATCGGACAGCTCTGCTTTAGCCTTACATGTCCTGAGAATACAGGCAGAGGAGGCGCTCTCTTCCCCCTTGAACTCATGCACATGGAAACTGTGGCTAACAGTGGGGGAGGCTGAAGCCAGTTGGCTCAGGTAGGAAGTATTTCTGAGATTCAGCACAGGCTCTGCCTGTTATACCTGAAGAGTGGGTAACACTGGGCAGCCTCAGAGAAAATTCCTTCAGGTGCCAAGAGTTTGCACATCTCAGGTGGACTTGACCTTACATACCTATCTCAGATCCAAAATTATTCCTTTCTTTAAAGTTACTCCTGGTCAAATAGTGCAGTTTCTAACAATTATGTGCACAAATTATGAGGTGGAAATCTACATTTGAAAGAAGGGGAAAGACTTCCTTGTTCTGTCCTCCAGAGGGCACTCCAAGGTGCCCTTTTGTTTTGCTCTTTGATGACAAAAGGGCACCTTGGAGTGAAGGAGGAAACAGACAGAACAGGTTCCATCTTGAAAGCAGGACTCCATCTTGGGCCAGACTGTGGACTTTGAGCTATATGCCCAGTATCTATGAAAATGACATACCAACTGGAAAACCAGACCACCCCCCCCCCCCCAGTTGGAAGAGCCCCAGGGCTCATACCTAGACTCTCTGTCACCTAAAAAAATACCCTAATTATCTGTATAACTGAATAGAATCATAAATTCTATTATGCTTATTGAGGCATGACCACAGGCCTATTGATAATTATACACTGTTAATTCCCTAGGCTTAAGGCATATGAATCACGGGTTAACTTTGATTGCATCTTTCTTTTCCTTTGTTCAGACTAGTTTCAGAGAACTTGGGGAGGTGGGTTTGAGCACGTACACTTAGGGTATATAAGGTTTTCACAAAAACTGGTCGGGGTTCTTGGCTAAGAGGAGATTCTGCCTTGGGCCCGCCGGTAAAATAAACTGCACGCCACTATCTCCATTGTCCTTCTGAGTGAGTTTGTTTCCCAGAACGTGTGACTACAACAGGACAAAGCACAGTTGGAGTTGGAGAGCGGAGAAGCAGTCATGATTTCAAGGGAAATATCCTACCCTTTGGGCTTCCCACGTGGCACTAATGATTAAGAACCCTCATGCCAATGCAGGAAACATAAAAGAAATGGGTTCAATCCTTGGATCAGGAGGATCCCATGGAGGAGGGCATGGTAACCCACTCCAGTAGTCTTGCCTGGAGAATCCCATGGACAGAGGAGCCTGATGGGCTACAGTTCACAGGGTTGCAAACAGCCAGACACGACTGAAGCAACTTCGCATGCACACATGCATCCTACCCTTCGTAGCTTTTACTCCTGAGAAAAAGGTGTAACAGCAACATCATGGAGGAAAATAAAATGCACACATAGATAAGGTTACAGCTACAGAGACTGCCAGAGAAATAGTACAGTGGAAATGTAAATCAATAATAAAATACAGAAAAATTAACACTGGTAGTATGCCTTGCATTTTTAGTTATTTTTTACTATGGTAAAATACACATAATGTGACATTACAGTTAATTTTTTAAGAGTACAGCTCTGTGGCATTAAATACATTCACATTGTTGAGCAACAATTACCACCATTCAATCTATAACATTTTTTCTTCCAAAACTGAAACTTTATATTCATTAAACAATAATTCCCCATTTCCCTACCCCAAGCTGGAGGTGACTACTGTTCTACTCTCTGTCTCTATTAATTTGACTACTCCAGGAAACTTATACAAATGGAATCATATAGTATTTGTCATTTTGTGACTGGTCCATCCATGTTTCAGCATGTTTCAGAATTTCCTCGCTTTATTAGGTTGAATAAATATCACACTGTATGTATATCACATTTTTTTCATTCATTCATCCATTGATGAACATTTGAGTTGCTTTCATCTTTTAATCATACTTTAGTATGATCAAACACTTTACAAATATTTTTAAATGATCTCTCATTTGATCCATATGGGCACTTAGTTGCTTTGGTCATGTCCAATTCTGTTCAACTTTATGCACTGTAGCCTGCTAGGCTCCTCTCTCCATGGGTTCTCCAGGCAAGTATACTGGAGTGAGTTGTCATTTCCTTCTCTAGAGGATCTTCCCAACCCAGGGATTGAAACTTTGTCTCTTACATATCATGCATTGGCAGGCAGATTCTTTACCACTTGTGCTACCTGGGAAGCCATTGATCCACATAAAATCCCCAAAAAATATTCTTTTAAAAATTTGGAGTGAAAGTTTCTTGCTGAGGCAGAACCAGAAGACAGTCCTCATCAATTTTGTCCAACAGATAATTACTATGACTTTCATAAGACAAGGAAATGTAGGGGAGTATAGCCAAAAAATTATCCTCTTGATTTGCACTTATGCAGACCTCTTCTGAAGTACAAAGCTTGTATTAAATAGGCAGTTTTTCTTTATATAAAATTATGATTTAAAAGATAAGAACCATAAAATTCATAGAGGAAAACACAGACAGAACACTCTTATCACAAATCATAGAAGCATCTTTTTGGGATCTGTGTCTTACAGCAAAGGAAACAAAAGCAAAAATAAATAAATAGGAGCTAATTAAACATAAAACTTTTGTATAGCAAAGGAAACCATCAAAAAAGATAAACACAACCTACTGAATGGGAGAAAATATTTGCAAATGATATGACAAACAAAGCAATTAAAACCCAAAATATATAAACAGCTCATACAACTCAATCTCAAAAAATTTCAACCTGATTAAAAATGGACAGAAGACCTGAATAGATGTTTTTTCAAGATGATATATAGGTGGCCAACAGGCAGATGAAAAGATACTCAACACCACTAATCATCAGATAGAGGCAAATCAAAAACAAAATGAGACATCTCTTCACACCTGACAAAATGGCCATCATCAAAAAGTCTACAAACAACAAATATTGGTGAACATACAGACAAAAAGAACCTTTGTGTGCTGTTGGTGGGAGTGTAAATTGGAGCGACCACTTTGGGAAACACTATGAACTAAAAGTAGAACTACCATATCATCCAGCAATTCCATTCCTTGGGATATATTTGATGAAAAAAAATGCTAATTAGAAAAGATACATGCAACTCAATGTTCATAACAGCATTTTTTCAATGCCAAGAGGTGGAAGCAAATTTAGTGTCTATTAACAGATGAATGGATAAAGAAGAAGATGAGTATTCTATTATATGTATACATATACATAAAATGTGTACATGCTGCATGTTCAGTCAATCGTGTCTTACTCTTTGCAACCCTATGGACTGTAGCCCACCAAACTCCTCTGTCCGTGGGATTCTCCAGGCAAGAATATTGGAGTGGGTTGTCATTTCCTCCTACAGGGGGTTATCCCAACCCAGGTACTCAGCCTGCATCTATTACATCTCCTGCATTGCCAGGAAGATCCTTTAGCACTGAGCCACCTGGGATCCCCTAATGAAATATTCAGCCAAGTTCAGTTCAGTTCAGTTCAGTCGCTCAGTCGTGTCCGCCGACTCTTTGCAACCCCATGAATCGCAGCACGCCAGGACTCCCTGTCCATCACCAACTCCCGGAGTTTACACAAACTCATGTCCATCGAGTCGTGATGCCATCCAGCCATCTCATCCTCTGTCGTCCCCTTCTCCTCCTGCCCCCAATACCTCCCAGCATCAGGGTCTTTTCCAATGAGTCAACTCTTCGCATGAGGTGGCCAAAGTATTGGAGTTTCAGCTTCAGCATCAGTCCTTCCATTGAACACCCAGGACTGATCTCCTTTAGGATGGACTGGTTGGATCTTGTAGTCCAAGGAACTCTCAAGATTCTTCTCCAACACCACAGTTCAAAAGCATCAATTCTTCGGCGCTCAGCTTTCTTTATAGTCCAACTCTCACATCCATACACAACCACTAGAAGAACCATAGCCTTGACTAGATGGACCTTTGTTGGCAAAGTAATGTCTCTGCTTTTTAATATGCTATCTAGGTTGGTCATAACTTTCCTTCCAAGGAGTAAGCGTCTTTTTATTTCATGGCTGCAATCACCATCTGCAGTGATTTTGGAGTCCAGAAAAATAAAGTCAACCACTGTTTCCCCATCTATTTGCCATGAAGTGATGGGACCGGATGCCATGATCTTCATTTTCTGAATGTTGAGCTTTAAGCCAACTTTTTCACTCTCCTCTTTCACTTTCATCAAGAGGCTTTTTAGTTCCTCTTCACTTTCTGCCATAAGGGTGGTGTCATCTGCATATCTGAGGTTATTGCTATTTCTCCCGGCAATCTTGATTCCAGCTTGTGCTTCTTCCAGCCCAGCGTTCCTCATGATGTACTCTGCATAGAAGTTAAATAAGCAGGGTGACAATATACAGCCTTGACTTACTCCTTTTCCTACTTGGATCCAGTTTGTTGTTCCATGTCCAGTTCTAACTGTTGCTTCCTGACCTGCATACAGGTTTCTCAAGAAGCAGGTCAGGTGGTCTGGTATTCCCATCTCTTTCAGAATTTTCCACAGTTTGTAGTGATACACACAGTCAAAGGCTTTGGCATAGTCAATAAAGCAGAAGTAGATGTTTTTCTAAAATCTCTTGCTTTTTCGATGACCTAGCAGTTGTTGGCAATTTGATCTCTGGTTCCTCTGCCTTTTCTAAATCCAGCTTGAACATCTGGAAGTTCATGGTTCACGTAGCCTGGCTTGGAGAGTTTTGAGCGTTTCTTTACTAGTGTGTGCGGTGAGTGCAATTGTGTGGTAGTTTGAGCGTTCTTTGGCATTGCCTTTCTTTGGGACTGGAATGAAAACTGACCTTTTCCAGTCCTGTGGACTCTGCTGAGTTTTCCAAATTTGCTTGCATATTGAGTGCACCTTCACAGCATCATCTTTCAGGATTTGAAATAGCTCAACTGGAATTCCATAACCTCCACTAGCTTTGTTCATAGTGATGTTTTCTAAGGCCCACTTGACTTCACATTCCAGGATGTCTGGCTCTAGGTGAGTGATCACACCATCATGATTATCTGGATCATGAAGATCTTTTTTGTACAGTTCTGTGTATTCTTGCCACCTCTTTTAATATCTTCTGTTTCTGTTAGGTCCATACAATTTCTGTCCTTTATTGAGCCCCTCTTTGCATGAAATGTTCCCTTGGTATCTCTAATTTTCTTGAAGAGATCTCTAGTCTTTCCCATTCTGTTGTTTTCCTCTATTTCTTTGCATTGATCATTGAGGAAGGCTTTCTTATCTCTCCTTGATATTCTTTGGAACTCTGAATTCAAATGGGAATATCTTTCCTTTTCTCCTTTGCTTTTCACTTCTCTTCTTTTCACAGCTATTTGTAAGGCCACCTCAGACAGCCATTTTGCTTTTTTGCATTTCTTTTCCATGGGGATGGTCTTGATCCCTGTCTCCTGTACAATGTCACGAACCTCTGTCCATAGTTCATCAGGCTGTCTATCAGATCTAGTCCCTTAAATCTATTTCTCACTTCCACTGTATAATCATAAGGGATTTGATTTAGGTCATACCTGAATGGTCTAGTGGTTTACTAGATCTAAAATAAATATTTCCAGAGAAGAATTTCTTAAAATTCAAAGTCTTCTCTATTATTTACTAATTGAGTGACTAGTTATTAAAATTGGTATTTATCTGTTTTCTTAATTTTAACTGGGGATAACCAAGTTAAATCATATCCCCATCATAGCGTGTTTGTGAATGAGTGAGTTAATATATGGAAACATTTGTAACAGTGCCTGGTGCTAGATAAATATATTATTCTAATATTGTGTAATATATTACTATCAATAAAAATTGTACCAAAATTTATCATCATTACTTATTGTTGCCAAGTATGAATTTCAGCAGTTTCTTTTTTCCCAAAATTAAAAAATTATTATTTTTATTATTATAGTACAGTTGATATACAGTTTTATATTAGTTTTAGTTATACAAAATAGTAATTCAATATTTTATAGATAATTTAAAATTATTATAAAATAATGGCTATAGTTCCCTATGTTGTACAATATATTCTTATATTTTTTTTATTTAATACATAATAGTTGATATCTCTTAATCTCCTACTTCTGTTGTGCCTGTCTCCCCTTCCTTCTCTCTCTACTGGTAACCTCTAGTTTGTTCTCTATATCTGTGAGTCTCTTTCTGTTTTCTTGTATTCATTTGGTTGTTTTATTTTTTAGATTCCACATATAGGTGATAATATACACCTATAGAGATAACATTTGTCTCTCTCTGTCTGACTTATTATACTGAGCATAATACCCTCCAGTCCATCCATGTTGTAGCAAATGGCAGGATGTCATTATTTTTTGTTGTTGAGTAATATCTCAAAAAGATGGGAATACCAGACCACCTGACCTGCTTCTTGAGAAACCTGTATGCAGGTCAGGAAGCAACAGTTAGAACTGGACATGGAACAACAAACTGGATCCAAGTAGGAAAAGGAGTAAGTCAAGGCTGTATATTGTCACCCTGCTTATTTAACTTCTATGCAGAGTACATCATGAGGAACGCTGGGCTGGAAGAAGCACAAGCTGGAATCAAGATTGCCGGGAGAAATAGCAATAACCTCAGATATGCAGATGACACCACCCTTATGGCAGAAAGTGAAGAGGAACTAAAAAGCCTCTTGATGAAAGTGAAAGAGGAGAGTGAAAAAGTTGGCTTAAAGCTCAACATTCAGAAAATGAAGATCATGGCATCCGGTCCCATCACTTCATGGCAAATAGATGGGGAAACAGTGGTTGACTTTATTTTTCTGGACTCCAAAATCACTGCAGATGGTGATTGCAGCCATGAAATAAAAAGACGCTTACTCCTTGGAAGGAAAGTTATGACCAACCTAGATAGCATATTAAAAAGCAGAGACATTACTTTGCCAACAAAGGTCCATCTAGTCAAGGCTATGGTTCTTCTAGTGGTTGTGTATGGATGTGAGAGTTGGACTATAAAGAAAGCTGAGCGCCGAAGAATTGATGCTTTTGAACTGTGGTGTTGGAGAAGAATCTTGAGAGTTCCTTGGACTACAAGATCCAACCAGTCCATCCTAAAGGAGATCAGTCCTGGGTGTTCAATGGAAGGACTGATGCTGAAGCTGAAACTCCAATACTTTGGCCACCTCATGCGAAGAGTTGACTCATTGGAAAAGACCCTGATGCTGGGAGGGATTGGGGGCAGGAGAAGGGGACGACAGAGGATGAGATGGTTGGATGGCATCACGACTCGATGGACATGAGTTTGTGTAAACTCCGGGAGTTGGTGATGGACAGGGAGTCCTGGCGTGCTGCGATTCATGGGGTTGCAAAGAGTCGGACACGACTGAGCGACTGAACTGAACTGAACTGAACTGAACATTTGTTACTTTTATGTATAATTTTCCTTGATTCTTTACAACAGTCCTCAAAAGGAACTTTAGCTCACCAAAGTGTCTCCCATTCAGGAGTTATTTCTAAAGTTTACACATAATTTTCTTCAGAGCAACCTTCATCTCCTTATTCCTGAGGCTGTAGATCAGAGGATTTAAAAGTGGAGTCGCAATTGAGTACAACATGGTCAAGAACTTTTGCCTCCCAGGCTGACTGGCTACCCCTGGGCTTACATACATCACTGTGACTGAGCCATAAAATAAAAACACAACTATCAGATGGGAGGTACATGTGGAAAAGGCTTTTCTCCTACTTGAACCTTTGGGAACCTGAACCACAGCTCGAAGTACCAGAGTGTAGGACACAAGAATGTAGAACAAAGTGATGAATGTTATCACAGCACTGAAAGTGCTACATGTCAGAGCTGTCTTGGGGACAGGGACACAAGATATGGCCAGCATTGCCCCAAGATCACAGAGGTAGTGATCAATGACATTTGAACCACAAAATGGAACTTGGGAGATAAGAGCAGCGGGTGTAACTAACCATAAGAATCCAGCCACCCAAGAAGCAGACACAAGGGTTCCACAGACTTTCCTGGTCATTATGGTTGGGTAGTGCAATGGACGGCAGATGGCAACATATCTGTCAAATGCCATGAAGGCCAGGAAAAAGAGTTCTGTGGCACAAAGAGAAAGGAAGATGTAGAACTGTAGGATACAGCCATGATAGGAGATGGTCTTGGTCTTGGATAGCAAGTTGAACAACATGCTGGGCACATTGGAATTGATGTAGCAGATCTCCAGGAATGAGAAGTTGGCCAATAAAATATACATGGGAGTGTGGAGTTGCTGGTCCCACCACACAGCACAGATAATAGCACTGTTGCCCAACAAGGTCAAGATGTAGATGATGGAGAATAAAACAAAAAGGAGAATCTCTATTTCTTGGCTACACAGGAAACCCAGCAGGATGAATTCATGAAAGGAAGCAGTGACATTCTTGTTATTCAAAACATGCATTTTCTTCTAAACTATAATGTGCACAGACATAATCAGAAGTGCATATTAAGAGTTTATTTTATTCAGTTTTTCTTGCCTCAATTTCTCATTGGAAGTAAGTGGCATTATATGTAGAGGATAAACTGGATTATCAGTATTTAGTCAATATGAAGAATTTTTCTCAAAATAGCATTGACATAAGAATAACACCATTGATAATGTTACTTTAAATAGTTCTTCTAGAACATTTTCTTCTAATTTTAGCCTGTAAGAAAAGTAGAGATAGAAATGAATCATTAAACACCTTAACTAGCCACCTTTGTTTAACTCAAGTAGCACTAATAAACTTCAGAAATGTTGTCACACCATTAAACTGGACTTGAATTATCTCATTGCCTACTATATCATTTTGATCATCATCACAAGCTCTCCATGAGCTCTCCTCCCTATTTAACTACATAACTATAGACTCTTGGTAGATCATGATAATAATGCATACCTCTAAATAAATACACTAATTTATTTATGTTTCCATTTTTAAAAAATTTATATTCCCAGTTGATTCTGATGTGAAAAATACACCTTGCTTTAAGAATTACTGTTATGTTATACGGATATGTACTTCCATGATAGCTCAGTTGGTAAAGAATCTACCTGTAATGCAGGAGACCCCGGTTCAATTCCTGGGTCAGGAAAATACTCTGGAGAAGGCTTAGGCTATCCACTAAACCTAGTGTTCTCCAGCACTCTGCCCTGGAGAATTCCACGGACTACAGTTCATGGGGTCACAAAGAGTTGTACACGACTGAGCAACTTTCACTTTCACTTATATGGGTATAATAGCCAGAGAAGTTTGAACCTAGAGGTTTTCCAGAAGCTATGAATTGACAACAAAGAAAGCAAAATATGGAGGTTACACTACTGAGTTAGAGGCTGTGCTGTTCTTAATCGCTCAGTTATGTCCAACTCTTTGCAACCCCATGGACTGCAGCCTGACAGGCTCCTCTGCCCTTAGGGATTCTCCAAACAAGAACACTGAGTGGATTGCCATGCCCTCCTTCATGGGATCTTCCCAACCCAGGGATTGAACCTAGGTCTTCTGCACTGCAGACAGTTTCTTTACCTACTGAGCCACCAGGGAAGCACAAGGATATAAAATGAAAGAGAGCTCATAAACAACTGGAGGCTAATTCAGCAATTCTCAGTCTAAATTAAGGAATATAGCATGTGCTTTAAAATATTTAAATTGTTTTAATTTAATTCCAATTGTCCTCTTCATTCACATTTGCTATACCCTTTCAGTCCCATTTGCAAAATTTGCTAGTTTACTATTTTTAAAAATTGTATCATATACTGCAGCTTTTAGTTAGAATAAATTTTCAATCCATTTATTTTTCTTTCCTTATTAATTTATACTGAAGTGAAATGAAGTGAAGTGAAGTCGCCCAGTCATGTCCAAATTTTTGCGACCCCATGGACTGTAGCCTACCAGGATCCTCATCAATTTTCATTTTAAATATATAGGATTTAGTTTGAAAAATAAATAAATAAAGTAATGGCTTGACATTTTAATGCTTCCGAAATGCAAAGTCAAAGTGACTGTTTAAGAATGCAATGCAAGTTTTATCACAATTTAGTTTTTAAAAAAAGAATAAAGAGTCAGAATTCAAGAGGGCTATAATGAAGTCCTGGATCTTTTAAAAACAGTATTTATAACCTGGGACAAGTGACTCTCTCCTTCTGTCTCTCTGCTTCAATTTCTGCATATGCAAAATCAGAGTAACATCTAAGCTATTTCCATGTCCTATTGTAAATAGTGCTGCAATGAACACTGGGGTACATGTGTCTTTTTCAATTGTGGTTTCCTCAGAGTATATGCTTGCCAGGAGCCGTTATGGGAGGTCCCGCCCGTGACGAGGTCATGAAGAAAATACCAGGCAGGCAAGGCCGTCCAGGACCCCATCCATGATGAGGTCACGAGGAAAAAACCTGACAGGCGAGGCCGTCTAAGATAAGGGACCCTCCAGGTTGGCCTCAGCCTCTACCCCACCCTGTATCCTCCCCCCTTTTTCTGCTGTTGTTCTTGTTTGCCCTGTTGCAGATTCTTGTGTTGCCTGCCGAGAGCTCTCCTGCTCCTCTTTCACTGAATAAGGACCAACTTAAAAGCTAATTAATAAATCTCCTGGTCGCTGATACCCTATGAAGGGGCCAGGGATGAAGGAAATGCTTCAATTCAAACCCTTTTGCTGGCATTCTGGCTTGTTTGATAAATGTGTGCCCTCATTGCACAAAATGCTCATGATTGTTCTAAACACAGTACGCTAACAAAAGAAACTATTAAGCATAGGCCCCTTCACGGGGTGAGAAAAGCTCCACAAATATGATAGCCACAAATGTGCCTAATAGAAAATACTTTAGATAGAGATTAGCTGGCGACTTCTTGCAAGTGGTTAACTTTTAGACTAAGAGCCTGTTTTGTGCCATATCTGCTGTTTCTGCAGTCCTTTGCATTTCTGTTCTGTAAAAATGTAATCCTATCTAGTTCCCATAGAGATGACGCTTATTAGAAAGAAAATAGATTAATTATAAGAAAAACAGGGTCGGCTACTGAAGTTGCTTAAGTCACACCAGGTGCAAGTCATAAAATGTTAGCAGGCCTGAAGGCCAAATGATAAGAAAGACTCTTGTGAATAAAAAAGTATATGGATGACATCCTGTTTCTGTTGAAGGTCAAGTTGCTGTAATGTTTTGAGATGCCCTGTGTGTAAGCAATATGCACTTCCCCCAAAAAAGATGTTGTTAAGGGTATAAAGGGGCCATGCAAAAATAAACTTCAGACTTAGCCCTCGAGCTTTGTCTCACTCTCTCTCTCATTCGCTGATGCCGTTCATCCTGAGGGTTCCCCTGGATCCTGCTGGGGCTGGACCCCGGCATATGCTCAGTTGTGGGATTGTTGGGTCTTATGGTAGTTTTATTCCTAGTTATTTAAAGAATCTCCATACTGTTCTCCATGTATCAATTTACATTCCCATTAACAATGCAAGAGAGTTCCCTTTTCTCCACACTCTCCAGGATTTATTGTTTGTAGATTTTTTGATGATGGCCAGTCTGACTGCTGTGAGGTGACACCTCATTGTAGTTTTCATGTGCATTTCTCTAATAATAAGTGATGTTGAATATCTTTTCATATGTTTATTATCCATCTGTATATCTTCTTTGGAGAAATGTCTGCTTAGGTCTTCTGCTCACTTTTTGATTGGGTTGTTTTTCTGGTATTGAACTGCATGAGCTGCTTTGTATATTTTGGAGATTAATCCTATATATACAATGGACTATTACTCAGCCATAAACTGCATTTGAGTCAATTCTAATGAAGTGGATGAACCTAGACCCTATTATACAGAGTGAAGTAAATCATAAAGCAAATATTGTATATTAATGGATGTATATGGAATTAGAAAGATGGTACTGATGAACCTATTTTCAGGGCAGCAATGGAGACACAGATATAGAGATCAGACTTGTGAACACAATGGTTGAAGGAGATGGTAGGACAAATTGAGAGAGTAGCACTGAAACATGTACATTACCATATGTAAAATAGATAGCCAGTGGGAATTTGTTGTATGACACAGGGAGCTCAAACCTGGTGCTCTGTGACAAACTAGAGGGGGTGGGATGGGGTGGGAGGTGGGAGGAAAATTCAGGAGGAAGGGGACATATGTCCCCTATGGCTGATTCATGTTGATATATGGCAGAAACTAGCACAATATTGAAAAGCAATTATCCTCCAATTAAAAATAAATAAATTTTTAAAAATCAGAGTAACAATATCTACCACAGAAATTAATGAAACATTAAATGTAACACATTCTTAAAGCACATAGCCTAGAATAAAGTAAATGTTTAGTGTGAGCTCCACTTATTGCCCTAGTTACCATAAGCAAAACTTGAGCCAATTGATCTGATTCTTCCTTTAAAAGTATCTGTTTGAACCAAAAATATAGCTTCCATACACATTCTTATCTATTAAGTATTGAGTATCTTATCTTGATCTTATCATCTTATCTCTTATCTCTTGAGATTGAGTATTCAATCTCACGAATGATATGAGTTCAATGCACTTCTATGGTGTTAACTTATAATGGAAAAAATGTCTTAAAATCGCATCATGCATAACTCAGAATGAATCTCTCAATAAAAATATACTCAAATTCACAAATAGCCCATGAAACTTGATCACTGAAATAATCACTTTAATAATTCCTTACCTTTTGAATTAAACCCCTTTTGATAATTATCTATGCAATCCTCCTATTTCTCTGATCTGAAACCTATTGGTCACTATTCTTTTAGTACCTTTCACATAGCAATTCAGCTACAGATTTCTTAAATAGACATTTATGGGTTGCTTGAAAAAAAAACACTATGAGGAAAATTTTCATTTTAGTAAAAGTTTACAAGTCCAGGCACAGCTTTATCCTCAAACGCCTTGCATGTGTTAAAGCTAGGAGAGTAGAACTGGAGTTGTATCCCTTTAGTCTGGATTGATAAAGCTCTTTTTCACCCAGAGAGTAGCTTCAAGTAATTCAGATTTTAAAAATATTTGACAGTTTCCCATGTCACAGAGAAGTAAATGGGAGAGACAAGACTTGAACACTGGTTTGCATAATCCCAAAGTCCATAATCAATCTAACGAAAATTGATTGCTAGCTAAAGAAGCACAGAGTCTTCAGGAGGTCTGTTCCCTCCTCTGCCCACTGTAGGATACTTCCTTCATTCCCTCTTGTCTTCGCTCCCTTTCCCAATCTAGAATGAATAAGATCTAGTAACATGGACCACCCTCCTCTTCTCCAACCCCAACCTTTTCATCTTTTCCAGCATTCACTTGATGAGCACTTTTAATAAGGGTGACAATAGACAGGACATGGCACTA
Organism: Muntiacus reevesi; assembly: GCF_963930625.1. Lineage (NCBI taxonomy): Eukaryota > Metazoa > Chordata > Mammalia > Artiodactyla > Cervidae > Muntiacus > Muntiacus reevesi. The sequence continues at coordinate 26,104,215 of NC_089255.1, read as the reverse complement.
CAATAATACAATATTGACCACTGAGGTGACTGTGGCCCAGATATGATTACAAGTAAAAACAACAAGGTGATTTGGAAAGGGTGGGAAGCACTTGGAATGATGGAATAAATTTGGAGGGGATCTGTGATATAGAAAGTAATCATGTGGAAACTCAACTGCCAGGAGAAGAATTGTACAATCAGGGGAGATATTAAATTATGAGACCTTTCAAGGATGGCTGAGTTATTCATAATGCAAATGACTGAAACTGGTTTAGGAATTTTTAAGACAATAAAACCTGAAGTCTGAGACATTTGAAAATTTTTTCCATATGGATTTCCCTGTATGTTAGGATTATTTCAAAGAGTAATGCTCATTTTCATGGTAATTTTATCAAAGAAAAAACCCTAGGGCCTTGCCCCATCTGGCCACCTTGCACAGATAAAATACCACGCACTGAAATTCTCAATTAACTCACCCCCTCAAGACATCTATTCATTCATTTAATACATAAATAATATCTGTCTATTGTGTGGAAGACAGAATAAAAGGAGGGAATCATTCACACTCACTCTGATGAAGTATGTCCAACCCCCACTAGAATTCAAGGGTCCTGTTTGCAGAAGAAAGCATACATTTCTAGCATTCAATCACTTCTGGCTCTGACAGAATTATTATTTAAGGAAAATATATCTCGTTTGTCTCCCCTCCCCTTAATGTGTTTGCTTTCTCCTGAGGACCCACACAAAAGAAACACTGGGAGATGTCCTGATTGCCCTCTGGGGTACACAATTTTTTTTTTTTAATGAGTCTTGAAAAGGAAGCAATTTAGATGTACAATCTCTGACTTCCTGGAAGTATATTCCTGTGACATCTCAAACTTGTTGAGGAATATTCTGATCCTAAAAAGCTTCATTTTATCCATAGTAAAGTTTTTCTGAGAACAATTGCTCTAGATGAGAATGGATACAGTTTGGTCAGACCAATTTCCCTGTGAGCATCACAAACTTAAAAGTAACTTGCATTTTAACTGTTATCACAACAGAAGAAAGGTTGTTGCTGAATCATGCAAAGACACCAGGGTTCTTGGCCTCTGTAGGAGAAGAATTCAATCTGGGGCCAGAGACGAGGCTTGATCGCTCAGAGCTTTTGTGTAATAAAGTTTTATTAAAGTATAAAGGAGATAGAGAAAGCTTCTGACATAGGCATCAGAAAGGGGTAGAAAGAGTACCCACTTGCTAGAGTTAGCAATGGAGTTATATACTCTCCAATGAATCCAAAGAATGTCTGGAGGTTGTAAAAATCTCACCAGACCTACTCCCATAATTTACATTTTAAGATGATAGGATCAACCAGAGGGTTTAATCCAGAGACTGTCCTCGGGCAGGACACATTATTGTTATATAATGCTAAGGAATGTAGAGGGGAAAAAAAATTTGTCCTTTCTTCCTCCTTGAGAATTCCAGACGCCTGGTCCCTGGGGTCCCCTGGACTTCTTATCAACCTGCCTAGGAAATGACTCTCTCACAGATAAATTATAAATACATGAACAATGGAAAGGGATCACATATTCCATAACCAGCACCTCTTCTTCTTTCTTCTTTTTTCTGATCTTTTGGTGACTGGTATCTTGTTGTTGATTTTTAGGGTTAAAAAAAATATCATGGTACCACAGCTGTTCAATTATATTTGGCTTCATAATAAAGACTGATGTGTCAATACAAGATAATGATGAAAGAAATTGAAGAAGGCACAAGTAAATGGAAAAATACTTCATGGGTCCATGTTCATGGATGAGAAGTAATATTGTCAAAATGTTCATACTCACCAAAGCAATCTATTCAACCAAGGCATGTGTGCTCAGTCATGTCTGACTCTTTGCAATCCCATGGACCATAGGCTCCTCTGCCCATGGGATCATCCAGACAAGAATGCTGGAATGGGTTGCCATTTCCTTCTCCAGAGGATCTTCCTGACACAGAGATCAAACCTGCACCTTCTCCTTCCTCTGCTTTGGCAAGTAGGTTCTTTACCACTGAGCCACTTGGGCGGCCAGTTTGCAGACTCAATGAAATCTCTCAAAATTCCAATGGTACTTTTCACAGAAATAGAAAAATCAATCCTAAAACTTGTATGGAACTACAGAAGACACCAAAGCAATCTTAAGAAGGAAGAACACAGCTGGAGGCATCAAACTTCCTGATTTGAAACTATATTGTAAAGCTTTAGTAATCAAAATAGTGGAATATTGGCATTAAAAACAAACACATAGACCAATGGAAGAGCATGGGGAGCCCAGAAATAAATCCACACATATACAATTAACTAATATTTGACAAGGGAGTCAAGAATACTCTGTGGAAAAAAGATAATCTCTTCAATAAAAATCTTGAGAAAATTGGATAGTCACATATAAAAGAATGAAACTAGACCCCTATCCTACACTACTCAAAAAGATTAACTAAAAATGGGTTGACAATCTAAACAAAAGTCCTGAAACCATAAAACCCCTGCTGCTGCTGCTAAGTCACTTCAGTCATGTCCGACTCTGTGCGACCCCATCCCTGGGATTCTCCGGGCAAGAACCCTGGAGTGGGTTGCCATTTCCTTCTCCAATGTATAAAAGTGAAAAGTGAAAGTGAAGTCGCTCACCCCTAGAAGAAAACAAAAGCTTCTTGACATGGATCTTGGCAATGACTTTTCAACTATGACACCTAAAGTATAAGCAACAAAATCAAGGATAAACATGAGGCATGGTATCAAACTTAAAAGTTTCTGCACAACAAAAGAAGCAATCAACAAAATGAAAAGACAACCTATGGAATGGGAAAAAATATTTGCAAACCATATATCTGATAGTGAGTGAAGTGAGTGAAAGTCACTCAGTCGTGTCCAACTCCTTGCGACCCCATGGACTATACAGCCCATGGAATTCTCCAGGCCAGAATACTGGAGTGGGTAGCCTTTCCCTTCTCCAGTGGATCTTGCTGACCCAGGAATTGAACTGGGGTCTCCATAAGGGGTTAATATCCAAAATGTATAAAGAACTCATGAACTCAGGAGTAAAAAACAAATAATCCAATTAAAAACTGGACAAAGAACCTGAATAGGCACTTTCCCAAAGATTTATGAATGGCCAACAGGTACATGAAAAGATACTCAAAATCACTAATCATCAAGAAATATAAAAAATATAAATCAAAATCACAATGAGATATCAACTCACACCTGTTAGAATGGCTAGCATCAAAAAAGACAAGATATAACAATTGCTTATCAAGGATGTAGAAAAAGGGACCTTTGTCCACTCTTGGTAAGATTGTAAATTGGTATAGCCATTATTGAAAACAGCATGGAGATTACTCAGAAAGTTAAAAATAGAACTACCATTTAATCTAGCAAGTCTACTTCTCAGAATATATCTGAAGGATTATTGAAAACAGTATGGAGGTTACTCAAAAAGTTAAAAATAGAACTACCATTTAATCTAGCAAGTCTACTTCTCAGAATATATCTGAAGGATATATATATAATATTTTTGATGTCGTAATTTTCTTTCAAGTAGTCTTCTCTAGGGAAATGTTCTAAAATTAAACAAAAATTTAAGCCCAGTGATTTTTATTGCATTATTTTAAGATCAGAAAATTTTAAATAGCCTAAAAACCCAAGGGAAATGATATTAAAACAACACTCACTATTATGCAGCTTTAATATATTTAAGAGAGTTTTAGTTACATGGAAAAATGCAGGCTATAAATGTAAGCAGAATACTAAGTTGTATATGCTATATGACTTCATATGTATAAATTTTTACAACAAAAAAGACCAGAGGGAATATGCCAAGTTTTTACTTGAATTATGTGTGCTTGAAAAAATTGTGAGTAATTTTTTAGCTGGCTTAATTTTTCTGACACTTCCAAATTTTTGTTTAAACACAAGTTACCTTGATAATCAGAATTTTTAAAAATTGCAACAGTGATACCCAGCACACAGGGTGTTGTAAGAATTAAATAAAATGAGTTAAATATAAGAATTTGTCACAGTATCTAATATAAGATATCAATAGCAATTGTTTTCCATCTTTGATGGGTAAAGATGGAAAGTAAATAGTTTACTATTTAAGAACTCAGGCTTCACTCTCAGAGAGAGCTGAATTCAGATATTGTTATTCCCAGTTATTAAATGTTACAAATTATTTAATTAATGTAAGCTTCAATAGCTTCCCCATAAGTAAAAATAATAGTATATCTGACATATCAAATTGGTAAGGGATTAAATGAAATTACTCATAAATTTACTCATCTTACTGCCTGGTATGTAACAAGTTTTCAATAAATATTAACTGCTATATTTGTATGCCAAAGTACAAGGGTAGCTACAGGCATGGATAGGCTTTTGAACCCATGTAATGAATTAAAAAATAAGTTTAAAAAAATAATTGTCCCTTTAATCAGAGAAAGCAGCTCAAAATTATATGGAAAATGCATAGCTTCAACTGATAGAGTGGAATCATTGGTCCATGATGAGAAAAGGAGTATCAGGTGTTTGAAATAACCTTAACAAAAGATGAGTCCCTGAGGTAATGACCATCCAGCTGAGGGAATCTCAGCAAAGAGTCCCTTTAGGGAAACTGGCTTTGGCCCAGCAACAGTTTCACTGGGGACAAGTGGAGAATTCAAGCTTTCATTCTTAATACTACTGGATGGGGAGCAGGGGAATCACATCTTTTCAGCTTCCAAAAAACAGAAAAATATTTCCCCAAATGCTCTGGAAATGAAAGCACAAGGGAGAGAACTCTGAGATCCAAGGGACATGAAGAGCAGAGGAAAGGCTTATCTGCAGACACTGTTTCCTATTCCAGTAAGTGCCTGAATCAACTCCTTCAACAAAGGGCATATGCCCTTATTTCATGAACACAGGACAGAGAAAAATATGTGTTATATTTTGACAGTGGAAATGTGAGTTCGAGAAAGTATCTTTCTACCTGTCTAGCTGAAAGAGAAACCATTACATTCAAATTTTATCAACTGTAAAGGCGAAAGAAAAGAAAAATAACTATATTGCCTTTATTTAATCCTGTCTAATGCAATTCATGGGATCGCAAAGAGTCGGACAGAACTGAGTGACTGAACTGAACTGAACTGAACTGAATATCATCATGATTTTTTTGACTTTTATTCTAAACTACAATATTCTCCTTAAAATTTACTGAAGAAAATTAAAGCCCAAAATGGAAAATGGTATCATTTTCCTGGTTTTTTTTTTTTCTTTCTCAAGGAAGAAAAGTATTAATTGATTGAAAATAAGGTATGCTTCCTTCCAATGGGAAAGGACTAATAACACAAATTCTCTCCAGAAGCTAATGGCTATCATTTCTCATGATGTTGAATTTGATTTTTTTAAACTTAACTTCTAATCCGTGTCCTAGGTTTATGAAATGGCATTGGCCACTTACAAGTAAAATATAGCCTTTAGGATGCCCCGCTGGCAATCTTCCCTTTCTCCTCAACCCTGGCACAGAGACTTACTTCATTGACTTTAAACCCAAGTAGCAAGTGAATGACAAATGATATCCTGCTTGGTAAGTCACATATGACATAAATAATGGGCTTCCTAGCAACTTGTAACATTCCAGAAATAGCAAAGGTCACAAAAATTGGCTAGGGAAAGTGGAAGATACAGAAAAGTGCCTTCAAGAATAATATTTTTTAATGTTTATCTTTTCAGTTTATAAAAGTAATATATGTTATTTATAGAAATTTTAAGAAACATAGACATGTATAAAGAAGAAAAGAAAAGTATGCAACCTATCATCTGATCTTGAAAAACTTACCACTATTAATTTCTTTTTTCCCAGGAATTTTTATATTCCTCAGTATTATTTACTTTTTCTAAAGAAGTATATATAAAGAACTACATAAACTCTTGTTACACAAAGACCTCTATAAAGTATGGAGGACTTTATAAACTTTTACTACTCAAAGAATTAACATTACCTTATTACTTATTAGAAATTTAGAATCCCAAACCCCATCCACTCTTTCTGAGTCAGAATCTGTATTTTTACATGATTCCTAAAAATTCTTATGCACTGTATAAATTTTTTCTACACCTCTAATTCTTTCTTAATGGATATAAGTGCTTTAAAAGCTCTATTTCTAAATTGCCAGCCAGAAAAAAAAAATATACAAGTTAATATACCCTCCAACAGTTTTTCTAAGTGTCATTTCATTGCACCTTTATCAATTCTGGTATCATGATTTTTCATTTTTGTTAATTTGAAAAATCAAAATTGTGTATTTCATATTTAAGCTAGTGACTTTTATCTGGAAATGTGGAGTTATAGATTTAACTACCACAATTTACACTGAAACTTATATTGACTTAAAGTGCATCTTAATTTTACTGAAAACAGTATTTCACCATGAAGGAATATAAACATATGTTTCAAAACACCCCTTGCTTAGTATACAAGAATGCAGTAGACACTCAGCAAACTTTTATTGAATTTTTTAAATTCTTTAGTGATTAGCTTATAAAGCTAAATTTAGGAGATAAGCCTAAGAAGATTGTAACTAGCATATAAATATTCAGTTTATGGTAACAAAGTGGCAGTTGATAGAAAATGAACTAAAGTTCATGATGGATAGCAGTCAAAACGTTAATGCTACTATTTTAAAATGTTTTAATAAAAATATGTTAAGAAATTTTTCCTTTATTATCCACGTACTGAAACTATATAAGACAGTATTATAGACAATTCTTAAATTTTCCAGCAACAAAAATCTCAAGTCATCTTGTCATCTTAGAAGTAATTCTAAGAAAAAAAGAAATGAAGAGAGAGAAAGAAACAAACAGACAGAGAAACAAGTGAAATAAAGTGATTAAAAACAAGGAATGTTTTTCTCTGAGAAATTCAGTGAACTTTTCACTGGGCTAAAACCTAAACAAGAACGTCTTTCCATACCAGCTGATAGCATTGTGGTCTCCTTGCTTGCAAGTTTATGAAAGAAAAAGACTAGGCTATCTTCTGCCCTCTGGAGAGAAAACCGCAAGGACAATCAATCTAAATTAGAATATGGACAGCTCTAAGGATTGATCTCTTTTCAAAAAAAAGAAGAAAAATGTATAAAAGAGAATTGACAAGAAAATAAAGTAAAATAGCACTTAATAATTTTAAACAAACATATTTTTAGACATAAGCAAATTATATCCTTGGGTACAGAAAGAATTTACAGATGTGATTTCAAAATCACTATTGTTGTCTCTGAAAAATCCTAAAAAAAGGAAGAAAATATTTTAAAAACTGAAATTGAACAAAGACATCAGTTTTTAAAGGTACTTTTAAATTTTTCAATAAGCCCTTTGTTTATTAGTGTATGCCAGAAAGTTTTTCAGATACAAAGTCATTTTCACCATTTTTGTCCTATCTATTTTTAGCTTAGCCATCTATCCCCAATTGTTGAGAATAATGTGTTAACCTAGAAAAAGTTTTAAGTTCTCTAAAAAAGCAATTTTTAATGTTCTAACCAAACACATAGGTGAAAATCGTGAGAAACTTTATCAAATTCACAGGGAATAAAAATACAATAGAAGTTAATATTTGAAAGTCTTAAGATCTCATTCAATGAGGTGAAATTCAGTAATTAACCTCCCTCACTTCAAAAACTCAATGACACAACCACTAAATGGGGGCATTCTTGTTTTAAGTTCTGTGAATAAAACTCTAAGGACTTTAGTATAATGAAAATTCAATAAAAGTCAAAAGTATAAAGTTACTGCCCCAAAAAGGCAAAGAATTTTAAGCCTGCATGAGTTCCTAGAGCAAAAGAGATTATACCACTGTGTCTGTGCCAGCCACACAGTATGAGAGGTAAAGCCTCATATTCTCTCCTTTAAGGCACTTAGCTGATATTACTCTTTTGTTCAGTAAATCTGTCAATTCTAGTTTTTTACAATTAAATTGCCCATCTCAAAGTTTATATATTAATTTAGTGTTAGCCAGACACCCATCTGGAGAAGAAAAAGGCGACCCACTCCAGTGTTCTTGCCTGGAGAATCCCATGGACAGAGGAGCCTGGTGGGCTGCAGTCCATGGGGTCGCAAGGAGTCAGACACGACTGAAGCAACTTAGCATGCATGCAGACACCCCTCCGTACTGTCTAGATCAATATTCTCCAAAGTTCAGTGCACCAGGCAACCTAATGAGAGATGCAGAAAGGAAATATCTGAAATTCTATTTTTATTTTAATTCTAATAAAACTTTTTTTTAAAAATCTTTACCAATATTTATTTACTATATTTATTGACAGTGGTTTGTTGATATTTTGAAAGCGAATAGCCATATATAGAAGAGTATACTCAACAACTGTATTTTTGGACTGCCCAATCAAAAAGAGAAACTATTGGTCTAGTCCCCTCCTTTATGCTCAGGAAAATTTGCTCATCTCCTGGGGAGGAACCAGGAGACATAATTCTCTTTGTAAATGTAATTTCTGCTCCAATCCTCACAGAATGGACAGAAATGATGATGTCAAAGACCAGAAATATTTCCCACATTGTGAGTGAGTTTATCCTCCTGGGCTTCCCTTGCCGCTGGGAAATAGAGATCTTCCTCTTTTCCATATTCTTTATAACTTACATCCTGACCCTCCTTGGAAATATGGCCATCGTGTGTGCAGTACGCTGGGACCGCCGGCTCCACACCCCAATGTACATTCTGCTGGCCAACTTCTCCTTCCTGGAGATCTGCTATGTCAACTCTGATGTGCCCAATATGCTGGCCAACTTCTTCTCCCAAACCAAAACCATCTCCTTTGCTCGGTGTCTCCTCCAGTTGTACTTCTTCTTCTCACTGGGCACAACAGAATGCTTATTTCTCTCCATCATGGCCTATGACCGTTTCCTGGCCATCTGCCGCCCTCTGCACTACCCCACCGTCATGACAACTAAGTTCTGTAGCAGCTTGGTCATCTTTTGCTGGGTGTACGGTTTCCTCTGGTTTCTGATCCCAGTGATACTCGTTACTCGTCTACCATTTTGTGGCCCAAATGTGATTGATGACTTTCTGTGTGACCTGGGCCCTCTGTTGGCCCTGGCTTCAGCATGTGTCCCAGCCCCAGGGACTGTTCTCATTTGTGGTACCATGAGCTCCCTCCTTATCTTTGCCACCTTTTTCTACATTTCTGGATCCTACACCCTGGTGCTGAGGGTTGTAATGCAGGTGCCCTCAGTGGCTGGCCGGAAGAAGGCCTTCTCCACCTGCTCCTCACATCTGGCTGTTGTGTTTCTATTCTATAGTTCTGTCATGATGACATATGTGAGTCCAGGGTCAGGACAAGCAGAGGGCATGCAGAAGTTCACAACTTTGTTCTACTCAGTTTTGACCCCCTTTTTCAACCCCATGATCTACAGCCTCCGGAATAAAGAAATGAAAGATGCTTTGAAGAAAGTTGTAGGAGGTTCCTAAAACTGAGACTATGCAAATTAAAGTTGGAAAATCACTGATCTCTGAAAAGGCTCACAGCAAACAACCACATGTAACACTTTCTATTGACATCTACCTCCAACCGAGCGGTGGTTCTCAACTAACTGACTCTGAAATGGGGATGTTAGGACCAAGGCACAGGTATTTTGCAAAGTGCCCCAGGATACTGTAATATACAGAGAGGGTTAAGAACCCTCAAATTTAGGAATTTCTAAACTCTTTAATGGGCTTCCCAGGTGGCTCAGGGGTAAAGAATTCACCTGCCAATGCAGGAGACATAGGTTCAGTCTTTGGGCTCAGAAGATCCCCTAGAGAAGGAAATGGCAACCCACTCCATTTTTGCCTGGAAAACCCCGTGGACAGAGGAGCATGGCTACAGTCCATGGAGTCACAAGAGTTTGACATGACTTAATGTCTTAATAACAACAATAACAAAATTCTGTGATAACAGAGAGTGAGACCACACACATACACACCCCTTTTCTTTTCAAAAGCCACTTTAGTGCAAATTAATCAAACTGAATCTTTCTCATAGGTGGCTGTACAGTTTTACCAGCACCACTTGTTGAACAGCCAGTTTTTTTATCCACTGTATATTCTTGCCTCCTTTATCATAGGTTAATTGACCAAGGTGTGTGGATTTATTTCTGGGCCTTCTATTCTGTTCCATTAATCTATGTATCCATTCTTGTGCCAATAATATGCTGTTTTGATTACTGTAGCTTTGTGCTATATACTGAAGCCTGGGAGTCTACTTTTAATAAGCCTGTCTACTTTTAATAAGACATGCTATAACCCAAATATAATGATCATTGCTTTGCCAAAAAAAAGTTTATATCCAAGATAGGTCAATCTCTTTTGAATGATTTGCACATGCTTTTTTGAAGAGATTACGCATAGAAAAGGGGCTTCCCTAATAGCTTAGTCAGTAAAGAATCTGCCTGCAATGCAGGAGACCCAGCTTTGATTCCTGGGTTGGGAAGACCCCTGGAGAAGGAGGGAACCCACTCCAGTATTCTTGCCTAGAGAATCCCATGGACAGAGGAGTCTGGAAGACTACAGTCCATAGTGTCACAAGAGTCAGACATGACTTAATGACTAAACCAACAACAAAATAAATGCATAGAAAAAAAACAGAATATGAAAAACTATTCTGGCATTGTACTGGCATTTGGACTGACCCAAGTTAGCAATATTTCTTTCCTGTCCTCAGAGTACCATTTGTTTTTTTCCCCCATTTGTTTATTTTTGCTTTTATTTCTTCTGCCTTAAGAAATTGATCCAGGAAAACACTGCTATAACTTACATTGGCATTCTGCTTATGTACTCTTCCTTGAATTTTATGGTTTATATTTTAACTTTTAGATTTTAAACTATTTTTAGTGTGTTTTTGCATATTGTATGAGAGAGTGTTCTAATCTCCCTCTTTTATGGGTGGCTGTCCATTTTTCCCAGAACCACTTGTTAAAGAGCCAATCCACTGTATTTTCTTGCTTCCTTTGTCATAGGTTAATTGACAGTTGGTGTACAGGTTTATTTTTGGGCTTTCTAGTCTATTCTGTTAATCTATGTGTCTAATTTTATGCTGCCAATAATATGCCATTTTGATTACTGTAGCTTTGTAGTATAGACTGATGTCTGGGAGGGTTATACCTCCAGATTTGTTCTTTTCTCTCAAAATTGCTTCAGCAATTCAGGGTCTTTTGAGACACCATATGAACTTTATAATTATTTGTTTTACTTCTATGAAAAATGTCATGGGTACTTTGATAGGAAGTGCATTAAATCTGTAGATTGCTTTGGGTAGTATGGCCATTTTAACAGTATCAATGCTTCCAATCCAAGAGCATGGGCTATCTTTCCATTTATTTGTATTATCTTCAGTTTCCTTCACTAATATTTTATAGTTTTCAGAGTATAGGCCTTTTATCTCCTTGATTAAATATATTCGTAGTGTTTCGGGGGAGTGTTGATGCAATTTTAAGTGGGATTATTTTGTACTTTCTATTCCTGATAGTTCATTGTTAGTGTATAGAAATTCAATAGATTTCTGTGTATTATATCCTGCAATCTTACTGAAATCATTTACCAGCTATAAGTTTTTGGGTAGAGTCTTTAGAGTTCTATATGGAGTATCATGTTATCTGCAAATAGTTACATTTTTATATCTTCCTTTCCAATTTGGATGTTTTCTTTCTTTTCTTTTTTTAATTAATTATTTATTTTTAATTAGAGGCTAATTACTTTACAACATTGTTTTATTTCTTTTTCTTGTCTTTTTATTGTAGCTAGGACTTTCAATATTATTAAACAGAAGTGATGAAAGTGGGCATTCTTGTCTTTTCCTGAATTTAGCAGGAAGACTCAGCTTTTCACCATCAGATATTATGTTAGATGTGGGTTTGTCATAAATGGCCTTTATTATGTTGAGATATATAGCCACTTTGATGAGAGTTTTTATCATGAATGGAGGCTGAAATTTGTGAAGCGTTTTTATGTGTCTTTTGAGAGGATCATGTGATTTTTATCCTTCCTTTTGTTAATGTGTTTTATCACATTGATTGATTTGCATATGTTGAACCATCTCTGTAACCCTTTGTGAATAAACCCAACCTGACCATGGTGCATGATCCCTTTTACACATTGTTGCATTTCGTTTAATACTCTGATTAAAGACATTGAGTGGCTGATTGTAACAAAACAAGACTGCTCAATATGCTGCTTATAAGAGACTCAATTCAGGGCCAAAGACACACACAGAGTGAAAGGGAAGGAATAAGAAAAAATATTTCATGCAAATAGAAAAGAAGAGAAGGCAAGAGTAAAAATACTTATATTAGACAAAATAAACTTTAAAAGGAAGTCTATAACAAAAGCCAAAGAAAGGCATTATACACCACTTGCAGCAACACAGATAGAGCTAGAAATTATCATACTAAGTGAAGAATCAGAAAGAGAAAGACAAATACTATATGATACCACTTATATGTGAAATCTAATGGGCATAAATGAACTCATAGGCAAAAATGAACTTAACAAAACAGAAACAGACTCACAGACATAGAGAATAGACTTGTATTTGTCAAGGAGGAAAGAAGTGAGGGAGGGAAGAACTTGGAATTAACAAATATAAACTATTATATATAGAATGGATAAAAAATAAGGTCATACTGTATGGCACAGAGAACTATCTTCAGTATAAACCATAATGGAAAAGAACATTTAAAAATCCTGTTTGCGTAAAACTGAGTCACTTTGCTGTACAGCAGAGATCGGCACAACATAATAAGTCACCTACACTTCAAATTCTAAAAGTTAAGTTTTAAAAAAATGTTAAAAAGAAAAGTATAATGATAAAAGGATCAATACAAGAAGAGGATATTACACTTGCTAACATATACATACCTAGTACAATAGCACCTACATATATAAAGCAAACACTAACAGACATAAAAAAAAGAAATTGAAAATAATGCAATACCAGTATAGGGGACTTTAACACCCCACTGACATCAATAGGCAGATATTCCAGATAGAAAATCAATGAGGGGTCTTAAATGATACAATAGGCCAGTTGGACTTAATTAATGTCTGTAGGACAATACACACCCAAAGAGCAAAACGCACATTCTTTTCAAATGCACATGGAATATTCTCTAGAAGAGATCACATACTAGGTTACAAAATCAATTCAGTTCAGTTCAGTCGCTCATTCATGTCTGACTCTTTGTGACCCCATGAACTGCAGAACACCAGGCTTCCCTGTCCATCACCAACTCCCGGAGTTCACCCAAACCCATGTCCACTGAGTCAGTGATGCCATCCAACCATCTCATCCTCTGTCATCCCCTTCTCCTGCCCTCAATCTTTTCCAGCATTAGGATCTTTGCAAATGAGTCAGCTCTTCGCAACAGGTGGCCAAAGTATTGGAGTTTCAACTTCAGCATCAGTCCTTCCAATGAATATTCAGGACTGATTTCCTTTAGGATGGACTTGCAGTCCAAGGGACTCTCAAGAGTCTTATCCAACACCACAGTTCAAAAGCACCAGTTCTTCAGCACTCAGCTTTCTTTATAGTCCAGCTCTCACATCCATACATCACTACTGGAAAAATCATAGCCTTGACGAGACGGACGTTTGTTGACAAAGTAATGTCTCTGTTTTTCAATATGCTGTCTAGGTTGGTCATAACTTTCCTTCCAAGGAGTAAGTGTCTTAATTTCATGGCTGCTATCACCATCTGCAGTGATTTTGGAGCCCAGAAAAATAAAGTCAGCCACTGTTTCCACTGTTTCCCCATCTGTTTGCCATGAAGTGATGGGACTGTATGCCATGCTTTTTGTTTTCTGAATGTTGAGCTTTAAGCCAACTTTTTCACTCTCCTCTTTCACCTTCATCAAGAAGCTCTTTAGTTCTTCTTCACTTTCTGCCATAAGGGTGGCATCATCTGCATATCTGAGGTTATTGATATTTCTCCGGGCAATCTTGATTTCAGCCCGTGCTTCCTCCAGCCCAGCATTTCTCATGATGTACTCTGCATATAAGTTAAATAAGCAGGGTGACAATATATAGCCTTGACGTACTCCTTTCCCTATTTGGAACCTGTCTGTTGTTCCATGTCCAGTTCTAACTGTTGCTTCCTGACCTGCATATAGGTTTCTTAAGAGGCAGGTCAGGAGGTCTGATATTCCCATCTCTTTCAGAATTTTCCACAGTTTATGATGATCCACACAGTCAAAGGCCTTGGCATAGTCAATAAAGCAGAAATAGATGTTTTTCTGGAACTCTCTTGCTTTCTCAATGATCCAACAGATGTTGGCAATCTGATCTCTGATTCCTCTGCCTTTTTGAAAACCAGCTTGAACATCTGGAAGTTCACAGTTCACGTATTGTTGAAGCCTGGCTTGGAGAATTTTGAACATTACTTTACTAGAATGTGAGATGAGTGCAATTGTGTGGTAGTTTGAGCATTCTTTGGCACTGCCTTTCTTAGGGATTGGAATGAAAACTGACCTTTTCCAATACTGTGGCCACTGCTGAGTTTTCCAAATTTGCTGGCATATTGAGTGCAGCACTTTCACAGCATCATCTTTTAGGACTTGAAATAGTTCAACTGAAATTCCACCACCTCCAGTAGCTTTGTTCATAGTGATGCTTCCTAAGGCCCATATGACTTCATATTCCAGGATGTCTGGTTCTAGGTAAGTGATCACACCATCATGATTATCTGGTTCGTGAAGATCTTTCTTGTACAGTTCTTAATAATCTTCAACAAATATAAGGAGATAGGAATTTTATCAAGTTTTTTCTTCTGACCATAGCAGTATGAAACTAGAAATTAACTACAAGGAGAAAAATGGGAAAAGAACAAACATATGTAGCATAAGCAAAATGCTACTTAAAAAAATGAATGGTATAATGATGAAATCAAAGGGAAATCAGAAACTAACTCGAGACAGATGAAAATGGAAATGTAACTTTCCAAAATTAATGGGTTATATTTTTTGGGCTCCAAAATCACTGCAAATGGTGACTGCAGCCATGAAATTAAAAGATGCTTACTCCTTGGAAGGAAAGTTATGACCAACCTAGACAGCATATTAAAAAGCAGAGACATTACTTTGCCAACAAAGTTCAGTCTGGTCAAGGCTATGGTTTTTCCGGTAGTCATGTATGGATGTGAGAGTTGGACTGTGAAGAAAGCTGAGTGCCGAAAAATTGATACTTTTGAACTGTGGTGCTGGAGAAGACTCTTGAGAGTCCCTTGGACTGCAAGGAGATCCAACCAGTCCATCCTGAAGGAGATAAGTCCTGGGTGGTCATTGGAAGGACTGATGCTGAAGCTGAAACTCCAGTACTTTGGCCACCTGATGTGAAGAGCTGACTCATTGGAAAAGACCCTGATGCTGGGAGGGATTGGAGGCAGGAGGAGAAGGGGATGACAGAGGGTGAGATGGCTGGATGGCATCACTGACTCAATGGACATGAGTTTGAGTAAAAACCCCAGTAGTTTATGATGGACAGGGAGGCCTGGCATGCTGCAATTCATGGGGTTGCAAAGAGTCAGACACAACTGAGCAACTGAACTGAACTGAACTGATCAAAAGCAGTTCTAAGAGGGAAGCTTATACCAATATAGGTCTTTCTCAAGAAACAAGAAAAATATCAAGTAAATAATCTAAGCTACCACCTAAAAGATTAGAAAAAGAACATAAAGCCCAAGGTCACCAGAATGAAGGGAAAATAAAGATCAGAGAGGAAATAAATAAAATAGATAGTAAAATAGAAAATATCAATGAAACTAAGAATTGGGTTTTTTTTTTAAATAAGCAAAATCTATAAACCTTTATCCAGGCTCACCAAGAAGAAAAAAGAGAGACCCTAAATAAAATAAGAATGAAAGAGGAGATATGACAACAAATGCCACAGAGAAAAAAAAAATCATAAGATAATGCTATGAACAGCTATATGCTAACAATTATATACAACCTAGGAGAAATGGACAAATTTCTAGGAACATACAGCCTGACAAGACTGAGTGAAAAAGAAACAAACAATTTGAACAGACTGATCACAAGTTAAATTGAATTTGTTAAAAAAACAAAAAAACTCCCAGCAAGCAACAATCCAAGACCAGAGGGATTTACTGGTGAATTCTACAAAACATATAAAGAAGAACTAATATCTATCCTTTCAAACTATTCAAAAAAAAAAAAATTGAAGAGGAGCTAACATTCCCAGATTCATTCTATGAGGTCACCATTAGCCTGACACCAAAACCATATAAAAATACTACAAAAAAAAAGGAAATTACAGGCCAATATTTTTTATTAATATAGTTGGAGTTTGACTTTTAAAAGCACTTGAGCAGGCACACATAGAAGTTAAATATAAAAATTAAATGCTAGCAGATATGAAAGGAGAAATTGTTATTTGTTAAGCTTCTTGGATGTGTTGATTAATGTCATCAAATTGGTGTGTATGATAGCTTACAGTGGACAGATTCATATCTCTGAAGAAGAAGATTTAGCTTCAGGATCAGGGACCAGGCTTAATTATTCAAAGCTTTTCTGTTGCAGTTTTATTACAGTAATAAAGGACACAGAAAACTTCTGACAGACATCAGTAGTGGGATGGAGAGTGCCCCAACTAGCTAGTCTTATCAAGGCCTTATATACCTTTACCTAACCCACTCCCACAACAAACATCTTAAATTAACAAGATTAGAATAGTAGAAAAAAGCAAAAAAAAAGAGCTAAAAGTAGAAAGGTCTTACCAGACCTACTACCACATGAGATAACAGGATTAGTTAGAAGGTTCCTGTTAAGAAGAGAAACTCTCCTCAAGCGAGACACATTGTTGTTATATAATCATTAGTACAGAACTTAGAGAAAAGCATATCGTTGAGCCATTAACTCAGGGCTTAAAGAAAAAAAATTTTTTCAGAGAAGGCAATGGCACCCCACTCCAGTACTCTTGCCTGGAAAATCCCATGGATGGAGGAGCCTGGTAGGCTGCGGTCCATGGGGTCGCTATGAGTCGGACACGACTGAGCAACTTCACTTTCACTTTTCACTTTCATGCACTGGAGAAGGAAATGGCAACCCACTCCAGTGTTCTTGCCTGGAGAATCCCAGGTATGGGAGAGCCTGGTGGGCTGCCATCTATGGGGTCGCACAGAGTCGGACACGCCTGAAGCGACTTAGCAGCAGTAGCAGCAGCATGCTCAGGGTGGATTTTCTAGCTCCAAGTCACTCTTCGCTGAACTGCCTCATTTTGCACTACTTTGTGTAAAAATAATGACTATTTTTTAACAAAAAGAAAAGAAAAAACATTCTATGTGACTAAAAGAAAGAATGTAGAAAAATAAGTTTTCACTTTCCTCCTCCTTGAGAGCCCCAGACCCCTTTCTCCTCCTCCAGGGCCCTAGACCCCTTCCTCCTTGAAGGCCCTGGACTGTTTGTCAACCTATCTAAGAATTAGCTCTCTCATGTATTCACCCATTACTTCTTCAAAGAGTCTTTCACTATCATTTTATCTCTTTTCTACTTCTTGGATTCCCATTATATGTTGGTATGCTTGATGGTGTCCTACAGCTTTCTTAAACTGATCATTTTTCTTCATTTCTTTGACTTCTATTCTTCAGGTTGGATAATCTCAATTAACCTATTTTCAAGTTTACTGAATCTTGCTTCTACCAATTCAAATAGAGGGTTGAACCCCAGTATTGAATTTTTATTTCAGTTACTGTGCTTTTCAACAGAGTTTCCATCTGATATTTTTTTATAATTCACATATCTTTCTTGATGTTTTCTATTTGGTGAGACAAAATTCTCATAATTTTCTTTAATTCTTTAGATGAGTTTCTTTAGTTCTTTGAGCTTGTTTATAAAAGCTCATTTAAATTATTAACCTAGTAATTTCCGCATTTGGGCTACTGTTTTTTCCTGTATATGGGCCATATGATTTCTTTGTATGTCTAGCCTGTGTCTCTCTTTTTTATTTAAAATGGGATGTTTTAAATAATATAAAGTGAAAACTCTGAACATCAAATTCCCCCCACTTCTCTAAGTTTTGTTGTGGTTATGGTTTTTGTAGATCACATTTCTGCTATTTATTTATTAGACTTTTTTTTTAACTAGTTCTGTGAAATCTCTATCACCTGTTATGTGTAGTAACTAAAGTCTGCTTGGTTTGCTTAGTGGTCAAATCATGATTGTACAGGAGGGAGAACTTTACTATATATTTAGAGATATAGATATATTAAAGCTCAAAATTGTTCCTCAACTCCTATTAAATTCTGTAATTTAATTTCAGTTCAAATACAAGAAACATCACATTTCATCTTATGATAGTTAAATAAATTCTTTGTTCCTAATTATAATTTTGCCAGAAATTAGTGTCAAAAAATTCTTTGTGCCCTCAAACAGTTTTTAAATTAATTTATTTATTTTAATTTTAATTGGAGGCTAATTACTTTACAATATTATGGTGGTTTTTCCCATACATTCACATAAATCAGCCATGGGTGTACATGTGTTCACCACTGAAACCCCTCCATCCTCCCTCCCCATCCCATCCCTCGGGGTCATCCCAATGCACCAGCCCTGAGCACCCTGTCTGGTGCATCACACCTGGACTAATGATCTATTTCACATATGATAATATACATGTTTCAATGCTATTCTCTCAAATCATCCCACGCTCACCTATTCCCACAGAGTCCAACAGTCTGTTCTTTACATTTGTGTCTCTTTTGCTTTCTCACATATAGGGTCATCGTTACCTTCTTTCTAAATTCTATATATATGCATTAATATACTGTATTGGTGTTTTTCTTTCTGACTTACTTCACTCTGTATAACAGGTTCCAGTTTCATCCACCTCATTAGAACTGATTCAAATGCATTCTTTTTAATAGCTGAGTAATATTCCATAGATTATATGTACTACAACTTTCTTATCCATTTGTCTGCTGATGGACATCTAGGTTGCTTCCATGTCCTAGCTGTTGTAAACAGTGCTGTGATGAACATTGGGGTACACATGTCTCTTTCAATTCTGGTTTCCTCAGTGTGTATGCCCAGCAGTGGAATTGCTGGGTCATATTGCAGCTCTATTTCCAGCTTTTTAAGGAATCTCCACACTGTTCTCCATAGTGGCTGTACTCGTTTGCATTCCCACCAACAGTGTAAGAGGGTTCTTTTTTCTCTGCATCCTCTCCAGCATTTATTGTTGGTAGACTTTTTGATAGTAGCCATTCTGACCTGTGTGAGATGGTACCTCATTGTGGCTTTGATTTGCCTTTCTCTGATAATGAGTGATGTTGAGCATCTTTTCATGTGTTTGTTAGCCATCTGTATGTCTTCTTTGGAGAAATGTCTGTTTAGATCTTTGGCCCACTTTTTGATTGGGTCGTTTATTTTTCTGGAATTGAGCTGCAGGAGCTGCTTGAATATTTTGAGATTCTTTGTCAGTTGCTTCATTTGTTATTATTTTCTCCCATTCTGAAGGTTGTCTTTTCACTTTGCTTATAGTTTCCTTCATTGTGCAAAAGCTTTTAAGTTTCATAAGGTCCCATTTGTTTATATTTGCTTTTATTTCCAGTATTCTGGGAGGTGGGTCATAGAGGATCCTGCTGAGATGTATGTCAAAGAGTGTTTTGCCTATGTTTTCCTCTAGGAGTTTTATAGTTTCTGGTCTTACATTTAGATCTTTAATCCATTTTGAGTTTATTTTTGTGTATGGTGTTAGAAAGTGTTCTAGTTTCATTCTTTTACAAGTGGTTGACCAGTTTTCCCAACACCACTTGTTAAAGAGATTGTCTTTTCTCCATTGCATATTCTTGCCTCCTTTGTCAAAGATAAAGTGTCCGTAGGCGCATGGATTTATCTCTGGGCTTTCTATTTTGTTCCATTGATCTATATTTCTGTCTTTGTGTCAGTGCCATACTGTCTTGATGACTGTAGATAGGTTGATTCCTCCAGTTCCATTCTTCTTTCTCAAGATTGCTTTGGCTATTCTAGGTATTTTGTATTTCCATACAAACTGTGAAATTATTTGTTCTAGTTCTCTGAAAAATACCATTGGTAGCTTGATAGGGATTGCATTGAATCTATAGATTGCTTTGCTTAGTATACTAATTATCACTATATTGATTCTCCCAATCCATGAACATGGTGTATTTCTCCATCTATTTGTGTCATCTTTGATTTCTTTCATCAGTGTTGTATAGTTTTCTATACATAGGTCTTTTGGCCCTGCCTGGTGGCTCAGAGGGTAAAGCGTCTGCCTACAATGCAGGAGACCTGGGTTCAATCCCTGGGTCAGGAAGATCCTCTGGAGAAGGAAACTGCAACCCACTCCAGTACTCTTGCCTGGAAAATCCCACGGATGCATGGAGTAGCCTGGTAGGCTACAGTCCACGGGGTCGCAAAGAGTCGAACATGACTGAGCAACTTCACTTTCACGTTCACTTTCACTTTCATATATAGGTCTTTTGTTTCTTTAGGTAGATTTACTCCTAAGTATTTTATTCTTTTCATTGCAGTGGTGAATGGAATTGTTTCCTTAATTTCTCTTTCTGTTTTCTCATTGTTAGTGTATAGGAATGCAAGAAGCTCCTGTGTGTTAATTTTATATCCTGCAACTTTACTATATTCATTGATTATCTCTAGTAATTTTCTGGTGGAGTCTTTAGGATTTTCTGTGTAGAGGATAATGTCATCTGCAAACAGTGAGAGCTTTACTTCTTCCTTTCCAATCTGGATTCCTTTTATTTATTTTTCTCCTCTGATTACAAACATTTTAGTAAATAAATCATGTTGAAAAACTTGATGACCATGCATCCTCAAATATCAATTTTCATGATGGAAGAAGTGATGTTACCATTTTTTTTTTAATTTTTTTTTTTTTATTTTTCAGTGGGTTTTGTCATACATTGATATGAATCAGCCATAGAGTTACCATTTAAAAGACAAAAACACTTCCACCTTACAGAAATGATGCTGAGAAAATGAGCAAGGTAGGTTAATAACCCCCTTAGAAAAACCTCTCTTTGTTAGTAAATGATATGTAGTCATTAGTAAATTGTTAGTGAGAGTTCACCTCATTGGAGATTGTTCCAAACCAATATTAGAGAAAAAAAAAGTAAATACATGATCTAAATTCATAAGTATGAATGCATATGCACATACATGCAAGTAATAAAAACAAAGGGATTCAGAAGTTTAGGTCATCTCTAAAAGAAGCAAGACAATTTCAACAGTCATGTCAACTTTTAGAGACATCTAGTAAACACAGTTTGAAATATTTTAAAGGACTAGATGGAGATGAATCTTCTAGAAGTTTGGCATTTCACCACTTGCACCACAGTTTCCTGGGCCCTGCTCACCATGATATTTACCTATTACTACCAGGCTAGAAGCACAGAGCTTGACCCAGAAGAGAAAGCCTTTTACTGAAGAACAAAATGAAGTAATATTTTCAAGCCAGAATGAATCCATAGGAAAAAGAACTATCATAAGGTAACTCTGATATTAACACCTAAGAGAGTTCAAAACTTGCATACAGGCTCAAAAAGTGAATAAAATTGAATGTAAAAGGATAAAAGATAAACAAAAACTTCATACTTTAGCTAAACTGATGATGCTGAGTGTTCGCACCATCATGAAGGTAACCAGACCAAAGGACAAAATAAACATCTACTCTAAAAATAACAGAAAATGATCATCCACTATTGGAGAAACAGGGTCCCAAAGGCCAGTAATGGACTCCCAATGGAAGGGAACATTTGGGATATGATTAATAATCTTCTCTCATAAATACTCGGCTTTAAAATTCATAGGAGACTATATTCCTTAGAAGAAATAAAACATAGTTTCAGGTAAGTCTCTGTTTTTCAGCAAATATGCCAGTTTCTTTCCAAACCAGTATCAGTGTCTAGCAAGATTAACCAGCTCTCTGAGCTCTTGGCTGCCAAACAAGTCATGCCCTCTATCTTAGATGCCTTCTGCTGCAGCAAAAACAGAAGATAAGTCAGACCCTTGAGTTCTACAAGAAGATGGGTTCAGAAGAGGTAATATAAGACAACTCTTAGATGTCCATTTTAGCTCTGCCTTCTTTTGTGTGGCATGAAAATAATAGAATCTTGGGTTTATAAATTAATTTAAGCAGATCCATTCTTGCAGGTAAGAAGTCTGGGAATCAGAGAAATGAGGGAGATAAGAACAAGGTAAGAGCTTCACTGTATAAATTCTGTTCTTATTAACCAGGAGTTAGTTGTACCTAGTCAAAACCAGGTCTTTGGGGGAACAAAGATGTTAGTTAGCAAAGTGACATCTGGAAATAACTGACAAAGCAGCTTTCAGGAACAGGGCAGAAGAAGAAAAAAAAAACTTAAGCCTTCCCTATTTTAAACTATGTTTGGCTCTGCCACAGAGAATATGATGGTCCACTGCCTCTGCAATGAGGAAGAGCAAGGTGATGACTGAACAGTCCAAATTGGTGAGTTCACTCCCATATGGTTTACAAAGTCAATGGAATCCCCATACACATCAGTACCAAATATTTCTTGCTACTTTCTCTTTCCTCGTGGTTACTTTGGCTTCTGGGTAACTCTCAATTTCTCCTACAGAGGAATTATTCACAACTTTGCTCTGCCATATATGATCTATTCACAGACTGAAGTGGAAACTTGCAGTGAAGTGTGATACAAAGATTTTTTCCTCTTATCTGCTATGTCATTAGTTGCAATCATCAAGATCATCCTTAAAGCCATAACATTATGTGATCTGGAAAGTATTACATTTTATCATGAATACATTAATAAATATTCTTAGCTAGAATACTGTTATTGAAGGTTTCTAGATTTGTGTTCTGCACTTATATTTTTCTGAATAAGTATCATCACTCAATCATGTCACTTGGGTCATTTTCATAGAAATGATAACTGTCCCTCAATAACAGAGGGGATCCAGAAAATAAATTAATAAATTAAGACCAAATGACTGGCAACAGAATCTCAGATGATTTCAGTGGCTTTGTTTTTGCTTCTCTCACCATAGAGATCACACAGAGTTCAAGACTAAGTCTCACTCAGAATCAGAGAAAGAAGCTTTAACAAAGATTATTAATCAATTTACCAAAACAACTCTAACCTTCCATATCTGTAATTGGATGGGGACAAAAGGAGAGAGTAGAAATCAGCGGAATCCATGTCCAGAGGGCACTTATGACTCCCATCACTGACCTTGGTTCCTAGAGGTCTCTGCTTATGGGTATCTGATATTTATGATCCTCTGCATCTAACCATAAACTAGAAGAATAGCAAGTTTTCTAAGAATCCTGACATCTCAGGCAAAAATCTCAAAAGTCTGTGATATACCAGATCTTCTACAGTTTTTCTGGTTTCAACCTAAACCAAGATTTTACAGAAGTATTAAAACATCTAGTAAAAGGACTATTATGTAGAGGTCTAGACTTTCGATATTTTTTGTGTTAAAAAACCATGATGAACACTGAAGAAACGATGGCACAAGACATTTCTTGTCTGGGTTATCAGACTACCTTAGGAGGCTGACACTTATACTTCTAACATTGATCCAGAATAAAAATGAAATGCACAGAATGTCATTGTGTTACTTGTCATGTTTCTCCTCTTCTTGTGATGCTTAGTATTATAACTCTAATTCCAAATAAACACAGAATTGAAATTCTATGTCTAATATTAAGGGTCTACATATCTTATTCTATAGATACAAATATAAAATACTTATTTATATTTGCAAGTATTGTCATTAATATTCTCCAAACTGCTTTTTTGGAGTTTTGCTGGGTCTAAGAAAATACTGAAAGCGGAATGAGAAAGTCCAAAATTCAAAGTCAGATCATATCTAGCATTCTCAAA
Source organism: Muntiacus reevesi (assembly GCF_963930625.1). Classification (NCBI taxonomy): domain Eukaryota; kingdom Metazoa; phylum Chordata; class Mammalia; order Artiodactyla; family Cervidae; genus Muntiacus; species Muntiacus reevesi. The sequence continues at coordinate 26,080,342 of NC_089255.1, read as the reverse complement.
GTTTGACAGTCTTCAGCAGCATATTTAAATTATTTACTTAATACAGTAATAGAATCTGAGGGACTTACAGATCTCTATAAGGAAATATTCTTGAAGATTAAAGAGTAAGATCATCTTTATCACTATCATTTTTTCCTCCCCACCTCTTAGGAAGCCATGAATGTGTCAGGAGTCAACACGGTGACTGAATTCATACTCCTGAGTTTTCCCTGCTCTAGAGAGGTTCAAGTCCTCCTCTTCGTGCTCTTTTCTGTGTCCTACATCCTGACACTGATGGGGAATGGGGCCATTGTCCTTGCAGTGAAGCTGGATCACAGACTCCACACTCCCATGTACATTCTGTTGGCCAACTTCTCGTTCCTGGAGATGTGTTACATCAACACCACCGTTCCCAATATGTTAAGGAACTTCCTGTCTGATACCAAAACCATCTCTTTCACTGCCTGTTTCCTCCAGTTCTACTTTTTCTTCTCCATGGGCATTACTGAGACCTTCTTACTGCCCCTCATGGCTTTTGATCGCTACTTGGCCATCTGCCGACCTCTCCACTATCCTACCATCATGAGCAGCCGTCTCTGCATGAACTTGGTGGGCCTCTGCTGGGTTACAGCCTTCCTCTGCTATCCAGTCCCTATCTATTTCATCACCCAACTCCCCTTTTGTGGCCCCAATATCATTGACCATTTTGTCTGTGACCCTGGTCCCCTTCTGGCCCTGTCCTGCATCCCTGCCCCTGGAATTGAGCTTTCCTGTTCTATATTGAGCTCTCTCATTATTTTTATCACCTTCTTCTTTATCCTCTGGTCCTACACTCTGGTTCTCAGAGCAGTGTTGCATGTCCCTTCAGCCGCTGGCAGACGTAAGGCCTTCTCCACCTGTGGTTCCCACCTGGCTGTGGTATCTCTGTTCTATGGAACCATCATGATGATGTACATCAGCCCATCCTCTGGAAATCCAGCTGGGATACAGAAGATTGTAACCTTGCTGTACTCAGCAGTGACCCCACTTATTAACCCACTGATCTACAGTCTCCGGAACAAGGACATGAAGATTGCCTTGAGAAAAATTCAGATGTTTACAAAAACTGGCCAAAGCAAACAAGAATTCATGAGTGGACCAAGATCATAATATTTATTTTTTCCTTCATATTGTTCTCCATAGTGGCTGTACCAGTTTACATTCCCACCAACAGTGTACAAGGGTTTCCTGTTCTCCACACCCTCTCCAACATTTATTATTTGCAGAGTTTTTTGATGATGACCATCAAAATAACCTATTCCAACTTAAAAAGTAGATCTCTACTTACTGGCACCTAGAAATACAGACCCAAATTCATCTACTTTTGCCTAGACAATATGGACAATAGTACAACCGATTAAACCAGACCTTATCTTCAAAATATGACCTGATAGACAGTAACTTGAATTAAATGACCTGAATCTGAACTTTAAACACTTCTCCTATCTTGACTGCCAGTAACTACTTTCCGTTTATCTGAGATCACTCTCCTCTATTGTGTGCAAATTCTTACATTTGGCTTCTATCATAATTAAGCCAAAAATTTTATTTAGTCAATACCCAAACAATACTAATGATCTTAAGCACTATGTCATAGTTATTTAGAGAACTCTTTAAAAGAATAGCTTCCCAGGTCTTTCTCCAAATCCCCTAATTCAGAATATAAAATTAACCTCAGAAATTCCCATTTTAAAGTGATTCTGGTGTACCTAGACCAGCACCTGTTCACACACTGACCTTACAGAGCCACTATTTTAAAAAAAAAATACATGACATATAGTGAGAAATAAAAATATTACAATAATTGATTGGGAAAGTGAAACAAGTTATGGTGAGTAGTACAGTGACAGCAGCACTGGAAGCTTCTCTTGCCTCTATTCCCAAATTCTCCATTTATAGAATAAGAAATGTAGTACAGTCTTCTTACCTCTTCCTACCTGTGAAAGATAATTAAGATACATAGAAATAGGTTTACATTTTTTAATATTAGCATGTAGTGACAATATATCAATACTTTGGGGTTAATTTCAAGAGAAGGAAGTTTGAGTTGAGCACACAGCTCAAAAGAGGTAAAAGCAGACAGAGAGTAAAAGCCAGTGAGTCTGAGATATGAGACAGGTGTAGGTGATTTGGCTCAACTATTTGGTCATAAATGTTAGTCAAGTTGTCCTCTGGGGTTGATGCATTTCATTCAGACATTCAGTAAACATTTATCTCTATTTGAATGCAGAAGATCAAGTCCCTGCCTTTGTGAAGCTTACATTATAGTGAAGGAGATAGATAAGAAGAAGCTGAACACATAAATCTCATTAATTATAACTACTAATTCCAGCAGTTTGAAAAATTTGTTACTATATGTGGTAATGGATATTAACTACAATTAGACTTATTGAAGTAATGGTTTCACCATATTTACATATATTGAATAATGTTGTACACTTGAGATTAATGTTTTATATCAATTATATCTCAATAAAACAAAAAGAATAAATGAGAACTCTACTTTTAGTTTTTCAATTAACCTCCATACTGTTCTCCAGAATAGCTGTGCCAGTTTACATTCCCACCAACATTGTAGAAGAGTTCCCTTTTCTCCAAACCCTCTCCAGCTCTTATTGCTTATAGATTTTTTTGATGAGGATTATGATCTGTTGAGGTGATACCTCATTGTAGTTTTTATTTGAATTTCTCTAATAATTAGTGATGTTGAGCATCTTTCCATGTTTTTTGGTTATCTGTATATTTTCTTTGAAGAAATATCTATTTACATCTTCTGTCCATTTTTTGATTGGGTTATTTGTTGGGTTTTTTGTTGTAGTTGTTATTGAGCTACATGATTTGCTTCTATATTTTGGAGATTAATCCCTTGCTGGCCACTTCATTTGCAAATATTTTCTCCCCTTCTGTGGGTTGTCTTTTTGTTTTGTTTATGGTTTGATTTGCTATACAGAAGCTTTTAAGTTTAATTAGCTTCCATATGTTTATTTTTATTTTCACTACTCTAATAGGTAGGTCAAAGTTATTTATATCAGAGAACGTTCTGCCTATGTGTTCCTCTACAAGAGTTATAATGTGATCCGACAACCCCACTCCTGGGCATATATCCAGAGAAAACCATAATTTGAAAAAATACATGAACCCCAATGTTCCCTACAGCACTTTTACAATAGCCAGGACATGGAGCCACCTAAATGTCCATTGATGGGTGAATGGATAAAGAAGATGTGGTACACATCCACAATAGAATGCTACTCAACATAAAAGAGAATTAAATAATGCCGTTTGCAGCAACATAGATGGTCCTAGAGATTGTCATACTGAATGAAGTCAGACAAAGAAAGACAAATATCATAGGATATCACTTGTATGTGGAATTTTTTTTTAATGGTACAAATGAACTTATTTACAAAACAGAAATAGAATTACAATCCTAGGGTTACCAGGGAGGAAAGGGGGAAGGGATAAATTAAGAGATTGGGATTGACATATACGCTCTACAATATAGAAAATAGATACTTTTATAAGTACCTACTGTACAGCACAGGGAGCTCTACTCAGTACTAATTAACGACTTTATGGAAAAAGAGTCTAAAAAAGAGTGGATATATGTATATGCATAACTGATTCACTGTGATGTACAGCAGAAAGTAACACAACATTGTAAATTAACTATGCTCCAACCAAAAAAAAAGATGCTATCCTTGAAACACCAAAAAAAAAAGGAATAAATGGGAGTATGAATACAGAAATTGTTGGGGTAGAATAAGGCATGGTTTAGATCTAAATGAGATCTAAATCTCATTAGAGATTGTCTTTGTTAGACAATGTTAGAGAATGTCTTTGTTAGGAAGTGATATTTCAAACTCAGATAATATATCATGCAAAGATCTAGGACAAAAAACTCCCATGTAAGTACAGGTAGAAGCTTGTGATTTTCAAAGAATATGAAAAGTTGAATTTGCTAGCTGGAAGGAAAATGACATAAGAGGTTGGAGAAGTAGGCAGCATCAAATCATTTAGAAACTTCTAGCCAACAATAAAAAGTTTTTATATGAACTCCTGGGGAAGCCTGCTCAATACAATATACTAAGAGGAAGGCAAAAAAAAAAATCTCTCCTTAGAAAAATCCATATCTTCATAAGCTCTTCTTATATCGAAACTATTTTTTTACTTACATGTTTATTTATATGTCCCTTTATCATACTATATTCCACTTTTTTTTCTTTAAGAATCTGAAGTATTAAAGTGCACTAAAAGAAAGAATAAGAAAAATATGAATTTAAAAAGGAAAAACAGAATGATGATTTGTGGATAATAGGATAAATATTGACACTAAGTCAAGCCTGTAAAAGTGTTATGAGCTCCCTCTAAAATGAAATGGAAAATCATCAAAAAGGATCTTCAGTGTTGAAGTTTTTTCAAGTGTTGTTATGATTCTGTATAAAATGTTTCTTTGATTCAAAAAATGAAGTAGAGAATGGAGAAACATTATCTGTCATATGATTTTCAATAACTGTAAGAAGAAACAAATCTGTTTACAAGGAAAACTAAATTACTGACTCCTAATTCCATTATTTCTTTCAAGATGATTCATACAGGGAGATTGAGATATACTGAACAGTGGTTCCCCAACATATCTGACATATATACATATAGTTTAACACAGCTGCTTCTTAATAGCATTTCTTAATAAGATTCAAAGGCATTATATAGAAATATAACTCAGTGGAAACAATTCTTTCCAGATCTAAGAACTGAGGTCCAAATATCTGTTTTCTGATATTGCGCCTTAATCCAAAAGTCTGACCTTCAGCTCACACTGATCAGCGTGGCCACCATCAAAAAGTCTACAAACAATAAATGCTGGAGAAGTTGGGGGGAAAAGGAAGCCTCCTACACTGTTGGTGAGAATCTAAATTGGTGCAGTCACTCTGGAGAACAGTATGGAAATTCCTTTAAAAAACTAAAAATAGAGTTACCATATGATCCAATGATCCCACTCCTGGGCATATATCTGGAGAAAACCCTAATTTGAAAACATACATGCAGCCCAATATTCATAGGAGCACTACTTACAACAGCCAAGACAATGGAAGCAACCTAAATGTCCATTGACAGATGAGTGGATAAAGATGTGATACACATATACAATGGAATATTACTCAGACATAAAAGCAATGAAATAATACCATTTGCAGCAACATAGATGGATCAAGACATCATCATACTAAGCAAGTAAAAAAGAGAAAGACAAATACCATATATCATTTTTTTTCCATTTATTTTTATTAGTTGGAGGCTAATTACACTATTGTAGTGGTTTTTGCCTTACATTTATATATGGAATCTAAAAAGTAATATAATTGAACTTACTTATATAAATAGCTTCACAGACATAGAAGACAAACTTATGGTTAACAAAGGGGATACTATACAGCATAAAGAACAATATTCAGTATTTTATCATAACTTATAATGGAAAAAAATCTGAAAAAAAGGGAAAGTCTGTATATATATGTATGTATATATACACATGTATATATTACTGAATCACTTTGCTATACATCTAAAACTAATAGCAGTATTGTAAATCAATTACACTTCGATTAAAAAATAATCTATTATAGGATTGGTGCTTTGGTTGACTGATTTGAGGATCTAAGGAAGTAGTGATCTACTCCAGATTGTAAGTTGTCAGTGCAAGGGCAATTCTAAGACTAGGTATCTCAACAAATCTTATCTATATAGAGGGCAGAGAAGAAGGAAATTAAAGCTGTAATTGGCTTTTTTTTTTTTAAGTAGTAGACACTCATTTTAGCCAAGAGAGGAGAATATTTAGTATTTTATGACTGGCACAGTGACAATGTTTTTTTTATCCTTAGACAAAATTATAAAGTAGCTTTGTTTATTTCACGTATGTGTCAAATAACACAATAGCATGACCTAGCTGAGAGTGTCAGAACAGCTTGTAAAAACTTTGAGGTTTAGTCAAATCATTTATGGACATCTGGGGCTGCATTTATCCCCTTCAAGTTTTTTAAAGTCTTCATTGGCCATATGGTATGTGCACTTAGGGGAGTTAGAGTTAGATATACCGGTTGATTAATTAATCAAGCAATCAATTGATTTGTTAACATTTCCTTCTATCTGTAAGAGTTTTAAAGAAGGAAAAAGATATCATTTCAACTGCATAGAAAATAAAAACACTGAAATTAAGGAAGATCCCAAGGGAAGTGAATAACAAGCATAGCGATGTCTCTTGACATTGTTTTCCTTTAGCAGCAATAAATGGATCCTTAAGGATCAGGAAAAATAGGACTTACTTCCTGGCAGTCTCTGCTTATAACCCCTCCATCCCTCAGCAAACATATTCAAGAATTTTTACCACAACAAGTTCCAGCTGTTTCCTCCTCTCTGGTTACTGTTACGACTATCTCTTCTAAGAGAATAAAATATAAACTTTTGAGAAGCTCCAGCTTAGAATTCCTTTAGCTGATCCAGGTAATAAGATTATGCAGTGTTTAGAAGAGCAAAAAATCACAATCTACTGATTTTTACCCACAGCTCTCTTTGAATTACTATGATCATATACATACAACCAACATTTCTTAAACTCTCACTGGTCAGGCAATAGTCAAAGTACTTCCACCGGAATTTATCTCATTCAGATATCTTTGTAACAGCCCTTTAAAGAAGGCATAATTATGTGCTTACTATAGCTAATTTATAATTAATTTCTTATGACAAGTAAACAAAAGTTCTTAATTCTAAATTCAATAATTTTTCTATCATATACATCTGCCTAGCAGTCATCCCACTCTGGAAAATTATCCTTACTTTTAAGTATCTTCCAGAAACAGATTATCCAATGTTACAGCCCCTTACTGAAACTGTACAAACTAAGGAAGTGAATTGAGTTGTCATGGTTGGGAAGATCTCCTGGAGAAGGAAATGGCAACCCACTCCAATATTCTTGCCTGGAAAATTCCATGGACAGAGGAGCCTGGCAGGGTGAAGTCCATGGGGTCGCAAAGAGTTGGGCGTGACTGAGCAACTGAGCACACACGCATGAAACATCTCTGGGTGGGTTCTAGGGAGACAGCCAACAAATGAGTACCAAGGCTTCTACGGTCCTGAGCTTTGAGGGAAAATTAAAATATTGGTGAATGCATTCTTTGTACTGTATATGGCATGGCCTGGTTCATTCAGACATACTCTATCTCAGTTTTTCCAGGGTGTTGACTAATTTAACAAGCAAATGAAGAAAACAAGGCAATTGTTGTTAATGAACTCAACCCAAGTGGCCAGGGTACAAACACACAGACATCATTGCTGCCATGTTCACAGTGCCCTCCGTAATTGAGGCAGGGTGAGTTTACTGGTATTTTGCTGTTTGTTTGGTTGATTGCTTGGGGAAATTTTTTTTGAGAGTTTCAGCTCAGACTTGAGGCAGATAACATCATCAGTCTTCTGTATAGGGGAGCTCAGTAATAAAAAGTGAGTAGTGATACAAGCTAATTAAATATGTTAGATTGAGCATAAAATGGTGATGGCAATTCTTGTTTTCTAGAACACCTTCCTGTTTTCTAGAACAACTCTGTAAGACGTCTTGGCACAAAATTGCTGAGAGAGAAAAATTTCACTTAAAAGTGTAATATGATCAGTTTTTCCATTTTTCAAGGAGTACTCTGTTGCTGCTTAGAAAATAGAGGGTAGAAGGGCAAAAGTAGAAGCAAAGAGCTGTGTTAGAATGCTGCTGCAGAAGTCTAAGGAAGAAAGGATGGTAATTTGAACTTGAGAGACAGCAGTTAAGGCAAAGGAGTGCATGATACAAGTCATACTTTAGAAAAAGAAGAATCCTGCTATTGAATTTGATGTGAGGGGTAAAAGAAGAGATGTAACAATGAAATAGATTACACCAGAAAAAGTAAATTCTTCAATATTAACTAAGCTATTTAAATTGCTGAAAATATTTTGAGATGATAAAGTGATTAACATACACACAAAAATAACCTTTTAAAAGGTTATTTCTTTAAATCATAAGGCTGAGCACAAGACTCAAATTTCATATAAGATAAAGATGACTGTAAATTACATACATTAAAATGTTCTCTTAAGCCAAATTTGAAGACAGTTTTCTTTATAATTTCCAGAATACTTTCCCTTGAAAATAAAAAATTTCTTTTTTTTTTTATTTGGGAGGAGGTTTTTTTTTTTTTTTTCCATTTATTTTTATTAGTTGGAGGCTAATTACTTTACAGTATTGTAGTGGTTTCTGTCATACATTGACATGAATTAGCCATGGAGTTACATGTGTTCCCCATCCCGATCCCCCCTCCCACCTCCCTCCCCATCCCATCCCTCTGGGTCTTCCCAGTGCACCAGGCCCGAGCACTTGTCTCATGCATCCAACCTGGGCTGGTGATCTGTTTCACCCTAAATAATAAACATGTTTTGATGCTGTTCTCTCAAAACATCCCACCCTCACCTTCTCCCAGACCCAAAATTCTGTTCTGTACATCTGTGTGTCTTTTTCTGTTTTGCATATAGGATTATCATTACCATCTTTCTAAATTCCATATATATGTGTTAGTATACTGTATTGGTCTTTATCTTTCTGGCTTACTTCACTCTGTATAATGGACTCCAGTTTCATCCATCTCATTAGAACTGATTCAAATGAATTATTTTTAATGGCTGAGTAATATTCCATGGTGTATATGTACCACAGCTTCCTTATCCATTTGTCTGCTGATGGGCATCTAGGTTGCTTCCATGTCCTGACTATTATAAACAGTGCTGCAATGAACACTAGGGTGCACATGTCTCTTTCAGATCTGGTTTCCTTAGTGTGTATGCCCAGAAGTGGTATTGCTGGGTCATATGGCAGTTCTATTTCCAGTTTTTTAAGAAATCTCCACTTAAAATCTTTTGCACAACAAAGGAAACTATAAGCAAGGTGAAAAGACAGCCCTCAGATTGGGAGAAAATAATAGCAAACGAAGCAACAGACAAAGGATTAATCTCAAAAATATACAAGCAACTCCTGCAGCTCAATTCCAGAAAAATAAATGACCCAATCAAAAAATGGGCCAAAGAACTAAAAATTTCTGATATAAGCTCCTACTCTGAAAGAAGCAATACTGCCAAGAAGACAACTATGCAGTCTTTTATTACAAAAATAAAAGAAAAGAGAGAGAGAGAAGTCATTAAAATGCAGTGTATATCTCACTCCCTGTTGCTGCTGCTGCTAAGTCGCTTCAGTCGTGTCTGACTCTGTGTGACCCCATAGACGGCAGCCCACCAGGCTCCCCTGTCCCTGGGATTCTCCAGGCAAGAACACTGGAGTGGGTTGCCATTTCCTTCTCCAATGCATGAAAGTGAAAATTGAAAGTGAAGTCGCTCAGTCATGTCTGACTCTTTGCAGCCCCATGGACCGCAGCCTACCAGGCTCCTCCGGCCATGGGATCTTCCAGGCAAGAGTACTGGAGTGGGCCGCCATTGCCTTCTCCAAATAGAGACCTTACCATTAGAAAAGAATGTTGAAACTGGAGCTTTCACACACTATCAGTAGGAGTGATAAACAGTGCAATAATGATGGAACACTGTTGAACTTATCTACTGAAGGTAAAGATACACATGCCCTTATGATCTAGCCTACAGAAATGCATGCATGTGTGAACCAGGAAAAGAGAACTATATTCATAGTACCATTACTCCTAACAGCGCCAAACTAGAAACAGCCAAAATAGTCATCTATAGTACAATGGTTTAATAAGTGGTGGTTTATTCATTGAGTATAGTGGAGTATAAATGGGCACACTCTAGATGCATGTAACAACATGAATGTAAAAAACCTTACTGTTGAACAAAAGAAGCCATCCAAATACTACATATACTAGGATTTCAATTATGTAAAATAAAAACCAAGCAAAACTAAAAAAAAAAATTTTCAGAATGCTTTTATTAAAATAACTTTTATTTTAGTTATTAAAATAAAGAAAAATAGGGAGGTGATTATCATTAGGAAAGGAGAGTGTTAACAATGGAGGGACTAAGAGGCAGAGGACAGTCATCCTCTTATTGGGATGGAGCATAAGAGCAGATTCTAGGGTACAAGTGATCCTCTATTTCTCAACTTCAGTAATAGTTACTGCAGAGTTTTATAAATAAAGATTTAAATGTTGAACATGTTTCCATACCTTTCACAATAAGTAAATATCTCTATATATACTGATATTCATTGACTTGTGTTTTTATAATCCAACTGCTAAACTAGGACAGTAAATCAGGTTTAGACTAAAATAGTAACTATTGATACATAAATGTCTATTTCATTTCCTAGAGTGACTTCAATTCATATCTGGATTCTCACCTGTCTTTACAATCATTCAACAATGTGATGGTGTTTTCACAGCTCGCAGACTCATGAAAATCTACAACAACCCCAACACCTCCAGCACCATCACTGGCTTCATCCTGCTGGGCTTCCCTTGCCCCAGGGAGGGGCAGATTCTCCTCTTTGTGCTCTTCTCTGCTGTCTACCTCCTGACCCTCATGGGCAACGGTTCTATCATCTGTGCTGTGTGCTGGGATCAGAGACTCCACACCCCCATGTACATCCTGCTCGCAAACTTCTCCTTCCTGGAGATCTGGTATGTCACCTCCACTGTCCCCAACATGTTAGCCAACTTCCTCTCTGACAACAAGCTCATCTCCTTCTCTGGGTGCTTTCTCCAGTTTTACTTTTTCTTCTCCTTGGGTTCTACAGAATGCTTTTTCTTGGCTATTATGGCATTTGATCGATACCTTGCCATCTGCCGACCTCTACATTACCCCACCCTCATGACTGGACGTCTCTGTGCCAATCTTGTGATCAGCTGCTGGGTACTTGGTTTCCTCTGGTTCTTGATTCCCATCATCATCATTTCCCAAATGTCCTTCTGTGGATCCAGGATCATTGACCACTTCCTGTGTGACCCAGGTCCCTTGTTGGCCCTCACCTGTACTAGAGTCCCTGTAATAGAGTTAACTAGCTCCACCCTAAGTTCTCTCCTCTTATTTATCCCCTTTCTCTTCATCATGGTGTCCTATGCTCTGGTCCTACAAGCTGTACTGAAGGTCCCTTCAGCAGCTGGACGAAGAAAAGCTTTCTCCACCTGTGGGTCCCATCTGACTGTGGTTTCTCTTTTCTATGGATCAGTGATGGTCATGTATGTGAGCCCAACATCTGAATATGATGCTGGAATGCAGAAGATAGTGACTTTATTTTATTCTGTAGTTACTCCACTCATTAATCCTGTAATATATAGTCTGAGAAACAAAGATATGAAACATGCTATGAAGAAATTATTAGGAACATAAAAGTGAGGATCTTGATTTAAAATATTTGGGGGAACAAAAGCTGTTTTAATTTCTTGGTTAAAAAGAAGACTAACTGAGTATAGGATTATAAGGCATCTCAAAGATGCACTGCATATCCCCAATTTTGCAAATGATAGAGCCATAGATTGAAAAACTGAGTTTAGTTTGCTGGGAAATATAATTAAATATAAATTTCCTGCCAATCTAGGAAACCTCTCCACAATGGTGGAAGAGAATAAAGCAGTTCTATTACTTATTATCTATGGGTGTGAGAGTTGGACATAAAGAAAGCTAAGAGCAGAGGAATTGATGCTTTTGAACCTTGGTGTTGGAGAAGACTCTTGAGAGTCCCTTGGACTGCAAAGAGATCAAACCAGTCAATCCTAAAGGAAATCAGTACTGAATATTCACTGGCAGGACTGAAGCTCCAATACTTTGGCCACCTGGTGTGAAGAACTGACCCATTGGAAAAGACCCTGGTGCTGAGAAATATTGAAGGCAGGAGGAGAAGGGGATGACAGAAGAAGAGATGGTTGAATGGCATCACTGACTCGCTGGACCTGCGTTTGAGCAAGCTCAGGGAGTTGGTGATGAACAGGAAAGCCTGGAGTGCTGCAGTCCCTGGGGTCGCAAAGAGTCAGACATGACTGAGCAACTGAACTGAACTGACTGATTATTGAATAAGCATTAAAGCGTTTTCAACTTGGAAATTAGGCCACCAATGTTAGGCTCCTATCTTCCCACAGGAAATGGAAGATTGGGGCCTTTCTATCTTGATTATTACATTTCAGAGAGACTTCCCAGGTCCTTGACAGAGACATTCCTAGGTCATAAATCTGGTAATGGTGTTGAAAACCCCTTAAAATTTAAAACTTTTTAATTTTATATTCATTTCAATGACAGAGAAACAAGTATAAGTTTTCTAAAGTAAGTGCTCTGAGGAAGAGGGGAAACTCCCTTCATCTTCAGCATGGATACTTACACCTCTTTTTTTCCTTTCTTTTTTTTTTTTTTTTTTTTTTTTTTTTTTGGTATTTGCTTTTACATATTGTACAATCCTAGGGCAAAACTTGTCTCCTATTACTCTTCCAACACCAACAAACTCTTTACTCTTCTGTCAGTGCTTATATTTCTGTCTTCTAAAACATCTATCATGATAACATCAATTTTAATATTGTATATATCTTCATGTCAATATGAAAAATAGCATCAGCACAGTAAAAGTGGTAAATATATGAAAAAAAGTAAAGAGCAAAGGAAAGAATTTTAAATATCTAAAAAGACATTCTATTTTATTCAGAATTAGAGAAGTACAAAGAAAGCTATAATAAATTTATCTCTTTTCCCCCCAAATTGACAAAGATCAAAAATAATGTTGAGAAAAACAGCAATCTCTTCCCTTACTGGTAGAGCACAAATTAGTACAATATATAGGAGGACATTTTGCCAAAAAACTATCAGAATTTAAAGGGCATTCCCTCTGACTCAGCAATTCCACTCTTAAGTATTTATCTGAGGAGTATACTCACAAATAAGAAAAATGACATGTGTACAAGAATGTTGACTACTGTTTCTAATAGTAAAAGATTGGAACAATCCAAATTCCCATTAATCAAGGACTAATTAGATAAATTATTGTATATACATAGGGTGGGATATACTATATAACTGTTAAAAATGAAGATCTGTACATGTTAATATAAAAGTACCCTCAAAGTTAAAGGAAAAGTGAGATGAAAGAGATCTGTGTCTTGGGAAGGCCATCTTTTGTATGAAGGAAGATTACATAAATATCTACATATTTATGTTCATAAACACATTGTGTATCTCTGAAAGAAGAAACTAAGAACAGTGATGCTTTTGGGAAATAGAATTGGGTGTCTAGGGACAGGGAAAGAAGAAAATATTTTCACTATATGTACAAGCCTTTGTATATTTTAAATTTTTCCATATGCATGTATTTCATTTAAACACACATTTAAACAACATTTATTATTATCATCTAAAAATAAATTTTAAAACTATTTTACTATGAAATTGGAACCAAGGTAACATTTATTCATAATTCTGTGATTCTTTAGGAAAATAAAAAGAAGACTGTTTCTCAGAGCAAAAGAAAAAAAGAAAAGAAAACTGACAACCACTTCATGTCATCTCACTAAAATTATTTTGTTCAGCTGGAGCAAAGTAAGAAATGTCCTCCTCTTCTGAGGACCTATGAGAGTAATGAACTATGAAAAAGTGAAAACAGCTTTTTAAAAATAATTGTTGTATCATCTTCCTCCATAGTCACTTATTCACTAAAACACATTCAGTATGTTAGGTACTGAGCCTGAAGGGACAAGTCATATACAGAAGTAATAAGACACATTTCCTTCTCTTCTGGGGCTCATGAACATGTAGTAAATGAAGCAAGATGTTCTATAACAAGGGAATTAAAAGTTGCTATGGGAGCATGTGAAGGAAGACACAGATAAAAACCCATGAGTATGAAAGGGTAAGAAATCATGGCAAATTCTGAAAAATGCATTTAACCATTCCCAGACCACTGTCTATTTACAAGTATACTACAATATACAGAATAGAAGTATTCCTCAAATAGATGTCCATGTGGCATTTACCACCCATCATGACTTATACTTGGCCAAACTTATTAATATATTAATGAGCATCCTTAATCAAAATAAATACAGCTTCAAGATGTAATATAATTCAAAATTCAACAAACAGGTATAGATAGATAGAAAAATGGCTGATTCATGTTGATGTTTGGTAGAAACCAAAGCAATACTATAAAGCAATTACCCTTCAATTAAAAATAAATAAATCAAAAAAAGGCCCAAAAAAAGACAAATAGAGAGAAATAAAGAAGTACATCATTGGGATATAGGTATTAAAATATAAAACTCAGTCTTCAGCTGCCATCACAGTACAAGCATTACTGATATTTATTATTAGTATTTGTTTCCAGGGAACCCAACCTACAAGACCATGTCACTTAGAAAGAAAATAGCACGTGAGTGCTTAAGTAAATCAGTGAGCCAAAAAAGACATATCAACCTACCTCTTATCTTTCATGAGAATGAAATATTTCAGTGCATGGCAGATGACCAAGGGCTGATCATTTTCCATGACAAAGTAGAACTGTGCAGTTGTGCTGGTGAAAAAAAGTAGAACCAAGTGATGCAACCAGAATAGGAAATGGTCTTGGTTTTTTAAAGCAAATTGTCCTATATGTTGGACTTAAAAGTTGTGAAGTAATTTTCAAAATCATGATAGCTGCACTAGCTAACTCTCAATGTGCCTAAAATGAGCTTCCACTTTAGCCATTCAAGTAATGTACAGCCTCAAGCATACCATTCATATCTTCATTTTATAGATGAAGTAACTAAAGCCTAGATTGAATAAGCAAGTTGCTCAAACAGTTAGTGAGTGTTGGGACCAACTATGACTCCAAAAACCATACTATAAAGTGTTATGCTATGGCATCTCTTAATGTTAGGTTATCATATGTGAGCTCCCGAGCTAAGCATTTTGTATACAGTCACTCTTTTAATCCTCATTACATTTTATGAGCCATTATTTTACATGTTTTACAAAGTAGAAAACTAAGGCCTGGAGAGAATACCTAACAATTTACTAGTAATAATGTCTAATGGTAACTAGGAAAGCAAGGATTCAACCAAGTCTCTCTGAGTCCCAACTCATATTCATCATCACTACTAATTTGCCATAGCAGACTTACATATATTGTTTTAAAGCAGGAAAAATTCTCCATGTACCTCTAAAGCTGAAATAATATCCAACTATTATTGTTTGGGTAAATGGTTGATAAAAACTTAATGAGTAAGTATAGTATTGTAAATACAATATGACACATGTGCAGGAAAGTTAAAATCTGGTCTTTAGGAAAAAAAATACAAAGGGAAGCATTTCAAAATATTTGAAATGGCAATGTTTGGGCAGTAATATGGAGGTTTTGGAGGTCTTTTGTTTTTTCCCTTTTTGGATTTTTTTTTTCCAATTGTATGCTTTATTTTCAAATGTTTCAATACCAAGTACAGATAGTCCCCACCTTACTATTTAACCAGTTTTCAACTTTACTGTTGTGAGAAAGTAATACACATTTGGTAAAAACCATACTTTGAATTTTTACATTTTCTGGCCTGTTGATAAGTAGTATGATACTCTCTCATGATGCTAGGTTCAGCTCTGAGCCACAGCTTCCAGTCAGTTACATGATCACGAGGGTGAACAACACATACACTTAAACCATTCAGTGCCCATGCAGCCATTATGTTTGTCATTTTCTGTACAGTACTCAATAAATCAACAATAATATCTATTATGAAAATTCAGCAATTTTATTATGAAATAAGCTTTATGTCAGATGATTTTTGCCCAAAAGTAAGCTAATACGTGTTCTGAGAACATTTAAGGTAAACTAGGCTAAACTATGATATTCAGTAAGTTGGGTGTAATAAACACATTTTTAAGGCTCAAGAGGGAGGAGATATATGTATAATTATGGCTAATTTGTATTGTTGTACTGCAGAAACCAACACAACATTGTAAACCAATTTTCCTCCAGTTAAAACTGAAAAATTTTAAAGCATTTATTTACTTATTATATTTTCAATTTTAAAGGTTTTATTAGGCTGTAAACCTATTTCAGGTCAAAGAAGATATGCAATAGTATATAAAAAATATTTTGAATCTCCAGTAAGTTATTTTGTAAATAATAATAATGATAAATCTAGCTCAGTTTCCCAGTTTAAAAGAACTAGCATACCTTAAAGATGCTCATCTATATAAAACCTCATGACCACATTACAGTATACTAACACATATATACGGAATTTAGATAGATGGTGGCGATAACCCTATATGCAAAACAGAAAAAGAGACACAGAAGTACAGAACAGACTTTTGAACTCTGGGGGAGAACGTGAGGGTGGGATATTTCGAAAGAACAGCATGTATATTATCTATGGTGAAACGGACCACCAGCCCAGGTGGGATGCATGAGTCAAGTGCTCAGGCCTGGTGCACTGGGAGGACCCTGAGGAGTCGGGTGGGGAGGGAGGTGGGAGGGGGGATCGGGATGGGGAATACGTGTAACTATATGGCTGATTCATGTCAATGTATGACAAAACCCACTGAAATGTTGTAAAGTGATTGGCCTCCAACTAATAAAATAATATTAAAAAAAAAAAAAAAAAAACTCATGACCATGATGTCCCTTATTTTTTCTAACAAAACTAATATTTGTAACTTCAAAACTGTGTTTTCTTAATTTTCTGAGAATTAAATTAAGAGGCAGCCACTAGGTCCCCTGAGGAAATGGGAGTCAGAGTTGAAGATTGAAAAGTGAGCCCTTAATACTGGACAGAAGGGGAAAGGCCTGTTAGCCCATCCAGCTTCTCATCAGTCAGTTTCACTGGTACCACGCAGAAGAGGGGAAGTTTCTCAATTTTGATATATCAGCTGATATTGTATAAAGGGAGGTGAAATCATGCTAGCAATATTTCAAACTGAAGACTGTTCTCAATCATACTGCATACTTTCTAGCTCTGAACTAATATGTCCCTACACAGTTGGCCACAGTTTACATCTCACTACTATATAAATTGATATTTCTCATAAGTACAAATGAACTTCTAGAATAAAGTAAATAGGTCTGCAAAATTTAACACAAATCACAATTTACAACTGTGTTTATAAATATGGATATATGCATACTTAACTATATATATATAAGCATATTTGAGAAGATATGGAAAGTAATTCTAAAGAAATATCACAAAGTATAAACTGAAGAAGCTTTTGCATTTTACTTCAGTGATACAGTCATATGAAATATGTTTTGAATCATGAATGGACCTTTATATCTAGGATATAGTTCATTTCCTATCCCAAGGTCAATGTTCTTTAGAGCTCCAAGTTCTTAGTCATTAATAATTGTATAAAATATCTGTGGCATCTTTTTCATATTTTTTCTTCTGAAATATTCATGTTAAATCCCGTGATAAATGAGGGCAAGTTTTAATGTTCTTTGCATTTCTCTATTTTTCCAATTTTCATATACATTCACAATTCAGAGGAGTGGTACATACATAGTAAATATTCAGTGATGGATTTCTGAAAGTCATACATTCAGTCAGGCATAAGCCACAAAAGATATGCAGCAAAAAGCAGAATTACATTTACTTGCTAATATGTTACTACAGCTGAAATAATTCCCTAAAACCTTTCTCTATATTTTTGCAATTTTTCTTCTTTTTGTTATCTTCTTTAGGACCCAGCTAAATCATAAGAAAAAATGTATTTTGTTTGCAAATGTTTATAAAGACTAACTGCTCCCAAATAAGACCTTGAGAACCAGGGGAAAAAGGCATATTTGAAAAATAAAAGTGAGCTGATTAAAGTTTTTTATTATCAAACAAAACTTCAGCTTTGCAGAAAAGTTGCAATAATAGTAAGGTGCAAAATGTCTATATGCCCTTCATTTGGATTTCAAGTTATTAAAATTTTACCACAATTTCTTACAGTCTATCTGTGTCCTTTTACATCTATTACCCTCTCTCTGCCCATATGTCTGACTGTCTTTCTCTATATATATACCTATTAAGTGTAAGCTGAAAACAACTTATTTAAATGATTTAGTGTGTATTTCCTAAAAATAAAAAATGTTTTCTCACATAACCTCACATAATTGTCAAAGCTAAGAAATCTATACTGCTATAATACCTTTATGCAATATAAAGACCTTATTCTGTAATTTCCCAAATTATACTGCTCATATCTTTTATAGCAAAAGGTGAAGTTTTTTTTGTTCTGGCCCATGATCCAATCAAGTTTAGATATTGATCATTTTTAAAATCTAATGAGTCTTTTTGTGTTAGTAAATTGGTGAAAACCTCAAAGTTCTAAAACATACTTTTTAAAAGCAAAGTCAATTCTTGGGAAAAAAATTTTATTCAAAATTAAATTTTCTTATTTGAAACTGTAAGTAACTGTTTTGCAGTGTAAATAAGTAGAAATAAGAACTATTGCATTCTAAATGATAAATGCTTATCAGATTCAACACAAGATTTCTAAAGATTTTTTTCTACATAAAAAAGCCATAATGGTCTGGGGAAAAGAGTGATTGCACCGCTTCGTTACTCCCTAAAACCAGTCTTCTTTGTCTGATAGCAAGACAAGCATCTGTCTCCAGCACCCACAATTGACAACAACTTATCAGAAGACCAAAAAACAAACTCCAGCAAGACGAACACCTTGGCTTGGGTTTTGTTTGACAGAATCTCCCCTGATCATATGAGAGGTATTCTGAACAGATTTGGTGAATGACTAATGAACCTGTCGATTGAATCTCTGGCCATCTCTAAGAGACTAAAACTAAGGAAAAGCTATTACTTCCTCCATCACTGGGGAAAACAAAGGCAACAATGAAGGCACACCTGTCTCCAGAGGAGACAGGGAGTGAACAAGGGAATAACTCACACAGACCTGTCTCCTGGCACAATCCTCCTTCTAGCGGCAGTAAATGATTCCTCAAGGAGGACAAGACAAGCTGTGCTTATAATCCATGGATCCTAAAGCACATACATTCACTGGTCCCCATCCAACCTACTTTTTACACCTTCTCTCCCAGCTGGTTACTACAAAGACAACTGCTTCTACTCAGAAAAGTCTGCCAAAAATTAAGAAGCTTCAGTTGAGAATCCCTTTCTTACTTCAGGAAAGAAGGTAATTCAGTTCTTAGAGGAGAAAAATAGTAAAATATAGCTGGAGAATCTACATGTCTGGGGGAAAAAGTCTCCTGTTAAGTCTGCCACAGTTTTACCCAAAACGTCTAATATTTATCATATGTCAGATATTGAGAAGTTGCTTCCACCTTGTCAATTTATTATTCTATTCAATAGTTTTCATAACAACCTTCTGGGGAAGGTGTTAACATCTCCATCTGACATTTGAGGAAACTAAGAGTCAAAAAATAACTGGCTTATAGAGTTTGCCACAACAATGCAATGTTTAAGTGTTGGATTTCAAATCCTGGGCACTTGTATCCAAATTCAGTACTATTTCTAGCATAACATAATTGCCTGCCACTTATCAGCAGTGGATAATTACACTTTTCTTTCGGGCTTTTGAAAAAGTTTAAACAATAAGCTATATATATATATGTATATTGTATATATATGTGTGTATGTTGTATATGTATATGTATACAGTATATGTATATATTTATGTACATATATATACATATATATATATATATATATATATATATATATATATACCCTATATATATTGCTAGGCATTTTAAAACTATTCTTTCTATAATCTTCAAAATGCCCTCTGTAGTTGTATTCACTTCCCCAACAGAAAAGGGCACCAAAGTATAGACAGGTTAACACTTGGTCTATCATCCATGACTATAATGTGGTGGAGGCAGGATTCAGACTCAGATGGTCCAGTTCTGGAAGTAGAGTTTCTGTATGGAGTAGCCTGTCCAGGCCAGCAAGGCAAAGGACTGTGCTCACAGGGGAATCATCCAGGCTGGCTGCTGAGAGAAGTTAGTGAGGATACCAGGATTCCAATCCACTGTGGAAAACAAAACTCTATTGTTTTCAGGCTTGGAATATATTTCTTACAAAACATTATCTATGTATTGATATTGTTAGGTAAGCTTTTATTCTCTTCCTTATAAAGCATACATTTTTCCAAATTTCAATAATAACCAAATTTTATAATCAGAAAAATAATTTTGAAAAAGAGAACAGTTAAAAAAAGTTTATTAAAACTGTTTTGTGCCACAATTTTAATACAACAATGAACCCAACAGACAAGGTTCTTACCCTCATTTGGCTGGCAAAGATACACAAGTAAGTAAAGAAACAAAATAATTTCAGACTTTGATAAGTATGAGAAAGAAAATAAATAGGAATTTATGAACAAAAGAATGACAGATATACTTACATAGGGTGTTCAGAAGAAGAGGATAATTAGGCTGGAAAGTGAAAAATGGGCTCCAGATACATTTCCAGGCAAAGAGAACATTTAAAGCAAAGAACCCAGTCAGTGGAGAAGTTGGCATATTCCAGGATACAAAGAAGGCCCCTGTAAATGAAGGAGGGGGAATAGGAAAAGACAGATCAGAAAAGGGAACAGGGAAGAAAATGATAAAATAAGTGGAAGCCAGATCATTCAGGGGCCCATGTATCATAAAAGGGAGCTTGGATTTTATTCTAGGTTGGGAAAGTTATGGAATGTTTTTGCATAAGAAAATTGCATGATCTTATTTACACTTTTAAAGTTCAATCTGTCTGCTATGTAGAGAATTGTTTGTAGAGAAGCAAAGGCAGGAAGCAGAGAAATCATTTGGGAGACCTTTGCAGTAATTTAGAGAAATAATGTGGGTGACTTGAACTAGGAGGGTGCAAGGGAAAGAGAGAGAAGCAGATGCATCAGGGCTCAAGGCATATTTTAGAAATAAACAGAACTGCAGCTGAACTGTGCACGAAGGATAGTAGAAAGAGAGATGTGCTATTAAAGCATAATGAAAGTTTTAATTCAGCATTCACTTCAACAAAGTGAATCAGCTGTACATATACATATGTCCCCGTTTTTGGATTTCGTTCCCATTTAGGTCACCACAGAGCACTGAGTGGAGTTCCCTGTGCTATATAGTAGGTTCTCATTAGTTATCTAGTTTATTCATAGTAGTGTATACATGTCAATCCTAATCTCTCAGTTCATCCCAACTCCTCCTTCCCGCCCTTGGTATCCATACATTTGTTCTCTATGTCTGTATCTCTATTTCTGCTTTGTAAATAAGTTCATTGGTATCGCTTTTCTAGATTCCACATAAAATTGATATATTTGTTTTTCTCTTTCTGATTTACTTCACTTTGCGAGTCTCTAGATCCATCCATGTGTCTGCAAATGGTACAATTTTTCCTTTTTATGGCTGAGTAATACTCCATTGTACCACATCTTCTTTATCCATTCACCCATCAATGGACATTTAGGTTGCTTCCATGTCCTGGCTATTGCAAATAGTGTGGCAATGAACATTGAGGTGCAATGTATCTTTTTGAATTATGGTTTTCTCCTGGCATATGGCCAAGAGAGGGATTGTTGGGTCATACGGTAGCTCTAATTTTAGTTTTTTAAGGAAGTGACTGTATCAATTTACATTCCCACCAACAGTGTAAGGGGGTTCCCTTTTCTCCACACCTTCTCCAGCATTTATTGTTTGTAGATTATTTTGATGATGATCATTCTGACTAGTGTAAGAGGATACCTCATTATAGTTTTGATTTGCATTTCTGTAATAGTGAGCAATGTTGAGCATTTTTCATGTGTTGGTTGGCCATATGCATGTCCTCTTTGGATAAATTTCTGCTTAAGTCTTCTGCCCATGTTTTGATTGGGTTGTATGTTTTTTGAAATTGAGTTGCATGAGGTGACAGATAAATTTACAAGCTGAGCAAAAGCATATAGAAGATGGAACTCACAATGCAGTCATCTTCTCCCCCTCCCAATCTCACTCTACCTGAAGCCAGCAAGGCACTGTGGTAATGCACATTAAGACAGAAATGGACAGAATCATGCGAGTTCTTATTGAATACATGAGTACCCTTTGGCCTGAGAATCAAGTAACACTGATTCTGACACAGAAGAACAGGTTCCAAAGTGCTGTGCTCCCCAGCACAGCACTGCATTCTTATCACAGAGAATACACAGAACTATGTCAACATGGTCATATTATTGATATATTCATTTTTATCATTCAAGAAATGTATCCAGATGGCCTCTTTCTTGGAGCTATTTTTTCAGAAGCTTTCCCCATCAAAGTTGATTGATTTACTTATGAAATTGTCAGATAATGGTACTAGAGAGAATGAATCACCAAGTTAGGTTGGAAGATAGTCAAATGTCAATTTTTAAATGGCATCAAAAGTCACACATGTTTTCCTGCTTCAAAATCACATGATCCAACAAGGTACCTGCCTACAAGCAGCTGCATTAGGTGACAACTCAAGGAGTACATAGGAAATGCAGTTTTCCACTCATTATAAGGAAATTATAGAAACCTTTCTAAATGCAAGATCATGTACATCCCCAGTCATCACCATGACACTACTGTTTGACATAGCAATAACTTCAGCCTACCCTTAAAAAGATGTTTGCCAAGAAGAACAATAACTCGATATATTTAGTTCAAAACGGAGAATTACACATTGCATTCTCCTACTGGGATGAGCTACACAAGGTATGGGTTTTAATCTCATGTGTTCATTGCTGTATCCCCAGTATCCAAAAGTAAACACTCAATTACAATAAATTAATAACAAGTAAATAAATCTCAGTTTCTTTTTTGGACAAAGAAAATAAAGCTCCTCTGCTGTTCCAGGGATAATCAGTAATTATGACCTTTCACAGCTCACAGACCCATGAAAATCTCCAATACCTTCAACAACTCCAGCACCATCACTGGTTTCATCCTCCTGGGCTTCCCTTGCCCCAGGGAGGGGCAGATTCTCCTCTTTGTGCTCTTCTCTGCGGTCTACCTCCTGACCCTCATGGGCAACAGTTCTATCATCTGTGCTGTGTGCTGGGATCAGAGACTCCACACCCCCATGTACATCCTGCTCGCCAACTTCTCCTTCCTGGAGATCTGGTATGTCACCTCCACTGTCCCCAACATGTTAGCCAACTTCCTCTCTGACAACAAGCTCATGTCCTTCTCTGGGTGCTTTCTCCAGTTTTACTTTTTCTTCTCCTTGGGTTCTACAGAAAGCTTTTTCTTGGCTATTATGGCATTTGATCGATACCTTGCCATCTGCTGGCCTCTACACTACCCCACCCTCATGACCGGACGTCTCTGCACCAATCTTGTAATCAGCTGCTGGGTACTTGGTTTCCTCTGGTTCCCAGTCCCCATCATCATCATCTCCAATATGTCCTTCTGTGGATCCAGGATTATTGACCACTTCCTGTGTGACCCAGGTCCTCTTCTAGCTCTCACCTGTGCTAGAACCTCAGTAATGGAATTTTTTTGGGCAATCATAAGTTCTCTCCTCTTATTTATTCCTTTCTTCTGCATCATGGGGTCCTATGCTCTGGTCTTGAGAGCTGTATTCAAAGTCCTTTCAGCAGCTGGACAAAGGAAAGCTTTCTCCACCTGTGGGTCTCATCTGGCTGTGGTCTCACTCTTCTATGGTTCAGTGATGGTCATGTATCTGAGCCCAACATCTGAGCATGATGCTGGAATACAGAAGCTTGTGACTCTGTTTTATTCTGTGGGAATCCCACTCATTAATCCTGTGATCTACAGTCTGAGGAACAAAGATATAAAATATGCCCTGCAGAAATTTCTGGAAATACAAAAATAAGAAACTTGGTCCAAAAAAAAAAGAAAGAAATCTTTGGGCAACTGGGCTATCTTTATACTTTTCCAGATTAAAAAACCTTAAGTAAATAACAAGTACCAACTCAATGGACATAAGTCTGAGTAAATTTTGGGAGTTGGTGATGGACAGACAGGCCTGATGTGCTGCAGTCCATGGGGTCACAAAGAGTCAGACATGACTGAGTGTCTGAACTGAACTGAACTAAACACTTCGAGAATTCTTCATCCCATTGTTGAACCTATTCATCATGGCTATTCTTACTTTCCCCAAAATCTTTCGGAGAAAGGACTTAGAGACTTTATTCAACTCCCTCATTCTGCAGATTAAGAAGCTGAAAAATGGAAAATTTGAGTGATTTGCTCTGGTAATAACTTTAAAATGCTTAGAAAAATCTTCTTTATGCTTCTCATTCTACTCATAGAGAAATGCATAATAAATTATAAGAAAGTATTGGGGGTTTGGCATTCTGGCATACAGCCATCAAGTCTTCTTTCATCTAAGAGGGGTAAACATATATTACTGATAAAAGTCTAAACTGGTGCAACTTCTACTTAAAACCTTGCAAACAATTTCAGAAAATTTAAAATTTACATATCCGGTATCCCAGCAATTGTACTCACTCCTAGATACACATATAATCATACATATGTGAAAAGTGCATTTTTAGAAGCCACTTAAATGCCTATTTATTGAGACATACTTCAATATGTATGACATATTCATGCGATGGAATTTGATGTAGCATTTCTTAAATGAGAGAATTTTAGATATACAGATATGGACCTCCAACTTATATTTGTTATTAAGTGAATAAATGATGCATAGTATATAAGTTGTCATTTATTGATGAGATTATAAATTTGTCCTCGTGGTTTAAAAAAAGGAATATCTTTCAAAGGATAAATAAGAAACCTAACCATGGCTGCATTTGGGAAGAGTATATCTTGAATTCAAGTGAAGGAAAAAAGACTTATTTTAACTCTCTGGTATCTTTGAAAAAAATTTTATAGATAATAATGATAGCTCTACTGGTAAGTTTTTTGAGAACTGGAGCCTAAGAAACAGTCCCCCACAATTCCTAGGTTTCTTGGGGAATCTATGCCAAAGCACAGGCTGTTTCCAATGCAAACAAAGGAGCCAGGATCCAAAAATCCACAAACATCATTTCATTCAGACTTCTCGGTTCTGGAGGGAAAATATGGGAAATTATTTTGTTCTCTGAAGATGTTTTCCAATTTCAAAACTGGGAAAGGAGTATGTCAAGGCTGTATATTGTCACCCTGCTTATTTAACTTACATGCAGAGTGCATCATGCAAAATGCCAGGCTGGATGAAGCACAAGCTGGAATCAAGATTGCTGGGAGATTTATCAATAACCTCAGATATGCAGATGACACCACCCTTATGGCAGAAAACAAAGAAGGACTAAAGAGCCTCTTGATGAAAGTGAAAGACAAGAGTGGAAAAGATGGCTTAAAACTCAACATTCATAAAACGAAGATCTTGGCATCTGGTCCCATCACTTCATGGCAAATAGATGGGAAACAATGGAAACAGGGAAAGACTTTATTTTCTTGGGCTCCAAAATCACTGCAGCTGGTGACTGCAGTCATGAAATTAAAAGACACTTGCTCCTTGGAAGAAAAGCTATGACAAACATAGACGGGTAGACAGCATATTAGAAAGCAGAGACATTACTTTGCCAGTAAAGGTCAGTCTAGTCAAAGCTATGGTTTTCCCAACTGTCATGTATGGAAGTGAAAGCTGGACCATAGGGAAGGCTGAGTGAAAAAGAATTGATTCTTTTGAACTGTGCTGTTGGAGAAGACTCTTGAGAGTCCTTTGGACTGCAAGGAGATCAAACCATTCAATTCAAAAGGAAATCAACCCTGAATATTCATTGGAAGGACAGATGCTGCAGCTGAAGCTCCAATACTTTGGTCACCTGATGTGAAGAACTGACTCATTGGAAAAGACTCTGATGTTGAGAAAGATAGAGGGCAGGAGGAGAAGGGGACAGCAGAGGACAAGATGGTTGGATGACATCACTGATTCAACGGACATGAGTCTGTGCAAGCTCCGAGAGATGGTGAGGATAGGGAAGCCGGGCGTGCTGCAGTCCATGGGGTCGCAGTCGGACACAACTGAGCAACTGAACAACAACAACAACTGAAGATGTGTGGGAGGAAATGGTTTGTTAAAGTGTTATTTGGGGCTTCCACCAGGTGGCACTAGTGGTAGAGAGTCGGCCTGCCAATGTAGGAGACCTGGGAGACCTGGGTTCAATCCTTGGGTCTGGAAGATCCTCTGGAGGAGGGCATGGCAACTCACTCCAATATTCTTGCCTGGAGACTCCCATGGACAGAAGAGCCTGTCTACAGGTGGGTACAGTCTACAGGTCACAAAGAGTCTGACACAACTGAAACGACTTAGCATGCATGCAAAGTGTTAATTAGTCTTGTTTTAGGGCTATTATATTTACATTTCTTACTGTTCACTAATTCATTAAAAACATTTAGTGAATACCTGTAATATGTCAAGTATATATTTAGGAAAGGAATCAGATAAGTCAGCAAGTCACATTTCAGTCCCTCATGGAGTTGACAGTCTAGGATGAGAAAAAATTAAACTGTGAGATGTGCTATGACCAAGAGAGAGACTAATTGTTACAGGAGTCAGCTGGGGAACAGTATATGCAAACAATGGAGAGGTAAGTGGTGAGAGAGCAGGAGAACGTTATCTAAGTATCTGAGTATTTCACACAGATAATTATAGCTCATGGATTACGGGGTCACATCAAGGTAAAGATCAGGAGTGTCCCTGATAGACATTCATAGAAAGGATCTCTCAGACTCTTAAGAAAATCTCTCTAATGGTTTGCAGTTTACTACTACTACTACAAGCAAAAGAAATCTGATTGTATTATATGATAAAATAATTTTATATGATTTTATGATTTTATATGATTTCATATGATTTATATGATTTTATTATATAAAATATGATATAATTATAGTGTATTATATGATTTCCCTGAGGGTAGGAAGCAAGAAAGCTGGAAATTGCTTCAGCTCTTTGCACAGCAGCTTACATTCAGCATTTTATCTCAAATGCATTTGTAACATAGTAATTGTTTGATAATAAATATCTTAATTTCTCTTCCTTATTTATATACTTGTTCATTTTAAACATTTATTTTTTTAATTTATTTTTTTATTGAAGGATAATTTCTTTACAGAATTTTGTTGTTTTCTGTCAAATCAACATGAATCAGCCATAGGTATACATATATCCCCTCCCTTTTGAACTTCCCTCCCATCTCCCTCCCCATCCCACCCCTCTTGATTGATTCAGAGCCCCTGTTTGAGTTTCCTGAGCCATACAGCAAATTCCCGGTGGCTGTCTATTTTACATATAGTAATGTTAGTTTCCACGTTACTTTTTCTGTACATCTCACCCTCTCCTCCCCTCTCCCCATGTTCATAGGCCTATATTCTCTATGTCTGTTTCTCCACTGCTGTCCTGTAAAGAAATTCTTCAGTACCAGTTTTCTAGATTCTGTATATATGCATTAGAATACAATATTTATCTTCCTCTTTCTGACTCACTTTACTCTGTATAATAGGTTCTAGGTTCATCCACCTCATCAGAACTGACTCAAATGTGTTCCTTTTTATGGCTGAGTAATATTCCATTGTGTATATGTACCACAACTTCTTTATCCATTCATCTGTCGATGGACATCCAGGTTGTTTCCAGGTTCTAGCTATTGAAAATAGTGCTGCAATGAACAATGGGATACATGGATCTTTTTCAATTTTGCTTTCCTTAGGGTACATGCCTAGGAGTGGGATTGCTGGGTGTATGGTGGTTTTACTTCTAGTTTTTTTAAGGAATCTCCATACCTTCTTTCACAGTGCCTGTATCAATTTACATTCCCACCAACAATGCAAGAGCATTCCCTTTTCTCCACATCCTCTCCAGCATTTATTGCATTTTAAACATTTTTTAAACAATAAAATATAAACATATTTCAGTCACCTAAATAATACTGGCCAGGGTTCCATATCATTAAGTTTTAGTTATTCATCTTTTCAGATGTGTTTATGTGCATATGTATATTATATAGAGAGTATATAATTTATATTAATGCATATAATTTATATACATATGATTGTATACATGCACACATATAATTTTTCATACATGGTCACAACAGACAAGCTATCTCTCTGCAAGCCATCTTCTTTTTTTTCTTTTCTTCTCGTTACCTTTATTCTTTCCCAACTTCTCTCCACAATTACCTCACACTTTAGTTAAATAAGCAGTATGAATAATCTAATGTGTATCCTTCCACATTATTCTTAATGCACATGTAATTGTATGCTTATACACACATTCACACAACTCTTTGTGACCCCATGGACTGTAGCTCCTCTGTCCATGGGGTTCACCAGGCAAGAATACTGGAGTGGGTCACCATGCCCTCCTCCAGGATATCTTCCCAATCCAGGGATCCAACCCAGGTCTGCCACATTGCAGGCAGTTTCTTTACCATCTGAGCCACCAGGGAGGCCCTTATTCTAAACTACTTATACTTTTATTTTTATAAGATAGATTTCTAGGAATCTATTGATATTTTTGGATCAAAGATCAGTACACATAATATTTAGATATTGTTAGATTGCTTTGACTTAAGGCTATGCACAATCACATTTCCACTGTTAGTATAAGTACCCATTCACCCTTGGGAGCTAATAAAATTACTTTAAATTTTGTCACTTTGGTGGGTTAAAAGAGGCAATCCACTTCTTTTACTAGTGATAGTTGAGCATTTTTTTTCCTTATGACATTGGATTTTCTCTATTTGCTTGTTAACATCCTTATCCATTTTTAATTGTTCATATTTTGCTCAAGGAAAAATTTTATTTATTTTAGATATTAACACTTTAGCTGTCAAATGTATTGCAAATATTTTTCTCTACCATTTTATTTTATGCTTATAGTATCTTTACTAAAATTTGATTACACATGCTGAATATTTTTTCCTTGTACTAATAGCTAGAGATTTATAAAGAATAAAAATAAGTCAATTTAGATTGTCAAAAGAGGTTATTCTCCCATACACCAGAAAAAGGCAGCGTTAGCTACAGGGCTATCCAAAGACAATTCATGAGCTCTGATTAATTCTCATTCCACAAAGATCTGTAAGATCCAGATTATTGTCAAGTAGGTTGGAGATTACAGGGTTTGAGATTGATTTCACTGCAGACTATACTAATATCATGATGTGATTATTGTCTGCATTTTAACTGAACTCCTAGATGTGGAACTCAAGGAATGTATTTATGTAATCTATGATTCAAATGAGGGTACAGGACAGGGTATCATTGGGTCCATGTCACAAAGAAAGTGATAAATAATGTTAGGGAGAAATGAGAATTAAGCACATAAGGACATGAATGAGCAAACACAAGAACACTGGAATACCCAGAGCCACCCATGCTGGGATAGTGCAGCAGATGCTCAGGTACAAATCATTAGCAAAGAAAGAGAGAGCCAGTACTATTCAGTTGTATGCAGGGAAATGAAGCAGAAGTGAGAAAAGAAGCCAGAGAAGGATAGAGCGTTTGACTGACTATTAACAAATATGTTGTGAACTGTGCAGGCAACACCCAAGAATGCAATCATTGCCCCAACAACTCATCGACACAGGCTCAAAGAGCAACAGATCCAAACACCCATGACCTTGGTTTGAATTCTAGTTTTGTCATCCCCATGGACAGAGGAGCCTGGTGAGCTACAGCCAACGGGGTGCAGAGTCGGACATGACTGAGCAACTGAGCACACAGCATGGAAAGTGAAACAGCAAGTCTCTCAGTTGTGTCCAACTCTTTGCGACCTCACGGACCATACAGTCCATGGAATTCTCCAGGCCAGAATACTGGAATGGGTAACCTTTCCCTGCTCCAGGGGATCCTCCCAACCCAGGAGTTGAACCCAGGTATCCCGCATTGCAGGCGGATTCTTTACTGTTTGAGCCACCACGGAAGCCCAAGAATACTGGGGTGGGTAGCTTATCCCTTCTCCGGGGGATCTTCCCAATCCAGGAATGGAACCGGGGTCTTCTGCATTGCAGGCGGATTTTTTACCAGCTGAGCCACAGGGGAAGCCCACAGACCATGGAAGACTATGAAAAGAGGGGAGAAAGTGAGGCGGTGAAGAAAGAGAGAAAGAAGGACAGGGAGGGAGGAAGACAACAAGAGGGGGAAGGAGGGAAACAGAGAACAGGAAAGGGGAGCAGAAGGGAGAAAAAGGAATGAAGAAAGGGAGGAAAAGATTTACTCAAACCAACCGTGTGTGTGTGCTCAGTAGTGTCCAACTCTTTGCAACCCCGTGGACTATAGCCCGCCAGGCTCCTCTGACCAACCATAATGGGATTTAAAACGAGAAAATGATGATGGGTAACTTGACACTGGACAAAAGTATGAAAAAATGGTGGCATCATTCTGTAATTGTTTATAGTATTGAATTAACCAGTGGTACAGACATTCTAGGAAAAAGGTCTGTAACAACATGACTTGAAAGCTCTTCAGAAACCAATTGGCTTGGCTACAGAATGAAGTGATCTCTACTGCACATGCTCTACAAGAAGATGGTTCTATACCTCAGACATCTGCCACTGAGTCACACAGCAATCTTTTGGGCTCTCTAAGAGAAGAGGCAACAGCATTTGTTCACAAGTGGTGTGTTAATCAAGCTGTGTCCTCAGTGGAATATTATCTTTTGAAATTTCTCTTATAAGAAAGCTTATTACTAATAACCAATTAAGAGAAAACAATTAGTGACCTGTCACATGAATCCATTATTCCTTTACCTGGAAAATCTTCATGCATGCTCCATCTTCCACAGTAAAAAGGCCTGACTGCAGATAGGTGGTGTTTTGATGATAGTACTCTTTCTTCTTTATAGATTAAATTTAGGATTTAATTTTTTTAATTGAGGCAAAATTCATATAACATACAATCAGCCATCTTAAAGTATACAATTTAGTGGTATTTAGTGCATTCACGGTGTGGTATGCCACCACTCTTCTGTAATTTCCAAACTTGTTCATCACCCCAGAATAACACCTCATATCTGTTACAGTAAGTCACTCCCCCTTCCTCCCTCCCCACCTTACCTGGCAGCCACTAACTTGCTCCCTGTCTCTATGGGTTTGCCTATTCCAGACAGCCCATATGAAGGAATCATACAATATGTGACTTTTTGTGACTGCCTTCTTTTACTAAGCATAAAGTTTTCAAAGTCACCTAAGTTGTAGCATATTTCAGTACATCATTCCTTTTTGTGACTGAGTTAAACATTTTTTATGTTTATAATTAATCTGTTTGATGATAGTACTCTTAAAGGAACCATTATAACGAATAGTACCCACCTGACAAAATCAATACTTAAGTTGCTAAAAAGCTTAATGGAAAAAAATTTAAACTTGTTTGAAACTGGCAACAAACTTGATTGTCTAAATGTGTTACAAATGGAAGGTAGACCAAATATACCAACCCCTATGTCTTTATTGCTCTCCCCAAAAATAAATCCTGAGACAAAGATTCCAATGCAGAGTTCATTTAGGTAATGAAGGGAATGCTGATAGAGAAAAGTCAAATAAGGAAAAGAAGTCTTCTAACAAAGGGTAAGTAGTCAAACCAATTCCCATTGGAAATATATGCAGCTAATCTCTCCAGAGGATCCCAAGGTAGGCAATTAGACATTCCAGACTTATCCCGATATTTTGCCAAAGGAGCTGGGATACTGATACTCCAATTCCAATCTGTCCATAGCTGAGGGTTTCAGGAAGTGTGGAGGTCATTAACTTCCAGCCTGGAAGAATGAAAAATGGGCAGCCAAAGCAGGTTTCCCAGTTATGAAAAAACTCTCAGGAAAGCAAATGTAGAAGCTTGCAGTTGCACTGAAGTGGAAAGGAGGAGAAAATACAATGGGATATGGACCAGCAACCAATGAGCTCTGTTACAATGTACTAATACCACCTTCAAGAATTCTGTAAGAAAATATTTTGAGCTGGGGGAAACAATGACAGGAAAAGAAAAGAAAAGGAAAGAAAGAAAGAAAGCAAAGAGAACACTTCATAAGTTATCTCCCTTCTGCATGATTAAGTCTGTCTCCTGGGATCCCCACTCCACAGGGCTCAACTTTCCCACTGGTAGTCATCAATTCACCAGTGTTCTTGTCTGCTTTTCAGAGGGTAAAATTATTCACCCCACCGAAATATATGGTATTCCACTGTGTGTCTAAGCAATTTAATCTGACTGTGACACAAGAATTTCTGCAAGAAATAGGGGTGAAAAGATAAAAATATAAAATATGGGCCTACTGTTTAGCACAGGGAACTCTGCTCAATATTATGTGGCAGCCTGGATAGGAAGGGACTTTGGGGAAGAGTGGATACGGGTATATGTATAGTTTGATTCCTTTGCTGCCCATCTGAAACTATCTCAGCATTTTTAATTGGTTATACTTCAATATAACAAAAAAGTTAAAATATATATATATATATATATATATATATATATATATATATAAAATTACAACAAGGATAACAATAGTTACAGCTGAATTGCAACTGTCCTTGTTTGCCAATTTCAAATCTCATGTTGGAAACAGAGGGAAACATCAAAGCAGATCAAACAAGGAAGTTAAACGACCTGATAAGTCATTGACTTGAAACTCCTTCACAAATGGGACAGAAGGACAAGAAATGGGTTGTGCTAAAACACCTGTACCGCTGTCAAGATGAGGACGCCTTAGATCCAACCCTGAGATGAGCTAAGGAATGTTCTGCTCTGGCTTCTCTTGGACCTAAGTTAACCATCAAGACACCAGTTTGAAACCCACAGGGCTCAACCACAAAAGAGAAAGGGTAGATCTATAAAACAAACAGGGAGGTCCTGGAAGGGGATTGATTCCTGGAGTAACTGCACAGGCCTCTATGGCTGAGGTCACATCATACCTCCAACCCATCTCTTCCTTCAGGAGAATCAGAGAGGGCTTTGTTCCCAAAACCCATAATTGACAGCACTCACTAGAGGCTCAGGAACATCTTCTACCTAACAGCCATCACACTGTGTTTTCTTTAATAGACTTTCCCTTGAACAGCGTTCTGAGTTGGCTCATATTGGCAAAAGATTGATGAAATCTCATGCCATCACTGAGAAGTTTGGGGCTGGAAAAAGTAATGTTTTCTACTCTACTGGGAGACAAAGGTAGAAGGACCACAGTCTCCTGAGAAGACAGGTCCCAGAGGAAGGGAATAACTAGTAAGAACAGTCTCATAACACAGAGATCCTTCTGGAAGTGGTAAATAGATCCTCATGGATTCTCACTCTCTGGAGTCTTTGCTTGTAATTTTTGCATCCTTCAACAGGCGCAGAAAGATCTTTACCCAGTTTCTACTCCTTCACCCCTTGATGGTTTCTGTAGAGAAGACCAACTCTCCTCTCCAGGAAGACCAGACAGTCAGAGAAACTTCAGGTCTGGATAGTCTTCTTGTTCAAGAAAGGAGATGATATAATGTTTAGAGGAAAAATAAATATAGAAGAGTGAGAAAACTACTATCCTCTGAGTAAGGCTTCCTTTTACTTTGCTTCAGCTGTATATTATACAGCTAAAAATTCCTATGCATTACAGTGTGTCAGGCCCTAGACAAGGTTCCACATGTTTTATAATTCAGAGTCCTCAGTACCTTGGTGAAAGTGCTACTGTACCCATTTTACAGTTGGAAGAACTAGAAATAGTTTACATCCTCAACTCGTTACTCCAAATCTTTTGCTCTTCTATTATGCTTTAACTACCTACCACTTCTCAGAAATGAGAGTTTTTCTTGTTTTCAAAAGCATTGCAGAAATGGGACAGCTGTGACATCTCCTGACCAAACCAAATGAAACAGATGGATGTGCTGTTGTGAGAGTAGGGCATGATGCTTCTACCCCATTGTGCCTCTGTGGACTAACCCTGGGGGAAAAGCAACATTTCAGAGAAATATCTTTCCTTCATCTTATATATTACAGCTGAGAGTCTGGCTAATCTCGATTGGGTTTAACCCAACCTTTCCAAAATAACATGGAGGTGAGGGAGTAGTTTATCTTGCTTGGCTTTGTTAATAAACTCAGTCAAAACATCCTGCATACATAATACAACTTTGACACCACTGTATGCATATTCCCAATCCTTCTGCCACAGAACTTTCTGCAGCTAATTCAGGGGACTGCCCTGCCTCTCTGGACAGCTCCAGCTCCCCCTTGGTTCAGGTGAACAGGACAGCTCTTCTGTACAAAGGAGTGAAGTAATAAAAGGTGAGTAACAAATGATATGTCTTATTCAAAATGTCTTTTTTCACCCACTGACAATTTATAGTTAGGTTGAGCATGAAATGGTGGTGACACACAGAGAATCATTTTTTACACTTTTCTTATTTTCTAGGGCAGCTTTGTCAGACTCTCAAAGTAGGAGAATTGCCCTAAAGGGAATCACCTGGATATTTTTGCCTCATGTAAATGTGAAAAACTAATGGATTTTCTCATCTGAGAGATTAATGTAAATAAAATATCACCTCTAGATCTATAAAACCTTCATATCATGTGTACTTGTAGTATACTTGGAATAGGAGTAACATGTTATAATGAAAGGTTATTAAAAATTATATAACCCTACTCCCTTTTCACATAAAGAAAGCAAAGTTTATAGACAGTAGGAGACTCCACTAGAGCCACCAAGCAACTCTGTCACGATGCTAAACCTGGAATTTCCATCCTACCCTCCCTATCCCCTATTTTAACATCTACAGCTGGGGGCCATTATTATCTCTAGCAATACAGAGTAAGCCACCTGGGGTGGGACACGTTGTTTCAAATTGTACATTAGCTCCCGTTACTTCCTTTAAATGAATTCCTCTCATGTCCGGGCCAATACTCTCATAGTCTCAGGTCATTTGGAGCCCTTTCTTATTTATTTCCTAAAACTTCATCTCACAGGCTCTTTGAAGCTCAAAGAAAGTAATTGGTAGATATCTATATATTATCTACCTATATCCTCTATGTTGGTAACAGTGAGGACAATCATTTCTTTCAAAAAAAATCACAAATATATAGCATCTTCCTCATATTGTGCTGAGAACTAGGAATTAAAAATGACCATGGAGGACAACAAGAACAAAGACCCTGGGTCAGAAAAGTACTTGGCTATTTCTAGAAACTGAAAGAAGGCCAGTGTTATAATACTGAAGTACTGTGGGGAAGAGGGAAGCCGTGCATGCATGAGTATATGAGTGTCTGTGTGTGTAGAGACAGAGAGAGAAAGAGGCAAGTGGCTTTGGAAGCTCATCTTTTTTAAGCTAAAGCTGGCCCAAAGGTGCTGCCTGAGAAGACTAGGCTGATTCTAGCTGCCTCTAGTGGTCTCCTCCCTTTCTATAAGAATCTAATAAGATTCTTGCTGGACCAAGGAGCTTCTATTGTTCCACAGTAAAGTGATGATCATTGCTTTCCTATCCGTAAAAATGCATGGAACAGGAGTCAGCAAATTATAGCCAATGGTCCAGATCTGGCCTGCTGCCCATTTTTATATAGACAGTGAGCTAAGAATTCTTATATTTTGAATTTAAATTAAAAAATCAATAGAAGACTAACTTTCTGTTAGTCAGAAACAAGGTTAATATAACACATCAGAGTTACATTAAATTCAAACTTCAGAATCCTTTGCAAAAGAGAATGTGTGTTTCTATGTGTGTGTGTGTGTGTGTGTGTGTGTGTGTGTGTGTGTGTATGTATGTGTTTGAGAGATATAGTATGTATATGATTGATTAATACAGCCAAGAGATGAGGTTGGAGATGTTACAAGGGGTCATCTAATACTATGGTTTGAAGATTTTATTTTCAGTGCATTGGGAACTAACTGAAGTATGTGCACAAGAAAAGGGATTGATCTGATTTTCTTTTTTAAAGAGTACTCTGGCCATGACAGGGATAACACACTATCTAGAGGCAAGGATGGAAACAGGAAGCCAGTGAGGACAGTATCACAGTGGAAGAAAAGATGATAGCTTAAACAATAAAGTGTTAGACATGAGAAAAACTAACAATAATTTCTGATGAATTCAATGTGAGGGTTAAATAATGGAGAAAAAACTACACTGACATAAATTTCACCAAAAAAATTATTCAACATTCAATTGAAGAGGTCAATTATGTGATTGCTGAGCAGATGCTTACTCCTAAAATGAAATTCCAGGAACACCAGCAAAGCAAACCTGGTCAAAAATACTTAACAATTGTTTTTAATTGATCATAATACTTTCCTCTGAATTGGTACAAGAATTATAGACTTACACTTTTTTTTTTGCGCAGACACAGACTTTGTTAGGACATTTCATAATAAGCATAAGCCTGCAGTGTAATGTACAGCAAAGGATTTTGGCAAAGTTAGGATTAATCCAGGCTGGCAAATCTAGATTTATCTTTAGATTCTAAAATACTTAGAACTCATTAAGGACCTTTTCACATAGCAGAATTATTCTTTTGCATCCTTAACTTTATTCTTTACTAATCAGTGGGCTCAAGCAACTAATACAGCTTTGTAAATACACTAAAAAAGCCAGGGTAAGAAGCAAAAAAAGGGTAAATGATTACTGTCATTGATCATGAGTGAAACTGGTACAGAGTGACTTAAAAGTCACTCAGATATTATAGTCTTCTGCTGTCTTCCTTCAACTCTCCTTTATAAAAAAAAATAAATGTGTGGTCTCAGAAATTTACTGGGCCCCTAGAAAAATGACTTTACAAGCAGAAGAGAAAAAGACAGTAAATGGAATTGCATGGTATAGGTACCAGAAGCTATACACTCTTCCCCTCACCAAATAGAGTCCATTAAATCCTATTCCAGTCCAGTTTTATACTCTAAAAGACAATCTGGCAGATCTGCAAGACTTTTATTGACCCCAAGCATCCCTCATGCAATAGGAATCAGGGAATCCTGTTTAAAATGACCCAGAAAGGGTTTTTAAAGAAAATGTATTGTATTATAATCTCTCCCACAGCCTTCTTCCCCTGCCTCCACCCAACACAATTGTATTCCTCCTCCAACACATCATGTAAGCAGCCATACCTTTACAGGAGAAGGGATGACACCTTGCTGCCACCACCTTTTGCTCCTGATCCTGGAGGTTTCTCAGAAATTGAATATTTCTGGTAGGAAATTATTAGACTTCTTGAGTCCTTGTGTCAAATTTCAAAAAGCAAAATATGGATTTACAATAGAACAAGGAGTAGGGAACATAGATTTTCTTTATGTTGCACATTTATATGTTATCTTACAGGGCTCTGATTGATTTCAAGATCAATGTGGAAGATTATTTAACAAAAATATTCTCATTTAGAACAAGAGAAAAAGACATGTTGCAGATATGCAAACTTTAAGAGCTACTCTGCCTTGAGATGCTCCAAGTAGTTACTGAAGGATAAGCAAAATTTTAGTTCTGAATCCTTACAAATCCACTGCTATTAGAATATTTAGAATTCCATGTTATCAGTAATATTCATAGCTCATATCATTTGAGATAGAAATATATCAATAACTGCAGCTTGGAAAATTTCATATATCTGTTCCAGGTAAGTACAGACCTGTTTCACATGCTCTGTTAATAATTCTTATACATTGGTCCACCGTGAATGACTAGGATTGCCTTTTTAACACAATAGAAATCAAGACTAATTTCCTCTAGTTGATCTGATGATTGCAATCTGATTATTACAGATGATTAGTGTAAAACATTGTGAAATTAAGAAGCTAAATCATTTAATTTGAAATAAAGGCTGCTTCAAAAGTCACATAAAAGAAGTAATTAAAAAATTCCATTAATTTAAGTTACATGGCAACATAGGTCTGTACTTACCTGGAACAGAGATATGAAATTTTCCAAGCTACAGTTATTGATAAATTTCTATCCCAATGATATGAGCTATGAATATTGTTGATAATATGGAATTCTAAACATTCTAGTAGCAGTGGATTTGTAAGGATTCAAAACTAAAATTTTGTTTATCCTCCAGTAACTACTTGGACTATCTCAAGGCAGAATAGCTTTTAAAGTTAGTATATCTGTAACATGTCTTTTCCTGTTGTTCTAAAGAAAGCTGAGTACCGAAAAATTGATGCTTTTGAACTGTGGTGTTGAAGAAGACTCTTGAGAGTCCTTCGGACTGCAAGTGGTGTTGGAGAAGAGTCTTGAGAGTCCCTTGGACTGCAAGGAGATCCAACCAGTCCATTCTAAAGGAGATCAGTCCTGGGTGCTCATTGGAGGGACTGATGCTGAAGCTGAAACTCCAGTACTTTGGCCACCTCATGCGACAAGTTGACTCATTGGAAAAGACCCTAATGCTGGGAGGGATTGGGGACAGGAGGAGAAAGGGACAACAGAGGATGAGATGGCTGGATGGCATCACTGATTCGATGGGCATGAGTCTGAGTAAACTCCAGGAGTTAGTGATGGACAGGGAGGCCTGGCGTGCTGCGATTCACGGGGTGGCAAAGAGTCAGACACGACTGAGCGACTGAACTGAACTGAAATGAGAATACTTTTGTTAAATAATCTTGCACATTGATCTTGAAATCAATCAGAACCTTGTAGGATAATGTATAAATGTGCAACATAGTTTGATTCAACTTCTGGCACAACTGCAATGATGTCACCTCTTTGAAAAGTGGAAGAAATCCATTCCATTTTTGTGACAATAGATCAGTAGGTTGGTTGGTAGATAGATAGATAGATAGATAGATAGATAGATAGATAGATAGATAGATAGATCTATTAAATGTAATATTTGTATGCATGCATGCTAAGTCACTTCAGTCCTGTCTGACTCTTTGTGACCCTATGAACTGTAGCCCACCAGGCTCCTCTATCCGTGGGGATTCTCCAGGCAAGAATGCTGGAGTGGATTGCCATGCCCTCCACCAGGGGATCTTCTTGATCCTAGGATCGAACCATTGTCTCTTATGTCTCCTGCTTTGGCAGACGGGTTCTTTACCACTAGCGCCACCTGGGAGCCCTAAAGGTAATATACTTATATGTATATTCTCTATTAAGTCAATATAATCTTCAAATACTGCTACAGCCCTTTCCTAGAAGGGCTTATCTATTCTGACCAGAAATTTTCTGGAATCCAGGATGAAAATATGAATGAGAATAAAGAGGAAATCCAGGTCAATATTTCATCTCTCAAGAAAAATTATTGATATGCAAGTCCTTATGGGCTTCCCAAGTGGCACTAGTGTTAAAGAACCTGCCTGTCAATGCAGGAGACATAAAAGATGTGGGTTCGATCCCTGGGTTGGGACGATCCCCTGGAGGAGGGCATGGCAACCCATTCTAGTATTCTTGCCTAGAGAATCCCATGGACAGAGGCACCTGGTGGGCTACAGCCCCTAGGGTTGCAAAGAGTTGATAAAGTGACTTAGCACTCAGGCATGCAAGTCCTTATATCTTTCCCAAGAAGATTTAAGTATAAATCTGGGTCCTCATGTCACTATACAAACTCATTTGATATTTGCTGGTCCTTTCCACAGCTCCCAGATCCATGAAAATCTCCAACACTCCCAACACCTCCAGCACCATCACTGGCTTCATCCTCCTGGGCTTCCCTTGCCCCAGGGAGGGGCAGATTCTCCTCTTTGTGCTCTTCTCTGCTGTCTACCTCCTGACCCTCATGGGCAACGGTTCTATCATCTGTGCTGTGCGCTGGGATCAGAGACTCCACACCCCCATGTACATCCTGCTCGCCAACTTCTCCTTCCTGGAGATCTGGTATGTCACCTCCACTGTCCCCAACATGTTGGCCAACTTCCTCTCTGACACCAAGCTCATCTCCTTCTCTGGGTGCCTTCTCCAGTTCTACTTTTTCTTCTCCTTGGGTTCTACAGAAAGCTTTTTCTTGGCTATTATGGCATTTGATCGATATCTTGCCATCTGCCAACCTCTACATTACCCCACCCTCATGACTGGACGTCTCTGCACCAATCTTGTGATCAGCTGCTGGGTACTTGGTTTTCTCTGGTTTTTGATTCCTGTCATCATCATCTCCCAAATGTCCTTCTGTGGATCCAGGGTCATTGATCATTTCCTGTGTGACCCAGGTCCTCTTCTAGCACTCACCTGTGAAAAAGCTCCTGTGATGGAGCTTGTCTTCTCCACTCTCAGCCCTATTCCCCTCATCATTCTCTTTCTCTTCATCATGGGGTCCTATGCTTTGGTCATAAAAGCTGTATTGAAAGTTCCTTCAGCAGCTGGACAAAGGAAGGCTTTCTCGACCTGCGGGTCTCATCTGACTGTGGTTTCACTGTTCTATGGTTCAGTAGTGGTCATGTATGGGAGCCCAGCATCTGAACATGGTGCCAGAATGCAGGTGACTGTGACTCTGTTTTATTCTGTTGTCACCCCACTTCTTAATCCAATAATATATAGTCTTAGGAACAAAGATATGAAAAAGGCCCTGAAGAAATTTCTGAGACTATAAAAACTATTAACCAAGAAGACTCGTTAGCAAGTAGAGCTCCCAAATTTTTATTTACTAATTTGCAAAAGTTTATAAATATTCTATTTAACTTATTTTCAGGTTAAAAACAACATTATTCAGAAAATTTTTCATTCTAGCATTGACAAAAACTTCAGTATCTTATGAGCATGTTATCTGTTGATGTTTTCTTCTCTTGGTTCTTGACCATTTGTCCTCTTTCTTCATATGCTTCCATATTTTTAATTGAATGCTGCACATTATATTTTGACCTTGTAAAGACAATGGATACAGTAATGCAACAAAGGTTAAATTTTCCTCAAGTAGCAGATAGAGTAAAAACAGATCAATTTGATCCCATTTAAGGATTCATGTTGTAAAAATAGCTTTAACCACTTTTGCTCTTATTTCTGGGATGTGACCAACCCTTACTCAGGAATATGACCTTTCTGAGATCTCAGCTGCAAACCTGGACTGTTTTTATCATACCTCCACCTTAGCAATCCCTGAATTCCTATTTTTGTACTCTGAAAACCACGACTCCTAAAACATCTGCTCAGCTCTTTAAACTCCCAATTTCTGCTTTCTGCTAAATTTTTTTTGAAATTTCATTTTGTATATGAATGGCTGGTTGAAAAATCAAAAATGCCTTGAAAGGAGATTATATTACCCTTTGATCCTCCTTCTCTGTGGTTCTCCTTTTCCAGAATTTGTTTCTCAAACCCCAAGTGCCTTACTGGCCATAAGCACCAAACTTTTATCTCCTCAGTTCAGTCTGAGGAGAAGCTAC
This sequence comes from Muntiacus reevesi, assembly GCF_963930625.1. Classification (NCBI taxonomy): domain Eukaryota; kingdom Metazoa; phylum Chordata; class Mammalia; order Artiodactyla; family Cervidae; genus Muntiacus; species Muntiacus reevesi. The sequence goes on along the minus strand of NC_089255.1, from coordinate 26,039,168 downwards.
TGCTTTTTGCTGAGACAGTATTCTTCCTTCACCCCAGTCTTGCCCATATGCCTTTCTATCAACATATTCCTGCCCTACTGATTGCTATTCCTCAGGAGAAAACCCCCAAGGTGAATGTGAAACTCATCTCCTTGTTCCTCCCTTCTTAGAGTTGTATCCCCTGAAGTCTTTTCTGTGTTAACTGCTTTCTAGTGCCTTAGAATGTTCCTTTTATCTATTTTGTCAAGGTTTTATAGTTATTTTTAGTGGAATGGTTAGTTTAATGCAAGCTGTTTAGTCATGACCATAGTCAGAGATTCTTATGTTTTATATCCAAATTCCAGACATTCTCACTACTATTCTCGCTTTCAGAATATGATCTTATATCATAAATATGCAAAAACCCACAAAACAAAGAACAGTGAATACAGAGGCTGATATAAACACAAATCTAGGAAGTAGATCTGCTTTTTTTCAATGCAAGAAGCTCCCGATTCCTGAAGGGAGTAGGGTGGGGAAGGGGAGTTTACTTACAGTAAAACATGAAAAAGCAGAACCACAGAGAAAAGATTTAGGCCATTTTTTCATTGCTGTATAGTTGATTTGCAATCTTATATCAGTTTCAGGTATACAGCATAGTAATTCAGTATTTTTATAGACTACACTATAAAACTACTGCACATTTCACTCATTGTTCAAACTACTGCACAATTGCACTCATTTCACATGCTAGCAGAGTAATGCTCAAAATTCTTCAAGCAAGACTTCAATAGTCCATGAGTTGAGAATTTCCAGATGTTCAAGCTGGACTTAGAAAAGGCAGAGGAACTAGAGATCAAATTGACAACATCCACTGGATCATAGAAAAAGCAAGAAAAGTCCAGAAGAACACCTACTTCTGCTTCATTGACTACATCCAAACCTTTGACTGTGTGGATCACAACAAGCTGTGGAAAATTCTTAAAGAGATGGGAATACCAGATGACCTGACCTGCCTCCTGCAAAACCTGCATGCAGGTCAAGAAGCAACAGTTAGAACTGGATATGAAATGGACTGGTTCCAAATTGGGAAAGGAATACATCAAGGCCTATATTGTCACCCTGCTTAATTAAATTATGTGAGAGTATATCATGTGAAATACTGGGCTGGATGAAGCACAAGCTGGAATCAAGATTGCCAGGAGAAATATCAATAACCTCAGATATGCAGATAACACCACCCTTATGGCAGACAGCAAAAGGGAACTGAGGAGCCTCTTGATGAAAGTAAAAGAGGAGAGTGAAAAAGATGGCTTAAAAGTCAACATTCGAAAAATGAAGATCATGGCATCTGGTCCCATCACTTCATGGCAAATAGATGGGGAAACAGGGAAAGACTTTATTTTCTTGGGCTCCAAAATCACTGAAGTTGGTGACTGCAGCCATGAAATTAAAGGATGCTTGTTCTTTGGAAGAAAAGCCATGACAAACCTGGACAGCATATTAAAAAGCAGAGACATTACTTTACCAACAAAAGTCCAGATAGTCAAAGCTATGATTTTTCCAGTAGTCTTGTATGGATGTGACAGTTGGACTATAAAGAAGGCTGAGCACTGAAGAACTGATGTGTTTTGAACTATGCTGTTGAAGAAGATTCTTGAGAGTCCCTTGGACTGCAAGGAGATCAAACCAGTCAGTCCTAAAGGAAATCGATCCTGACTATTCATTGGAAGGAACGAGGCTGAGGTTGAAACTCCAACACTTTAGTCATCTGATGCAAAGAGCTGATTTATTAGGAAAGACCTTGATGCTGGGAAAGATTGAAGACAAGAGGAGAAAGGGACAACAGAGGATGAGATAGCTGGATGACATCACTGACACAATGGACATGAGTTTTAGCAAGTTCCGGGAGATGGTGAAGGACAGGGAGGCCTGGCGTGCTGCAGTCCATGGGGTCTCAAGGAGTCAGACACGACTGAGCAACTGAACAACAACACAGATTACACTCCAGTACAGGTTAATACACAATAATGGTGATAATAATACTTGTACCAAAAGCACAAGCAACAAAAGAAAAAAATCAATAAATGGGACAACATAAAATTCAAAACTTTCTGCAAAACAAAAGAAACAATTAACAAAATGAGAAAACACCTTACTGAATGGAAGAAAATACTTCAAACCATGTAACAGATAAGGGGTTAATATTCAAATAAAGAATTCAGTCACCTCAACAATAAAAAATAGACAACTTGATTAAAAATGGGCGAGACATGAATAAATGTTTTTCTAATTATGTCATACAGTTGGCCAATAGGACATGAAAAGATGTTCAGCTTAGATAATCCTCAGAGAAATGCAAATCAAAACCACAGTGACATGTCACCTCACACTGGTCAGAATGGCTATCATCAGAAAGATAACAAATAATCAGTGTTGGCCAGGACATGGGAACAATTCTACACTGTTGGTAGGAATATAAACTGGTGCAGCCACTATAGGAAACAGTATGGAGGGAGTCTCAAAAACTAAAAATAGAACTACCATATGATCTTGCAATTCTACTACTGGGTGCTTATCTGAAGAAAATGAAAACACTAATTCAAAAGATAAATCCACCCAAATGTTCTTAGCAGCAATTTATTTACATGAGCCATGATATGGTAGTAACCTAAGTGTTTATCAGCAGATGAATGAATAAAGAAGATATGGGGGGGGGGGGTGTGTATATATATATATACAAAGGAATGCTATTTAGCTAAAAATAGAATGAAATTTTGTCATTTATAACAACATAGATGGACCTGGAGGATATTATGCGTAATAACTCAGAGAAAGACAATTACTGAGTATTATCATATATATCTGGAATCCAAAAACTAAAACAAATGAATAAATATTTTGAATGAATATAACAAAACAGAAGCACATTCATGCGTTTGGAGAACAAACTAGTGGTTACCAGTGAGGTGAGGGAAGGGGGAGGGTATTAATAGGTACAAACTGCTATGTATAAAATAAGCCACAAGAATACATTGTACAGCACAAGGAGTGTAGCCAATATTTTATAACAACTTTATATGGAGTAAATTATATTCAAAATACTCAATCATGATGATGTATACCTGAAACTGATATTATATTATAAATCAACAGTATATCAACTTTAAAAAATGGGATGGGAAGGGGAAAAAAAGAAAATGACTTGGTTCTCATAGCCAGAACCAGAAAAAAAAATAGCTGGATCTTTTCTTAATATACAATAAATGCTTATTATTATAATTATCAAGCAAGAGAAAAAGTATAAAAATATTTAAAATTAAAAGTTATCTAAACCTATCACCCTCAGTTAAACACCATTGATATTTAAGTGAACAATCTTTCATGTATTATTTTATACACATACACACACTCATATAAGTTGATTTTATGCAAGTGGGATATTGTACATGCTGTTTTTAAGACAGACTCCTTTATTTTTTTTCCTTACCACTCCCTACTACCATCATTTCACCCACAATATAGTTTCACACATCCCATCTCTACTAGATCAACAGTAATAACAACCTAGTATGTATGCTTCATACTATTATCCAAGATCCTAATTATATAAAAATATTTAATTATATATAAGGATTTTTTCATTATCTTTCAAAAATAAAATCATTATTATATAGGTTTCTGTACAAAGTGCTTTTACATTTAGCCTTATAATATGCAATTATCTCCAAGTTTGATACCTGGGTCAGAAAGATCCCCTAGGGAAGGAAATGGCAACCCACTCCAATATTCTTACCTGGGAAGTCCCAAGCAGAGAAGAGTCTGGTGAGCTACAGTCCATGGGCTCACAAAGTAGTCAGACATGACTTAGTGGCTAAACAACAACAACATTAAGTATACCAAATATGTTCATTTTGTATAGTAGACTGCTGCCGCTGCAGCATCGCTTCAGTTGTGTCCGACTCTGTGCGACCCCATAGACGGCAGCCCACCAGGCTCCCCCGTCCCTGGGATTCTCCAGGCAAGAATATTAGAGTGGGTTGCCATTTCCTTCTCCAAAGTGAAAAGTGAAAGTGAAGTCGCTCAGTCGTCTCCGACTTCGCGACCCCATGGACTGCAGCCCACCAGGCTCCTCCATCCATGGGATTTTCCAGGCAAGAGTACTGGAGTGGGGTGCCATTGCCTTCTCCGATAGTAGACTAGAGATATATAACTAATAAAACCAGTCTTCCACAGGACACTTCTATAGGAAGAACTATTCATGACCTTTGGTTAATATTCATTCCATAAAAGAGTTGACTGAGAACAAGTTTCATATTCTTACTGAAAAGGTTTTCATTGAGGAAATTTAAGATTAGAGTCTTTATAGAGGAATCATGATAATCAGGTAAATTATTGTCTGCATTTCTACTAAATGCAGCTAACTCGCAATGTGCCTTAAATGAACTTCCACTTCAGCCATTCAAGAACTGTACAACCTCAAGTAGACATCAGTATCTTTTTACAAATGAGGTAACCAAGCCTTGATCGAGTAAGTTGCCCAAACAGTTAAGAGTGTTGGAACCAGGTTGAATTAAAGAACTATGACTCCAGAACCCAAACTGTAAGCTGTTATGCTATGGTGTCTCCTGATGTTAGGTTATCATATGTAAGCTTCCAAGTTAAGCTTTTTATATACACTATCTTTTTTAGTCTTCATTATGACATTATATGAGCCATTACTATTTCGCCTGTTTTACAGAATAGAAAACTAAGGTCTGGAGAGAACAGATAACAATTTGCCAGTAATGCAGTCTAATAACAACTTAGAAAGCAGGCATTCAACCAAGTCTCTCTGAGTCCAAAACTCATATTCTTCATCATTATTAATTTGTTGTAAGAGAGTTTTACACATATACACATATGTTATTGAGTGAAAGTGGGGGAAATTCCCCTTGTACCTCTAAAGCTGAATAATATCCAGCTATTAGGAAGAGTTTATGGGAAAAGGCTGATAAGAACTTAGTGAATAAGTAATAGTTGTTGTTTAGTCGCTAAGCTGTGTCCAACTCTTTGCAACCCCATGGACTGTAGCCCTCCAGGCTCCATGTCCATGGGATTTCCCAGGCAAGAATACTGGGGTGGGTTGCCATTTCCTTCTACAGGGAATTGTCCTGCATTGGCAGGCTGATTCTTTCCTGCTGAGTCACAAATAAGAAGTGTTTATGGGGAATGGCTGATAAGAACTTAGTGAATTAGTATAGTATAATATTGTAAATACAACACATGTGCAGAAAAGTTAAATCCAGTCTTCAGAAAACAATACAAAAAAGTATAAAAATACTTTAAATGGCAATCTTTGAGTAGTAATGTGGAGGTCTTTTTTTCTATTTTGTTTTTTTTCCCCCAATTTTATGCTTTATTGTCCAATGCTGCAATATTAAGTATTGAATGCCCATGACTTAACGATAGTTTGACCTGTGATTTTTCAACTTTTCAACTGCATGAAAGCAATATTCATTTAGTAGATACCATACTTGGAATTTTTAATTATGATCTTTTCCCAAGCTAGTGATACACGGTAAGATACTGTGTCATGATGCTGGGCATCAGCAGCATATCACAGCTCCCAGTCAGGCACGTAATCACAAGGGTAAATAACCATGCTGTACTGATACAACCATTCTGTTTTTTCACATTTAATACAGGAAGAAAATTCTTGAAATTTATATGGAAACACAAAAGACCATGAGTAGCCAAAGCAATCTTGAGAAAGAATAACGGAGCTGGAGGAATCAGACTTCTTGACTTCAGACAGGAGTACAAAGCTACAGTAACCAAGACAGTATGGTGTTGGTATAAAAATAGAAATATAGGTCAATGGAACAGGATAGAAAGCTCAGAAATAAACCCACACACCTATGGTCATTAATCTATGACAAAGGACAAATGACTAGTGGAGGAAGGACATTCTCATCAATAAATGGTGCTGGGGAAACTGGACAGCTACATGTAAAAAAAAAAATGAAATTAGAACATTGTTTAACATAGAGAAAAATAAATTCAAATGGATTAAAGACCTAAATGTAAGACCAAATACTGTAAAACTCTTACAGTATAACGTAGCAGAATACTCTGACACAAAATGCAGGATATCTTTTTCACACCGTCTCCCAGAGTAATGAGAATGAAAACAAAAATAAACGAATGGGACCCAATTAAACTCAAAAGCTTTTGCACAGCAACAGAAATCATAAACAAACTAAAAAAAAAACACAGAATAGGAGAAAATATTTGCAAATGATGCCAACAACAAAGAATTAGTCACCAAAGTTTAAAAGCAACTCATGCAGTTCAATATCATGAAAAAAAACACCAATAAAAAATGGGCAGAGGACATAAATGGATAGATATCTCTACAAAAAAAAGACACACAAAAGGCCAAGAAGCACATGAAAAGATACTCAACATTGCTAGTTATTAGAGAAATTTAAATCAAAACTATGATGAGATGTTACCTCATATCAGTCAGTAGGCCATCACCACCAAAAATCCAAAAAGAACATATGCTGAAGGAGATGCAGAAAATAGAGAACTCTCCTACACTGTTGGTGGAATGTAAACTGGTACAGCCATTATGGAGAACAATATGGAGGTTCCTTTAAAACTAAAAATAGAGCTATCATATGATCCAGTAATTCCACTCCTGGACATATATCCAGAGAAAAATATGGCTCAAAATGATACTTGTACACCAATGTTCATTACAGTGCTGCTTACAATAGCCAAGACATGGGAGCAACCTAAGTGTCTATCGACAGATGAATGGATAAAGCAGACATGACACGCATATACAATGGAATATTACTCAGTCATTAAAAAGAAGGAACCAATGCCATCTGAAGCAACATGGATAAATCTGAAGATTAGCATAGTAAGTGAAGTAAGTCTTACAGAGAAAGACAAATATCACATGATATTGCTTATGTGTGAAAATTTTTTTTATGATACAAATGAACTTATTTATAAAAAAGAAACAGATTCACAGACCTGGAGAATGAACTTACGATTACCAGGGCAGAAGGGTGGCAGGCAGGGATAAGCTAGGTGTTTGGGGTTGACATGTACACACTGCTATATTTAAAATAGATAACCAACAAGGACCTACTGAATAGCACAGGAAACTCAATATTCTGCAATAACCTATATGGGAAAAGAATTTTTAAAAGAACAGTTACATGTAGAACTGAATCACTTTGCTGTATATTTGAACTAACATAACATCATTAACCAACTATGTTTCAATATAAAATAAAAATTAAAAAAATAATTTTGTGAGAAACTGTCTCAGCTGAGGGGCAAAATGACAGGAAAGATTTTAAAAAATAAGGCAAAGAGAACATTTAGTAAGTTAGCTCTCTACTTCTGCATGAATAAATAATCTCCTGGGATCCTCACTTCACAGGGCTTAACTCTTACACTAGTTCTTGAATGCTTTTCAGAGGGTAAGATTATTCACCCAACAAAAATATACGGTCTTCCACTGTGTGTCTAAGCAATTTGATGTGACTGTTGATACAAGGACTTCTACAGGAAATAGTGGGGGAAAGGTAAAAATATAAAAATTTATCAACAGTGGTAACAATAGCAATAGGTTAAGGCTCCAGTGAAAGAGTTTTTATTTGGCAATTTTTAATCTCATGTTGTGGACAGAGGGAAACAACAAAGTTGTCCAAACAAGAAAGTGAAATGACCTGATAAGTCTTTGACATGAAAATCCTTCACAAATTGGAGAGAAAGGGACAAGAAGTGGATTGTGCTAAGACATCTGCACTTCCATCAAGATGAGGAAGCTTAGATCCAACTCCATGATGCGACCCCTGAGTAGAGCTAAGGAATGTTCTGCTCTGGCCTCTCTCAGACCTGGCAAGTGGATGCTCAAAACATCTGCTTGACACTCACAGGGTTCAAGCACAAATGAGAAAGGACAGATCTATAAAACAACCAGGGAGGCCCTGGAAGGGGACAGATTCCTGGGGCAGCTAGCTGCACAGCCCTCTATGGCTGAGGTCACATCGTACCTTCAGCCCATCTATCTCTGCTTTCCGGAAAATCAAAGGAGGCTCTGTTTCCAAAACTCATAATTGATAGCATTCACTAGAGGCCCAGGAATAGTTTCTTACATCATAGCCACCACACTGTGTTATTTTTATAGACTTTCCTTTAACGCCCGATAGGCAATCTGAGTTGTCTTATACATTGATGAAACCTCTTGTCATCCCTGAGAATTTGGGGGCTTTAAAAAGTAACATTTTCCACTCTACTGGGAGTCAGAGGTAAAATAGAAGATCAGAGTCTCCAGAGAAGGCAGGCCCCAGAGGAAGGGAATAACTAGTAAAGAACATTGTCCTAACACAGACCTTCTTCCGGAAGTGGTAAATTGATCTTCATGGATCCTCACTCCCTGGAGTCTCTGCTTAGAATCTCTCTATCCTCCAGCAAACACAGAAAGGATTGTCACCTTATTTCTACTCCTTCACTCCTTGATGGTTTCTGTAGAGAAGACCAACCTTCCTCTTCAGAAAGACCAGACATTCAGAGAAACTTCAGGTCTGGATTGCCCTCTTTGTCCATTTGCTTAGAAGAGAAAGTAAATAATAAAAAGTTAGAAAAACTACTGCCCTCTAAATAAGAGTTCTTTTACTCTGCTTTACTATATATATTAGATTGGCCAAAAAGTTCATCCAGGTTTTTCATGTTATATCTTGTGTTTGTGTGTGTGTGTGTGTGTGCACGTGCACACGCGTATGCACACTCAGTTGTGTCTGACTCTTTGCGTCCCTATGGACTGTAGCCTGCCAGGCTCCTCTGCGCAAGAGTTTCTCCAGACAAGAATACTGGAGTGGGCTCACACTCCTTTCTCCAGGGTATCTTCCCGATCCAAGGATTAAAACTCAGATCTCCTGCATTGCATGGGACAGGTGAGCTATCTCCTGACCAAACTAAATGAAGTAGATGGATGTGCTATTGCGAGAGCAGGCCAATAATGCTTCCACCCCATTGTGCCTTCTTAAAATAGCTCTGAGGAAAAAGTAGAATATCAGAGATATGTCCTTCCTTCATTTTATATAATATAGCTGATGACCTGACTATTCAAGACTGAGTTTAACCCAACCTTTCCAAGATATAATGCAGGTGAGTACGTAGTTTTTCTTGTTTGGCTTTGTTAAGGACTCAGTCCAAACATCCTGTATACATCACACAGCTTTGACACCACTATTTGCATATTCCCACTCTTTCTGCCACACCACTTTCTGCAACTAATCCAGAGGACACTTCCTGCTTCTCTGGACAGCTCCAGCATCCCCTTTGTGCCAGGTGAAACCACAGCTACCCTGTACAAAGGAGGAAATTAATTAACGGTAAGGAACAAACAATAAAATCTTGTTAGAAATATCTTTTTTTTTCATCCATAGTCAATTTAGTTAGGTTGAGCCTGAAATGTTGATGACACACACAGAATCATTTTTCACATCTTTCTTATTTTCTAGGGCATATTGTCAAACTCTCAAAGTAAAACTGCCCTGAGAGGGAACTGGCCTGGATCTTTTCCCTTCTTGTAGAAGTGAAAATCTATCCAGCTGTTTTTCTCATGTAAAAGATAAATGTAACTACAATATCACTTCTAGATCTTACAGATCTCACAGCCTTGATATCATGTGTACTTGCAGTATACTTGGAATAGGAGTAAGCATGCTATAATGAAAAGTAATTAAAAATCATACAGTACTATTCCTTTCTCATATAAAGACAAGAAAGCTAAAAAGACAGAGTTGTGGTTGCCAAGGGGGAAGAGGGAGAAAGAGGGATGGGCAGGATGCTTGGGGTTAGTAGATACAAACTATTACATTTAGAATGGGTAAACAATATGGAACAAATTTTTCAAGCAATGGTCCTATTGGGAACTATATCCAATCTCCTGTGATAAACCATAATGGGAAAGAATATTAAAGAGAACATATATATGTGTATAACTGAGTGAATTGCTATACAGCAGAAATTAGCACAACACTGTAAATCAATTATACTTCAATTAAAAAGAGAATAAAAAATTTAAAAATTAAGAAAACAAAGTTTATAGACAATAGAAGACCCCACTAGAGCCAACAAGCTACTTTGCTATGAGGCTGAACCTAGAATTTCCATCCCATCTAACTCCTGTCCTACTTTAGCATTCACAACTGGGGGACCATAACTACCTCCAGAAACAGGGAGTAAGCCACATGTGATGGGACATATTCTTCCACACAGAACATTAGCTTCCATCACTTCTTTGAATGGATTCATCTCAAGTCTGGGCCAGCACTCTCCTCACCTTGATCATTTGGAGCCTTTCCTGTATAATTCATTTCCTAAGATTTCATCTCACAAGCTATTTGAAGCTCAAATGAAGTAATTGGTAAATATTTCTATATTATCTATTTTCTCTACATTGTTCACAATGTAGACAATCATTTCTTTTTTAAAAAAAATAGTTTACAAAGTACATACCCTCTTCCTCATAGTGTGCTGAGCAGTAGGAATTAAGAGTGACCATGAAGGCCAACAAGAACAAAGACCCTTAGCCAGGAAAGTACTTGGTTTTTCTAGAAACTGAAAGAAGGCCAATGTTATATTACTGAAGTATTGTGTGGAGGAAGGAAGCGGTGCATGCGTGAGTGTGTGTGTGTGTTTAAGGAAACAAAAAGAGAAAGGCAATCCTGATGACTTTGGAAACTGAATTTTTGTAATTAAGCTGAAAACTGGTCCAAAACATCTGTGAGCGCAGAACAGGCTAGTTCCAGCTGCCCTCTAGAGGTCTCCTCCATTTCTTTTTTTTTTTTTTTTTTCATTTATTTATATTAGTTGGAGGTTATTACTTTACAGGTCACATGATGGACCAAAGAGTTTCCATTGTTCTACAGTAAAATGAATGTCTTTGCTCTCCTGTCTCTATAAATGTATTGACCAGGGCTCAGCAAATTATGGCAATAGGTCAAATATGGCATGCTTTTGTATAGCCAGTGAGCTAAGAATTTTTACTGTTTAATTTAAATTTAAAAATCCATAGAAGACAAATGTTCTGTAATACATCAAAGTTACAGGGAATTCAAATTTCTGTGGACATAAATAAAGTTTTATCAGAACACAGCCATGTGTATTCATTTAGGTATTGTGTCTATGGCTACTTTCATACAACAGTAGAAATGAATACTTATAATAAAGACTATATGGCCTACAAGACTAAAATAGCTAAGAAAATATTTGCTGACCCCTGGCGCAGAGTATCTCAAAGTGAGACCCTCTCTACTGTTATGCCGCCTAGCACAGGTATTAAAGTCCAAACACACGTAGCTTGCGACAGGATCAGTAGAGTACAGGGCATGGAATACATCCTGCTACCCCACTGTTGAACCCTGTTTTATATTTGCACTGTTTATGTGAGTAGAGGGTGTGTATATCTCCCTTACACACAGAGTGTGTGCTTCTGTGTGTATGCGTGTGCATGAGAGACACAGAAAAAGTATTTTGACTAACAGAATCATGAAGAGAGTTTGGAGATATGAATAAGGGTCAATTCAAAGACCCTAGTTTGAAAATTTGCTTGATCCTAAGTGCATTGGGAAGCTATTTGAAATCTGTGGGATCTGATTTTCTTTTTTTTTTTTTTAAGAGTCACTCTGGCCATGGTGTGGATCACAAATTGTAGAGAGACACGGATAAGATACAAGAAACCCAGTTAGGACAGTATCACGGTGGTCCAGTGAAGAAAAGATGATGATGGCTTGAATTAGAGAGAGGTGAATGGACATGAGACTTATTTTAGAGACAGACTAACAGAAATTGCTGATGAATTAGATGTGAGGGTAAAGGAAAGGGAAGAAATACTACACTGAAATATTTCATCACAAATAAATAAATAAAAACAGTTCTTAAATATTTAATCTGAAGGGTCATTTATTAGAGTAAGTAGATGTTTACCCCTAAATGAAATTTCAGGACAGAACAATCTGCTCAAAAATACCTAAGCATTATAACTAACAATTGCTTTTAATTGACCATAAAAAAGCTACCTTCCTCTGAATTAGTACTGGACTTACAATCATTTTTAGAAACCATAAAGGACCTTTACACACAGCAGAATTATTCTTTTCTGTCCCTATTTTTCTGAGAAACTAGATAGGCGGTAGGATGGTAGATAGCTAGGTAGGTAGATAGAGTGTCAGACAGATTCTCCATTAAGAATAAATTCTAATGTTCAAATACCTCTACCACATTTCCCTTCAAGAGTTTACCATTCTGATTAAATATTTTCTTAAATCCATGATGAAAATGTGAATGAGAATAGTTAACCCAGTTTACAATGGAAAAAAATAGCTATTAATATATAAATCTCTCTTTACTTTTCCAAGATGATTTAAATGTAAATTTGGGTCCTCATATCTCTATACAAACTCATTTGATATTTGCTGGTCCTTTCCACAGCTCCCAGATCCATGAAAATCTCCAACACTCCCAACACCTCCAGCGCCATCACTGGCTTCATTCTCCTGGGCTTCCCTTGCCCCAGGGAGGGGCAGATTCTCCTCTTTGTGCTCTTCTCTGCAGTCTACCTCCTGACCCTCGTGGGCAACGGTTCTATCATCTGTGCTGTGCGCTGGGATCAGAGACTCCACACCCCCATGTACATCCTGCTCGCCAACTTCTCCTTCCTGGAGATCTGGTATGTCACCTCCACTGTCCCCAACATGTTGGCCAACTTCCTCTCTGACACCAAACTCATCTCCTTCTCTGGGTGCTTTCTCCAGTTTTACTTTTTCTTCTCCTTGGGTTCTACAGAATGCTTTTTCTTGGCTATTATGGCATTTGATCGCTACCTTGCCATCTGCCGACCTCTACATTACCCCACCCTCATGACTGGACGTCTCTGTGCCAATCTCATAATCAGCTGCTGGGTATTTGGTTTCCTCTGGTTCTTGATTCCCATCATCATCATCTCCCAAATGTCTTTCTGTGGATCTGGGATCATTGACCACTTCCTGTGTGACCCAGGTCCTCTTCTAGCACTCACTTGTGAAAAATTTTCTGTGATAGAGCTTGTCTTCTCCACTTTAAGTCCTTTGCCCCTCATCATTCCATTTCTCTTCATCATGGGGTCTTATGCTCTGTTCCTGAGAGCTGTGTTGAAAGTCCCTTCAGCAGCTGGGCGAAAAAAGGCTTTCTCCACCTGTGGGTCTCATCTGGCTGTGGTTTCACTGTTTTATGGTTCAGTCCTCGTAATGTATGGGAGTCCAACATCTGAACATGAAGCTGGAATGCAGAAGATTGTGACTCTGTTTTATTCTGTTGTGACACCACTCCTTAACCCTGTAATATATAGTCTTAGAAACAAAGATATGAAAAAAGCCCTGCAGAAATTTTTTAGACTATAAAAAGTGTTCATCAAAAGAGTTCTTGAGCAATTAGAGACCTAAATTGTGTTTACTTCATTTTCAGGTTTTTTTTAAAAATGTGCTTTGCTTTTTTCAGATGATTGTTCTTCCTAATATTGACTAAAATTTCAGTCACCTGTGAACATGTATCTGTTGCTTGGTTATTCTTTTGGTTCTTGCTCATTTGCCCGATTTCTTCTTTTTTTTTTTTTTTTTTTTGTCCTTTTTCTTATATACCTCATCTTTTACCAAATGCTGAACATTATATTTTAAAATTTTTTAAATAATGTAGCAAAGAAAGTTTTCTTTTACCAGAAGATAGAGTAAAACAGATAACTTTGAACTCATTTAAGCAGTATTTATTTTAAGGTGTAATAAAAACAGTCTAAAACAGCTTTGCTCTTCTTTGTGATTCTTACTCAGGAACATGACCATTCTGAGATGATCTCAGTCACACACCTGAATTGTTTTCAGGACACCTCCACCTTAGAGAGCCCTGACTTTCTATTCCTATATTCTGAAACCCATGTGTCCTAAGACCTCTGCTCAGCTCTTTGAACTCCCAGTTTCTTCTTTCTGCTAGACTTCTTGGAATCTCATCTTGGACATAAATGACTGAGAAATCAAAAAATGCCTAGAAAGGAAACTACATCACATTTTGCCCCTCACTTCTCTGTGGTCCTCCTGTCTCCAGTACTTTTTCTCAAACACCAGTTTCTCTGGCAGCCACAAACTCCAAATCCCTTATATCCTTAGTTCAATGAAACTACTGCTTTCTGCTGAGACTTTATTCTTCCCTCCCACCATTCTTTCTCAGATACCTCCCTGTCCCCATATGCCCCAACCCAGTGATTGCATCCTAGGGGAGAAACACTCAAGGTAAATATGGAGCTCCTCTTCTTATTCCTCCCTTCCCTGGAATTGTAGCCCCTGAAGTCACGTCTGTGTTGACTGTTCTCTAGTACCATCAAAGGTTTGTTTTATGTAATTTCTCCAGATTTTGCAGTTACTTTTAGTAGAAGGATAAGTTTAATCCAAGCTGATTAGGTATGACTATAACCGAAAGTTGTTTTCTATTCTGTCTAATTTTCATATTTTCTCCCTTCTCCCCTCACTTTCAGAAGATGATCTTGTAGCATAATCATGCAAAAACCCACAAATCAGAGACAAGTGAATACAGGGACTGATATAAACATGCAAAGGCCTGATTTTCTTTTCACTGCAAGGACTTCCAGATTTCTGAGTGTTCTAACCTGCAAACGAGGTGGGCAGGGAGAAGAGGTTGATTTCAATAAAATAAGGAAAACCAGTAACCCAGAGACAAATTTAGGCCTAATTCTTTTAAGGGAGGGTGCTCAGGAATTGTTCAGTTCAGTTCAGTTCAGTCACTCAGTCGTGTCTGACTCTTTGTGACCCCATGGACTGCAGCACGCCAGGCCTCCCTATCCATCACCAACTCTTGGAGTTTACTCAAACTCATGTCCATTGAATCGGTGATGCCATCCAAGCATCTCATCCTCTGTCATCAGCTTCTCCTGCTGCCTTCAATCTTTCCCAGCATCAGGATCTTTTCAAATGAGTCAGTTCTTTGCATCTGGTAGCCAAAGGATTGGAGTTTCAGCTTCAGCATCAGTCCTTCCAATGAATATTCAGGACTGATTTCCTTTAGGATGGACTGGCTGGATCTCCTTGCAGTGCAAGGGACTCTCAAGAGTCTTCTCCAACACCACAGTTCAAAAGCATCAATTCTTCGGTGCTCAGCTTTCTTTATAGTCTAACTCTTACATCCATACATGACTACTGGATAAACCATAGCTTTGACTAGGCAGACCGTTGTTGGCAAAGTAATGTCTCTGCTTTTTAATGTACTATCTAGGTTGGTCATAACTTTCCTTCCAAGGAGTAAGTGTCTTTTAATTTCATGGCTGCAGTCACCATCTGCAGTGATTTTGGAGCCCAAAAAAATAAAGTCTGTCATTGTTTCCACTGTTTCCCCATCTGTTTGCCATGAAGTGATGGGACCACATGCCATGATCTTCATTTTTGTAATGTTGAGTTTTAAGCCAACTTTTTCACTCTCCTCTTTCACTTTCATCAAGAGGCTTTTTAGTTCTTCTTCACTTTTTGCCATAAGGGTGGTGTTATCTGCATATCTGAGGTTATCGATATTTCTCCTGGCAATCTTGATTCCAGCTTGTGCTTCATTCAGCCCAGCATTTCTCATGATGTACTCTGCGTATAAGTCAAATAAGCAGGGTGACAATATACAGCCTTGACATACTCCTTTCCCTATTTGGAACCAGTCTGTTGTTCCATGTCCAGTTCTAACTGTTGCTTCCTGACCTTCCTACAGATTTTTCATGAGGCAGGTCAGGGGGTCTGATATTCCCATCTCATTAAGAATTTTCCACAGTTTGTTTTGATCCACACAGTCAAAGGCTTTGGCATAGTCAATAAAGCAGAAGTAGATGTTTTTCTGGAACTCTCTTGCTTTTTCAATGACCCAGCGGATGTTGGCAATTTGATCTCTGGTTCCTCTGCCTTTTCTAAAACCAGCTTGATCATCTGGAAGTTAACGGATCATGTACTGTTGAAGCCTGGCTTGGAGAATTTTGAGCATTACTTTGCTAGTAAGTGAGATGAGTGCAATTGTGTGGTAGTTTGAGCATTCTTTGGCATTGCCTTTCTGTGGGATTGGAATGAAAACTGACCTTTTCCAGTCCTGTGACCACTGCTGAGTTTTCCAAATATGCTGGCATATTGAGTGCAGCACTTTCAAAGCATCATCTTTTAGGAGTTGAAGTAGCTCAACTGGAATCCCATCACCTCCTCTAGCTTTGTTCATAGTGATGCTTCCTAAGGCCCACTTGACTTCACATTCCAGGATGTCTGGTTCTGGGTCAGTGATCACACCATCGTGGTTATCTGGGTCATGAAGATCTTTTTTGTACAGTTCTGTGTATTCTTGCCACCTCTTCTTAATATCTTCTGCTTCTGTTAGACCCATACCATGTCTGTCCTTTATTGTGCCCATCTTTGCATGAAATATTCCCTTGGTATCTCTAATTTTGTTGAAGAGATCTCTAGTCTTTCCCATTCTGCTGATTTCCTCTATTTCTTGGCACTGATCACTGAGGAAGGCTTTCTGATCTCTCTTTGCTATTCTTTGGAACTCTACATTCAAATGGGTATATCTTTCCTTTTCTCCTCTGCCTTTCGCTTCTCTTCTTTTCACAGCTATTTGTAAGGCCTCCTCAGACAGCCATTTTGCCTTTTTGCATTTCTTTTTCTTAGGGATGGTCTTGATCACTGCTTCCTGTACAATGTCATGAACCTCTTTCCATAGCTCACCAGGCACTTTGTCTATAAGATCTAATCCCTTGAATCTATTTGTCACTTCCACTTTATAATCATAAGGGATTTGATTTAGGTCATACCTGAATGGTCTAGTGGTTTTCCCTACCTTCTTCAATTTCAGCCTGAATTTGGCAATAAGGAGTTCATGATCTGAGCCACAGTCAGCTCCCAGTCTTGATTTTGCTGACTATATAGAGCTTCTCCATCTTTGGGTGCAAAGAATATAATCAGTCTGGTTTCAGTATTGACCATCTGGTGATGTTCATGTGTAGAGTCTTCTTTTGTGTTGTTGGAAAGGGTGTTTGCTATGACCAGTGCATTCTCCTGGCAAGACTTTATTAACCTTTGCCCTGCTTCATTTTGTACTCCAAGACCAAATTTGCCTGTTGCTCCAGGTATTTCTTGATCCTACTTTTGCATTCCAGTCCTCTATAATGAAAAGGAATTATAGATCAGTAAAATTGTTTACTCAGGATTTTTATTAGCAACTTGGACTAGCTCTCCTTGAAGTACCCCCTAGATCCTGAAAGAAAAGTTATCCTATTATTGTATATATTTATCAATTCAGCTACCTGATTCTGCAGATGAAGAAAATGAGAACTGGGTATCAGGAGTGATTTTCTAAGGAAAATATTTTAATGGTAAAAAAATTAAAATGTCCTATCCACCACCCTTTTCATCTTCCTTTCCTTTTCAGTAAACAATCCTATATTTTTAACTTTAGAACTTCTCAATTATTTCTCCTTCAATAATTCTCAATGATTTGCCAATAATGTATTGGCAAATATATGATATCAGTGATATATTGTTTTCTTAATATATATAAAGCTCTATAAACAGTAAGAGAACAGAACAACATCGTAATAGGAAAATAAGCAAAAAGATACAAACAAATAACATATAGAAAAGATTCTTAAACATTTAGAAATATCACTAGTTCACTCATAAAAAGATAAAGAGAGAATATCATGAGACAGTATCTCACGTTTAGCCTGAGGAGTGACAAAGATCAAGAAGTTTGATAACACACTATATGGTTGAGAATGTGACATGGGTTCTCTCACACTTAGTTGGTGGAGTATAAGTTTTACACTGTATTTAAGTCAGTCAAAATTTAAAAGGCCTATGACCTGGAACCCAGCAAAGCTGCTTCTAAGGTGCTTAGCCTGTGGCTTTTTTCACACATATAGGAAACTATGAAAGTATAAAAATGTTCATTGTATCATTGTTGTAATAGCAAAATGTTAAGAAAAATGTCAGTTCCCATTAATGGAAAACTAATTAAATAAGCTATAGTTTAGTCATACAGTGGAATACTAAATCTTCAAGTTCATAAAATATGAAGTAGCTCTATAAGTAATGTAACATAATTAATTCAAGATACATTGTTGAGTGAAAAAAAAAAGTGAGCTGAGGGAGGGAGACTCAAGAGGGAGGAGACATATGTACACCTATGGTTAATTCATGCTCATGTATGCCAAATCAAACCAATATTGTAAACCAATCACCAATCAATTAAAAATAAATAAATATTAAAAAATAAGTGAGCTGCAGGGTGTAAATACCTGTAATATAAATGTATAGACCATCTCCTGAAGGAGATCCAGACTGGTTACAGGGCTTGCTTCAATAAGGAGAATTTGGTGTCTGAGGAAGAAGACAGAAGAAAAGATTTATTTTGAATGTTTTAAATTCTTTTCCACATGACCACATGATTTACTTTTTAGTTAAAAAATAATACAGTTTTCTTTAAACAAAGGATATCTTTCTAGAGGAATATTTTTTTAGCAACAGAGACATCAATGACTAATGGCTGGGGCAGCTTACATGTCTGAAGCAAGATCCAGGAGTGACACCCCATTATGTGGGCAGGATATGATGGCAGTCTTCACTCTCTAAAATATTCTTTGTTGTTGTTCAGTCGATCAGTCAAGTCCAACTCTTTGTGTCGCCAGGTACTGCAGCATGCCAGGCTCCTCTGTCCTTCACCATCTCGCAGAGTTTGTTCAAACTGATGTCCATTGAGTCAGCGATGCCATCCAACCATCTCATCCTCTGTCATCCCCTTCTCCTCCTGCCTTCAATCTTTCCCAGCATCAGGGTCTTTTCCAGTGAGTCCATGTTTCGCATCAGGTAGCCAAAGTATTGGAGCTTCAACTTTAGCATCAGTCCTTCCAATGTATATTCAGGATTGATTTCCTTTAGGATTGACTGGTTTGATCTCCTTGCAGTCCAAGGGACTCTCCAGAGTCTTCTCCAACACCGCGGCTTGAAAGCATCAATTCTTTGGTGTTCAGCCTTCTTTATGGTCCAACTCTGACATCCATACATAAATATTGGGAAAAACCATAGCCTCGACTAGACAGACCTTTGTCGGCACAGTAATGTCTCTGATTTTTAATATGCTGTCTAGGTTTGTTATCGTTTTTCTTCCAAGGAGCAAGTGTCGTAATTTCATGGCTGCAGTCACCATCCACATTGATTTCAGAGCTCAAGAAAATAAAGTCTCTCACTGTTTCCATTGTTTCCCCATCTATTTGCCATGAAGTGATGGGACCAGATGCCATGATCTTCATTTTTTGAATGTTGAGTTTTAACCCAACTTTTTCAGTCTCCTCTTTCACTTTCATCAAGAGACTTTTGAGTTCTTTGCTTTCTTCTGGAAGAGTGGTGTCATCTGCATATCTGAGGTTATTGATAGTTCCTTCAATCTTGATTCCAGCTTGTACTTAATCCAGCCTGGCATTTCCCATAATGTCCTGCATATAAGTTAAATAAGCAGGGTGACAATGTACTGCCTTGATGTTCTCCTTCCCCAATTTGGAACCAGTCCACTGTTCCACACCTGGTTCTAACTGTTGCTTCTTGACCTGCATACAGGTTTCACAGGAGGCAGGTAAGGTGGTCTAGTATTCCCATCTCTTTAAGAATTTTCCAGTTTGTTGTGATCCACACAAAGGTTTTAGCATAGTCAATGAAGCAGAAGTAGATGTTTTTCTGGAATTCTCTTGCTTTTTATCAAATGGATGTTGGCAATTTGATCTCTGGGTTATTCTAAAGCAAACAGCTAAAAACTGTGAAGAATCTGGAGAAATTAGAGTACTTGTACATTGCTGGTGGGAATATTAAATGGTTCAGCCTCTGTGGAAAATAGTACAGCAGTTCCTAAAAGCCATGGATTACCAATGATTCAGCAATTCCACTTCTGGGTATATATATAAAAGAACTGAATGCAAGGAATCAAGCAGATATTTTATACTGATAGTCAACAACAGCAATATTCACAATAGTGACATGGTGGAAGCAACCAAAGTATTCTTCAGATATGAATAGATAAATAAAATTTTATATACACAAACAATGCAACCTTTGGAAGGAAATTTTGACATGTTCTAAGACATGAATAAACCTTGAAGACAATATGATAGGTGAAATAAGCCAATCATAGAGGACAAATTTTGTGTGATTCCACTTATATATTTCTTAGAGTAATAAAATTCAAAGATAAAAATTTCTAATAGTCTGTTGTCAGGGGCTAAGGGAAAGTGAAATAAGAAGTTATTATTTAATGGGTATTGGAATTTCATTTGGGATAATGAAAAAGTTCTGGAGATGAGTGCTGGTGATGGATGCTTAACAATATGAATGTAATTAATGTCCAGAACTGTACACTTAAAGTGGTTATGATGATCATTTTTATGTTACATGTATTTTACCACAATAAAAATAGTTTAAAATCATAAGAAAATAATAAAAGTAACTGAATAATCCAAAAGAAAATTAAAAAGGAGTAATAAAGGAACAAAGAACAGAAGAACAAATAGAAAAATAGTAGTCTGTTGGTAATTGAAGACTGGAAACAAAAATTTATAATTGTAAAGTATGTGAAGAAAATACACTCCCATAGATTATAAACAATATACATTGTGAATATTCTTTATATTTCAGAAATAAATGTTTCCTGAAAACAAAAAGAAATTCTCTGTAAATCTGCACAGACAACTCAGCAGTGCCTTTAAGACATTATCCCTGTCTTCACTCTGGGAGCCAAATTAACCTAAACTATACGAAAACTTTGGATAAGAAAAGGATGTTACACCAAAGAGTCTTGAGGGAGTCATAAACCAGCCCAAGAGGACTCTGAAGACTTCACAGTAATCTCTAAGATGAAACTTTAATTGCACCCTGGGGAGTCTCAACAACACTTCCCGCCCCTTCATTCACCTGCAACCTCCCTTACTGAAATCTCCTCTTGATGTTTATAACCCATTTCTTTCAATTAATCTATAGCAAAAGTAACCAAAATATAAAGTTCTGTTGAGTTGTCTCTTCTGGGTGAGACAAGTGAAAGATCTGGCTGCCTTGGGTAGACTGAGGTCTCTTATGTAGTTCTTGATGAAAATATCAGTATGTCAAATAAGGCCTATGTCTCCATGACTGATTATGGGGCTGTAGTTCTTTTCACTGGCTATCACATTGCCCAACAGAAATGCCCTGTTGCTATAACTGTTTCTTTTGAGTAATTCAGGAAGGGAGGAAAGGACGTTTCAGCATTTAACTTTGTACATTGTAGGATCAGGCCCTAGGTTTTGATTTCAAGTAAAGGAAAAAGCATCAGTGAGAAGACACAGACTCAGTATTTATTCCGAACTTTGTCCATAATTAGTCTTATCATGAAGGGTAAGTAACTTTTCTTCCTGTCTTGGCATCACTGTATTTTTTCTAAGACACCTACAAATTGATCCTAGCTACAGTGAAATTACATTTGAGTATTAATATACTTTTGCAAACTTTTGTGGCTTTATATTTCTGGATATGAAGTTTCAGTCACTAGTAACATAAGTTGATGCCCAGATACTCATCTCCCTCAGTTTAACAATCTTTGAAGCTTTTTTTTTCCCTAAAACTTTTTTGCTTAGTGATTCATAAAAGAATGTTTCATTATTCAGAAATGTAGTAAACTTTAACTTGGTATGAGAAGACTGTTTAGAGTTGTACTTAGGAACTCATGGGCTTCCCAGTGGTGCAGTGGTAGAGAACCTGCCTGCAAATGCAGGAGACATAAGAGATGTGGGTTAAATTCTTGGGTCAGGAAGATCCTCTAGAGGAGGGCATGGCAACCCACTCCAGTATTCTTGCCTGGAGAACCCCATGAACAGAGAAGCCTGGTGGGGGACAATTCATGGGGTTGCAAGGAGTTGGCCACGACTGAAGGGACTCGGCACACAGTGAGTCGTCTTCTACAGTGCCCCCAATTAAATGTAACATTTCCACTCACTCTCATGCACATCACAAGTAATGCAGCACACTCTTTTTATTTATTTTGTGTCTTGAATCACAATGTTTCAACATCTTCTTCCTTTATATCATAACAAACTGTATGTTTTTAAGTGTCAGAATATACAAGGAGGTCAGTAAAATCAATCTGAGCAACCAAAGAGAGTTGCCCATAGCTTTGCTGTGTGATATGTTGGAACTGAGTAACTTTTTAATCACTAAGGTTTTTAAATAATTATGCTAAAAAGTTTACACTTTGTAATCATGTTTGTTGATAGTACTATTATTCACAGCGATGGCTATGAATTTTTTTAGGTCCAATTATATTCCTGGAACTGTACTTAGCATGTATTGAATATATTCAACAGCATTTTCCCAGGAGCTCTGAAAAACAGGTGTTAACTTTCCCAAGAACACACAGTGTATCATGCTCTTTGAACACAAATCAAAGTTACATTATTTATTTTCCTTAAAGAAGGAAAGTTATGACCAACCTAGGCAGCATATTAAAAAGCAGAGACATTACTTTACCAACAAAGGTCTGTCTAGTCAAGACTATTGTTTTTCCAATAGTCATGTATGGATGTGAGACTTGGACTATAAAGAAAGCTGAACACCAAGGAATTGATGCTTTTGAACTGTGGTGTTGGAGAAGACTCTTGTGAGTCCCTTGGACTGAAAGGGACTGCATCCCTTAGGATGCAACCAGTCCATCCTAAAGGAAATTAGTCCTGAGTGTTGATTGGAAGGACTGATGTTGAAGCTGAAACTCCAGTGTTTTGGCCACCTGATGCGAAGAACTGACTCATTTGAAAAGACCCTGATGCTGGGAAAGATTGAAGGTTGGAGGAGAAAGGGATGACAGAGGATGTGGTGGTTGGATGGCATCACCAAGTCAATGGACATGAGTTTGAGTAAATTCTGGAAGTTGGTGACGGACAGGGAGGCCTGGAGTGCTGCAGTCCATGGGGTCACAAAGAGTCGGACACGACTGAGAAATTGAACTGAACTGATGGTGATACAACAGGACTACTGAGTTAAGTATTATTGGATTTAGTCAATCAGTCAATCAGTTGTGAACTTGATCCAGTTGTGGAATATCACCACATAGGCTGCAGGTAAATGTTCTCTTTTTTCCTCACCATCCCATGTGAGGATCCATTTTTTTCCTAAAATGTCATTCTTAGCCCTTCCTAAGGAGGCTCAGTTTTCTTTTTGGTTATATATGTAGCTGTTCACTCTGCTCCTAGTCCATCCAAACAGATAAAGCATTTACATTGACCTCCTGCATGCCAAGAACAGATTCAAAAAACATTTGGGAGGGAAAATCAACAGGAGTTGGTGATTGATTGCAAACTGGACAAGAACTGAAAAAATTAGAAAGTGCTTTGAATAACTCCAGTTTCTGACTTTAGCAAATGTTAAATGGATTAGTGAATGGAGAGTAAGTAGTTCCATTCACAAGATGTGAATACTAAAGGGAAAAGGAAAGTATGGAACAAGGAGAAGTAGTGATCAACCATATACTCCAGTAAGAAAAATTAATTAAAAAAGGAGAAGTGCTGAACAGAACGTTGATAATAGGCCTGAAAATATAAAAGAGGGTAAATAACTCAGTTCAGTTCAGTTCATTTCAGTCACTCAGTCGTGTCTGACTCTTTGAGACCCCATGGACTGCAGCACGCCAACCTCCCTGTCCATTACCAACTCTCAGAGTTTACTCAAACTCATGTCCATTGAGTTGGTGATGCCATCCAACCATCTCCTCCTCTGTTGTCCCCTTCTCCTCCTGCCTTCAATCTTTCCCAGCATCAGGGTCTTTTCAAATGAGTCAGTTCTTCACATCAGGTGGCCAAAGTATGGGAGTTTCAGCTTCAGCATCAGTCCTTCCAATGAATATTCAGGACTGATTTCTTTTAGGATGGACTGGTTGGATCTCCTTGCAGTCCAAGGGACTCTCAAGAGTCTTCTCCAACATCCAGTTCAGAAGCATCAGTTCTTCGGTGCTCAGTTTTCTTTATAGTCCAACTCTCACATCCATACATGACTACTACATACTACACCCATACTACATCTACATACATACTACATCCATACATGACAAAACATGGTCCACTGGAAAGTGGCAAACCACTTCAGTATTCTTGCCTTGAGAACCCCATGAACAGTATGAAAAGGGTGAGTAACTAGGGAGGCTTATATTTAGAATGGGCACTCACAAATGACAGGGACATGAGCCAAGTGGGGATTAGATCTTCGGTTTGGTCAGTCACAAGTCTCTGCCCAATGAGTTCAGATTAGAAGCTCAGTGATGGTGATGTCCGTAAATGCAGTAGGTTAGCTTTTCAGTGACATAATTGACAAGTTCAAAATTCATTCAACCATTAAGTCATTGAGCAAGTCCCTACTAAGAACCAGGAACTCAGTCAACTGAGAATATAAAGATAAATTTAACATCATTTACGAATTATAAAAGTTTTCAGTCTAGAGGAAACATAACACATTATTCAGTCATTATGGCACATGCTCTAGTATGGATGTGAATTAACATGCTATGGAATTATTATGCAGGAATTTTTCTTATATGTAAAAGGGTTTTGCTTTGTTGACTTCAGTAAATGATGGGCATCAAAGGATATCTAAAAATCTTCATCATCAAAAACTAGGACACAATATATTGATTAGTTTAATTATTAAATGTTGAATCATTATAACCTCACTTTATGGATCAAGTATACTAAGAATACACTCAAGAATATAAGTTACAGTATTTATTATAATATAAAACACTAAAACTCAAAATCTACCACTAAGGAGTTAATAAAATCTACAGAAAACAAGGCAGCCATTGAACTAATGCTGCAGTTATAATTTGGACATGGAAAAAATACAAAAGATATTGTTAAAAAAACAGTTTATACAAGTACCCACCAACAGATATATGCAATATGTGTGACATATGTGTGTGTGTGTGTGTTACCTATGTGTGCATGTGTGTTAGCTGCTCAGTCATGTCCAACTCTTTTGCAATCCTATGGATTATAACCTGCCAGACTCCTCTATCTATGGGATTCTCTAGGCAAGAATACTGGAGTGTGCAGTCATTCCCTTTTCCAAGGGATCTTCCCAACCCAGGGATTGAACCCAGGTCTTCTGCTTCTCAGGCAGATTCTTTACTATCTGAGCCACCAGAGAAGCCCATATATTACCTGTATACATATATGTAATGGAATATAACTCAGCCATAAAAAAAAGAATGAAATATTGCCATTTGCAGCAATGTTAATGGACATAGAGAATATTATGCTTAGTAAAATAAGCCAGACAGAGAAATACAAATACTATATGATATCATATGTTGGGACCTAAAAAATAATACAAATGAATCTAATACAAACTGATAACTTTTTTCTTTTCACAGAGGGTATTACTTCTGAGTTTTCAAATTTTTCAAAGGGAAGGGAGGATTTTTTTTAACCCAATCCTTTGATAAAGAAAATCCAAGTAATATAAAGATTTTATTGTTATGAACACAATTTTATTGAAATTTGTTTGTTGATGGCTTTTAAATAAGATAGGAGTTAATAGATGGGTTATTCCAAACTCAGTGCAAAACAGTCAACACATATACCTTGCATAGGTTTCCTATAAGTTTTTCAAGAAACAAAGCAATTTATATACTGGTATTTTCTGCCTTCTATGCAGTCCTGGGATTCATGAACAATTCAGCAGCAAGCACTGTGACAGAGTTTATCCTCCTAGGCTTCCCTGGCTGTCAAGAGTTACAGTATTTCCTCTTTTCACTGTTCTTTGGAATCTATGTATTTACCACGGTGGGAAATGGGGCCATTGTTTGCGCTGTGAGGTGGGACCAAAATCTCCATACGCCAATGTATATTCTCCTAGGGAATTTCGCTTTCCTTGAAATCTGGTACATTACCTCCACTGTGCCCAGTATGCTAATCAATTTCCTCTCAGAAACAAAAACCATCTCTTTTGTTGGCTGTTTCCTGCAGTTATATTTTTTCACTTCCCTGGGTACAACTGAGACATATTTGCTCTGTATCATGGCATACGATCGGTATCTTGCCATCTGCCGCCCGTTGCACTACCCAACCATCATGACCCAGCAACTCTGCTCTCTTCTGTTGTCTCTTTGCTGGGTGTTTGGGTTCCTTAGCTACTTTGTCTCCACCGTGCAGCTCTCTCGGCTGACTTTCTGTGGCCCCAACACCATCGACCACTTTGTGTGTGACGTAGATCCACTGATGGCTCTGTCCTGTGTCCCAGCTCCTGTCACTGAGACTGTCTTCTATGTCCTCAGCTCCCTCATTATCATGCTAACTCTTCTGTACATCCTAGGCTCCTATACCCTTTTACTGATCACCGTGTTTAAAGTCCCTTCAGCAGCAGGCCGACAGAAGGCCTTTTCTACTTGCGGATCCCATCTGACAGTGGTGTGCTTATTCTTCGGGGCTCTTTTGGCAATGTATGTGAGCCCTACAGCTGATAACCCAGCTGAAATTCAGAAGATTATAACTTTGTTCTATTCCGTGGTGACTCCATTCTTAAACCCCCTGATTTACAGCTTAAGAAACAAGGAGATGAAGGCTGCACTGAAGAAAGTCCTGAAAATAGAATGAACATAAACTAATCTACATGAGAACAAGCAAAGCATTGTCCAGGCATAAAAGATTAATTAAAAAAGACTTCATATACTGCTGTTAATTTTCCAATGCACACAGTAAAGAAGACTTTTTTAGTGGATTCCATCCATGTTTTATTCTTCAACTAACCTGGCAGAGCTAAACCATGGCTGATTCAGATTGCATCCTAAGTATAATAACAATATTTTCAACATGAATAACTTCTTAGATAGTAATATGAGGGCATTATATTTGTCCTATTTCACACACTGTCTTAGTTTTGATTATTAGGGGAAGGAGGTAAAGCTAGACTAAGAGAAGTTATCCTAGGTGAATCATCATCAGTGTACAGAAGGCATTTCTTAAGACAGTACAATATCCTTTAAAGTGAATAAATAATCTAATTTAAATGTCTAATGGATATATAACCAAAGGATTTAGTAATAGAAAAAGTTTCTATCCTCTTAGCTCCTCTTGGTCCAGAATCTTCCAGATTAGGGACAGACTGAAAGTTTCATGCTTACATAAGTTATGTTTTAACATCATATAAAATAGCAATTTTTTCAATTCAACAAAAAATTTATTGAGCATCTACTTTATTCTAGATACTCTCATAGGCATTAGAGATACACTATGACCAAAATGGTCAAAACACTCTATGTGTGGAGTTTATTTTCTAGTGAGGGACAAACAATAAAAAAATAAGCAAAAATATAGTTACATTGGAAAATGATAAACAATATGGAGAAAGAGGAAGGGGGACAGGAAATGAGAGAGAAGAGGTTGAAATTTTAAATAGGACCATCAGGGAAGGCTACCAGGAGAAGGTATTATTTAAACAAAAGCTTGAAGGAGATGAGGGAATGAGCTGTGTGGATAGCTGAGGGAAGAGCATTCCATGCAGAGGGAGGCAAGTTCTCCATAAGACCCTGAGGCAGGATTGTGTTCCAGTAACAGCAAGTGGTTTGGTTTGGTTGGAATAGAGAGATTAAGAGGGAAATATCAGAGATGAAGTCAAAGACAGCATACAGAGGGCCAAGTTGTCCAGGCCCTTGTGAGTCATAGTAAGAATTTTAAATTCTGAATGAGATAGAAAGCCTTTCTGAGCAGAGTTTTAAGCAGAGGAGTAATAGAATCCCATTATATTTTAAAAGGGTCATCACCGCGGTTGTTTCATTGATAACAGACTAAATAGAGGCATGGGCATTTAAAAAAATTCTGTATTTCTAGTTGTCAAATAAAACTTTGTATTTCTTTTTAAAGGAATTTGTATCTGCAAACTGATCTTGGGAATATATATTTGGGGAGGAGGAAAAGTTAAGGAACTGGTTAACCCAAGAGGAATGGAAAGTCCTCCTAGATCCTCAGAAAGGAAATTCTACTTCTGGAATGATATTTCCGTGACAAACTGGAGAGATAATGGAGTTAGGAATCCACTCCTGAGGCTTTTCAATCACAATCATATTATGATTGTATAGATATTTACAAAATATTTTCCTATCGATTATTTCATTCTCATGTCAACCCTATGGAGAACACAAAGAAGGTATCGAATATTTGAAGACATGAACTCAACAGGCTCTTACAGCTAGTAAGTAAAAGCACTCAGGCCAGGACCTAGATTTTCTGTGTCCTAGTTTTCTATCTCTTAACCCACGACCTTCCCTTTAGGTTCAACTCTATTCAAGCCCAGTACCCCTTTTTATTCCCAGGCCACTCCCTTTCACATGATGCCTGAATAATCTTTTACACCATTTCCCTGCCTATCCCTGGTCTTTTTCAAAAGTCTCCCAGATGCCTAAAATTCTAAGCCTGTTTCTCTACATACAACATTATCTAAAACTCAGCTTCAGATGTCAATTATCCCTACAAATATCATTCTTGATCCTTTCTCCAAACCATGCTCAATTAATTCCTGATCCTACTGAAATCCTTCCCAAACTTAGAAGCTCCATCAAACATACCCATCCTTAACCTAGTCTTTAATGATCTATACAGTGGTTGTCAAACTTCAGCATGCAGCAGAATCACATAAAGGTTTGTTCAAAAGGGGGTTTTCTTGGCCCCACACTGAGTGTTTCTGACTTACTAGGTAGGGGTGGGACCTGAGAATTTGTATTTTAACAGGCTCTAGAGTGATGTTAATACTGCTGGGACAGGGACATTTTTAGAAGTTGTTCTGTCCTTATACAGCCTCACTTGTAAACTCAGTAGGGTTCTTTACTTGAGTTCTTGCTATGATTGAATTCTTCCCCTCAGGTTCTCTGCCTCTTCTTGTTTGTTCTCCTTAACCTGATATCAATGAAAGAAATCATACTTGCTGTCTCTGAACCATTTACAGTGCTAAATTTTTATTTTCACTAATATTGCATTATGTCAGTCAATAGCATTGCAAATCCACTTTTACAAAAAACTCAATTCTTTCAAACAAGCGTGTTCAATTTATCCTTAAAATTTTAAAGGGAAATTCTTTCTTGTATATCAAGTATAACAAATTTAAGTAACTTTGTATAGACAAAGAATTTTTTTAACTTAAGTCCTTACAGGTTAAATACCAAGAATGAAATGGATGTACTTTGGAGAAAAGATCACAGACACCAACATAGATACACACACTCTTAATTGCACACACATTCTTTCTTTCTCTTTCTCTTTTTTTTTTGTATGTCCTCTCTCATTAAGTTGTCCCACTCTCTACCTCCCTTCCTGCACTCAGATCAGTTCTTTAGAGGAAGGTTATCACCACAAAGAAGAAAATTTTCCTGACTTCTCTTGGATATCTATGCAGACCTCTGTATCTCACTAGTTAAACCACTGGGGAAATACAAACAAATATAGGGAAAATTAGACGGATGCACAGAGATACATGCACAGGCAACCAGGTGTCTTCCAATGAGCACACCAGGGAACTACGGGTCCTATTCAAGAGAGACTTGCAAACTTAATAATCACTGACATGAAAAATATACTTCATCTTGTTCAGAATACTAAAGGAAATGAGTCTCTGGAGCCACAAATATGCCTATCCATCCATGAATGAGCTTTTGATGGGGTAATGAGGACAATCTTGTGGCTGGAAATTGTCTCACATTCTCCTCTTGGAGACAGACACATCATCAGGTATGTAAGGAAAGTCTGCCTCCATCCTCCTGTATACCCACTGCACGCTATTCTTCTGTAAATCTGTTAGCTCTTTGTTCCTTTGTTTTTTGTAGGAACAATGAGTTATGGCCTGCAGTTCTCTTCTCCCAACACACTCCCAAGGAGTTCTTGGGTGAAACATTCACATTAAGGGTTCACTGTGGTATCACAGAATTCCCACTATATAACTCACTTAAGGGAAATAGTGCTCAAATGTCTTGGATATACTGGAAGGAGAATTAACTGTCCTTCGGTTAGAATGCAGCCTGAGTCTTGAATCACTTTCTTTCTAATATTGGTCAGTGAAGTTTTGATTGACAAATACCTTCAGCTAGAGCAATTAAAGCAGGTTGTTATTATTCTTTCAGAGTTGTCAGCCAGTGACAAGTGATGAGTAGAAACTGAAAAAAAAGTAGGCCAGCAGACTCTTTTGTCCTTTGGATATATCTGTAGGTTAACCTTAAAATATAAATATTTAAAGAAAGAAGAATCCTTGCAATTATAATTTTTAAAGTGCTCTTCTCTGGGCAAGGTAGTTTAAATCCTAAGCAAGTGGTTGGAGTTATAGAGGAGGACCTGGCTTCCTTATTAGTTCGTACAGAAAGAACTGCCCAGGTTCCTTTTTCCTCCTCTTCTCTCCAACTGTCCATTTGTTGGATCACTTGAGGTGAATAG
Source organism: Muntiacus reevesi (assembly GCF_963930625.1). Taxonomy (NCBI): domain Eukaryota; kingdom Metazoa; phylum Chordata; class Mammalia; order Artiodactyla; family Cervidae; genus Muntiacus; species Muntiacus reevesi. The sequence continues at coordinate 26,008,663 of NC_089255.1, read as the reverse complement.
AAAGAGGTGGACTCACATTTATCATTGAAGAGACTCCCCTGACAGTCCAGTGTTAAGACTCTGCCCTTCCACTGCAGGGAGCACAAGTTCAAGCCCTAGTCAGGGGAACTAAAATCCCACACGCCACACAGGGCAGCCAAAATAAATAAATAAATTCATCATTGAGCTTATAATAGATATACTTTGGAGGTGGAGGCAATAGGAATGGATGCAAAGATTCCAAATTATCTGTGAAGTTCATTTATACATGTTTCTCTGATCCTATATTCCATAGTAACTAAAATTTCACTGCAGCACGAACATCAAAAGGTTATAAACATTATGAAGTCAAATGACCAAGTGGGAGTTAAGATTTATGAGGCTCAGTTCCAGGTCCAAAACCATGAATTGAAATTACATTTCTCATCTTGGTACCAAGAACTTTCCAGTAGGTGAATGCAGTTAATCAATTCATGTCTCAGGTCTCTACCTTCTGTCTTAAAAAGCCAAAAATATCTCACTTATGTCCAATAAAATTTGTTATCATGCTACTGCATTCACTATGTAGATTTATCTAAGTTTAGTTCTAACTGGAATACATGTCTTTTTTAGGTGCACAGTACACAGTTGGGTATATGGTGAAACACACAGTTGAAGGAAGCTCCAGTCACATACAGTGTGACTATACAAATGTAAGTGACAATATGGATAGTTTTTATAAACCATAAATTCCAAAAAGGGATGAATTTTATTTCCTATGCTTACCATTATCCCAGAATTTGCACACTGCTAGAAATACAATAAAAAGTAAATAAACATTTATGAAACACACAAATGAATAAGTAAAATGGATAACATGATACAAGTTAAATTCATTATTCAACATTTTTTGCTGAAAGCCTAGTAACTATATTTTCCAAGAAAAATGACAACATGTGGCCTGGCAAATATAGGTATAGTTATGGAAAGCATATCTGACCTTGTAACTCTCCTATAAGTTTTAATACATATGGTCATTACAATTGTAGTCCATTGAACTAAACTGCTTGGACAAAATTTAAATTTTCATGTTTATGAGTCACACTTATAGAGGCAACCTTTGTCATCATTATAAAAATACTGTTAATCAATACAAATATCCAAAGCTACCTTGGCAATAAAACATTTATCCTCTGAGTTTGCTCCAGGTTTGCTGAACTACTGAGAGTCAAGCCTTTTGCACTCTGAAGATTGTATAAACTGCAAAAGGATGAAACTTTGTGAGTATCTTAACAATGACATTAGCAATATAGCCAGTTATCCTATTTTGTAGTTAATATATTATGGATTTTAAAATATCGATGGTGGCTTACCCAGTCAAATATTTTCATCTTTAACCAGGAAACTCTAGGACATAGAAATGAATCTATACAAATAGTTTTAGGAAGGTTTTTAGCAAATTATCCAAGTTTATAGCCCTGTCCCAAATCCTAAATCAGCCAATATGAGAAACATCTTTCTGATCTTAGCACAACCTAAAATGACCTCTCTATTCATTACTAAATTAAATTAGGTAAAAGCAAGATATTGAGCAGACAAGTTATGGTATTTAGGGCTTAATTCCTAGCAAAAATGGAGTCATGTGGTTTTACATTCTAGAGAAATTGGCATGTCCAGCTGCAAGTTATCTCAAGAGCTCAGTTATGATGTGAAATAGTGCAGCTTGGGGGACACATACCAGGAAAAATGATGGCTTCCAAAAGAAATCATGTATAGAGGACATAATAGCTGCCATCAGTTATTTAAGTCCCCACCATCATCATAATGGAAGAGGAATTAGACTTATTTTGTGTAGCTTCAACAAGGGGAGTCCCAAGTAATAAAGGAGATTTTTTTTTCCCAACAAAATATAGTGCTTTGGGAGAACTAGCTCCTTAGGAGGGGATTGGGCTGAACTGTTCAACAAATCCAGAAGCCACATAGCAGAATGTGACCTAGAGAAAAATGGATAGATGGTTTTCAAACCATTTTATAGAATCCTGGGGATCTGCGGCACCTCCCTGAGAGCAGCAAAAGCAAGCAGGCTTAAGACTCCCATCCTGCATTTCCACTCTTACATGCTTTTTAATTGGACTTCTACAGCTATTTGCTTCAGATCTATACTCAACTTTATTTCAAAGCAAAAAAGATGTGTCTAAAGTTTATATTTGTATGTAGATTATCCAAGGGATAATGATTTAAACATAAAAGATGAAACATTACTAAGACTCAGGGTTATAGCAATATTTGAAATGAAGTAGGATTTGTTTCAAACCAGTGGGATTTGTTTCAAACCAAATAAGCCAGTGTATCTAGAAGTTTTGCACATTCAAGTAAACTCATTAAATCTGATGTTCCATTTTCTTATCTATTAAAAAAAAAAAAGGATAAAGCAGTCTCCTCCATACTGCTCAAAGGGGCATTGAAAGTGAAAGTGAAAAATGAAAGTGTTAGTTGCTCAGTTGTGTCCAACTCTTTGCAACTCCAACCTTTGTACCTTTCCAAGCTATTTGTTAGCAAAACCTTAAAATGTTCATGATTATTTATTGCTTGTTAACTTCAGTTTCTCTAACAGCTTTGGGATCCCAGAACAAAACAATGCATTTTGTGACTGAGTTTGTCCTTCTGGGTTTCCCTGGTGAAAGGGAAATGCAGATGTTCTTCTTCTCATTAATCCTGGTGGTCTATCTCCTGACGCTGCTGGGGAATGGGGCTATTGTCTGTGCAGTGAAATGGGACAGGAGGCTTCACACACCCATGTACATCTTCTTGGGAAACTTTGCCTTTCTAGAGATCTGGTATGTTTCCTCCACTGTCCCAAACATGCTGGTCAACATCCTCTCTGATACCAAGACCATCTCCTTCACTGGCTGCTTCATCCAATTCTATTTCTTTTTTTCCCTTGGTACAACAGAGTGTTTCTTCCTATCAGTTATGGCCTATGATCGGTACCTGGCCATCTGTTGCCCACTGCATTACCCCTCCATCATGACTAGGAAGTTCTGTGTGATCCTAGTCTGTGTTTGTTGGGTGAGTGGATTTCTCTGCTATCCAGTCCCCATTGTCCTTATCTCCCAACTTCCCTTCTGTGGACCCAACATCATCGACCACTTTGTGTGTGACCCAGGCCCATTGTTTGCACTGGCCTGCATCCCTGCTCCTTCCACTGAGCTTATTTGCTACACCTTCAACTCAGTGATTATTTTTGGCCCCTTCCTTTCCATCTTGGGATCTTATGCACTGGTACTCAGAGCTGTACTTCGTTTTCCCTCTCATGCTGGTAGAACGAAAGCTTTCTCCACATGCGGGTCCCACCTAATGGTGGTGTCTTTGTTCTATGGGACCCTTATGGTGATGTATGTGAGCCCAACATCAGGAAACCCAGCAGGAATGCAAAAAATCATCACTTTGGTATACTCAGCAGTGACTCCGCTCTTAAATCCACTTATCTACAGTCTCCGAAACAAAGACATGAAAGATGCCCTAAAGGAAGTCCTGGGATTAAGAATTAATCAAAACTGAGACATCTTTAAAATAGAAGCAGAATTTGTCATTTCTGACCTTAACTATTTATAGTAACAATGATAGAGAATGGCTACAATAAGTCATATTTTGTCTCACAATAAAGGGAAAGCCTTGTTTTTCACAGTTCCTTAGCAGTTCAAGTTCAACTCTTCAATGATAAATGTTGAATAAACATTTTAAACATGTACAACATCACTGAGTAATTATATGGTGTTATTGTATGTAGATAGATAAATAGATATTTTTTATGTAAGTGTAATGTATCTTTGCTGGTTTAATCTTATCTGGTGAAAGAATCAAATGAATGTGTACTGGGAGCCTTTCAAGAATGGGTGCAATCCTCTAAATTCAGAAAATAAGTATTTTTTAAAAAATGGGTCAACAGGCCACCAAATAAAATACATAGTCATGGATATTATCCATTGTCTGAGGTTGTCTTCACATCAAAAACAGAGTATACTTCATACCTCTATCACTTACAGATAAAGTACAAACTCCTTCCTGCCTTCCAAATGCTCACTCAATAGATATTCCAGTCGGTCTTCTCTTCTACTTATCCCCTAAGGCCCTGCACTTCACCCGGATCAATCTTCTTATTTTACCTTGAATAATCTTTTTCCCAAATGTGCATTTTTACTCACACTGCTTCCTCCTAAATCAATTGTGACAACCCATTACCACTGGTAGTATGGAGTAACAATGCCTTAAACATATTTTTGTGCTTCTCAGAAGGCTATCAGACAAAGTCTAAGAAAAATGTTTAGAGGGAATTACACCGATAACAAATTCCATTTTTGTGCCCAAACCCCATGCTGTGACAGGAAAATCAGAAACTAAGAGGTCAATCTACTTAAAATGAGAGAACACCTCATTAGTTATGGCCATACTGGGAATGATATTAGGTATTCATAGGGAGAACAGGGAGATAGGCCCATTGGTGCTAGGTGATGAAGTACTCTAGTACAGTGTTTCTCAGACCTTTCCACCACCAAAGCATGTTTGGCACCAGTGGTCAGAAAACATAGGGAATGTAGAGACAATATTTCCTTTAAATTAAAAATTTTATCTTAAAAATTATACTTTTTGTTTCATGGCATATACACATATTTGGCATAATACAAAATTATCTCCTCTGAGTAAAACTGTCCCTTCCTCAGAAGATATTAATTAGGCACTTTTGTAATCCCACAGCACAAAATCACATATACTTGCTTGAAAAACACAGACTTAAGAAGACCACAGTGTCCCCCCAGAGTCAATGTAGCACATTATTTCTAATAATCCCTATGAGCCAACCTACCAGAAATATTAATGAAATCTCCAGGCAAGAAGTAAGAAGGTCCTTAGGGGAAGCATGAAAAGTTATAAGATCACATTTAAGAAAGAAATAACAGAATTCCCAACAGTGGCCAAAAAGATGCATACGTGAAGACCAGCACATAATTACAACATAGTCTGTAGGAAGCAGACCACCAGAATCTTATGGTGCAAGAGAAGTGAAATAAGGTATGCATGAAGTTCTCACCCAGGGCTTCCACATTAAGACCAGTGAAGGAGAATCTATGGACTCCCCAGGATGATCTAGGAAAGCATCCTTCTATTTAGCAGACATCTTCCCTGCTGGGTACTGATGCTATTATACACCACAGGTAGGCCTGTTTTCCTATACATCTGTACATATAATATACTCAAGAGATTGAGTATCAAAGAATATTGGTTTCTCTTTCAACTTAAGAACAACAACAACAAAAAAAAAATTCAGAGAATTTAGATCACCATGGAACTCACATTCTCCAAAATTAGCACACTAAAAGGTACCAGTCATCCACATGTCTCCCTTTTTAGGAAGTGGCTGGGTCATCAGCAATGGTATGACTTTACTAGATACTTTGAACAAAATAGTATGGAACTAGCTCCATCCACTGGAGTTGAACCCAAGAGAAAATAGAAGTGGAGGGGTTTTCTTGGTATCCTCTCTTAGCTAGCTTCTCTACCTTTGTCCACCCATCTGCAACTTCAGGAAAAGCAGCATTAAGAAATTCTTCTAATAATAAAATCAAATCAGTGTACATGAAGACAGATTCACACAGGGTTTAATGGTTACTATATTAAGTACTGCTTCTCATAATTATGATGGAAATAATCTGTGAAATTAATTTACAATGTTTTCACTACAGTTTGTGAGTTTTATTGTGAGGTTTTCTTTTATTTTTTTTTTTTTAATGTCAAAAAAAGCGGTCTGTTGCTCAAATACTTGAAGTTTTGAGTCATAGTCTGTGACTCACACTGTGAATTCAAGTCATCTGTTGCTGCTGTTCCAGAGGTAAGTGGCTACTCTTTGTTTCACCACTTTCTTGTGTTGTTAAGAAGAGTGGACACTAGCTTAAAAGGTGCCAGGTTCCAATAGTGGGGAGCCCTCCTTTCAAATGTCTCACCAAAATGGGCATCAATGCAAGTTAGTTTAGCTCTTCATAATTATCCCAGTTTAAAAAATTAAAAAGAATTTATCTCCATCTTTCAATTTCCTTCTCTTCCTGGTTTCTTGTTCACAGGACTACAAACTGCTCTGACACAACCTGCTCAATGGGAAGCTTATGTTTGCTTTTAGATGAGGATTATAGTTCATTTTATGCATTACTAATTTAATGAGTCTGCAACATCTATATCATTATAAATATGCTTATCTTTAAATGAGACATATATATTAAATATATAGCCTCACTGAATAGAAGGAATTTTTTTCTATTTGATTATGTTAGATGAATACTATAAATATTCTGTATATACCACTTCATTTTTACTTTCATATACCACTTTACCAAAATTATTTTTAAGGAAAATTTCCTCTTATTAGTCAAAAAAACTAAAGATATCTTGTTAAAAGATGTCTAGAGATTTCATTATGTTAAAGCCATCATTATGATCTTTATTCTGAGTTCTTTTTGATTCTTAAAAAGATATCTTCTTTGATGATGATATTCTAAAGGAAATAAGGGCAAATTTTGGAATGTTGGTAAATAATTATTTTTAAAACATCTTTGATTCAATTGTTTTCTGCTATTTTGAAAACTGAGAGATATTGTTTAAATAAAGTGGGACTTCCTTGATGGCCTAGGGGCTGAGACTCTGAGCTACCAATCCAGGGGGCCTGGGTTCAACCCCTGGTCAGGGAACTAGACCCCCACATGCCACAGCTAAGAGTTCTCATGCTGCAACTAAAGACCTTGCATGCTACAACTAAGACCCAAATAAATAAATATCTTTACATAAATAAATAAACAGACTAAAATACAATCTTTCAAATAGTGAATTTTAGGGGAACTTGTGACAGCAATAAGAGCTTTAGAAGAAAGTCTCTTGATTACTTTAATTTTTTTATTTTTTGTGATACATCTCATATGTTATATTCATCCTTCAGTTCAGTCATTCAGTATGTCTGACTCTTTGTGACCCCATGGACTACAGCACACAAAACCTCCCCGTCCATCACCATCTCCTGGAGTTTAGTCAAACTCATGTCCATTGAGTCAGTGATGCCATCCAACCACCTCATCCTCTGTCATCCACTTCTCCTCCTGCCTTCAATCTTTCCCAGCATCAGGGTCTTTTCAAATGAGTCAGTTCTTTGCATCAGGTGGCCAGAGTATAGGACTTCCAGTTTCAGTATCAGTCCTTGCAAAGAATATTCATCCTTAATGACATACATTTTAAGTGTATATGAAATCAGATAAATTAAGGGTTGGTCACTCAGTCACGTCCGACTCTTTGCAACCCCATAGACTGTGGTTCACCCAAGCTCCTTCGTCCATGGGATTTTCCAGGCAAGAATACTGAAATGGGTTGCCATACCTTTCTCCAGGGGATCTTCCCAACCCAGGAAATGAACCTGGGTCTCCTGCATTGCAGGCAGACTTTTTAACCATCTGAGCCACCAGGGAAGCCTTGTAATAAATTATCATGTGAAATTAATCATAATGGGGTGAATAATAATGACTTTCACTGTGAAAAATAAAGGATTAAATACTGAGTTGTAAATAAGCCATGGTACAATTTAAATGTCTTAAATAGGAGATTGCAAAATATATAAATAATTTATAACCTGAATATTCTTTTTTATTTTCTTCTAGTATCATAGGGGGAAAGTGATAGAAAATCTCCTAATGGAAATAGTTCAAGAAAAAGAGGGAGAGAATCTGAAATAATAATGCCAGAGCTAAAATCACTGAAATCTGTAAGAAGTGTCAGATTCAATCTATTTTTAAATGATAGCATATATGTCCTTTCATTTTGAACTGAATGGCATTAATTGCCCTTATATATATGAAGCTTTTACTGAAAAAAGAGATATAGACAAATAATTTTTATCTCTATTTCAAGATTTCTTTATTTGAGAAGAAGATGAAATTTACCAGATTTGGTCCACTGGCAAAGAAAGTTCAAGCAGCCTAGAATTATACATTTACAAAGAGTCAGGGCCAGAGGGCTTATTCAGAATAGGATAAGATTTACACAAGACATGTTTTAGAATATTTGATACATTATCCTGAGTGAATCAAACTGCCTGTCCTAAGAAAAGTTTCAAATGCCTTAACGGTAAAGCAAGTTGTCTATCTGTCTTCTTTCCACAGACTGGGGACCATGAATAAGTCAGGAATATCTACTGTGACACAGTTTGTCTTGTTGGGCTTTCCTGGTCCCTGGAAAATGCAGATCATCTTCTTCTCAATGATTCTGTTGGTCTACATCTTGACTCTAACTGGCAACATAGCCATCATTTGTGCTGTGAGGTGGGACCACCGACTCCATACCCCTATGTATGTGTTCCTGGCCAACTTCTCCTTCCTAGAGGTCTGGTATGTGACCTGCACAGTCCCCAATATGCTGGTCAATTTTCTTTCCAAAACCAAAACCATATCCTTCTCTGGTTGCTTCACTCAGTTCTACTTCTTCTTCTCCCTGGGCACAACTGAATGCTTCTTCCTCTGTGCCATGGCTTATGATCGCTACCTTGCCATCTGTCGTCCACTGCACTATCCCACCATCATGACTGGGAAGCTCTGTGCCATTCTAGTGTCTCTTTGTTGGCTCACTGGTTTCTTAGGACATTCAGTTCCTATTCTCTTTATTTCTCAACTACCCTACTGTGGCCCCAACATCATTGATCACTTTCTGTGTGATGTGGACCCACTGATGGCATTGTCCTGTGTCAGCTCACCCATAATAGAGCATGTATTCCATTCTGTGAGCTCTCTTATCATCACTCTGACCATTTCATACATCCTTGGATCCTATACCTTGGTGCTCAGAGCTGTGCTTCGGGTTCCTTCTTCATCTGGGCGGCAAAAGGCCTTCTCTACCTGTGGATCCCACTTAGTCGTTGTATCTCTGTTCTATGGAACCATTATGGTGATGTATGTGAGGCCCACATCTGGCAACTCAGTTGCTATGCATAAAATCATCACACTGATATACTCTGTAGTGACACCAGTCTTAAATCCCCTCATCTACAGCCTACGAAATAGGGACATGAAATTTGCCCTCCATCAGGTCCTCTGTGGAATGAGAATTATGCAAACTTCATGAAAAGGTTTTGTGAAACTCGATGACTCTCTTCCTGCAAGTGGTAAAATAATCTTCTTCTTCCAATCCAAACAGATTTGGTTCTCTTCATAATCATCATGGTACTTTTGTGAACAGCAAGATTCATCACATATTGGATTATTTTCTGATGCACTTTTAGTTTCCTAAATGTGGTTCCAAAGGAAGAGACTACCACCTGTCCACATGGTAAAAATAACTCTTAAAATTCTTAATAATTGCTTCCAGGAAGATTTCAGCTTTTTCAATGTGAAATCTCTGGCCACACAACTTTAAGAGATACAAATCAAATTGGTTATTTGCTTACATGGATGTCTAACACTTTGTTTAAAGGACACATAACAGGGATTTCCCTGGTGGTCCAGTGGTTAAGACTCTGTGCTCCCAATGCAAGGGATCCAGGTTAGATACCTGGTCAGGGAACTAGATCCTGCATACTGCAACTAAAGATCCAGCACAGGGCAACAAAGATCCCAAGTGCCACAGCTAAGACCTGGCACAGCCATATAAATTTTTTAAAAGACACATAACTCATAAGATGTCCATTGTCCTGAATTTTTGGCAAAACTCGACACATCACTGTTGGATACACTAAGAGATTATTAAGTCAGTGTTACAATTTTTAGTTCATCATCTTCATCAATAGTGTACAAGGGGAGGGCTAGAAGTTTGTTTGAAACTAGGAGTAAGAATATTGTTGGTGAGTTGTCAGTATGCAATCCTCATAAGGAAAATCAAAATTTCATCAAGAGATCCACTCAGAGGGTTTGCCCTTGTCCCCTGGAGTTTAAGAGACACATGTTCTATCCCTAGGGAAAAAAATGTAAAGACTATAGAAGAGCTAGCTATGAGAGCACAGTAGAAAGAACTGGGCTATAACTGGAGGAAACTGAATTCTCACCAATAATATCATAAATACAGAATTTTTTGGCCTAGTTGAAACTTATAGAAGGTAACAAATTTGAAACATCTTGAAAGAGATCCCTCCCAAAAGTACTACTAGGAGAAGTAAGGCAATCCCCAAAGTTAGTCTACATGGAATGGGTCACTAGAATCCAGAAATGAAAGAAATCATAAGTAGCCAGTCAATGAAGTAGTGCCCACATCGGGGAACTGCAGTTTAGGGTGCTCCCCTCCTCACCAAAAAAATAAACAAATCCATGAAATGAAAATTAACATACAAACTTTTGTCAAGCCTGTAATACAACAATACCAGTAAAGGAGAAGGCTTTCTACCATTACTTCTCTCCCCTCTCAAACTAAAGTAACCAGAGGCAGTATACACATAGGAAGGGAGAAATGAAAGAGCAGAGGGGAAAAAAGCAGATCAAAAGAAGTAGAAGCCTGAGTCAGGCTGTCTTGAGGAATAAGTTTTAATTCGTACAAAAAAAATTTTTTTTATTTAAAATGTTTACTTATTTTACTTTACCACATTGTATTGGTTTTGTCATACATTGACTTGACTCTGCCATGGGTGTACATGTGTTCCCCATCCTGAACCCCGCTCCCAACTCCCTCCCCATCCCATCCCTCTGGGTCATCCCAGTGCACCAGCCCCGAGCATCCTGTTTCATGCATCAAACCTGGACTGGTGCTTCGTTTCACATATGATAACTTACATGTTTCAATGCCATTCTCCCATATCATCCCACCCTCGCCCTCTCCCACAGAGTCCAAAAGACTGTTCTATACATCTGTGTCTCTCGTGCTGTCTCGCATACAGGGTTATCGTTACCATCTTTCTAAATTCCATATATATGCGTTAGTATGTACAAAAAATTAAAATTTGGTTTCAGATTGTACCTGGATTTTAAAAATCCATGTATTAACACTAAAAGTAATCAGAAAAACTATCATATTTGTCCAAGATAATACCCACAGGTGGAAACAAACAGAACATCCCAAAGTATTTGAAGTAGACATGGTCAGAAAAACTAAAGTTTCTTTATGTTTATACCTCCCAATGTCCAAATCATCCCATTAAATAGTTACAAGTACAAATGTTTAAACATTGCTATAGTTTAAAAATAGAATAAAACTCTCACCTGAAGACCAAAAGTTAACTCTTTGAAAGTCCTCCTGGGCAACTGGAGAGTACTGTGCTTCAAAGGTGGGTAGAGGGATCTAAAAAAAGGTAGGAAAAGGAATCAGAAAATGTGCTTGGAAAGCTACTAAAGATAGCTTGAAATATCCATCACAGTTCTGCCTTAATTGAGCCCCAATATTTTAATGACTCAGCTGAACTTATTAGCTGAAAAAAGAACAGAAATATTTTGTATAAAACTCAACAGGTCACAAGTATCCTACTGTTGCAACTTACTAGATGTTGAATGTGTATTTATATCTTTCATTAAGATTCAACTCACACATCACTTCCACCAGAAAAACCTTTCTAATATCCCCAGGTTCAACTATGTGTCCCTGTATAATGCATCTAGAATACACCAGATCACATTCCCTCATTGTACTTGCAGATGCTTTGTGGTAAGTCTATTATGTGTTTGCGTCTCTTTCCTTAGACTATAAGCCCTTTGAAGATAACGACACTATTTTTCATTTTTATCCCCAGCATCAGCGTGTTAACTAAGTAGTAAGCAGGTAGTGAAGAAACAGTTTTTGGAAATGGATGAGTGAATTAGTTCTTGATCAGTCCTCACTAGATTTAAATGTTTTAGTCACAAAGCTAACTAGTTATTTAAGTTTTTAATATTTAAGAAACTATCAGTTTTTAAAACTACATTTTGATATGTGCTTTTATTACAAAATAATGTACAGGTGTCATAAATTTTTCAAACAATACATACAAGTGTAAAATTAAGGGTAAATGTTCCCATCTTTCTTTCTCACAATCCTTTTTCCTACAAATCACAAGTTTAATACTGGTCAGTTTCTAACATACATAAGCATTCAAATGCATAAATATATAATGGTTTTAATTTCTTTAAACTGATTACATTTTATAAATATTTTTAATTCTCTTAAAATTTTATAACTTTCTAATCAAATGAATACAAACATATATTCCTCATAACTTAATATTTTCTTCTTTGTGAATAAACAGTAGGGCTTTCCTGGTGGCTCAGATGGTAAAGAATCTGCCTGCGATATAGGAGACCCAGGTTTGATCCCTGGTAGAGAAGATCCTCTGGAGAAGGAAATGGCAATCCACTCCAGTATTCTTGCCTGGAGAATTCCATTGACAGAAGAGTCTGGTGGGTTACAGTTACACCAATTGTTCCCCTATTGCTAGATTCGTGTTTTAAACTGCCTTGTTCTCACATAGGTTCAAAATATTTAAAAAAAAAAAAAAAAAAAAGTCCTAGAAAGGATCTTATTAGAGACAATAATAAATCTATCAAAAATCCATTTTTAAATTATATGATATGCCATGCATACATAAACATCTCTGTAATGTATAAGAATTTTATAAGTTTAAAGAATATGAAATTCAGAAATATCTGTGAATTTCTTTATTCACAGTAGAAAAACATGGAATATTATCAACATTTTATTAGCATACTGTGAGCCTGTCACCAAAATCAATCTCCCTATGCAGCAAAGGGGGAAAGAGAATTTTTGTGTTAATTCTCTTAGTTTTTTTTAGCTTTACCACTCATCTCTCAATAAAAATGATAGAGCAGGGAACTTCAAAAACACACTCCTCTACAGAGAAACTGAAAATACAGGCAAAAAATGATCAGAATCAGCTTTATTAAAATTCTGGAAGATATTCAAAAATTTGCAACAACCAAATGAATACTCAACAACAACAAAAAAAAAGGCAAACAAAACATGGTAGGAGAACCTTGTGACATTTTAGCTTACCTTCACCACATCCCCTTTGCCCAGATCGCCTCAGCTCAGAAGCATTTTAAAGATAGCAGGCCATGTTCCTAGAAGGGATTCCCGGTTCCAGAGGAAACAGAACGGACCTCATTCTCAAAAGTTTCCTGTTTGTTTTGACATATCTAGGGATTCCCTAAATAAAACATTTCAACAGAGGGTTTGCCTTCATTTCACCTAACTTAGAATTCTTTCAGAGAAACAGCCACATGAAGGATATTCCTCAAAAACATAAAAAGGCAAATTAACCAACCACTACCACCCAGGGCAAAGGATATCAATTGAAACAAATATTAGACATACGAGGGCTTTCATGGTTGTCTAGTGGTTAAGAATTCACCTTGCAATGCAGGGGACACCTGTTTGACCCCCAGTAGGGAAGATTTCAAACGCCCCAGAGCAAATAAGCCCATGCCCCGCAACAAGCGGGGCCATCACAATGAGAAGCCCAGGCATCACAACTAGAGAGTAGCCTCCACCTACCACAACTAGAGAAAGCCCGTGCACAGCAATGAAGACTCAACAGCCAAAAATAAAATAAATAAATAAATTTTACAAAAAATAAATAATAGCTGAAAACTTCCCAACCTAGAAAAGATACGGTCATCCAGGTACATGAAGCCAATAGATCCCAAGACAGATTCAACTCAGAGAGGAATTTGCCCATTCACCTATTGAGGGACATTAGGCTGTTTCCAATCATTGGTCATTAGAAGTAAATGCTAGAAACATTTGTGTACAAGACTTTTTTGGGGATATCCATTTTTTCTTTTGGGTAAAAAACTAAGGGTGAAATTGCTTTATCAAATGGGACATGCATGCTTAACTTTGTAAGAAGCTATCAAACTGTCTGATCCAGAAATTTCACTCCAGGTATATCTAAAGGAAGCAAAAATACTAATTCTAAAAGATTAATGCACCCCAAATGTTCACAGCAGCATTATTTACAATAATCGATATATAGAAGCAGACATGAGCACCCATCAACAGATGAATGAATAAAGAAGATGTGATACACACACACATGCACACACATACAATGCAATACCACCCAGCCATAAAGAAAATGAAATTTTGCCATTTTCAACATTGCATGTGAATGTGGAGGATATTAGCTTAGTGAAATAAGTCAAGACAGAGAAAGATAAATACTATATGTTATCATTTATATGTGAAGCCTAAAAATAAAAGAAAAATGAATGAACACAACAGAAACAGACTCTTAATACATAGAACAAACTACAGTAGTGGTTATCAGTGGGGAGAGGGAAAAGGGGAGGGGCAAGATAGTGGTAGGGTACAAATTTCTTTGTATAAGATAAATAAGCTACAAGGATATATTGTACAGCACAAGGAATTATAGCCAACATTTTATAATAACTTTAAATTAAGGATAATCTCTTTTACACCTGAAACATATAATTTTGTGAATAATTTCTATACTTCAATTTTTTAAATTCTTTATTTTATATTGGAGTTTTTTGGAGAAGGAAACGACAACCCACTCCAGTATTCTTGCCTGGAAAATCTCATGGACAGAGGAGCTTGGTGGGCTGCAGTCCATGGGGTCGCAAAGAGTCGGGCACGACTGAGCAACTAACACTTACAACACTTACAGAGTTGATTTACAATGCTGTGTTAGTTTCAGGTGTACACCAAAGTGATTCAGTTATACATATACATATATCCATTCTTTTTCAGATTCGTTTCCATGTAGGTTATTATAGAGTATTGAGTAGAGTTCCTTGTGCTATACAGTAGGTCCTTGTTGATTACCTGTTTTATATATAGTAGTGTGTACACACTAATCCAAAATTCCTAATTTATCTCTTCCCCCGCAGCATGTTTCTCCTTTGGTAACCATAAGTTTTCAAAGTCTGTAAGTCTGTTACTGTTTTGTAAATAAGTTCATTTGTACCATTTTTTAGATTCCGTATATGAGTGGTATCATATGATATGCCTCTGTCTGACTTCATTTAGTATAACAATCTCTACATCTATCCATGTTTCTGTAAATGGCATTATTTTGTTCTTATTTATGGCTGAGTAACATTCCATTGTGTTTATGTACCACATCTTCTTTATCCATTCCTCTCTCGATGGACATTTATGCTACTTCCATGTCTTGGTTATTGTAAATAGTGCTGCATTGAGCATTGGTTACATGTATCTTTCCGATTTATGGTTTTCTCTGGATATATTCCCAGGAGTGAGACTGCTGAATCCTATGGCGGTGGTGTTAGTGGTTTAGTCTCTAAGTTGTGTCTAACTCTTGCAATCCCACAAACTGTAGCCTACCAGGCTCCTCTCTCCATGGGATTTCCCAGGCAAGAAAACTGGAGTGAGTTGCCATTTCCTTCTCCAAGGGATCTTCCCAATCCAAGGATCAAATTAGGATCTCCTGCATTGCAGGCAGTCTCCTACATTTGCAAGCGCATTCTTTACTGACCGAGCCACCAAGGAAGCTGAATCATATAGTAGTACTATTTTTAGTTTTTTTAAGGAACCTCCATACTGTTCTCCATAGTGGTTGTACCAATTTACATTGCCACCAACAGTGTAGGAGGGTTCCACTTTCTCCACACCAATGCTGGTCTCTAACCCATGAACAAGTTATATACATGTATTTACCTTTCATGTCCCACAGCTATGTTTTTGGTTTCCATTCTATAGGTCTTCCATATCTTTTATCAGGTTTACCTTTGTCAATGGAATTTTCCAGGTAAGAATACTCGGGTGGATTGCAATTTCCTACTCCAAAATTCTTAATTTCTCATAGCTGTTATTTTTTCATATCTTTTATCAAGGTTTTCTCTATTTAATATTTTTGAAGCTACTGTAAATAGCATTTTAATATACCAATTTCTACCTGTCACTAGTACCTGTATATAGAATACAAGATATTTTTGATTAAGATTCTTTGATCTTAAAATCCTGAAAAATTCAGGTTGACTTGAAACAAATAGACTGCCAGATATTTCTCCAGGAAAAAAAAAAAAGGAGTTTATTCAGAATCAGCCTAGAATTGCAATTCAGTGTCTGCAATCATGATGACCCACATCAGCTCCCCACGCGGTCAAGGGAAGGAGAAGGCTACAGAAAATAGAGTCCATGGTCTTTCATGGGCTGAGTGCTTGCCAGGACAGAAGAGGAGCTTATCTTGTTGCTGGGCTCTACTACCGTGGCAGAGCAAGAAAGTTTCCTTTCTGGTTGCCTAACTCTGTTTCATTGAAGTTTATGTTTATTAATAGTTTACACTCACTTATTAATTCTAGTAGCCTTTTTTGTAGATTTCATTGAATTTTCTATATAGATTATCATTTCATAGTCAGTGAAAAACAATATACTTCTGTCAATGTAGATGCCATTTATTTCTTTTCTTTGTGTGATTGCACTAACACTTCCAATACAATATTGAATAGGAGTGGTAAGAACACACATTTTTGCCTTGTTTCTGAGTTTATGGGACAAGCTTTCAATTTCACCATTAAGTATTAATATAATGTTAGCTATTAGGTTTTCGAAAATGCTCTTTGCAGGTCAAAGAAGTTTCTGTCTATCCAAGTGTGTTTATTAAGCTTTAATCGCTTAATAAACAAGAATGTAAGCTTATCAAAGGCAGGGACCTGATCTACACTGATACAAACCCAGTGCACATAAGGAGGTCAATAATTGTCTTTAAATGAATGAATGAAATGTATCAACCCCAGATGCCAAGTGGTTTTTTTTAACATTTTCAGTCAGATTTTGTTAAAAAGAAAAAAAAAAAAACAGCAGATCAACATTACGACTCAAGAACCCAATCTAAATATGCACCTGACAATGAAGCACGTCAGAACATGAAGTGAAAAAAGTTCTCAAAAAGACCATCAAACATACCATCTCCAAATACCCAAATTATAAATCACTTCTGCAGGCCTTTTGTTGACTGGAATCATAAACAAAGAACAGAAGATTTATTGCTGTGAAAACGAATCTGTACTACAGTAGTATGAATCTTGGGTGTAAAGCATAATCAGTTGAATCAAGTTAGGAAGTTGAAACTCGAATTAGAAAGTTGTGTTTGTGTGAGGAAAGCCTGTAAGCCAGTTGACCCACGAACAGCTGAGCTATCTAACTTGTTCAGTAAGACCAGACACCACTTTAAAACCCCATTTTTTGAAGGCAATTAAAAATTATA
Organism: Muntiacus reevesi; assembly: GCF_963930625.1. Taxonomy (NCBI): domain Eukaryota; kingdom Metazoa; phylum Chordata; class Mammalia; order Artiodactyla; family Cervidae; genus Muntiacus; species Muntiacus reevesi. Next base: position 25,991,520 of record NC_089255.1, on the reverse strand, counting down.
ATTCCAACAGCCCACAAACCAAAAAAAAAAACAAAAACAAACTGTAGAAAGCAATTAAAACTACATTCAAAGAGCCACTTTTTTCAGCTGAATTTCAGCACTCCAAGGGAAAAAAAAAATCCATGACTATCATAGATGAAAACAGAATGAATGTTGTTGGAATCAGTTATTTTTCCCCACTGAGGTATAAAATCTATATAGAAATTTGATACTATACTATAACAAATTGTACTTCTCAGAGTTCTGCTTTAATTTCCTTTAAATCTTGTTTAATATAGTTTGTTTGTTAAATTGTGAAAATGTTTTCATGCTTCTGAATCTGGTTCCAGTTCTTTTTCATTTATTTTTATATCAGTATTCAACATACTGTCTACCAGTTCTAATCAGAAAAAAATTCTTAGACATCTCTTCATTATGACAGCACATTCAGGAGAAATCTCTAATGTGCAAGCAAACCATAAAAGGTGCAGCTCTCTGGAAAGCACAGTTCATACATCGTTTCAGTCTGAGTATTCTTTATGATGACTCTTGATGAACAACTCTTTCAATCTTGTAAACATCAACCAGTCTCGCTACTATGTAGCTGCATGTCCTTGGACAGGAAGACTGGTTCACAGCTAGTGAAAGTGGAGGCAGTCTAAATTTTAATGGCTGATAAACCTTACATCCTTCAGGAGGAAAGAACTTTTCCTTTTTTTGCTACTTAAGAATGTGACAGAAATGTATGCTGAGGTAGCCCAGTCAATCCTTATGTTTTCCTTTTTTTTTTTTTTTCTTTTTGCAAATTTGGTCTCAGAATGTTTCTGGAAGGGTGACATTTCGAAGAAGCCACTGCTGGAACCAGCTTCCATTGCAGTCTCTGATGGTGGGCACATGGCTGTCCTCATCTGTGGCTTTATCCAGGCACTGGTTACTATTCACATGCTACAGGGTCAGTTTCACTGGGTCATACTCCCTAAGCTGGCTGCCTTTTAGGTGGTGGTATTTGAGCATTGTGACTGGGTCATTAAGTTTGGAGACATCCAAGCAAAGGTCATCTGTTCTAATTTCTTTCTTGGCAGTATAAGAGAAAACCTGATTACCTCCCATACCATGACAGTTAAATTCCAGCTTTTTCAATCTCTTTTCTAGCCGTGTTATCTAGACACTGATTTGTTTCCACATTTCGTATCTCTCCCAAAGAGAAATACTGATGTGAAATCTGAGAATCAGGATGAATATTCTCTAGGTACAAAGAGAATGGTCGGCATTCGAGTTTGTGCCTTAGACCAAGTCTTGATGATATAGTTCCATAATCTACCTTTGTAACACCTGGAGAAATTATATAGAAGAAATTCTTGAATTCATCCATTCACACTTCTGCAAGTCGTCTGTTATTTTTATTGATACTCTGCCTCCTGAAAACGTGCAGGGTGTAGCTTTCCAAAACACACGTCCAACACGTGAGCAAGTAACAGTCACCAAAGTTCTTCCACACTGCCAAATCCTAAAGGAAATTTCTAGGCTTTCTCCTCCCCAAATATCCATTCCAGCATCATATGTCCCAATTTCCTGAAACTAATCTTTGTCTATAGAAAAAAGGCCTCCTGCCATTGTATGTGTTCTCACAGGAAGTCTGATCACCTTTCCTTCTGTCCATTTCTCTTTGGGGAAAGTGATACCAGCGAAACTGGAGCTTCCAGTTGAATCCACCATAGGTCATGTCAGAACCTGCCATGCACTCAAAAGTATCATCACTAATCACATCTATGATAGGACAGACCACTGTCCTCCTGTCATGTTTGATCCTGGCTAAGAGAGGCTTCAGCCACCCCACTGTGCACTCACAGTGCACATCTTAAAAGGTGATCACTTCGCCTTGAGACACAGCAGCGCCTCTTAACCTAGCTCTGATCAATCCAGAACGTTGCTCCATTTGAATGATGTGAACAGGTACTTTTAATTTTTTCACGTAACTCTCTAGAGATCTTTTCAAAAAGTCTCTTTCACTGGCATCATCTACTAGAACAATTTCTTCTAGCATGTGTCTTGGTAAGTGATTAATGATGCTATGGACAGTTTGCAGAGGTATGCTCCAAGCCTCATTTGTGGAAAACAATCACCACACTGGTTGTAGGAAGGTTATCTGGATACACCTTTGTTTTACACCCTTCTAACCTAACATCCTTTAGTCCATCCTAAAGGAGATCAGTCCTGGGTGTTCATTGGAAGGACTGATGCTGAAGTTGAAACTCCAGTACTTTGGCCACCTCATGCAAAGAGTTGACTCATTGGAAAAGACCCTGATGCTGGGAGGGATTAGGGGCAGGAGGAGAAAGGGATGACAGAGGATGAGATGGTTAGATGGCATCACCGACTCGATGGACATGTGTTTGAGTAAACTCCAGGAGTTTGTGATGGACAGGGAAGCCTGGCATGCTGCAATTCATGGGGTCACAAAGAGTCGGACATGACTGAGCGACTGAACTGGACTGAACCTAACATCTGGTAAAGATCTGTTGAGTGCGATCATCTCACTTGCCATTAAATTGAACTGATTGATTTTAAACATCTCTTTCATCTTTTCTTGATCCTCTTTAGGAATGACGACTGGTTTCCCCATTTCTCCAGGACCTTCATGGGGCTTTTGTACTGGCTCTCAAACATCCCCAGCAGGAAGTTCTCTCTCTTTTTTTTCTTCATCACATTTGTTGCATTCACTGAAGTAAATCAGCAGGAACATATCCAGGAGTACCCAAATCCAGAAGGTGGCTAGGACCATCTTGCAGTACGCAAATTTTCTCATGCCACTTTAAGTCAAAGGCAAAATTAAAAAAAAAAAAAATATATATATATATATATATATATATGCAAAGATCATGAAAATTATTCCAATCCAGTTTCATCAGAAGTCACTTTCATAACCCGAAGTGGCTTTTCAAGTGAATTTACATCCCAAATCCAAATGTCCCACATCTCCAGCTCATTCCGCAAGCGGCGGCGGCGGCGGTCCGCAGGCCACAATACCGGCGCTACTCTCGGGCCACCATCCACCGCGCCGCCTTCTCGGCCATGCAAGTCATTATTTTTGACCAAATGGTCAGGTCAAATTATCTGGACCTGTCATCAATTTCCTCTTCACCTGCCTTGTTTCAGCATCTTAAATATCACTGTCTTTTGCTCTCTGTCTGCTTTTACCATTTTGAGGGTGGTTCACTCACCTTCCTTCCTGTGAAAGTAACCCAATTTGTATAGCTACTATATGCTAATCTTTTTAAAATGTAAGCCTATTTCCAGGTATATTAATTATCTTACACAGTTAGAAAAGGTAAGAAAATGCACTATATTTCTTATTTTTAAATGGAGGGTTTAAGAAGAGGCAGGGAAAGAAACTTCTGCTACTGTCATGAATGTTTGAGTTGCCTATAGCATGCACCATAACTTTTTACACTTTGCCCAACCAACTAACATAAGATTTTTATTTCCCTGTCACATATTTATTTTAAATAGTGACTCTATAAGATTAGTCTGTGAACTGGTGATGGTTTAGGTGTACCAGAATTTCTTGAATAACATTAAAATAAGGATTTCCAGGGTCCACTTTAAAGATTCTGATTTAAGAAATTTGGCAAAAGGGTTGCATATCTATTCTTTTAAAAAGTTCCCAAAGTAATTATGAAACAGATTTGGGAGACAGTGCTTTAGACCATTATTAACCTTTTGGATGTCAATTAAGTAAAAATGTTGGCTCACTTTTTCTAATTTCCACTTTTCTGGGTAAAAAGTGTGAATGCTCTACTTTTCTGTAGGAGTAGAGCAGAGAGAACAGACATCTTTAGGCCAGAAAAATCAAGTGTAAGAATGAATGCACTTAATAAAGGTCAAAAATGCATGAGGTCAGGAACCAGGTAGGTCATCACCAATAAAAGCACAAGTGCTTCCTGGAGACCAGGTTAGGAGAAGAGTCTAATGTCCAGACATCCAGGACATTTAATTCAAATTACCATCTACTAAATCTGACTTAGCAACAAGGTCTGATTTAGTTTAGTGTACTAATGTTATTATTGAATAGGCAGCAATAGATCATTTTGAGTCTTCATCGCTAGCTACAAATGAAAAAAGACCTACTTTTAAATGGGGAGTTCAGTTAAGTTCAGTCACTCAGTTGTGTTGGACTCTTTGTGACCCCATGAACCACAGCACACCAGGCCTCCCTGTCCATCACCAACTCCCAGAGTCCACCCAAACCCATGTCCATTGAGTTGGTGATGCCATCCAACCATCTCATCCTCTGTCGTCCCCTTCTCCTCCTGCCCTCAGTATTTCCCAGTATCAGGGTCTTTTCAAATGAGTCAGCTCTTTGCATCAGGTGGCCAAAGTATTGGAGTTTCAGCTTCAACATCAGTCCTTCCAATGAACACCCAGGACTGATCTCCTTTAGGATGGACTGGTTGGATCTCCTTGCAGTCCAAGGGACTCTCAAGAGTCTTCTCCAACACCATAGTTCAAAAGCATCAATTCTTCAGCCCTCAACTTTCTTTATAGTCCAACACTCACATCCACACATGACCACTGGAAAAACCATGGCCTTGACTAGATGGACCTTTGTTGACAAAGTAATGTCTCTGCTTTTTAATATGCTGTCTAGGTTGGTCATAACTTTCCTTCCAATGGGGAGTAGAAGTGAGTAAAAATTTCTGATCTTGATCCTCTCATGGTCTCTCACTCACTTTGACTAATTTTTGTGCACTTCTGAATTTTTGTCAATGCGGCCTTCATGTCCTTGTTCCGGAGACTGTAGATCAGTGGATTTACAAGTGGAGTCAAGGAGGAGTAGAACAACGTTACAATCTTCTGTATCCCAGATGGATTTCCAGAAGTTGGGCTGATGTACATGACCATGAGAGTTCCATAAAACAGTGACACGACTACCAGGTGGGAACCACAGGTGGAGAAGGCCTTACGTCTGCCTGCAGCTGAAGGGACTCGCAACACTACTCTGAGAACCAGGGTGTAAGACCCAAGAATGAAAAAGAAGGTGCTGAAGATAATAAAAGAGCTCAGTATAGAACAGGAAAGCTCAATTCCAGGGGCAGGGATACAGGACAGGGCCAGAAGGGGACCAGGGTCACAGACAAAATGGTCAATGGTATTGGGGCCACAAAAGGGGAGTTGAGTGATGCAATAGATAGGGACTGGATAGCAGAGGAAGGCTGTAACCCAGCAGAGGCCAGCCAAGTTCATGCAGAGACGGCTGCTCATGATGGTAGGATAGTGGAGAGGTCGGCAGATGGCCAAGTAGCGATCAAAAGCCATGAGGGGCAGTAAGAAGGTCTCGGTGGTGCCCATGGAGAAGAAGAAGTAGAACTGGAGGAAGCAGGCAGTGAAAGAGATGGTTTTGGTCTCAGACAGGAAGTTCCTTAACATATTGGGAACGGTGGTGTTGATGTAACACATCTCCAGGAACGAGAAGTTGGCCAACAGAGTGTACATGGGAGTGTGGAGTCTGTGATCCAGCTTCACTGCAAAGACAATGGCCCCATTCCCCATCAGTGTCAGGATGTAGGACACAGAGAAGAGCACGAAGAGGAGGACTTGAACCTCTCTAGAGCAGGGAAAACTCAGGAGTATGAATTCAGTCACCGTGTTGACTCCTGACATATTCATGTCTTCCTAAGAGGTGGAGAGGAAAAAATGACAGTGACAAAGATGACTTTATTCTTCAATCCTCAGGAATATTTCCTCTTAAGAAGGTTCTAAAGCCCTCAAGATCCTATTATTTTATTAAACAAATAATAACCTAAGTATACTACTAAAGACTGTCAAACTTTACGAATGCTTGATATGATCTGACTTTGAATTTTGGACTTTCTCATTCCTCTTTCAGTATTTTCTCAGATACAGCAATGACAGGATCTTATGCAATAAGCAGCTTGCAGGTTAGTGACAATACTTACAAATGTAAGTAAGTGTGATAACCATGTATTTTTATCTATAGAATAAAATATAAAAGATTCTTAATATTGGACATAGAATTTCAATTACTCGGATCTTTGGAATTACAAACGATAGGAATTGGAAGAGAAAGTAAAAGGTAACATAAGACACTGAAATATTTATGCATTTCATTTTTATTTTGCAACTATAAGTGTTGACATCTTAACACAATCTGATAACCAAGACAAAAAATGCCAAATGTGCTATCCTTCAGTATTCATCATTGTTGGTAGTTCAAGAAAAGTTTGAAGTCCAGAGACCTACATAAAGACTTCCATCTGGTCTCATCTTTTACTTATTGAATTAAAATATTTCTTTAAAACTTTGGTCTAAGTTAAAACTCTATTTACAATTTTTTTTTTTAACATGAGCAATGTATCTGGTATATCACTTAAGGATTTTTGAGGTTTTTGCCTGAGGTGTCAGAATTCCTAGAAAGTCTCCTATTCTGGTTTAGGGACAGTTTCAGAAAATAACAAATACATACAATGCTATTGTCAGTAGTTTGGTCATATTGATTTGTTTTCTGAATCCGCTTTGTTAGTGAGGGTCAGTTATTATTTGCGCCAAAATGACCAGAAGTGACATGACTGAGTCATGATGCTTACTCAGGAAAATATACACACAGAATACAGACCCAGACACTTTTAATAAAAGTTTTCCAGCTAAGAATGTTTATTAATGTATTAGTTATAACATTGATTACTTTCCATATCACATAAAGTTAGAGCTTTAAGAATAATCTTGATGATTGCAATTGGTGACACAATGCATGGGAGAAACTCAGAATTTGTCATATCACACTGCAAGGCTCCTCTTCAGTCTGTGAACAGATCATGTATGGCAGAGCAATGCTGTGAAGAATTCCCTGAAGCAGGAATTGGGAGTTACCCAGAAGCCAAAGTAACCTTGAGAAAAGGGCAAAAATAGCAAGAAGTATTTGGTGCTAATGTGTAGGAGGATTCCAATGGCTTTAGAAACCAAGTGGGAGTGAACTCCCCAATCTGGGTTGCTCAATCATCGCCTTGCTCTCCCTCCTTGCAGCAGAGACCATAGGCTCTGTGGCAGAGCCAAACACAGCTAAAAACAGGGAGGGCTTAAGTTTTTCTGTCCTGCTCCTCATAACTGCTTTGCCAATTATTTCCAGATGTCACTTTGCTAACAACTTTTTCCCCCCAAAGGCTCTGACTAGGTACACCTCCTTGATTAATAAGGACAAAATTTACATATGGCTGAGGTTCCTTCCTCATCTTCAGCTCTCTCATTTCCCTTTTTCCCAGCCCTCTTAGTTGTAAGGATGAGTCTCTTTACATTAATTCATATATCTTGAGGTGTCACTATTTTTACGGTCACACAAAAGAAGGCAGAGCTAAAAAGCACACTTAGGGTTGTCTTATACTTGTACCTCTTCTGAACCCATCTCCTCGTAGAATTCATGAGTTTGACTTCTCATCTTCTGTTTTTGCTGCAGCAAAAGGCAGGCAAGATGAAGGGCATGCCATGCTTGGGAGCCAACAGTCCAGAGAGGGAGTTAACCTTGCTGGACCCTGATACTGGTTTGGAGAGAAATTGACATATTTGCTGCACAAGAATGACTTGTCTATGTTGCTCTGAAACCCATTATATTCCTCCAAAGGGTTATAGTCTTCTATGAATTCCAAAAGGGATAATTTATGAGGAAAGATTGTCAATAACATTCCAAATACTCCCTTCCCTCAGGAGTCCATTAATTGGGGCCTTTGAGACCCAGTTTCTCCAGTGGTGAGGGATCATCTCATGCTATTTTTAGAGCAGATGTTTATTTTGTCCTAAGGACAGGTTACTCTCATGATGGTGCAAACAGTACAGCAACACTAGCTTAAACACAAGGTTTGTGTTTATCTTATTCCTTTACATTTCTTTTATTCATTTTTGAGGCTGTGTGGAAGTTTGGAATTCTTATTTGTCAATATCAGAGTTATGTCATCCGAGTTCTCATTCTCTTTCCTATTGACCCACTCAATAGTTTGAAAAGGGTTATTCCCTTTTTTTGGTAAAAGGTTTTCTCTCCTGGGCCACCTTTGTGCTTCTAGCCTGATATTGGTAAGTAAATATTTCATGCTGAACAGGACCCAGAAACAGAGACCATGGTGCAAGTGGTGAGATGCCAAATTTCTAGAAGATACCTCCCCATCTAGGCCTTTATAGTATTTCAAGCTGTGCTCAGAAGGTGACCCAAAAAGCTAGAATAATTTTTGACATTTTCTTGCTTCTTTCAGATAAGGCATTCCTGAGAGAAATGACTCAAATTTTTGGACCCTTTTCTTTTCTTTTTTATTGAAGTATAATTGACATATAACACTATATTAATTTCAGGTGTACATTATAAGGGTTTAATAGTTGTATGTATTACAAAATAATTGCCACAATGTCTACTTAACATCCATCACTGTACAGAGTTATAAAAATGTTCTTTTAATTTATTTATTTTTTAATTGAAGGGTAACTGCTTTATAGAATTTTGTTTTCTGTCAAACATCAACATGAATCAACCATAGGTGTACATATGTCCCCTTCCTTCTTGAACCTCCCTCCTGTCTCCCTCCCCATCCCACCCCTCTAGGTTGAATCAGATGAGTTCTCTGAGACATCCAGCAAATTCCCATTGGCTATCTATTTTACACATGGTTAATATAAATTTCCGTGTTACTCTCTCCACACATCTCACCCTCTCCTCCCCTCTCCCTATGTCCAAAAGTTTGTTCTCTGTGTTTCTTCATTGCTGCCTCATAAATAAATTCATCAGTATCATCTTTCTAGATTCCATATATATGCATTAGTGTACAATATTTATCTTTCTCTTTCTTACTTCACTCTGTATAAAAGGCTCTAGGTTCATCCATCTCATTAGAACTGATTCAAATGTGTTCCTTTTTATAAAATGTTTTCCTGTTATGAGAATTTTTTTAAGATCTATTCTCTTAAAAATTTTTCAAATATGCAATAAGTATTCTTAACTAAGTCACCATGCTATATATTACATACCCAGGACTTATTTTATAATTGGAAGTTTGTACTTTTTGACTCTCTTTATCCATCTCACCACCCCACCTCAAACCTCTGGCAACCACCGATCTGTTCTCTGTATCTATGAGCTTGGTTTGGGACAGGGGGTGGGTGTTTTGGGGGTTTTTAGGTTCCACATATAAATGAGGTAATATTTGTCTTTCTCTGTCTGACTTATTTCATTCAGTATAGTGCCCTCAGGGCCAGTCCATGTTGTTGAAAACACAAGACTTCATTCTTTCTATGGCTGAATAATATTCCACTATGTATATATATACATAAACATCTTCTTTATCCATTCATATGTTGATAAACACTAAATTGTTTCTATAAGTTGGCTATTGTAAATAATGATCCAAGGATATGTGGGTGTATATCTTTTCTAATTAGTGCTTTCATTTCCTTTGGATATATTTTCAGAAGTGAAATTTCTGGATCATGTAGTAGTGCTTTTTTAGTTTTTTGAGGAATTTCACACTGTTTTCTAAGGTGGCTGCACCAATTTGCATACCCAATAGTGCAGAAAGATTCCATTTTTTTCCCATCCTTGTCAACACTTGTTATTTCTTGTCCTTTTTATAATAGCCATTTTAACAAATGTGAATTATCTTATTGTGGTTATGATTTTAACTTCCCTAATGATTAGTGATGTTGAGCATCTTTTCATGTACCTGTTGGTCATTTATATGTACTCTTTGGAAAAATGACTATTTAATATATCATGTCTTTCATCAACATTTGTTTATTTACTTGTGTTACTGCAAATGTTTTAGAACTTTCGTGTTGAATAGTAGCAACACTTCGAAGATCATGGGCATCTTCATCTCATTTCTATTTTAATAAAAATGATTCAAGCAACCACCCAAAAAAAGTATATTTAGATTTAGATTTTATGCCTATTTTTAATAGAATTACTTTTCTCTTTTTTCTTTTCTATTTCTTTTGTGGTTTTTTTTGTTTGTTTGTTTGTTTGTTTGCTATTGAGTTACATGGGTTCTTCATTTACTTTGGAATATTAGCCCCTTATCAGATATATGATTTGCAAATACTTTCTCCCATTCAGTATATGTTGCCTTTTTCTTTTGCTCATGTCTCCTTCACTGGGCAGAAGCTTTTTAGTTTGACATTTTATTGCCTTTGCTTTTGATGTCACAGCCAAAAATCATTAAGACTGATGTCAAGAGGCCTATTGCCTGTTTTCTTCTACAGGTTTTATGATTTCTGGTCTTACATTCAAGTCTTTAATCCATTTTTAATTAATTTTTGCTTATAGTGTAAGATAGTGGTCCAGTTTCATTCTATTGCATGTGGCTATCCAGTTTTTCAACATTATTTATGGAAGAGACTATGCTTTCCCTATTGTATATTCTTGCTTCCTTTCCCATAATTTAATTGATCATATATTTGTGGATTTGTTTCTGGGCTCTCTGTTGTGGTCCACTGATCTGTGTGTCTGTTTTTATACCAAAACCATACTTTTTTCATTACTATAGCTATGTAATATAGTTTGAAATCAAAAAGTGATTTCAACTAATTAACAGAGAAATGCAAATCAAAACCACAATGAGATATCACCTCACACCTGTCAGATGGTTAATATCAAATAAACACAAATAACAAAAGTTGTCAAGAATGTGGAGAAAAAGGAAACTTGTATGCTTTTGGTAGAAATGTGAATTGGTATAGCCATATGGAAAACACTATGGAGGTTCCTCAAAAAACTAAAAATAGAACTATCCAATGATCTAGCATTTCCACTCCCAAATAAATACACAAAGAAAGTGAAAACACTGATGCAAAAAGACACAAGATACAAGCATAAACTCTATATATAAAATAAATTTGTTACAAGGACATATTGTGCAGTACAGGGAATATGGGTAATCCAGGTGGCTCTAGTGTCAAAGAACCTGCCTGCCATTGCAGGGGATATAAGAGGCCTGGGTTCAATCCCTGGGTTGGGAAGATCCCTGGAGGAGGAGACAGCACCCACTCCATTATTTTTGCCTGGAGAATCCCATGGACAGAGGAGCCTGGCGGGCTACAGTCCATGAGGTCACAGGAGTCAGACATGACTGAAGCAACATAGCACACACACACACACAGGGAATATAATCAATATTTTATAATAATTTTAAGTGGAATATAATCCCTAAAAACTCTGAATCACTATATTATACATCTGAAACTAATATAATATTACAAATCAACTATACTTCAATAAAAATAAAATTATTAATAATTTTAGGCTCAAACACATCTTTATTAATCAAAATAGGAACCATTACAGTCAACATTTTTGCCAATGCTTCAGGAGGAGCAGATTTAGGAGGAATAGGATGGGGAGACCACTTTCTCCCGTACAAATTCATCGAAAGAACATTTGAATGCTGAGCTAACTTCACAAAACAACTTCTGACCACTAGCAGAAGACATCAGGCGCCCAGAAAAGCAACCCATTGTCTTCGAAAGGAGGTAGGACAAAATATAAAAGATAACAAAAGAGACAAAAGAGCTGGGGATGGAGATCCATCCCGGGAAGGGAGTCGTAGTGGAGGAGGTTTCCAAACACCAGGAAACCCTCTTGCTGGCGGGTCTAGGGGAAGTTTTCAAATCTCGGAGGGCAACCTAACTGGGAGGAAAAATAAACCCACAGACTACATGCCTAAAAGCAACTCCCAGCAGAAAAGTACCCCAGACACCCACATGCGCCACCAGCAAGTGGGGGCGGAACTGAGAGGAGCCGGCGGCATTGCTTAGGGTAAGGACTGGGCCCAAATGCCCTGAGGGCAATCGGAGAGAGCTAATGTGAGATAGCAACATAAACTGTGGGATAGCAAGAGAGAGAGAGAAAATTAACTGGCCGAACACACTGCTGGCCATTTGCAGAACAAAGGGACTGAGCAATTCCAGAGAAGAGCTCACAGGCTGCAGACCGGCCCATCCTGGCCCATCCCTGCCGGAGGCAGGAGGCAGGGGGGAGGGGAAAGGGGCAAATTCAGCGCCAGAGACAGCACCCCCTACCAAACGGCAAACAAGCTTCCAGTTTCCAACCAAAGACTTCCTGAGATTCTGGATGGTTGACATCCCCGCCAGGAGGGTCGCGGCTAGAGGCCAGCTCCTGAGAACAGACACAAGCCATTCCCACCGACCATCATGCACGGAAACTGAGGCAGGGACCGCGGAGGGGAGAAGGCACACCGCACCCGGGGAGAGTGCGCTCCTCAAGCTCCTGGCTGCCTGAGCTGCTCGGGCCGCGGAAGGCACAAAACGCAGGCCCAACCAAGTCTGCGCTTTTGTGGAGAACCGGAAAACTGGAACCGCACGCCACGCAGGGCCCGCTCCCTATAGAGCAGCCAGGAGCCTGAGCAGTGTAGACGGGGGAAGCACACACGCCGCGAGCGGGGCAAACCCAGTGTGGCCGGAACACTGCGAGTGCTCCCCACACACGCCAGTGGCATTTGTCTGCAGCGCCCCTCCCTCCCCGCAGCACGACTGAACAGGTGAAGCTAAACAAGAGACCACCTCCGCCTGCCTGTGTCAGGGCGGAAATTAGACACTGAAGAGACCAGCAAACAGAAGTCAAATAAACAAAGGGAACCACTTCAGAGGTGACCTGTGCAACAGATTAAAATCCCTGTAGGTAACACCGACTACACCGGAAGGGGCCTATAGATATGGAGAAGTGTAAGCTGGAACCAGGAGCTATCTGAAGCTGAACTGAACCCACAGTGACCGCAACAGCTCCAGAGAAATTCGTAGATATATTTTTACTTTTCTTTTTAAATTAAAAAAAATTTTTTTCTTTTCTTTCGTTTTTTATTTTTTCTCTTTTATTTTCTTTTAAAATTCCCTATTACTTCTCCGTTACTCCTTAACTTTCATTTTCATATATTTTCACTATTTTTTTAATTAGGAAAAAAATTTTTTTCTTTTTTTCTCTTATTTTCTTTTAAAGTCCTCTATTACTCCTTAATTTTCATTTTCATTTCACTATAACCTTGCCAAAAAAAAAAAAGGAGAAGCCCTATTTTTAAACCAAACTTCATATATATTTCTAAATTTTTTTGTGTTTTTGTTTTTGTTTTTAATATTGTATTTTTAAGAATCTAACCTCTACACTAGATTTTTAATCTTTTTTTTTTTTTTCACTATTTGATATCAATTTTGGACATTTAAGAAAATCCATGCTTCAGGAGTCAATGAACTCTTGGAAAGCATTTTCTGCCTCTTGTTAGTTTTGGAAGCATTTTCCCTGCAAAAAGTTCTCAAGGTTCTTGAAAAAGTGGTAGTCAGTTTGCAAGAGGTCAGGTGAACATGGCAGATTAGGCAAAACTTTGTGGCCCAGTTCATTCAACTTTTGAAGCATTGGTTGTGGGATATGTGGTTGGGCATTGTCATGGGGAATTGGGCTCATTCTGTTGACCAATACCAGCTGCAGGCATTGCAGTTTTCAGTGCATCTCACTGATTTGCTGAGCATACTTCTCAGATGAAATGGGTTCACCAAGTTTCAGAAAACAGTAGTAGATCAGACAGCAGCAGACCACCAAACAGTGGCTGACCATGACTTTTTTTGGTACAAGTTTGGCTTTGGGAAGTGCTTTGGAGCTTCTTTTGGTCTAACCACTGAGCTGTTCTTACCGGTTGTCATATAAAATCCACTTTTCATCACACATCAAAATCTAATCAAGAAATGGTTCATTGTTTTTGCAAAGAATAAGAGATGACACTTCAAAACAACACTTTTTTTAAACTTATGATCAGCTCATGAGCACCCACTTATGAGTTTTTTCACCTTTCCAATTAGCTTCAAATGCCAAAAGACCAGAGAATGGCTGACATTGAGTTCTTTGGCAAGTTCTCGTGTAGTTGTAAGGGAATCAGCTTCGATGATCCTCTCAGTTGGTCACTGTCAACTTGCATTGGCCAACCCCTCATCTTCAAGGCTCTCGTCTCCTTTGCAAAACTTCTTGAAGCCCCACAGCACTGTACATTCGCTAGCAGTTCCTGGACCAAATGTGTTGATGTTGCAAGTTGTGTCTGTTGCTTTAGGACCCATTTTAAACTCAAATAAGTTCTAGAGTGCCTGGAGGAGGTACTGGAGGCACTGGAAGAGATAAAAATAAGTGCCTGGAGGAAGGCACAGCAACCCACTTCAGTATTCTTGCCTGAAGAATCCCATGGATAAAGGAGACTGGGGGCCTGCAGTCCATGGGGTTGCAGGAGTTGGACACAATTGAAGCAATATAGCATGCACACACAGGGGATATAACCAATATTTTATGATAACTTTAAGTGGAATGTAATCCCTAAAAACTCTGAATCACTATATTACATATCTGAAACTAATATTATAAATCAACTATATCTCAATAAAAATAAAATTTTAAATTAAATTTTAAATGCAACAATAAGAAAACAAATGGGCTAAATATCTAAATAGACATATTACCAAAGAAGACAAGCAAATAAGCAAACTAAAGAATGTTTCACATCATATGTCATTAGAGAAATGTAAATTAAAATAATAAGTAGATACTACTACATCCCTATTAGAATGGTCAGAATCTAGAATATGATAAGATCAATGCTGGTGAGGATGTGGAACAACAGGAATTCTCACACACTGCTGGTTGGGAATGCAAAATGGGGGAATACAAAATGGTACAGCCACTTCAGCATACTATTCCGAGGTTTCTTACAAAGCTAAGCATAGGCTAACCATATGGTCCACCAATAGCATTCCTTCATATTTACCCAAAGGAGTTTAAAAATGTCCATACAAAAACCTGCATGCAGATGTTTATGGCAGCTTTAGTCATTATTGCCAAAACCTGGAAGCAACTGAGATGCCCTTCCCCAGGTGAACAGATAAACTGTGGTATATCCAGCAATGGAATATTACTCAGTGCCTAAGAGAGATTTGCTCTCAAACCATGAAAAGCAGGTGGAATCTTAAATACATATTCCTAAGTGAGATAAGCCAATCTAAAAAAAGTCTAGAAACTATATGATTGCAACTCTGACATCCTGGAAAGAGCAAAACTATGGAGACAACCATTAACTCAGGAAAAGGCTCAAAAAGACCCACACAGTAGCCTTTCCACAGAGCTTCTCAAGATTCAAACCATTCCACTCAGGGTTTGTAACTTTCCCCTCAGGAAAACATGAGTGACAGAGAAAGGAGGAAACGTTAAAAGTGCTCAAACCATAAGATTAAAAGTCAAAACATCCAATTGATGCAGATGTTCACGCCTCAGTACCTCGGTGTTGACCAGCTTCTCTCCACATGTTCCCACAGGAAAATGTCCGCTGGGTTCTGCTCTCCCGCCCCAGACTCCCGGGCGCCCTCTTGCGGCGGAGACGCGTGTTGCCTGACAGGCGCGTGGAGGCCTCCTTGCATCCAGGGCGCCCTGCTGACCGGGGCGCGGATTGCAGTACTGGCCCCCAGCAGCCTGTTAGCATCTCCCCTCTGCGGTTATGCTCTCCAGTATGAGCCAAGTGTCAGGCTGATGCCTTGCATCCTTGTTTACTGCGCCAGCACTGCGGTTTACAGCCAAGAAGAATCTACTTTTCTTCCCACCTCTTCATTCTTTTCCTGCAGTAATAAATCCCACTATGGAGCCCCAAAAAAGAAAAAAGAAAAGTGTTTGCCAGGACTGGATATAGTCTAAAAACCATAGAATGCACGATACCAAGAAAGAGTCCAAAGGTAAACTATGTATTTTGGGTTGATTATGATGTGCCAATGCAGCCCATTCTAGTGAGTGATGTCAGTAAAGCGGAAGGTTATGTATGTGTGTGGGTAAGAGGTACATGGGAAATCTCTATGCCTTCCTCTCTATCTTGTTGTAAACATAAAAGTGCTCTAAAAATCGCCTTGGAGGGGGGGAGGCTATCAGACTTATGTCAGAAATATAGAAGATATGCATGAACTCCCCAATAAAGAACTAAAAAGCATAATAAGATATATACCTAAGAAATACCTAAGAAACAAGGTATTGAATGAGACAATGTATACAACAAACAGATTAGACCCAAAAAAATAAAACTTTCAGTTTCAGAATAAAACACCTGGTGGCTCAGAAGGTAAAGAATCCACCTGCAATGCGGGAGACCTGGTTTTGATCCCTGGGTTGGGAAGATCCCTGGAGGAGGGCATGGAAACCCACTCCAGTGTTCTTGCTTGGAGAATCCCCATGGACAGAGGAGCCTGGCAGGCTATAGTCCATGGGGTCACAAAGAGTCAGACATGACTGAGCGACTCAGTTCAGTTCAGTCACTCAGTCGTGTGTGACTCTTTGCGACCCCATGAACTGCAACATGTCACGCCTCCCTGTCCATCACTAACTTCCGGAGTTATATAATAAGAAAATGTAAGTAAGAGAAGTAGAATTTTACCTAGCATGATATTCAAAAAGAACTTATTCAATTAAGTTCCCCATGGTTTTACCTAAAAAACTATTTTTTTACAATTTTCTTGAAAAATACAATACATGACAGAAAATACATAAAACATTTATGCTAAATACAATAAGTATAAAGAATAATTAAAAGACAAATATCCCATAGCCACTACAGAAGTCAAAAAAAAGGCATTGTAAAAACTCTGGAAGTCTTGTTTATTATCATACTTTTTCTCCCACTAATTTCTATCGTACATTTCTCTGCTTTATAATATTTATTTATCTACTAAAAATAGTTTAGATATACTTGTTTTAAAATTTCACTTAAAAGGAATCTTTCACTTAACATAGGCTATTTTAAATTTTTTTATATAGAATAAAATTCACTCCTTAAATTGATTTCACTTTGATCAGTTTTTGCTGATGTATTTTGGAAATCTGTTGTCAGGTATGTCATACATTTGGGATTGTTATACCTTCCTGGAGAAGTGACCCCTTTTGAATCATGCTGTATCCTAATCCCATAGACAGGAGACTGGTGGGCTAGTCCATAGGGTCGCACACAACTCAGCGACTGAGTATGCACAGGTATCCTACTTTATTCTTGGTAATGTTCCTCATTCTGAAGTCTACTTTGATATTAATATGGCTACTCCACCTCTCTTTTGATTAATGTCCATTTGGTATACTTTTTCTAATATTTTACTTTTGTTTTTTTAATTTAAAGTGGATTTCTTGTAGAAAACATATTATCTTGCTTTTTTCCCCCCAATTTACGTTATCACTCTTAACTGGTGTCTTTAGATCATTTGTATTTAGTCTAATTGGCTTCACTGGTGACTCAGCAGGAATAAATCCACATGCAATGCAAGAGACACAGGTTCAATCCCTGGGTCAGGAAGATCCTCTGGCAATGGAAATGGCAACATTTCAGGATTCTTGCTGAGAAATCCCATGAACAGGGAAATCTGACAGGCTACAGTCCATGGGGTCACAAGAGTTGGACAGGACTTAGCAACTAAACAAGAACAACAATTTAATCTAATACCTGAAATGGTTAGATTAAAATCTACCATTTGGGGACATCCCTAGTGGTCCAGTGGTTAAGACTTCATCTTCCAATGCAGGGGGTGTGGGTTCAATCACCAGTTGAAGAGCTAAGATCCCACATAGCTTGTGGCCAAAAAAACAAAACATGAAACAGAAGCAGTATTTTTAAAAATTGTAAAGACTTTAAAAATGGTCCACATCAAAAAAGAAATCTTTAAATAAATAAACAATATCTACCATTTTGCTAACTTCATTCTGTATTTATCTATTCAGTTCTTTTTTTCCTCTTTTTCTGTAGTCTTTGGCTTATTTTTTATGAATCCATTTAACTTCTTTACACCTTATGATTTGTATGTCTTTTTTAAGTTTTCAAATGGTTGTCCTATGGTCTACAATATACATACTTAATCAGAGTCAACTCCAAATAATATTATACTACTTCATATGTTGTATAAAGGATTTATACAACTTTCCCATTTCCTCACTCTCACCCTTTGGGTTATTTTTTTTTGTCATGGATTTTACTTTTATCCTATAAAAAAACACACAAAATATTGGTACTATATGTATTTCTTTTATTTCATTTCCAGTACTTTTCATTCCTTGGTGAAACCATGTATCTGTCTGGTAAAAAATTCCTTCTGCCTGAAAAAATTAAACATTACTCCTAGTACAGGTCTACTGACAATAAATTCTCTAGCTTGCATAAGAAAGTATATACTTCTTCATTTTTTCTAACTTTTTTGAGGTAAGATGATAAATATAAATTGTACTTTGGGATATACAACATGGTGATTTATTAATAATATATGCATACTTTATGAAATGATTACCACCTCAACACATTTATTGCCTCAGATAGTTACCTTTTTTGTGTGGTGAGAACCCTTAAGCTTTCTCTTAATAAATTTCAAGTATAATACAATATTATTAATTATAGTCACCATGCTGTACTTAGATCCCTGGAATTTATTTATTTTACAACTGACAGTTTATATCCTTTGACCAACGTGGCCAACATCTCCTGAACTCTCCCCCCTCCCTAGCCTCTGGCATTCACTATTCAGAGAGCTCGTTTGTGGAGTTCACTCTTTTAGATTTCATATATAAGTAAAATTATACAGTATTTACCTTTCTGGGTTTCAGTTAGCACAATGTCTTTCACATTCATCCATGTTGTTGCAACTGGCAGGATTTCCTTCTTTTTTTGCAGCTGAACAGTATTACATAGCTTTGGATATTTGAGTCTTTTGTGGTTTCATATAAAATTTAGGATTGTTTTTATTTCTGTGAAAAGTGTTCTTGGAATTTGGGTGGGGTTTGCACTGAATCTGTAGATGTTTTGCAGCAGTATGAGCTTTTTAACAATGTTGATTCTTTTAATCCATGGACACAGACTAGATTTTCATTTATTTCTGTCTTTTTCAATTCCTTTCATCAGTGTCTTACAGTTTTCAATGTGCAGATCTTTCACTCCTTGGTTAAATTTATTTAACCTAAGTATGTTTACTTTTTGATGCCTGGTGACAGGAGTATTTCTCACCTATGGCTAAGAGAGGCTAGAGTTGAGTTAAAAGGCTGTTTCAGGATTTGTAGTTGGGCCAAGGTTAGCGGGCCTGCCTCAGACACATAGTCTTTTCTGCCACTCAGTCCTTGGACAGGCACAACTGGAGGCTAAAAGGAGCAGGAACTGAGTCACAGATTATGTCAGGATTCACAGGCAAACAGCTTGGTGAGACTGTTACCTGGGCAGAGGTGAGCGTGACTCCTGCTGGGTTTCTTGGAGGAATGGCACTGGTGGAGACCAAGGCCAAAAGTGGCCTTTTGAGCTGAGCCACAGGAAGGTGAGGCTATTTCTGAATCTGCACCCAAGACAGCGTGTCTACATCTGTGTGTCAGCCTGCCTCCTTAAAACAGCATCCTTTGGCCATGGGCTTCCCTGGGGATTCATAATCTCTTATCTGGATCCCAAAACTCCCATAAAGCCACTTGTGTCCTTGTATTGCTGCCAAATTATTGTTGCTGATGGGGGAATATAAGGCCAGTATTATCCTGATATGAAAGCCAGATAAGGTTACCACAGGAAAAGAAAAGTACTGCCAGTATCCCTGATGAATATATATGGAAAAATTCTCAGCAAAATATTAGCAAACCAAATTCAACAACACATTGAAAGGATCATATATCATGACCAAGTGGAATTTATTTCTGGGGTGCAAGGATGGGTGAACAAAAGCAAATTAATAATGTGATATCACATTAACAAATAGAAGAATAAAAATCATATGATCATCTCAGTAGATACAGAAAATGCATTTGACAAAATACAACATTCTTAACTGTTAACAAATTGAATATAGAAGGAATATACCTCAACACAATAAAGGCCATATTACAAGTAAACAGCTAACATCATACTCAAATGTAAAACCTTAAAAGATTTTCTTCTAAGATCAGAAACAAAACAAAGGTATCCACACTCACCATTTCTATTCAACATATACTAGAAGTCCTAACCAGAGCAACCAGTCAATAAAAAGAAATAAAAGTCCTCCAAATCAGAAAAGAAGGTAAATTTTCTCTGTTTGCAGATGACATAATCTTTTATATAGGAAATCCTAAAGACTCCAGCAAAAATTTAAAAAAAAAAGAATTGTTAGAATTATCAATAAATTCAGTAAAGTTTCAGGATGCAAAATCAGCATACAGAAATCAGTCTCATTTATATACACCAACTATGAAATATCTAAAAAAGAAATAAAACAATCCCATTCACAATAACATCAAAAACAATGAACTAATAAGAATAAATTTAACCAAGATGAAATATCCATACACTGAAAACAGAAAGACATTGATGAAAGTAATTAACAATTGACAAAGACCCAAATAAACAGAAAACTAGCCTTTCATGGATTGGGAAGAATTAATGCTGTTAAAATGGCTTCCCTGGTGGCTCAAACAGTAAAGAATCTGCCTGCGATGATGGAGACCCAGGCTTGATCCCTGGGTTGGAAAGATCCCCTGGAGAAGGACATGGTTATCCACTCCAGTATTCTTGCTGGAGAATTCCAGGGACAGAGGAGCCTGGTGGACTACAGTTCTTGGGGTCACAAAGAGTGAGACACAACTGAGCAACCAACAGACACACCCAAAGCCATCAGGTAGACTCAATACAAGTCCTATCAAAACTTTAATGGATTGTTCATAGAAATAGAAAACACAACCCTAGTGTTTGTCTGGAACCACAGAAAACCCCAAATGGCCAAAGCAATCCTCAGAAAGAATAACAAAGCTGGAGGCATCACATGTCTTGATTTCAAACTATTCTACAAAGCTATAGGAATCAAAACAGCATGGTATTGGTATAAAAATAGACACATAGACCAGTGGGACAAAATTGAGAGCCCAAAAATAAACCCTCATATATATAAGTACAAATAATATTTGACAAGGAAGTCAAGAATACTCGACGGAGAAATGGCATTGAGTGCCAATGAAGTGTCAAATTCACTTATAAGCTGCCCTGGTCATCAGTGAAGATTTTCTCATTGACTATCATTCACCTTTCCCCAGGAGTAATATTTACATAAGTGGTTTAACAGGATCCTAGAAAGAAGCCCCAATTCTTTTAGAAGAAAAACAAAAGACAAGTGATTAAAAATCTCATCACATTTACACTGGTTTCAAATTCCCTATTCATAGAAAGTGAAATCAGAGTAGAAATTGACAGTTTGACTAGATAAGTCAAGTAAATGGCTTCTGCCATCTTGGATTTCCCTCCACAGAAAGTAAGGTCATTCCACATCATGATTAAGTCATTCAAGGCGGTTCCTACCTAGTACCAATCACCTGATTATTACAGTGAAAGACTCCAGGATATTTTAGTGGATTTAATTATAAACTAGCCAACAGAATTCAGTTTCCTATATCTCTATGTTGTAGTGCTTCATTCAAGCTAGAGGGGAAATATTTGCTTACAAGCATGTCTCAGTTTCATAATTAGAGTCATGGGGAAAAAGCTTCCATTTATTGTACTGATCCCCACAGAAGCTGATTCCTCAATGGAATGCAATCCCTGCAGTGAAAAGCCTCCTGAAATTTACCCAATATTTCCCCTGGATTCTCTGTTTCCTTGACTCCAGCCACCTCACAGGAGCTAATCTACTAAAACCTGGATGAGTCCTAAAGATTGAAAAGAGGAGGCACTCCAGGGGAAGCAAGGAAGCCACTGATACCACCTGGGGGGAGACAGAGTTTTAGAGTAACCCCTGAGAGGAAACATGGATTAAACACTGTTTCATATGCTAAATGTCTTAGCAAACTTAGAAAACAAACCTCTGGAGGCTCCAGGATGGAAATAAACCCAGTCAACCACATAAAATGCCCTCACCTGGAGTTTTCCTCATCAGAGTCAATGAGGAGGACACGCTTATACATTCAGCTCTACCATACCCATATATCTCTTCAAACTGAGCCAGGAAATCCAACAGTGTATGTAAAGAAAAAAGGACTAACTGTTCATGTTACAACCACTGATGTGATATACTGTAGAGTGCCTTTTACTTCATAAATCTGGTTAGTCATTATTCCTCTGTATCAGTATAGTGTAAACTTTCCGTATGTGAACATAGAACATTTTTGTTCATTGGATAAAAAGCCATGGACCCTTTATGAAGCCTATTTGTGAAATGAACAGTTAGCATAGATCATCTGCACCATTTTTTCCTATTATATTTTTTTTCTATTGTATGATTTTTGTGATTATTAGAGACTATCTCTCTGAAAGCAATCTCACTTTCCAGGTAGTATGCTCTTCCTTCAGAATGCCTGAGAAGACAGAATACCAAGTGAGGAGCATACAGAAGGAAGCTGTTTAATCAAGCTATTGTTCTCAAAGTAGTTGGACTGGTGAGTTGACTGGTTGGCTGGTTGGTCGGTTTCTTGTATTGGAAAGAGGAGTATGAAAAAACTGGCCCCTAAGTTTGTCCTCGTGTAATGATTTATGAATCCCCAAAGCATAAGAAATAGTGTGTGTATGGCATAAAATTGTGATATTCCATTCTAATACCCTAACTATTCCCAGCAAGTAATTTTGGAGACTTTGGAGGGTGGAGTTATGAAGAACTTAATTGAGTCAGTTTATTCCATCAACGGTAAAAATAAAAATTGACAACTCTAGACTTTTCTATTAAACTTCCCACTGCTTATCTACATTTTCACCAAAAGCTGCAGGAAAAATAATGTCGCTGCTAATAAATCTTATAGGGCATTGTGGCAGAAAGGATGAAATGAGATGTGAAGTTGTCAAACCTAAGAGTGTTCCAAACTGTTGTTCACATTGAGCAGACGTAGTTCGTTTTTTCGGAAAGAAAAACAGGAAGCACAGATCTCATGATTCTGGTTTAAATCTGTGAACTTGGATTTATCTCTGACCTATTACAGAGAAAGTGATTTATTTATGCTTTGTAAATAACAGTCTGGGAATCTTCTATCAAGCACCTTATTCAGTGAAGATGGTAAACAAATATCTTTTGGATTCAACATTGATTGGAAAACTGGACAGTTTTAGACTTGGATGCTCAAACTTCCTTTTAATGCTCCCTTAAAAACCACCAATGGGAATATTCCAAATCTTGATTAATAAGTATCATACGTGATCTTCCTTTCAAGTTCTCTGTTCTTTTTTGCCTTTCAAATTTCTTTATCTCCTATTCCTAACAAAGTTAAGACTGGTGACTTCTAATAACAAGGCAGGAGATCTGAATTTAACAAGAAAACTGAATGTTGAAACTATTATTTTTAGGTCTCTTGCTGTTCAGTCACCAAGTCATGTCAGACTCTTCACAACCCCATGGACTACAGCACACCAGGCTTTCTTGTCCCTCACCATCTCCCAGAGTTTGCCCAAGTTCATGTCCATTGCATTAGTGAGGCCATCCAACCATCTCATCCTGTCGCCCTTAAGCCTCTTAGTGTTTTCTTAATATTAATCAATTACAAGATTACTCTGTTGTTTGAAATATAGAAAGATTTATACATTTTTGTACAATTATTAAATGCTGCACAATTTTTAAATGTACAAAATTTAAAATGCATGTACTGAAAAGTACATGCCTGTCCAAATATTTGAAAATGTCCTCACTTTCTTTTCAGAGAACAAAATTAATTCTACCAGATAAAATTGCAGATAAAACCCTGTTTGATTGTAGATCCCTTTGGTTGTTTTTACCATCCAAAATACTAACTAAATGAACTAAACCTTTGTATTGAAAACACCATTTTCTTTATCTAGGTAGGGTCTGAATATAAAAAGCAAGATAGTTTTTTTTTTTATAGTATGTGTAAAAAATGTGAACTTAAACAAATAGGGATATTTTAAAAATAATAGCAAATATTTATGATATACTAGGTCTCTTGTACTTTTTTTAGGCATTACTCAAGTGGTTAAAGTGATATTCTAAAAGAAAATTTTAAAGGAATTTAGGAATAGCCTCAAGTCTTGAATGTCATGATATCCGTCACAAATAACTCAATTGATTAGGTTATTCTGAAAAGACAGTGTCCTAGAGTAATTTTTATCTTCATGTGTAAATCAGCTAATTCTGTTCTATTGCCAAAGGCTTAGATCAACCTCCCTCTAGCTGTCCTCAAAATATGATGTTGTTGTTTTGTAACAAGGTATGCTGAATAAGAGAAAGTGGATGAGTTTGTGCATCAACATCTATAGTCAACTTTAGAAAAAGGCCAAAATCAGAAAGCATTTTCTTAAGGATCAAAATAAAAAAGAAAGAAATTTACACTGCTGGTTGTACAAACTGATGTGGATCTTTCTGCATTGGATTCTAACAAAATAATACTGAGATTTATCCATAGTCAATTCAAAATAAGGTGAGATTTACTCCCACTTCATTTCAAAATACCTCATATATTTTAGGGTAGGGCTTAAGTTCCCTTCAAAAAAATCCTTAGGATATGTAGGAAGCAAAATAACTTGGGTTGCACTCATGTCTTTCTTCTTTGTAGATTTAAGACCCATGAACAGGTCAGAAACACACATCGTGACTGAGTTTGTTCTCCTGGGATTCCCTGGTTGCTGGGAGATACAGATTTTTCTCTTCTCACTATTTTTGGTGGTTTATGCCTTGACTTTGGTGGGGAATGGAGCCATTATCTGTGCAGTGAAATGGGACCCACGACTGTACACCCCCATGTACTTTCTGTTGGGAAACTTTGCCTTCCTTGAAATCTGGTATGTTTCCTCCACTGTTCCTAACATGCTAGTCAACATTCTCTCTGAAACGAAGGTCATCTCATTTTCTGGCTGCTTCCTCCAGTTCTATTTCTTCTTTTCCCTGGGCACAGCTGAATGTCTCTTCTTAGCAGTAATGGCTTATGATCGGTACCAGGCCATCTGTCACCCACTGCACTACCCCATCATCATGACTCGGAGGCTCTGTGGAACGCTGGTATCTCTCTGCTGGCTCATTGGATTCCTTGGCTACCCAATCCCCATTTTTTTCATCTCCCAACTTCCCTTCTGTGGACCCAATATCATTGATCACTTCCTGTGTGATATGGATCCATTGATGGCTCTGTCCTGTGCTCCAGCCCCCATTACTGAATTTATTTTCTATACTCAGAGCTCGCTTGTCCTCTTTTTCACTCTTATGTATATTCTTCGATCCTACACCCTGCTGCTCAGAGCTGTTTTTCAGATTCCTTCTACAGCTGGCCAGAGAAAGGCCTTCTCGACCTGTGGTTCTCATTTAACTGTGGTGTCTCTTTTCTATGGGACAGTCATGGTAATGTATGTGAGTCCTACGTATGGCATCTCAGCTTTGATGCAGAAGATCCTCACATTGGTATATTCAATAATGACTCCTTTCCTTAATCCCCTGATCTATAGTCTTCGCAATAAGGACATGAAAATTGCCCTGAGAAATGTCCTGTTTGGAAGAAGAATTAGTCAAAATTCATGAGCCAAAAATGTGTCATACTTCCAAGTTCTAATGAAGAATAAGGTGGAAATGTGTAAGTTCTTTCAGTGGTCTTATAGTCTTTACTCTGAGTAGTTAGAGGCCAGTTTTTTTCCTGGAAATGTACCTAGCTTAAATATCTATGCTGACTACTAAAACCTTAATTCACTGAACTTCAACATGCAGTAAAAAATTTTTAAAGACTGTCTTTATTGGAATTCTAAAAATGGGATTGTTATATGAGGGAAAGTAGACACTGCTGAAAGATTTATCATAAGTTTTAGGACAAGTCAGTCTAATGACCTTTACCAAATGGTTAAAAGTACAGTGACTTTTTTAACATTTTTATTTAGCTATAGTTAATATACAAAAAGACAGCACATAATATATTTTAAAGGTGCTGTGAATTTTTTTCCTTTTGGAAAGAATATCCTTTTTTAAATTAATCCTTTTTTAATTTAATTCTTTTGAAATATAGTTGATTTACAATGTTGTGTTATTTTCTGGTTGTGATTAAAGAGGTACTTTTAAGCACAGTGATTCAGTTTTCAAATTCTTTTCCATATGGCTTATTACAGGATTACTAGAGCTCCTGTACTATTCAGTAGAACTTTATTGTTTATTTATTTTATATATAGTAGTTTGTATCAAGGGAAAGAGACTTTTAACAAAAAATCTTTCTATAATCTTTAAGAGACATTTCTTTCTTATACCTAGTCTAACAATCTTATCTAAATACACTTTCTATTGAAAGAGAGAAAAATATTGCCTTATTATAGGCAATATTTTACAACTAAAACAATGCTGCAATAAATGTCCTTAAATAAAAGTCTCTATTCAATCACATAAGTATTCCTCAAATTAAAAGAAGGATTTCTGGGATATAAATTATTTAATTTTTAATTACATAAAATACTGTTAAACTCTAGATACTTCTAAATTGTGTATTACTTTTCAACAAATGGTTCTGGGACAACTTGATATACACATGGAAAAGAATGAGGTTGGACACCTACCTCACACCGCTGACAAAAATTAACTCGAAATGGATCAAAGATCTAAATGTAAAAGATAAAACTACAAAAATCTTAGAATAAAACATAGACTTAAATCTTAGTGTCCTTAGGTTATACAGAATTATATATTTTTAAGATATAATACCAAAAACACAAGCAATAAAATTAAAAATAGATAAATTGAACTTCATCAAAGCTTTAAAATTTTATGCGACAAGGATACTATCAAGAGGGTAATGTCACAGAATGGGAAAAAATACCTAACAAGAGTCCAATATCCAGAATATATTTTTTTAAAAAAATACACTCTTACAACTCAGCAATAAGAACACAATTCAATTTTTTAAATGTGCAAAATATTTGAGTAGGCATTTCTTAGAAAAGGATATACAAATGGCTTGTAAGCAAATGAAGACACTCTGTTAATCTCTAGGGAAAGATATATTAAAATCACAATAAGGTACCTCTTCATACCCACTAGCATGGCTAAAATCAAAAAGACAGACAATGCCAAGTGCTGGACAGGATTTGGAAAAATTTGAACACTCACATGTTGCTAGCAGAAATGTAAAATGGTGCAGCAGCTCTAGAAAACCATTGGCAGTTTCTCAAATAGTTAAACATAGAGTGGCCATATGATGCAACAAGTTCATTCATAAGTATAACCCAAGAGAATTAAAAGCATATTCATACAAAACATGTATATGAATGTTCATGGTAGTATTATTCATAACAGCCAAGAAGTAAAACAATCTAAACCTCCATCATCTGGTGAATGAACAACAAAATGTGATATATACACACAATGGAATATCATTCACCCATTGTTACATGAACTTTGAAAATATTATCCTAAGTAAAATAATTCAAACACAGGCCATATACTATAGGATTCAATTTATATAAAATATCCAGAATGGGCAAATCTATAAAGACAGAAAGTAGATTAGTAGTTTCTAAATAGTAGGCAGAGGGAAGAATGGAAAATGACTGCTAATGGATACTCAGTTTCTTTGGGGCTGACGAAGATGTTCTATAATCTGATAGTGGTGGTGGTTGCAGAACATTGTGGATATACTAAAAATTACTTACACTTTAAAAGGATGAATTTTATGCCATGTGAATTGTGTCTTGCTAAAACATTTGTTTGAGAGTGCTCATTTTCCCACAGCCTCCCCAACACTGGTTTTTATCATGGTTTCTCATTTGTTTGCCAATATGAGAGGTGAAACTAGTAATGTGTTCATTTTCCTTCCTTGAATTTTACATTTAGTGCCACAACAGCTTAGGAAAATAAGTATATAAGCATCAGTATATGCAGTAGGCAGAAATTCATTCAAAAAGGAAGTTGCAGTTGACTGGTGGCTTTAAGATAGGAAGGAGAGGGGAACAAACACGTGCTGAGAATCTTCCAGGTGTCTTTTACTGTGCTGTGGTCTCTACATAAATTGTCTCATTTAATCCCTGTGACACTGTTATAAGATACAAGTTAAACCCATTTTACAAAATAAGACCCAAAGGATCTGTGTTAAGTATCTTTCTAAGCCTGCAAAGCAGAAGATGAGGTGAGGTTCTCTGAGTTTAAAGAGAAGCCTAAGCAAATGTGTGCAGTTGATAGAGGGTAGAGTAGTTAAGTGACTAGCCTGATGAAAGTTGAGGGTTCATCTTGGGGTCATATTACAAAGGATGTTGAATACCAAACAGGAAAGATATGTAGACACTGAGGAACAGAGAAAAAGGCTGATAGAAAGGAAGAGAAAATCAGAACCCGAGATATCCTTCATGACCTAGGTATCCATGCCGTCCAAATCTGCTACCTCCTCTATGTCAACAAATCTCAACACCTGCATCTCCACACCACCTCTCAATTGTTCCCAAGAAAAGAAGTAACTGATGTAAAATTACTGTTGAAACTCTTGAAGGATGAATTTATGGAACATTAATATTTTTCACCCTTACTCTTGTGTTGTCTTGGAGATACTTCTTAGATGCTGGATGTACAATTTTTGAGGATGGAAAATTGTGGAAAAAGATAAAACCTGTCACAGTGAGAATTCTCATTGACTTATTCCTCCTTTGTCATTTCTCCACTTTAGCTTTCGAAATTATCTAAAACCTTAGCCCTACAAAATTTCCTTTTTCCATGGTCTTTTTGTGACTTCTTTTCATAGCCATTTGTGTTTTGCTATCTTCTGGTGGTCATTGTACTTCCATTGTATGCCTAAGAATAAGACAAAAAAACTTCAACCCACCCAAGTATTACATGTGAAGGAGGATAATGGTTAGTTGAATCTTCTAGTTAATCAGAAAAAATCCTTTTGACATTGAGTATTAAAATCTTTCTAAAATGTGTTTGCCCATTCTTAAACCTTGCTATGTTAAAAATTATTTAATCTTTCACCATACAAGAACACAGCAAGTGTAATATGTTGGGACAAGCAGTGACCAGGCAATCAGACCATAGGTAATCCAATCCCATTCTATCACCAGCTAGCTATGTGTTCTTACGTAAATCACTTCACCTCTCTCGCCTCAGCTCCTCTATCTATAAGAAAGCTAAGGTGAGTGAACCTAGGGTGGCCTACACTGAGTTTTCTCAATATATGACAAGTCTCATAGTACTTAATCTGTAAGAAGACACAGATACGTGAACAGTTTGCTTTAATTGAGTGTGTGTGAAGCGCTATCCTGGAGTAAACACAGGGCACTATCAGAGCATATGGGAGGAGCCCTGGGTCTAAGGGTGTACAGGAGGTGGCAGGAAAATAAAAATTGAAGAGAAGGGACTGGCTATAAGGCTACTGGAATAATCTAGAGAAGATATTATGAAGACCTCATCTAGGACAGTGCTTCTCAAAGTATGGTCCACAACAAGAAAACAACAGAAACTATCACAGATTATGTCCTTGTATCTGAGCAATTAGACATCCCTCGAAAGTGCTTTATTTGGATTCATAGATTAATACAGTTTTATCCTTAATTATACATTTTTCTATAAAACAGGCAAGTACAAACATCAACTATGTGAAAAACTACAATCAAAAATTAAATATAAGTGCCTAAGGAGAACGGGCACTGTACAAACTAACCTTATCTATTAGAATTAGTCTTTCCTGCATTCTCTTCATGGGTTTAATTAAAAACACATAATTCCTTTCGCTTTCTTACTTTGACATAAGAACCCCACAAAACAGCCTGGTTTAGTGTCAAAGCATCAGTGTGTGCTCAGCAGTGCCCGACTCTTTGTGGCCCTGTGGACTGAGCACACCAGGCTCCTCTGTCCATGGAATTTTCCAGGCAAAATACTGGAGTGGGTTGCCATTTCCTCCTGCAAGGCTCTTCCTGACCCAGGGATCAAACCTGCATCACCTGCATTGGTGGGTGGATTCTTTCACCATACAAGAACACACTACCACCATACAAGAACCATTAGTGCCACCAGGAAGTAGACCCAGATTAAGTCTGGATTTACCACCTATTATGTATGATTATGTATTTTGCATGAATTATGTATGACCTTATTCATCTTAAATCTCTCATATTGTTATATCCAACATGAGAGTAGGTATTCAGTGAACAGTTATGAATTTAATGAGGAACTGAGTCTAGGAGGAACCAGTAAGGTAGTAAAAGAGATTTCCTCTTTGTTTGCCAACTTATGAATTGGGCTACAGCAGTAGGCAGCTAAATAAAAATTATAGTCCTCCCTCTGAACTGTTCAACCACCCGGCAGAGCATAGGAAATGACCCGCACCAAGCAAGGAGCACAAAGAGAAGCAGTCCTGGACAGGGTGAAAGACTAGTAGGCTGACACCCTGACTAAGATTCCTTATCTCCTGGGAAGCATGCTTTTTCCTGACCACACTGGTAAACCAGGTACTCTGCCATCTAGTGGGGCTATACCCTCAGATTCCAGCACTCTGGATCTACTTCTGCATTCATATGATGGAATTCTGGTTAACCCCCTCTACAGCCATCCTGCCCTGACTGTGTATCCATTTTATTTACTTTCTCTATCCACATAAACATTCAGTTCAGTTCAGTCGCTCAGTCGTGTCCAACTCTTTGTGACCCCATGAATTGCAGCATGCCAGGCCTCCCTGTCCCTCACCAATTCCCGGAGTTTACTCAAACTCATGCCCATCGAGTCGGTGATGCCATCCAGCCATCTCATCCTCTGTCATCCCCTTCTCCTCCTGCCCCCAATCCCTCCCAGCATCAGGGTCTTTTCCAATGTGTCAACTCTTTGCATGAGGTGGCCAAAGTATTGGAGTTTCAGCTTCAGCATCAGTCCTTATACATGAAAAAACATGCGACAAATGATTTCTAAATATAAACAAGAATAAAAGTGTTCAGAAAATTATAATCAACAACAGAATCATGTTTGCCTATTCAAAATTTATTGAATGTGTACTATAAATAAACACCATGGTAGGGTTAGGGACACATTCTATAAAGACAGAGAAGAGATCACAATCTCTTGGGAGATGTATATATAATAATTTACACATCACATTATTATATAGTGATATAATTATATACATATGTTTGCTTTATCTAGAATGCAGTTCTCAATTAACACTGATGAAACCATAGACAGATTTCTGTGTCTTTCTTGGTCTTGTCTTAAGACGTAGCCTTGGAAGCAAGTTTATCTGTAGGATAACAGCCACCCCCTCATTCAGTAAAAAAAAAAAAGTCACAATTCAGCCTTCAACAAAGTGTTTTCTATCCTGGATAATAACTGTGACCTGGCCAAAGAATGTTGGTAATAACGCACTCAAAATCAAGTCTACTACTATTGCATTGCTTCTGCAGAGGTGAGTTGGTACAAGGAAGTTTCCTTTAGCAGTATCCACTTGTTCAAAAAGAAGTTACACAAATGTGCTTATGTTTGAGAGACATATGTATTCTCCATCATAGCTTTAAAACCACACTAAAAATAGTTTTTAGATGTCATTTAAAACCATAATGCATGAAGCCAACCTGAAGAGAATACATATTCTTATGACTCCAAGTATATGACTTTCTAGAAAAGACAAAAATAAGAGGACGAAAAAGATCAGTGGTCATCAGGGGCTAGGCAAGAAGGGAAGGATGAACAGGTGCAGCATACAGGATTTTTAGGGCAGTGAAACTACTCTGTATGATACTATAATGGTAGATACAAGTCACTATGCATTTGTCAAACCCATAGAATGTACAACATCAAGAGTGAACCCTAATGTAATCTGCGGACTTTGGGTGATCATGATATGTCAGTGTGAGTCCACGGACTGTAAAAAATACACCCTTCTGATGCAGAATGTTGACGGCTGGGAAGCGCACGTGTGTGTGTGTGTGTGTGTGTCTGTGTGTCTGTGTGTCTGTGTGTGTGTGTGTGTGTCTGTGTGTGTGTGAGGGCACAAGGTATATGGGAACTTTCTGTACCCTCCACTCAGTTTTGCTGTGAACCTAAACTGCTCTAAAAAAATAAAGTCTATTTTGAAAATACTTATTAAAAATGTAACCCAATAATGAT
This sequence comes from Muntiacus reevesi, assembly GCF_963930625.1. Taxonomy (NCBI): domain Eukaryota; kingdom Metazoa; phylum Chordata; class Mammalia; order Artiodactyla; family Cervidae; genus Muntiacus; species Muntiacus reevesi. Next base: position 25,959,525 of record NC_089255.1, on the reverse strand, counting down.
TATTGTCGAAAACTGTACAACTGCTGTTTGTTTAGGCAGTGACAAACAGAAGCAGATAAAGTAAGTTTTCCACAAGGCTTTTTGCTATAGAGAAGCAATCTGTGAACCAAAAGGGACTCACACTCCTCAAATGATACATTTTTTCATCTACTCCCATCATTCCCCAGACCCATTTTAGACACCTCAGCTAGAAATCTTCTCCCTCTCTGCCAGGAAGAGCAAAAAACTTCAAGTCAAACACAGTAGTTAGCAAAACCTAGAAGAGTTTGGCACTGTTTAAGCTGCCTTGGTGAAAGGACTCCCCCAAGGATCCCTATACCCCCAGGCCTAATCCAAAGTTATTTTAACAGATTAGAAAAGAAACAGAAAAACCTAGAGTCCCCAAGGTCCCAGTTTTAGACTCTCTGCAGAAGCTATGTTTTGGTTGATTAAAACAGGAGCTGGAGGCCCATGAGAGCCAATTAGAAAAGGAAGTTAGGATGAGGGAGGGAGAAATGATTCCAGCAACTACCAATTAAAAGTGAATGGATCCCACAGTACCAAGGGACCATGATTCAAACTGTTGCATCATCCAAGTTCCAGCACCAACTCCCTGAACATGAAGCGAGAGCAAAGAGGAGGGGTAAGGAAGAGAAGCAGGGGTGTCCCACACTTTGGCAAGCTTCCACTTCTCATCTCAAGTGAATACACACCTGACAATTAAGGTGAAGGTAGAATCTCCTGATTAGCCATGCAGAAAACCCCAATACCAGGCCGTAAGAGGGACAGGACCTATGGGCAGGGAAACATGCCCAGAAAAGCTCAGCAGGATGCTGCTGATACAACAGACCTGCTACCAATTCAGAATTGCTCCTGTTAAAGCAGGTCACATGTGATTCATCGTCCTCGTATAGAACAATACTACTTCCATCACTACTCTCCCCTCCATCCTGTACTTGTAAAATACATGATGATTTTCAAGTATGTTCACAAATACTACTTCATTCAGTCACAAAATCCCTGTGGATTCTGTTGGCTATGTATTAATATTTCCATCTAAGAATTTTAAAAAATTAACGCTAAAATTCAAGAGATCTGCCTAAGAGCATAAAGGCAGTATTATTTTTATACTTTTAAATGATATGCCACTATGTTTATATACACATAGACTATCCCCAGGGGGGAAAAAATGTAAGAAAATGGAGTGGTTACTACAGCAGAGGAAGTAAAGGGTCAGGAGTGGAAATGAAGCTTTCTTTTCTCTTACTATTTTTTGGTAATTTTACACTATTGCATATAAAATTTCCTAAAATTAAAAGAAAATAAAGTTACAACTAGGGAGCAGAAAACCACAGTCCAATTCTCTTTCCCACTGTATAGTGCTGTCTCCACGTTGGGTAAAGATGGAAGACAGTTCTCTTTCTTTTTTATCATTCCACTTATTCCCCATTTCATCATCACCATCCACATGTACATATACATAACACAACTTTCTATGAGAATTTTCTCATGATTGCCTGTTCTGTGCAAATCTGCCAGGAGCTGAGAGTATGCTAAAAACCAACCAAGTGATAAAGAAACTGAATTCCAGCACACTTGAGTGATCTTGCTTAGAGTTATTCTAACAATACATTTTATTTGGGGAAAACAATAGCATTTTTGTTCAAATATTTTGAGAGAATAAAAAAATAAGCTAGCACTTCAGTATGAAGGATCAGTTTTAGAAAGAATGAAGGCCATAATATCTGCCAGTTTGGGGAATACAATTCCCTAATACTCAACAGCCTGGCAAGTCACTGACAAAAAGGGGGAAAACTTCCTTTCCTGAATATCAAGAGATAAGACACAATGGGAAATGCAGCCACACACATTTAAAGATAATATATATATTAACAGAATAATGGAAGAAATTGCCTCTCAGGTCACTTTCAACAATGAAACACTGACTCTACAAATCACAGATGTATGTAGATCAGTAAATAGAGAAAGAAAATGTTAACAGAATCCTGGCACCAAGGGGCAGTCATTACCACAGACTAAAATAGGAGACTATCAAGGTAACAGCATAAATGCTTTCTTATTCATTGATTTCATGTAAATTTATCGAGCGCTTGTGTCAGGTACTGAACCAGGATTTACTACTGCTAAGATGAGTACCTTCAGAAAGCTCACAGCCTGTAGGAAACTGGCAAATAATTAAAACACAAAAGTGCTTTGAGAGTATAGAGACAAACACATCAAAATTGAATATGCTTGGGAAAGCTTTACAAAAAAGGTAATGTTTGAGCTGAATTTCAGAGGATAATTAGGAACTCTCCAGAAGTGATGACAGAAAGAATCACACGTGCAAAAGTACTTTAGTATGAAAGAGCATGGAAACGAACAGATACTAAACATATGCTGGGGTTGCCATGCATTAGAATTATAATTCTATAATTATATTATATTATGCCCTATTATATTCTATTAATTATATTCTGCCCTCCTATAAGAGGGCAGAAATGAGGTAATATAGATAAGCACATTGAAATATGAAGGCTGTGGCCCATGTGAAGGGAGTATCATATTGGAATTAAAGAATTTCTGAGGGCTTTCTTGAGATTTGTGTGTGTGTGTGTGTGTGTGTGTGTGTGTGTGTGTGTGTACCATTTTTAAAGTCTTTATTGAATTTGTTACAATATTGCTTCTGTTTTATGTTTTTTGGTTACCAGGCATGTGGGATCTTAGATCCCCCGATTGAACCTGCATCCTCTGCATTGGAAGGGGAAATCTTAACCACTGGACTGCCAGGAAAGGCCTTTGAGAGTTTTCAAACAAGGAAATTAAATGATCAGGTTTGTCTTGAGAAAGATGAAACTGTTGGCAACATTTCCCACTTCAGAAATAGCAGGAGAGCACGTCAGCATAAGGATAGAGAATAAATTTTAGACTCGGGAGAACTGGGTTCAAATCCCAGCTCTAATACTGCTGGAATTCTAGCATAACTGAGCCCTGCTTGTCTCTGTACCACGTGCAGGACATGTGTTAGTTCATTAATGCTCACAATAATCCTACAATTTAGGTAGTAATGTTACCTCCATTTTACAGATAGAGACACTGAATCTCAGAGAGCTAAGAAACTCTCCCACAGCCTTAGAGCAGAATAACAGTTAAAATTTCAAACAATGGCTCTGTTAGTCACAAGCTTATAAACTTGGGACAATACTACTATTATGATCATTATCATTAAAATAATAACAGACAAGCAAAAATAACTTATCTATTCTTGATTCTAAGATGGAAGAGTAGAAGCACGTGTGCTCACCTTCTCCTGCAAGAACTCCAAAATTACAACTTGCTGCTGAACAACCATTGACAGGAGGATGTTGGATCCCACCAAAAAAAGATACCCCACATCCAAGGGCAAAGGAGAAGCCCCAGCAAGAAGGTAGGAGGGGCAAAATTGCATTTAGAATCAAACCCCATACCCGCCAGAGATGCTCAGAGGGTTCAGACAAACCTTGTGCACGCAGGACCCAGAGACCCCACAGAGACTGAGCCAGAACTGTGTTTGAGAGTCTCCTGTGGACGAACAGGTCAGCAGTGGGCTGCTGCAGGGGCAGCAGCTCTGGGTGCAGTAGATCTGGGTATGGCATAAGCCTTCTTGAAGGAAGTCACCATTAACCCCACCATAGAGCTACCAGAACTTACACAGGAATGGGGAAACAGACTCTTGGAGGGCACAAACAAAGCTTGTACACACAAGGACCCCAGAGAAAGGAGCAGTGACCCCACAAGAGACTGACTCCAACTTGCCTGCAAGTGTCCTGGAGTCTCCAGGGGAGGTGTGGGTCAGTAAGTAGCCTGCTACAGGGTTGGGGGCGCTGAGTGCAGCAGTGCATGCATGGGACCTCTTGAAGGAGGTTGCCATTATCTTCATTACCTCCACCATAGTTTGGCCTAGGTCAAACAACAGGAGGGAACACAGCCTCCTTCATCAACAGAAGAATGGATTAAAGATTTACTGAGCATGCCCTGCCCATCAGAATAGACCCAGTTTCCCCCACAGTCAGTCTCTGCCATCAGAAAGCTTCCATAAGCCTTTATCCTTCTCCAACAGAGGGAAGACAGAATGAAAACCACAATCACAGAAAACTAACCAATCTGATCACACGAACCACAGCCTTGTCTAACTGAATGAAACTATGAGCCATGCAGTGTATGGCCACCTAAGAGGGACGGGTCATGGTGGATAGTTCTGACAAAATGTGGTCCACTGGAGAAGGGAATGACAAACCACTTCAGTATTCTTGCCTTGAGGACCTCATGAACAGTATGAAAAGGCAAAAAGATAGGATACTGAAAGATGAACTCCCCAGGTCAGTAGGTGCCCAATATGCTACTGGAGATCAGTGGAGAAATAACTCCAGAAAGAATGAAGAGACAGAGCTAAAGCAAAAACACCACCCAGTTGTGGATGTGATTGGTGATAGAAGTAAACTCCAAAGCTGTAAAGAGCAATTACATAGGAACCTGGAACGTTAGGTCCATGAATCAAGGCAAATTGGAAGTGGTCAAACAAGAGATGGCAAGAGTGAACATCGACATTTTAGCAATCAGTGAACTAAAATGGACTGAAGTGGGTAAATTTAACTCAGATGACCATTATCTCTACTATTGTGGGCAGGAATCCCTTAGAAGAAATAGAGTAGCCATCATGGTCAACAAAAGAGTCTGAAATGCAGTACTTGGATGCCATCTCAAAAATGACATAATGATCTCTGTTCGTTTCCAAGGCAAACCATTCAATATCACAGTAATCCAAGTCTGTGCTCCAATCAGTAATGCTGAAGAAGCTGAAGTTGAATGGTTCTATGAAGACCTACAAGACTGTCTAGAACTAACACCCAAAGAAGATGTCCTTTTCATTATAGGGGACTAGAATGCAAAAGTGGGAAGTCAAGAGATACCTGGAGGAACAGGCAAATTTGGCCTTGGAATACAAAACAAAGCAGGGCAGAGGCTAATAGTTTTGCCAAGAGAACACACTGGTAATAGCAAACACCCTCTTCCAACAACACGAGAGAAGACTCTATATATGGACATCACCAGATGGTCAATACCAAAATCAACTGATTATATTCTTTGCACCCAAAGATAGAGAAGCTCTATACAGTCAGCAAAAACAAGACCGGGAACTGACTATGGCTCAGATCATGAACTCTTTATTGCCAAATTCAGATTTAAATTGAAGAAAGTAGGGAAAAACACTAGATCATTCAGGTACAACCTAAATCAAATCCCTTATGATTATACAATGGAAGTGACAAATAGATTTAAGGGATTATATCTGATAGAGGGCCTGAAGAACTATGGACGGAGGTTCATGACACTGTACAGGAGGCAGGGATCAAGACCATCCCCAAGAAAAAGAAATGCAAAAAGACAAAATGGTTGTCTGAGGAGGCCTTACAAATAGCTGAGAAAAGACTTAAAAGGCAAAGAAGAAAAGGAAAGATATGCCCATTTGAATGTAGAGTTCCAAAGAATAGCAAGGAGAGATAAGAAAGCCTTCCTCAGTGACCAGTGCAGAGAAACAGAAGAAAACAATAGAATGGGGAAAGATTAGAGATCTCTTTAAGAAAATTAGAGCTACAAGGGAACATTTCATGCAAAGATGGGCACAATAAAGGACAGAAATGGTATGGACCAAATAGAAGCAGAAGATATTAACATAAGATGGCAAGAATACACAGAAGAACTACACAAAAAAAAGATCTTCATGAGCCAGACAACCACAATGGTGTGATCACTCACCTAGAGTCAGACAACCTGAAATGGGTAGTCAAGTGGGCTTTAGGAAGCATCATTATGAATAAAAGTAGTGGAGGTGATGGAATTCCAGTTGAGCCACTTCAAATCCTAAAAGATCATGCTGTGAAAATGCTGCACTCAATATGCCAGCAAATTTGGAAGACTCAGCAGTGGTCATAAGACTGGAAAATGTCAGTTTTGATTCCAATCCCAAAGAATGCTCAAACTATTGGACAATTGTACTCATCTTACATGCTAGCAAAGTAATGCTCAAAATTCTCCAAGCCAGGCTTCAACAGTATGTGAACCATGAACTTCCAGATGTTCAGGCTGGATTTAAAAAAGGCAGAGGAACCAGAGATCAAATTGCCAACATCAGTTGGATCATTGAAAAAGCAAGAGAGTTCCAAAAAAACACCTACTTCTGCTTTACTGACTACACCAAAGCCTTTGACTGTGTGGATCACAACAAATTGGAAAAATTTTAAAGAGATGGGAATACCATACCTGACCCACCTCCTGAGAAATCTGTATGCAGGTCAAGAAGCAACAGTTAGAACTGGACATGGAACAGACTGGGTCCAAATTGGGAAAGGAGTGCGACAAGGCTGTATGTTCTCACCCTGCTTATTTAATGTATATGCAGAGTACATCATGAGAAATGCCAGGCTGGATGAAGCCCAAGCTGGAATCAAGATTGCCAGGAGAAATATCAATAACCTCAGATATACAGATGACACCACCCTTATGGCAGAAAGTGAAGAACTAAAGAGCATCTTGATGAAAGTGGAAGAGGAGAGTGAAAAAGTTGGCTTAAAACTCAACATTTAGAAAACTAAGATCATGGCATCCGATCCCATCACTTCATGGCAAATAGATGGGGAAACAATCGAAACAGTGAGAGACTTTATTTTGGGGGGCTCCCAAATCACTGCAGATGGTGACTGCAGCCATGAAATTAAAAGATACTTGCTCCTTGGAAGAAAAGCTATGAGCAACCTAGACAGCATATTAAAAACAGAGACATTACTTTGCCGACAAAGGTCCGTCTAGTCAAAGCTATGGTTTTTCCAGTAGTCATATATGGATGTGAGAGACTACAGAGAAAGCGGAGTGCTGAAGAATTGATGCCTTTGAACTGTGGTGTTGAAGAAGACTCTTGAAAGTCCTTTGGACTGCGAGGAGATCTAACCAGTCAATCCTAAGGGAAATCAGTTCTGAATATTCATTGAAAGGACTGATGTTGAAGCTGAAACTCCAGTATTTGGCCACCTGATGCGAAGAACTGACTCATTGGAAAAGACTCTGATGCTGGGAAAGATTGAAGGCTAGAGGAGAAGGGGACAACAGAGGATGAGATGGTTGGATGGTATCACCGACTCGATGGACATGAGTTTGAGTAAGTTCCAGGAGCTGGTGATGGACAGGGAAGCCTGGCGTGCTGCAGTCCATGAGGTCACAAAGAGTTGGAAACGACTGAGTGACTGAATTGACTTTTAAAATGTGAAAAAAATTAGAGAAAGCAAGATTTCAACTATAGGGAAAAAACTATTGCCAAAGTCAAGCAAGAAATGCAGAATTACTAAACTAAGACAAAATGAATAGAAAGAAAATAAAGACATGTCTAAGGGATATGATCAATAGAATAACCATATGACAGACTGGAAACTAGAAACAAAGTATCACAAGTGATGCCCTAAGTTTCTGGCCTGGATAAGTGAATACATGGTGATGTCAGCTGCTCATATAGAGAAAACAGGTGGCTGTTAGAGACAATGAGTTCTACTTTAGATATACTGGATTTTAATTGCCTGTGGCACACATATTGCCTGGTAATCTGATGTAAATTGATCACTAGTTCTAAGGAAAAAAATCTGGAAATACAGATTTAGGAAAATTAGTAGTTTGGTAATTGAACAACACATGGGTATGAGTGAAATGGTTCGGTGAAAATGTTTTGAGGGAGGAAAGCAGCAGGCCATAAGTAGGACTCTTAAGGCCACCATCATTTAAAGAGAAGATGAGGAAGAAGTGTCCGTAGTAGGTCTCAATAAGATTTTGACTTCACCAGGGCTATGCTCATCGTATCCACAGATACGTGCTTTGGCACTTACCTGCATTCACTATGTTAATGGTTACCTTCTCAGATTCAACACTCTGGGTTTTTTTCCCTCCAGTTCTTCCCCTAATCACAGTAATTAGGCCTCTTTTCCTCCTCTGTAGAAACTAGTTATTAATCTTAAACTTCAGCTCTACTCTTGGAGTATCCTCCTAGAAGTCCTACATGCTGGTTTGTACTCTGTCAACCTGCTAAGCTGGAACTGCACAAGGTCTTTTTTATATAATAAACATACTATTACATTTGTTGTGCAGTTGCCCAGTAATGTCCAACTCTTTGCAACCCCGTGGACTGCAGCATGCCAGGCCTCTCTGTCCCTCACCATCTCCCAAAGTTTACTCAAGTTCATGTTCATTGCATCAGAGATGCCACCCAACCATCTCATCCTCTTTCCCAACATCTGGAACTTTTCCAATGAGTCAGCTTTTCACATCAGGTGACCAAAATACTGGAGCTTCAGTTTCAGCACCAGTCCTTCCAGTGAGTATTCAGGGTTTATTACTACATAAAACAAGCAAAATATTACTACATAAGACTTTGCATAAGATCTAATTTATATAATAAATCCCTTGTCCCATAACTCATAAAGGTTCTGCTCCAGTGACTGAACCATAACTGATACATTCCATCCTCCTAGTTCCTAATTCTGACCTACATGCCCTCACTTTCCGATAAAGAATAGCACAATTTCCCCTTCTCTCTGAAAGGCTGGAGACCTACTGGAACTACAAGAAGACAACTACCAGAGCAGGAGCCCTGTTTCAAAGGCTCTTCAAGCCAAAAGAATAGTTTCAACATCATTATTATTCTGCATACAAGGTGCTAACACCCTCTATATTAATCTTATTTGCCTAACCCACTGTCTGTCCAATCAGCCAGCCATTTGTTAATGAGTCAGGCAATGTCTAACACTCAGAGAACTTAAAGGTAAGTGTAAGTTAGTGGCTTTCCTTTTAAGAGTTCAAATCATATAATCAAGAAATCATAATATAATATGTGCCATATAATTATAGATTGTACCAAGTGCTATATCATTTCCTAAACATATCTCCCTAAAATTTTTTAATACATTTTCTTCAGTCTTGGATGCTCTCTTTTGCATTTTACATCAAACTTATAAGTAGCTAACAAGTATTTTATTAAAAGATCCTCAACATCACAAATAAAGGAATGCAAATTTAAAACAATGAAATGTCACATTGCCTGCTGAATATAAAAACTATATACCAGCTATGAATAGGCACTCTTATAACAGGAGAAAAAAGGATATTATGAAGATAAAAATAAAAACTAACAGAAAAAATATACAAAAAATGACAAAAAACAAAGTCAAGTTCTTTGAAGACCTGTAAGAGACAAAAGGCTGAAGGAGAAATAAGTTACAAATAAACAATACCAGTAGAGAAAAAGGAAACAAAATGACAGATACCATAGAGAATAAACAAATAAGGAACATATTACAAATATTTAGGAGAGTAGATTTGGAAATGTAAATAAAATAAACTACTAAAAAATACAAAATATCAAGACTAAATCAAGAGAAAGCTTGAATAATTAAAAAAAAAATAAAAGAATTTAAATCAGAAGTTAATCTTTCCATAAAGAAAATGCCAGGTGCTGATGTCTTTACAGGCAAGTTCTACAAAGAAAAAGACAAACTGATTTTATATAAACTTCTCACATACAGGAGAAATACTCTTTATTCATTACATGAGGCTAGCATAACTTTCATACCAAAAATAAACTAGAACAGATTAAGAAATAGTGTACTTATAAACTAATAGCACTTGTGACCCTAAATATTACCCTTGTGAATCCAGCAACATTAAAAAAAAATACATATATATATATCCTTACCAACAAAGGTTTGTACCAAGAAGGCAAGTTTGGTTTATTAATCAAAAGCAGAGAATGCTAATCCACCACACTAACGGATTAAAAGAAAAAAAATCATCTGCTATCTCAATAAAAGCAGAAAAAGCATTAGATAAAATATAATCTGGCATGGGCTGCAGTCGGGGTTACAGTCAGACACAACTTAGCAACCAAACAACAGTAATAAAAATGAATACCTTTTCATGATGAAAACTCAAATAGGCTCGAAATCAAGATCAAGTATATGTAAAAACCATATAACAAACATTTAATGTTGAAATTTTGAAAATATTCCCGTTAAGTATAGGACTGCTTGCAATCATCACCTGTATTCAACATATTAGAGATCCTAAGTACTGCAGAAAACAGAACAAAATAAAAAGTAAAGGGGCTGAAAAGGAAGACGCAAAACAGTTGTTATTTACAGGAAACCAAAAGAACCAACACATGATTAGAGAGTTCTAATTAGTTAGAGTTCTATTATTAGAGAGTTCTAAAAAGTCACAGCCACAAAAAATATACATATAAAATAGTCGATTGTATATCCCTTCTCAAGTATAGTTAGAAAATGTCATTTTACGAATTATACCATTTATAATAGCATAAAAAACTATGAAGTATCTAGGAAAAAATTCTAATAAAAGATATATAGGGCTTTCCCAGAGAAAGTATACAATTATATTGAAAGACACTGAAGAAGACTTAAATAAACAAAGAAAATCATGGAAAAGAAGATTCAGTTGTTATAAACATGTCTATTCTTCCTAAATTGACCTATAAATTCAACACAATCCCAAGCAAAATCCCATTGGAATTTTTCATGAAAATTTAGATCCTAAAATATAAATGGGCTCATTGGTTAAGGACAACATGGCTCACTGTTACTCTGATTGGATACTGACTTTTATGGTATGGTATGTGTTTTATGGTACATGTTCTATACCGTAACACAATATGGTACTGGTATAGAAATAAAGAAATAGATCAGAAAAGATCAGAAAGAGAAAGCTCAGAAACAGACCTACATACTATATATGAAAATTTAAGACAGACTGGGCTTTAAAGATCAGTGGGTAAAGAACTGATCTTTAGTAAAAGGTGTTGGACCAATCAATTACTCATTGGCAAAAAAAATTTTATACTTACATCACAACATAAGGAAAGGTCATAATAAAAAGAAAGGGACAAAATGATAAAAATTCATAAAAACAATAGAGAGGAAATGTTTTGATGACTTCAGGATAGGCAAGGACTTATTAAAATACAAATAGTGCTAATCACAAAAGAAAATATTGATAAATTCAATAATGCAGAAATCAAGAATTCTGTTCAACAAAAGATCCAATATTGAGTTAAAAACAAGCTAAAAACTCTTAGGTGTTTGCAGCACATAAAATCACAAAAGATCAGTACAAGAGATAAGTAAATCCTACAAACCAATTTGAAATCCAATGTACAAGTGGGCAAAGACACAAATAGGCATTTTACCATGAAAAAGTATATGAAAGGATGCTCAAAGCCATTAATAGTGAGAGAAATGCACATTAAGGCCACAGGGAAATATTCAAATTTCCTATATTTGTGAACCCTAAAACATAACGAGGGAACCAAACAGAAATGGGAATGCAGAAGACTCATTAGGAACTTCATCCACTTCCAGCAGAGATATAAACTGGTATAACCACTTTGAAAACATTTGATATTTCTCAAAAAAAGCTGAGTACATGTAACTCCATGATCCAGCAATTCTACCCTTGTGCCAGTACTCTGAAACAATGGTTCTCACATATTGGTATGCATCAGAACTCTTTGAGAATCATTGCTATAAAAGAAATTCTTGTACTTACTCATCAGGACACATAAAGAATACTAATAATGTACTGCCTTAATAGCAAAAAAGAAAAAGAAAGAAATCCAATATCCTTTAACAATAGAATGAATACATTGTGGCATAATCAAACAATGAGATATTTATCTGTAAAAACCAGATGAGATCATGAGTGGACATTTCTAATTACTCTTTAAACTGTACATATATATTTTGTATACTCAACTGTACATTTATTTCATCATTAAATCTTTTAAGTTCCACTTCTATCACCTACTGGCCATCTTTCTATTGTCTGGCCCAACACAAATATGTCACCTTGTCTCAGGACTTGAATAAAAGGGGCAGTTATTGGATCTCCTCTCTTCCCAGATGGCTCACTAGGTAAAGAATACACCTGCAATGCAGGAGACGTAGGAGACATGGGTTCAATCCTTGGGTCAGGAAGATCCCCTGGAGAAGGAAGTGGCAACCCACTTCAGCATTCTTGCCTGGAAGATACATAGAGGAGCAGAGCGGCTACAGGCCATGGGATCACGGAAGAGTCGGACACAACTTAGCAACTAAACAACAAATGGATCTCCTCTACTGACTTTAACATACACATCTTACCAACCTCCTCCTTCCCAATCCTTCAACCGTTTCTCAAGATATTTTACATTCCCTCAAGTTCCTGATCACTGTTTCATGACAATACACCTCACAATCAACAATGAGAACTGGATACAAGGCTCCACATGTGGTCTGCCAGACAACGTATTAAAAACTTTCTGTCTAGCAGAGAAAGTATAGTATATTCTCATTCGTATAGTCTTTTAAAAAAAAGTGTTTTGCAACTATACCATACTAGTTACTCCTACTGACTTTATCTTATCTACTGAAATTCTGAGTAATTTTTCATACATGATGTTGAAAATTGCCCTTTTTGGACCAAAAGAATGGACTTTAAATTTTTATTTTAGATTCAGCCCTTACAACTTCTTAAGATAGACTGACATTTATTCTATCATCCATTCTCTAGGGACTTCTCCATATTTTACATTCTTCATAAACTGAATGAGTCGTCAATGATATTCAAGGAGCAAGGACAAAGACCTGAGGCACAGCACTACAAGTCTTCCAAATTAATCTGTATCCATTAATGAACTCTCTGGATGTAACCATTCAGCTGGTTAATAATCCTCCCTCATATTTCCCTATTTTCCCACATGGATATCAAGAAAAACTATTATAAAATATATCACTAGAACCTAAAGGAACTGAACATCTAACTCTCTCATCTTTCAGCCTAATAACACTGTTAGAACAGTTCTGCTGTCATGTTGGACATGATAAGGACCACTCCTGAGGATGACAGAACAGGGAAATGGAAGAAAGCTGGTTCACAAGGACTTCATGGAACTGCCATTCTTGCCCTGAGCTGCCTATTGCCAGATTTCTTTTAACTGAAAGAAAAATAAACTATTTTGTATAAAGAAAAAAGTGGGGGAGGGTATTGCTCTAATGGATTGAAGTGATCCTAAAACCAAGAATTCAAGCCTGGAGAGAATGAAACAAGCCAAACTACACAGTATTTTTTTCCAAACAAATTTAATTCTGTTCCACCCCCAAAGAAGGGGAAGGACCTAAATTTGAAAATAAAAATAAAATAAAAATTGCTCAAAAACTAAGTCATTAAAAAAATTAAGCCCCCTCCCTTAGCAATAAATACTGAAATGATATATACACATGAGGCTCAGGAAGGAGGCAAGAAGGAGAACCTTGGGGACTCTATCCCATGGCAAGGTCCCAACCCTTCCACCAATTCCACGCTCTTTGCCAAAACATAGAAGAGCAATGAAAGAGGCAGGAGAGATATATCAGGAACATGTGTGGCCCCAGAGAGTTGAAACGTAATAGAAGACACAACTGTCTTCCAGGGCAGAGGAAGGAGAGTTGTCATCTAAAACATCCCCCCAATTCCAGCTGCGCTACTCGAAGTGGCTGATGGAGCCGCTGAGTGCCCTTGAGCTTATCTCCTGGTCTCCACTCTCTTTAGCATGCAATCCCAGGAGGGTCATTCACACTGTGGCCTCGAGGCAACCGTGGCAGCAGCCTGGCTGCTGGAGCCCTGAGGCTTCCCATTCACCACCAGCAGGAGGGGCGTCTCCACACGAACACTGGAAAAGGAATAGTCCTGGAAAAGACAAATATAGAGACTAATTACAGATCCTAGGATGGAAGAAACTCCAGCACAGGGGTACACCATCTTGACTTTCTTCCCCTCCTTTCTACCTTCTTCAGTAGATACACCCCTTATCTCCATCTCACATTAAACAAACATGAGCTTACATAGGGTATGCAATTTTCCCAAAGTTTTCAATCCTCAAAAGGAATATCTGGGGCAGGCAGATTGCCAGTAGTGTCATTACAAGAAGGGAACAAGTGGATATATGTACATATATAACTGATACACTTTGCTGTACACCCAAAACTAACACAGCATTGTAAACCAATTATACTCCAATAAAAATTTTTTTAAAAAGGGGGGGTGGACAATTCTCTAATTCAAAAAGGATAGGATCCTGGCAATGCCCAACAAAACGAGTCCCACTGGCTCTACAAAATCTGCCCTTTCCACAGTGTTTATCAACAATTATAACTAAATACACACAGTGGTCAATCCAGAGCCAATGCAAAGTCCAAGGAACTCTTAAATCAAGTGTTTGTTAGGCTATAAATTAGTCTGCCAAATATAGATTGACTTCTTTTATATAAGGAGGAATTAACAGAGGTAGGTTTTAAACATTCTCCTAATAACAGAAGATATCAGCTCACTTTATCAGTTCAAATGTACTTTAAGTTGTAAAACATGTTGCTAAAAGATCTTTATCCAAAATATACTGTTCTACTTGGAGTGTAAAGGAGGTTTTTTTAAGTCAAAGTAAAGAGATTCTCATAGAGCAATTTTTTGAAACATCCTGAGCAAGTGATCCTCCCAAAAAAAAAAATTTATAAAGGATTATAGTCAATAAACATATTAATACAATTTTAAACCTCACCAATAATCAAGAAACCAAAGCCAAAGAATACTGATGCTATCCTTTTCATGAAAAATCAGCAAATAGTTTTTCAAAGATTTCTACACATAAGTGCAAAGAAATATAACTACATTCACTGTTGGTATTAACTGGTAGAACCTTCCAAAAACTAGTTTGGCAGTATATATCAAAAGTCATAAACAGCATAAGCTTTGAAACTAAGATTTTACCTTAGAAACTCACTTTATTTCTTTAGTCAATTAATTAAACTTATATAATAATCATGGATATGAGCAGATATAAATAAAAATATTTACTACAGTACTTTTAGAACAAAGAAAAATTATAAATAATCTACATCTGGGATCAGCAAATTTTTTTGTAAAAAGTCAACTAGTAAATATTTTAGGCTTTGTGGGTCATATGGTCTCTGTCCCAAAGCTGTCCAACACTGCCACTGTCACATGCATGCTCAGTCGTGTCTGACTCTGTGACCCCACGGACTGTAGCCCACCAGGCTCCTCTGTCCATGGGATTTCCCTGGCAAGAATACTGGAGTGGGTTGCCATGCCCTCCTCCAGGGGATCTTCCAAACTCAGGGATCAAACTGAAACTCCTCCATTTCCTGCACTGGCAGGCAGATTCTTTAACCACTGAGCCACTTGGGAAATCCCCAAAGTAGCCACAGATAACAGTAAATAAATGAGTATATTTTGTTTCAAAAAAATTTAATTACAAACACTGAAATTTTAATTTCCTGTAATTTTCACGTACCATAAATTATTATTATTTCCATTGTTTTCATTTAAACATATAGAAACCATTTTGGGCTCACAAGTCACATAGAAACAGGCAGTGAGCCAGCTTTGGTCAATCAGCCATAATTTGCTGACCCTAGATCGAAACTGTTTGAAAAACTGGTTCAGCACCTGCTCTTGTAGAGTTTTATAAGGATTAAATGAGCCAGAGCAGGCAGTAAAACTCTAAACAGAGTGTCTAGAGTCAGTTAAGTGTTCAGTAAATTTTTACTATCCTCATCATCATCAGCTCCTCTGTCTTAACTCAAAACAAAGTTGTAGAATATGGAAAGCCAAAGGAAATGTTCACAAACATTTGCATATAATATTCCACTCATAATTTAAAATATACATACAAATGTGTATATATTTTCATGAAAAGAAGAGACTACAGGTTTACATACCAAACTGTTAACAGCAATAACTTATGAATGAGAATATTTCAGTCTATTTTTTAAATTTTATTTTTATTGAAATAATTGGCATATAACATTATGTAAGTGGAAGGTATACAATGCAATGTGTTAATTTGATATATTTATATACTGCAATGTGATTACCACCACTGTATCAGCTAACACTTCTACCATGTCACATAATTACCATTTCTTTTTTATGGTGGGAACAATTAAGATCTAATCTCTTGGCAACTTTGAAGTTTATAATGCCATATTGTTGTCTATAATCAGTATGCTATGCATTAGGTCTCCAGAACTTATTTATCTACTGGTTGCAAGCTTGTATCCTTAAACAAAACCTCCCCAATTCCACCATCTACTGTTTTCACAAGTACAGTTTTTTCAGATTCCACATGTGATATCATAATTTTCTTTCTCTGTTCAGTCCATTTTTAAAATTCTCTTTGTTTACCAGAAGTTTTTTAGTTAAAAAAAAAAAAAATCTAGCTTTTAGTAAAAAATAATTACATATATGTGTGTAGATATAGGATATCATACCACACATACACACACATATTGCATTACCTTACATATATATTTTTTATAAGAGGTAAACTTAGTCCCACTTTCAGAGCCTATGAGCTAAGAAAGAATCCTAGCCATCACTCACCTTTCCCTTGTGCTGAATTCGGTGAAGACGAAGGTTAGGCTCAGGGATGGCTACAGAGTCCCCAATGAGTACTCCCCAGCTCTGCACCATATTATACACCATAACTGCATAGCAAGGTCCGTCTGAATCTACCAGGCCAAATGTACTGCCAGGTTTAGATGGGTTAAGAGGGAGGGACAGGGTGGGAAAAAAAGGAGTGAGCAGCAAAGAAAAGCAGAAACAGTGATTTTAATAATACCAGCAAAATAAACAAATGCTTTCATAGTTACTTCCTTAGAAATCCTACAGCAGGTACCAACATTCACTATGTACACCTGAGGGCTCATTTGTTTTAGATGTCTTTAAAAAACATCTATAAGACTCATCAATCTGTCACTTTCCCAAGAACCTGGGAAACAGGCACACTGAAGCCTTCAACGAATATTAATAATGAATGAGCTCAAAATGTTACAGCAGAACAGTATTCCTGCTCTACCAATTTAACTATCACAATATCAAACTCTCTAACCATCACTGTCAATTTACTTAATTCCACAAACTTTCACTGAATACCTATCTGGTGTCAGCCACTGTGCTTAGCAGTGAGACATCAATCCAGCTATAAGTGACTTTATTAGTCTAGTGGATGTCAGACAATTAAACCATCACTTACAATACAACTGCAAAAGGTTCCAGAATAGCTCTTTTCTTGTGTTGAATTCAGTGAAGTCAAAGGTTGGGCTGTGGGGGCCCAGAGGAGAAATGTCTAAATCAATGGAAAGCCAGGAAGGTTTCCATTTAGACGAGACCCTCAAACTGAATCTTAAGGAATGAAAAACTACCCGGGTTAAAACAGGAAAATTAATCCTCAGTGGAAATAAAAACCTCTACAGGGAAGGGAATAGGGCTTGACAAGAAAGGAACATGAGAGAACTTGCTGAGGTGGCAGTATTGTTCTCTATAGGCATCCGGGTTATATGAAAATATCCATTTGTCAAAACTTAGGAATGTAAACCAAGATTTTCACATTTCATTGTATGCAAATTTTACATAAAAAGAAAACTATAAACAAATACTGAACTCTAATGATTGCATGCTGAATGCATACTAATGTTTACAATTACTTTGAAATGCACCAAAAATAAGATATCAACAGATGAATAAGGGAATAGACAGATATGTGATAAACTAAATATAATAAAATATGAATAGTACAATATAAGTACACAAATGTTCACTGTAAAATTCTTTCAATTTTGCTGTATGTTTGAAAAATTTTATAATAGAGTGTTGGGGGAAAAAATGTAATCTATATCAAGAAGCAGCAAAAAGATTATCCAGGTCAATAATTGTGTATAAAGACACAGAGGCATGAAAATGACTGTTCTGAAACCTACAAAATAATCCTAAAATTGGAATAAAATGTACAAGAGGAAAAATGACAGAAGACAGTAGACAGGGAAAAAATCAAAAAGGACTTTGTGTGTTAAACTAAGGAGTTAAAATTTTATCCCAAAAGTTACACAATACCAGTAAGAGATTTTAAATAAGAAATAGCAATGGTCAAATCTGTATCTGGGGCATATTTCTCCGCAATGTGGAACACTGGAGGGAAAACAGAGAATAGGGAGACTTGTCTGGAGAAGTACTGAGGCTGAATTAAATTAGCAGACACAAAGAAGTAGGGACTAAAAGGTATATCTATTAGTCTTGGAGTTGCCTCAAGGTAAGAGAATGGAGAAGTTTATAACAACTTCCAGAAGTCTTAATTAAGTGACTGACTAGAGGTAATACCATTGATTGACAAAGAATTCAGGGAGGTAAAGCAAATTGACAGAGAAAGATGACATAAGTAATTTTGAACATAATGAGTTAGAGATTTTATCAAAGCCCAGAGGCAAGTAAATACAGGAATCCAAAACTTGGAATTGAGGCTTGGGCTGGAGCTGGACCTGTGAGCACAGAGGAGGCAGCCAAAGCCTTGGGTTTATATGATATCACCAAATGAGAATGACCTATAAATGAAACAGTGAGGAATCAGTGCTCAAGCTCACTTGGCACGCTCGAATTCACAGTAAACACTGCAATCAAGCACAGCATCCTCTCCTGGTGAAAAAGCCTCAGAATGCTTCTAAACAGTAAGCCATACAGCCACTGCCAAGTGATCAAAGTTGGCATCTATTTGCCATCCTGGCAGAGAAAGAGGAAAGAAAGAAAAACAGTCTACCTCGAACTTAACATTTAGAAATTAGGCAGAAAAAGAGAAACCAAAGAGTAGCAAAATATTTGTTCCAGGGCCCCTAAACCTACCTTCGCTTATACTTCTTCCTCATTCCTCTTAACTCTAAGGTCTGCTATAGTAACTAAACGTTTCTCAACTATTTTCCTGTTCTTCAATTCTTCAAACACGTACACCACGAAAATGCCATGGAGGAAAATCAGGCATACAGTGGGAGCTGTATTTTAGTTTGAATGAAGCAGAAGGAATTTGAAAGGCAATAGTGACAGAGAAGTCAGAATGCTGAGGAGCCATGTAATAGAAGCTACTGGATCAAACACTGGTGAGCCCAGAAACAAAAGCGTTTCAGCAGAAAACAGAAAAAGGAAACCAGTCAATCAGGGATTGGGAAGTGAGCAAAGGACCAAGGAATGATGGCACTGACTGAACCCTCATTTTTCAAAAGTTAAAATTTTCTAAATGAATATTCTTAACTCATTTCCTCTGCTCAACTATAAGAACCCTTCACTTGGCTGTGTTACATTTTTTTTAACTCCCAACAACACATATAGCAGATGCTCAATAACAAATGTTGCTCAATATTCAGATGTGGAATAACATCTGAGAGAATCTCTCCAACAGGCCTTAAATTCAAACTCAAAGCTCACCTTCCAGAACTGCTTAGGCATACCTAAGTCCAAACAGGATTTAGAATTCTTTCTCCTTCTACTTCTATGATCATGAAAACACAAAGAGGTAGAATTTTAAGGTTTCCATCTTATAAAAAGATTTCCTATCTTATACAAAAAATGTAGCTGTCAAATTTCAGCTTCAGATGTAATAGTCAACAGAACACCAAACTCAGGGAAAAAATGGGTGGTAACAGAATCTACAGAGAGGCTGTCAGACATTACTTAGATAATACAATGTCTCTTGGGACAGTCACAGAAGGTAAAGAGAATTCACTGATCTCTGACCACTAATGATTATCTTCAAGTTTCAGAGAAAGGCCAGGAAATGAGAGCAACTAACCTAAAAGGATAAAAAAGAGAAAAGGCAAGAGAAACTCACAAGGGGACTTTCTCCTCCGTGGTAAGGCTGAACACCACCTTTCCCAGGACCACAGCTCCACTATTTACACCAGGCTGCAGAGCACTCAGGGGCTTGCGCTCCAGAGTCACCTTCTGCCCCGCGGCTGACTGATAGCGCCCATCACCACAAGGGCCTAGGTGGGCTGGGCGCAAGTTCCCCAGCATGCTCTGTAACTTTTTGGTCTTCACCTTTCCCTGCAAAGGAAAAGGAAACAGGTAAGAAGCTGGAAACAAATCACCCTCCTTGAGAGTCTAGTCCTCCCCACCACCTACCCACCTCTATAGGGTCACTACTACCGAGGTCTACTGTTTTATTGACCTACGGTAGAATAAAAAAGTAGGGTTCAATCTTTAGACATCTTTACCTTGCTCTCAAGGAGGCTGGTTAATCTAGTCAGGAAATCCAGGAGATGTTGCTCTCGTTGCCAGGGCTCTGGCCAGGCAGGGTCCAGTGCTGCAGCCCGAGAGAAGCCCTCCAGGGCCTCACCATAATTCTCCTCATATTTATGTAACTGCACAAGAAGTAACAAAAACCCTCCGAATTATGTTTAACACAAACTATGCAGAAGTGGGCCAGCACAGTGGGCTAGGAATCTAGAGAAATAAACTGTTTTCCTGTTCCAAACTGTTTTCCTACTCTACAAACACTCCCAGTTGTTTTCCTGTTCTACAAATGAACTGCATGAAGAGCTGGTAACACCCTATATCCTTTTTCCTGGCCAAGGTGATCACAACCTCAAAAGTGAAATCATTTCAAAGAAGCCAACTGCCAAACTCTAAAACAGTTAAGTTGCATACACTGGGTGATTCCATTTTTATGTTTATAATGAACATTTCAGGAAAGTCTTGTAAACTGTGCCCCATCATCCTCTATTCACCCTCCCACCAACTCAGCCCCCTTTCCTTTCCCCCCAGATACTTTAGTCAAACTAAGCAAGCTTTTCCCAGAAATAATTTGGCTTTCTTCTAGCAGTTAGTACTCAACTTTGTCCCTATGAATACTCAGTTATCCTCACAGGCTAAGACCTAAATAGCTTATGCATTTGACTTTCAGATGACCACTCCCCAATATAAATGATAATTTCTTTTTACCGTTGCCCTGTTCAGATGAAGATCAGGATTGCTGGAAGCTGTCCTGTCAACCTTCTCCTATAGTGGAATAAGAAGACCATCAGTGGCTCCTGTCTCAGTCTTAAGGATGGCCATACACAACATGTCCTAAACCTCCTCTCCTTGGAAAAATTTAAGTTTTTGCTTGTCAAATTGTTTCCTATACCCATACTATTATACAGTAAATTCTTGTGTGGAACATATTACACAGTCCCTGAAACTTCAAGGATGTAAGGGCTTTGTATATGCATGGAACTATTATTATATAATATGTATGTGTATATGCATGGAACTATTATGTATATATACATTATATGTATATGTACATATACATATACATATATATGTATATGTGTACATATAATATGTATATGTATATGCATGGAACTATTATATGATTATAATTTACCCATGTAATAGTATAAAGATAGAAGCAATATGTGACTAATATCTGATAAAAAATTTTAATGAGATGTTAATATAAATGAAGAAAATCTAGAAAAACAAATGATGCTGATTTAACGCATTTCCTCTGACCATGAGTCCAGCTTCAGACACAAACAGAATCATGTTACTACATCTAAGCCCCCTTAAAACACACAGAGAAAGCCAAATTCTGATTTGCTACTTTAAAATAGATGGCCAGAAACCATATGGCAGTACAGACAAACGTATCTGCAGCTATCTTCGTGGCTTTGATCACTTTATTTTTTTTTATTCTATTCACTGCCTGGCACACTGCAAAAGCACAGACAACATGAATTAAAATTATTTAAATGACTGGTTCAAATATGTTTAAAATGGTAGGTCTGATGAAGAAATTAAGAGTTAAAAGCAATTATTTAGCAGAAGCCAAATATAAAATTTTAAAGAAGTACATCATATTATACCCTAAAGTGTAAGCAGTTACCAGATTAAGAAATCAGAGTAAAACAAAATACTTCTGCCTAAAAAGTTCCCTGATTGAATAAAAACCAAACCTGCTGACTACACAGGTTGGGTTGAGTTAAATGTCACTGTTAAGACTACAGTGACATGGAAGCAACCTAGACGCCCATCAGCAGACGAATGGATAAGAAAGCTGTGGTACATATTCACAATGGAATATTACTCAGCCATTAAAGAGAATATATTTGAATCAGTTCTAATGAGATGGATGAAATTGGAGCCCATTATACAGTGAAGTAAGCCAGAAAGATAAACACTAATACAGTATACTAATGCATATATATGGAATTTAGAAAGATGGTAATGATAACCCTATATGCAAGACAGAAAAAGAGACACAGATGTATAGAACAGACTTTTGGACTCTGTGGGAGAAGGTGAGGGTGGGATGATCTGAGAGAATAGCATTGAAACGTGTAATATTATCAAGTGTGAAACAGATCGCCAGTCCAGGCTGGATGCATGAGACAAGTCCTCGGGGCTGGTGCACTGGGAAGACCCAGAGGGATGGGATGGGGAGAGAGGTGGGAGGGGGGATCGGGATGGGGAACACATGTAAATCCATGGCTGATTCATGTCAGTGTATGGCAAAAACCACTACAATATTTTAATTAGCCTCCAACTAATAAAAATAAAGGGGGGAAAAAAAAAAGACTACAGAGAGAAGCAGTGTGTGAGGAAGTCGTCTCTGTCATTTTTTAAAAAGCCAACTTATTACTGCATGTTCCTCTGTCATGAGCGTGAGCCCTACCAGGGGAGCTGCAGTCACCAGTACAGAGGAGACAGAAAGAGCATGGTGTACACATCTGTCCCCACAGCTTCTGGGTGTGGCTGCACCAGAGTGACTTTACACCAGGGCAAAGCCAAACAAATAGTGTGAGAAATGTACTTTTTAAGAAATTAACTTATTTGAGTTGAGATATTTTTGAAATATAAAAATTGGTTGTATATTTTAAAGCTATAATTCTTGGAGACATTCTGTGATTAAAAATTTGACTGTGCTTATTAAAAATGGTTATCTGTGTTTCACAATTCAGTTTTGTGAAATATAAACTTTCTGTGGGATGGTAAAAAAGAACAGAAAAAAGAACAGTCTCTAAACTGCAAACATGAACATCAGGGAGCTATATTCCTTATTCTGCCACTCAGAACAAAATAACAGTAAGTTAAAAAGCAAGTCTCTATATCAAGAGAAAACAAAAGAAGGTGAATACAAAGTCTAAATAAAAAGTACTCAGGAGGCCAATGTAAACTTTGTTAACCATGAACATTCATGCACTCAAAGCCTGAAGGAGAGCCCCCTACAAGTGGATATTAATATAAACAGCCTGAAAACCTAAGGCAAAGCATAAGCTCCAGTGAATTAATCCCTAGGATATAATGTAGAATGGATTACGTGCTATTTTCTATTTTAGCCTGTGGGAAATCCAAATTCATACTATTTAATGGTTAACCTGGTTTACTGTTTAATTTATACTTATGTAACAGAGTTTTAATTTTTTTAAAAAATATGTATATATGTTAATAAATGTTATTTTAACATATACTTTTTTTCCCATTCAAAAAAATGAACATATTGGGATGGGCTCTGTGATTTGGTTACACATGCCTATATAAGAAATCTAAAAAATAAATAAATAAATCTAGACAGCTCAAATAGCTACCTCGCACTGAGGCACACTCTGCAAGCGATTGCTAACACTCAAGTTATAGGAAGAAATACCTCACCTCTGCAGGACTGGCTTCACAAAACCACACTCATCAGATGCCAGCAAACACTCCCCATGCTGCTGGCTAAAATGCCACAAAGAAGACTGAACAAACTTTTTGCCTCTGTTGCTGCCTCTACATATCCAGACTGGGTGACCATAAATACTTACTGCTTGGGCATAAGCACTGAGGGCTTGCTGGGAGATCTTAGGGTTCTGGCCAGTATTGAAGTAGAGAGAAAGGTAGGCATTCCCCAGAATATCTGAAAGAGAAATACAGATTTCTGGTTCTGCGTGTAAGGAGCTTAAAGTCACCACTCTATTCTAACAAGTAAAAAGCTGAACAGGCTAAAAAATCCACAACTTCTCTTGGATGCATAATAAAGGGGACATTACGGGCAAACCACTGCTCCAAAATCAGATAGACAGAGGTGAATACAGGGAGTTATTGCTTAGCAGAAACTCAGGAGCTACCACACCAACACTGCTGGGGTAGGAAAAACTGAAATTGATGAATTCTGGAGCCTCACTGTGGACAAGCCTGGGAGTTAAAAACTCCAGGGGTACCAGTCATAAGGGACCCCCAACAATATTGTAAGATTTACCTCCAAGAACTCAACCAGATTCCCATAGCAAATATCAAAGAATACCTTCATACTTCTAGCAGAGGCAGGGGACAAAGAAACTTTTTTGAAATATGCCAGAGCACACCATGCTTTTTGTTGTTGTTTGCTTGAGTTTTTTTGGCCACACTATGTGGCTTGAGGGATCTCAGTTCCCCAACTAGGGACTGAACCTGGGCCACAGCCGTAAAAGCCTGGGATCCTAACCACTAGGCCACCAGGGAACTTCTGAACACTCCATTCTTGACAAGTGCCCTCAGGAGAAATTAGTTAACCAGAGCCTAACCTGCTAAGGTATTATAAGGTAACTGACCTAAGGAAGGGAAATAACCAACTCTGGCTAGCTCCAGCTTTCTACATGGAAGAAGGGAAATATCCAACTCCAACCAACTCTAGCCATCCTGTGCCTCCTAAGTGAGGGTGGGAGGGCAAAGAAAAAAACTGAGAAACACAGTGATGGATCATCTCAGAGCCCAAGTGTTAAGGATAACTATTTTGGTCACCCTCCAAAGTCTGTATGAAAGGCCCCACATCTGAAACAAACCAATGATGACACTATACTCAGGGTATACCCAAAATTCCTCTGGGATAAAGAGGCAAACCCAAACCCAAAAGAGACACAACAGGACACTACACAAAAGCTCTGCTTTGCTTATAGGGAAACATAAGCCTCATCTTTTCCATGGATAGGTCCAAGAGGTACTAGAATAGTGGTTCATCAAAATACCTTTCGGGCTCCTTCAAAGCAAAGATGCCCTGGCTTCACACTTAAGAGTCAGACTCAACAGATGGGCTCCAGATGATCCTGGTGTGCAGCCACGGTTGAGAACCACTGCTCTAGAAACCTGCTGGAGATCTTTTGAAAGCACTCACACCAGGAGCGGCCATCAAGGATGTCCATCTGCACAGCCAACTTAGCCTGTCGGACACTGTCCATGACGTGGCGAGAATGTTCATCTCCGGAGTCGGTCCGCAGCTGGCGAAGCACCATTGACAGGTTTTGAAGGGAGACTTTGTTCTTGCACTGCAAGTGGAGAAGTCACAGACTTAACCTTCATGGTTCTATTTCTCCTTTCCAGATCTATTTTATTTCAGGCTTCTAATTTTTCACCTTAATTCTTACTGCCATCTATATCTAAGACTCCCATCTACAAGGATCAACTTGGTTACTTTTCTTCACTTCTCAACTACCTCTGAACCTGGTCCCATCATCTTCTTCCTCATCCAAGTCTGCTCCCCTATCCTCTCTCCCCTCTTCTGATTTTGTCCTCCTAGTTCCCACGCAGTTCTACTCTGGTATTCGTAGCCTAAGGAAATTTACAAAACCAGAGAAATCCCACAGAAATCCCCATCTGTGTTTTCTGAGGGCAGAGAGGGCAGCTCACATGGGTGAGGGCTCCTGAGAAGCACGTATGGGCGGCTGCAACATCCCCTTTCTTCCAATACACCTCACCCAGCTGATTCCAGGCTTCTACCAGCTTGGGCTCCAGCTTCACAGCCTTTGACAGAAGCTCCTCAGCCTTGGGGCTATAGTCAGGGGTCACATTCAGTGCCTTCCCAGTCAGCATCAGAACCTGTGCATTGCCCTGGACAGAACCTAGGATGAAGGGAAAAGATAAAGGAAACCCAGATGGTTTTACAGGTGAGACCAGGGTACTTTCAAGGAATCCCTATGCCAGTTCTAGCAATCAAATAACTAAGGAAAATCTTCATGAACAAACAATTTATTGAAAACCTACCACATGCAGACTATTATGTTAGAAAACAAGGTAACAAAGAAAGCATTACCCCTACCTTTGAGAGGCTTACAATCTAGTGGAGAAGACAATGTCTATCCATGGATAATTAAAACACAATGAAAAAGAGCATACGGCATACACCCAATGAATGGACTTTACAAAGTGAAAAGGAGAAAAGACAAGACACTCCAGAGAGAAAAATGATGTAAACAAAGACAAAGAACCAGAAAGGAGAAATACATGTGCCATGTTCATGGGAGGATGGATGGTTCAACCTGAATGAAACAAAAAGCTCCTCTGTAACTAGGTAGTCAGAGAGAAGGGTAGGGGAAAAAAAGTTAGACAATGAAGGCTTGAATAACAAAGGACTGGTTTAGACCACAACCAGTCTAGAGTAGGAATCTTTGAAGACACAGACAAGAGATGAGATTAAATTCATGAAGCAATTATTTAGAAAGATAATGGCCATGGTCATTATTTAAGTAGATTTGGAAGTAAAAGAAATTAAGAGGCAGAAAGGTCAGTTAAGAAGATTACTGCAACAGTAACCAAGCAATAAGTATGCTCTTTTTCATTTCACAGCATTTGGAAATGGAGTTTAGGGAATGGAAAGGCTGCCATCCTGCACAGGCACCCTTAGAAGAAATATTCTGTTGTACTAACTTGTAGCAGCCATAAACAGGATACCAAAAGAGTCTACAGAAAGAGCAAAGTTCCACCTCATTTCAATGAAACACAGCGGGTTGTGTGTTCTTTTGGGACTCATACCCGCTGCTTCCTCCATCTGCTGCAGGGTCTTCTCCATCTCTTCCCGCACATCTTGTTGCTTCCTCCCTGCATGCTCAACACTATGTGTCTCGAAATAGCACTCTCGAAATGAATACAGCTGGTCCACCAGTTCCTAGAAATATAAAAATGAGACCATTATAAGAATGGGCTCCATTAGTGGAGAGGATATCAGACAAGTAAACTTTGAGACTGGCTAGCCATACCAACTTTTGGCCTAGAAATGCCGATCCTCTACCTCGCCTAGGAATGACACAAGAGGCAGGTTGCAGATAAGGAAGGAAAGTTGTTCAGCCCGCTCTCACACTATCTCAAGTCAATCTGTACCATGATGACAGTCTCTCCTCTTAGACCCAGCAGAGCTTCCAATATGATTAAGCACTTCACATACCTTAGTCAGGAAAGAGGAAATGCTTTGCACCTTGAGATAAAACAAAGTTAATAAGATCATCCTATCTAGTATTGGTCCCTAAAGTATAAAACTTTGAAATTTACCCTTAAAACTGGACTTCCTAACAATAATAATCCCTTACCCCTGATTTCTCCTATGCCGATATCTGAAAATATGTGACATTTGTGAATATGACAAACACGTGAGAGCCATTCTGTACAACAAACAGGCCAATTTAAGCTTGATAAATTTTGTATTTTTGCAGGGTTTTTTTTTCTTTAGATATTTGTGTTTTTTGTTTGTTTAGTTTTTGTCAAGTCATCCTCTGGCTCATTTGCATTCTTTCCAAGTAAATGTTCTCCTTCCTCTTTAAATATCTCTGTTTGAGTCTTCCTGGGACATCAATCAAAGCTTTTCCATTATCTATTCTTTCCTAAAACAAAACAGCAGTAAAAAGGTATAATCCAATCCCACCGAGTCTTACCAAATACCTCTGCATCACATCCCAAATCCATCTACCAGTCTCCAAGTCACTATGAGTATCCTCAACTAAATAAGCATCATTACTTGCCTGACCTATTTCAATAGCTTCTTACCTGGTCGTCCTGCTTCTACTCTTTCCCATTCTCCTCATTACAGCTGAAGTGGCCTTACAGAAAGGTAAGGTCATGTCACAGACTAGTTTCCCACTGCAGACAGAATAAAATCCAACTCCTTATTAAGACCTAGAAGACTGTAAGATCTGACCTCCCACCATTCATCCTGCCACAGACTTCACTTCTTATCACTGTCCTACACTATTCAAGCCAGGTCCTCAAAATCCATTCTCAATCCTGCCTACACACATGCTGTTCCCTCTGCCTGGACATTCTTTCTCCAGACCTTTGCATGGCTCATTCCTCTTCATTATTTAGGTCTCAGTTCAAACACCAATTTCTCAGACAGGGTTTCCCTGACTACCCAAACTAAAGTAACTCCCTCCTCCACCCCACTGTTAAATCACACTCCTTCTTTTCTTCACAGTACTTATTTGAAATTAAAATTCTACCCAGAATGATGAAGTTAGATTATCTCCTTCTGTAACAGTGCTTTTCAAGTTTTATTGTATTATTTCCAGGACCCAGCCTACAGAGATTCTGATGTTAGTGATTCTAGCAGAACTCAAAATTCTGCATTTTAACAAGCACCCTGCATGACTTTAATAAAAATAACCTGTAAAATACACTTTGAGAAAAATCCTTTAATGTATTCCTACTAACCGAAAATGTCTATAACAATGATATAAAGTTTACCACCATTCCAAAGAATAGCAACACCACCATCCTTTTCCTCTCTCTACTCCATTCTCCCATTCCATCCTTGCACCCTGCCCACCCACCCCCAAGATACCCCAGGTATCCTCTACCTAGCTGCTTAGGGCATGTACCACAAATAAGAGCAGGAAAAGACAGCTCTCAACAAATATTACAACCCATTTCCTTTAGTCATGCAGTCAGCATAGCTACATATTAAGAATTATAAAGAAGGTCTTATTGTTTGTTTCTATTTGTAATAGAATAGAAAACATACAAGAAATTGGCTTTGTTGGTTTGTTTTGCTACAATGAACATTTTTAATAACTTTTGTCCTGGCAAAAATCAATATATATATTTTGTTAAAATTCCAACAGGTACATGTAAAATATGCAGGGTAAAAAATTCCTCATGATCATCCCAATAACCTCAGAGATAACCACGGCTTAGTTTCCCTTTTCAGGTTTTTTCTATACATATACAAACATACATACGCAATGTATGTAATACAGTGCTAGACTGAGAATCTCTGATTTCAGACAGTCACACTAGGGAAAAGAATTACATCCAAGTCAACCGGCTGTGAGGTAAAGCTCACACTCTAAAAGGTGTTATTAGTCTAATCTACTAAAGAAACAAAGAAATCTCATCAATGTTTAAACTTTTGCTGTAGAAGCCTTTAAGAAAGTTACAAACCTGTCATAAGTCTAACATTTACATTTCGGGCTGCCTTAGAATACCAAAAATTCAGTTTCTGAGTACATTTCAGGCTGCCTTAGAATACCAAAAATTCAGTTTCTGAGTACATTTCAGGCTGCCTTAGAATACAAAAAACTCAGTTTCTGACATTTAAGAAAAATCTTGCGTTATTAAAAGAAAAGAGTCAAGCAATTAGTTAGCTCCTATCTACCAAGTACAATACTGTCCCAGGTACCACAACTGCGAGCTGAGTAGAGTCTGGAGCCTTCTGCATTAAACCCCAAACTGGAATTGTGGAGTACACAAAGAAATCAAAACTGTTAAATTCTAAGGAGAGTAACCAGAATGCACGCGGTGCAAGCCATTACTGTGATTGTTGCCAATTTGAAAGCATTAAAGTACTGAAAAAATGGTCTTTGGAGGAATCAAAACTACAAGCAATAGGTAATAGCTCCTGTAGATCTGCCAAACACACGTGTATGCTATTTGTTATGGGTGAATGGGGAGAGGGGTGAATACAACCTCCCAACAACGTACATGAATAAAGTTAGGAGCAATAAATCCTCTTCCCTACAGGGCTGAAATTGACTGCAGTCGGGTCAGCACCACGGGATCTCAACAAAAACTGGCTGCGCCTGTCGCTTGGCCGGGGGGGTCTCGTCTAGCCCGTTGCGGCTGCACCTTCGGGAGTTGTTATAGTAACCACGGGGACGCAAGTAGCGTCGGGTATGTGTCAAGAAATTCGCAGGCAGTGCATAAACTGGGCTCTCTACTTCTTCCCAAGTAACAAAAGCAGATATGTGTTTTAATCTATGGCCCCACCTGCAATTTCTGCAAGACCTCCTTGACTTCTTCCTCTTCAACAGCCATCATTTTCCAGGTTCTCCGCCCCCGACTTAAAACCACAGAGACGCATACCCGTCCCCACGATAGAGCCACAGCGACATCTAGAGCTCTGGAGGCTTACGGCGCCTGAGTGAAAGAGCTGGTTTTCAAGAAAGCGCGCCGCTCGGAACGGAACTGTACCAAGTGGATTTCTCTGGTAGCTCAGACGGTGAAGAATCCGCCTGTAACGCCTATAGCCCAGAGGAAATGGTCTGCATTCACTTTCAAATTCAAAAATTTGTCTTTTCCAAGTCCTGCAAACAAAATGTTCTCAGATTAAGAACCTGCGTATTATTGTTTCGTATATTCCTATTTGTTTATACCAAGATTATAATACCCCAGGGAAAAAACAGGCTAAGAAAGTGGGTGCCTCTGTTATAAGTTTAAAATTTTGAAGGAAATGTAGTACAGTGGTAAGGTAACTTGCCAGAATGTTTTCCAAACTTTACAGTGATTTTCTATATAGGAGGAATTTTATAATTTTAAAAACACTATCATAATAAATCGACTACATTTGGAATGGTATTAAGAAAGCCATCACTAATACACTAATAGTGTTGTGTGTGTACTATGCGCGGGCACGCTGGATCCCTGCGTAGTGTGTGTGTGTGTGCGCGCGCGCGCGCGTGCGCTGGATCCCTGGGTACTGGGTAGTTTGTGTGTGCGTGTGCTGGATCCCTGGGTAGTGTGCGTGTGTGTGTGTGTGTGTGTGTGTATACGCGCGCGCGTGCATGTGTGTGAAGAGGCCAGTAGGCTAGTCCATGGGGGTCACAAAGAGTTGGACAGGTCACAAAGAGTTGGACACAGCACACACACACACATCTATCAGTACACTAATAATATTTACATATTGATAAACTATATCCCAAAGGGTATTTAAGAAACAATTGACTGTATCTGAAGAGGAAAATGGGGGGACTGAGAGCTGTCTAGGAGACAAACATTCTTCTCATTGTGTACACTTTTGAATGTTTGTCATGTAAATGTATCACCTATTCAAAA
Source organism: Muntiacus reevesi (assembly GCF_963930625.1). NCBI lineage: Eukaryota > Metazoa > Chordata > Mammalia > Artiodactyla > Cervidae > Muntiacus > Muntiacus reevesi. The sequence goes on along the minus strand of NC_089255.1, from coordinate 25,928,574 downwards.
ACAAACATAATTTAAAAAAAAAAAAAGGATTTGCTTCCACCTAGACTATCTCTGCTGGGACTATCAAGATTGCCGGAAGAAATATCAATAACCTCAGATATGCAGATGACACCACCCTTATGGCAGAAAGTGAAGAGGAACTAAAAAGCCTCTTGATGAAAGTGAAAGAGGAAAGTGAAAAAGTTGGCTTAAAGCTAAACATTCAGAAAACTAAGATCATGGCATCTGGTCCCATCAGCTCATGGGAAATAGATGGGGAGACAGTGGAAACAGTGTCAGATTTTATTTTGGGGGGCTCCAAAATCACTGCAGATGGTGACTGCAGCCATGAAATTAAAAGACGCTTACTCCTTGGAAGGAAAGTTATGACCAACCTAGATAGCCAACCTAGATAGCATATTATAAAAAGCAGAGATATTACTTTGCCAACAAAGGTCCATCTGGTCAAGGCTATGGTTTTTCCAGTGGTCATGTATGGATGTGAGAACTGGGATGTGAAGAAAGCTGAGAGCCGAAAAATTGATGTTTTTGACTGTGGTGTTAGAGAAGACTCTTGAGAGTCCCTTGGACTGCAAGGAGATCCAACCAGTCCATCCTGAAGGAGGTAAGTCCTGGGTGTTCACTGGAAGGACTGATGCTGAAGCTGAAACTCCAATACTTTGGCCACCTCATGTAAAGAGTTGACTCATTGGAAAAGACCCTGATGCTGGGAAAGATTGAGGGCAGGAGGAGAAGGGGACGACAGAGGATGAGATGGCTGGATGGCATCACCAACTCGATGGGCATGAGTTTGAGTAAACTCTGGGAGTTTGTGATGGACAGGGAGGCCTGGCGTGCTGCGATTCATGGAGTCGCAAAGAGTCGGACACGACTGAGCAACTGAACTGAACTGAGACTATCTCTGCACGAGACACAAGATACTACAAGGCTAACTGCTTCCAGAAAGGAAAAGTTCAGGAATAAGAGTGAAAGGCAAGAGTTTTCACTCTATAAATTTTTTGTACCTTTGGAATTTGTACCATGTGAATGTATTAAACTCTTACATATTTTTAAAGTAGAATGCAATTTTTTAAAAGTAGCATGTAATAGTCCACCAGAGTTTTTCTTTAGTTTTAATTATAGCTTACTTATACTTCAAATTGATTCTGTGAACCTAACAAAGGAAGCAAAGGTTCAGGACAGAAATCATTAATGTACAAAAATGATTTCTTCAAATCACTTTTCAACAAATTTTAAAACTTCACAGGAAAGAAAAAACTGCAACCTATAAAATCTGTGTAATTAGTAATGAAATAGAAAGGGGTGTTTTTGAGCTTTTAAGTAAAGATGTTTTCATCCTCTTTCTTAGATACCATTTTAACTTTGGGGTACTATAAAAATTATTTTTTAGGAGATTTGATATTCTATACCCTTAAAGAAGAAAATGTTACTTGGTTGCTATTAAATTAGGTAAAGCAAGGGTATTTACTTGCCTTTCTACAGTGATTATAAAATACACTCAAATAATTTCACTATGACTTTTATTACCTAAAAAACAATGGAACTTGGCATTTAGGTAATTCCATGGCAATTCTTTCCAAGCAAGTAACAATAAATCACAAAATCTAAGAGTTAGAAAAGGCTGTAAGGATAATTTAATTCAACACCTTACATCACAGATGTAGAAACAAAGCCCCCGAAAGTTTAAACTTGTACAACTAATATATGGGGGAAAAAATAACTAGAACCTTGATGTTCTGGCTCCTCAACCAGTATGATTTCAAGTCTTGCCTCTAATAGAATGTAAAGTTACTGGAAGTATCCTTCAAATTTCTTTATTGGTTCTGTATTTTACTGTGAGAGTAGTCAGAAATGACCACTATTTAATAAAGAAAAACAAGGAATAAATCATTAAAAGTATTTTAATTACTATAATCTTGAGATCAACAACATATGGCAAGTTTCCTGCAGTAGAAGTGCATTCCTAAATAAGTAGATCCAGGGCAACCACTAGCAACAAAATAAAGAAGTAATTTTATCTTAAATGCCAAAAAGTCAGCTTTCAACATAACTTTATCAATGTGAATTACTCTTAAATAGAAATAGGAACTAAACATACATGCATCAAATTGTACCTTCCTTCATTCACTGATATGACACCTCCAAACAAGTTCATACATGGGCAAATACATTAAGTATATACAAATGAATGTATGTTTCCAAATAACAAGCTACAGGCTCACTCACTAGTTCTGAAACCAAAATTTTCACATAAACATACTGTCAAATGCAACAACAAAAAGAAATGTAAAGGAACATAATACACACCAGAACAGAACTGACATGTAGACATAAAACAGAGGAGCTTATACAGTATACTTAAACATAAGGCTCAGCCAGAAATAGCTCAAACATAAACAAATGGTGATCTACAAACACCCAAAAATATTGTAAGCTTTTTGCTACCAGTGAAAACAGTTTACCCTAAAATTGAGTTTAATAAAAGAAACTGAAAAGGAAATCTGAAGCCACCCGCAGCCCACTGCCACTTAATCTCTTATTAGTTGGAAATGTGAAGACAACTTGGAAGATTCAGTACAAACACAAGAGGTTGGTGACTCCTATGTGAAACAAAGATTATTTACTAAATGAAATCACTGAAAGTGAACAGAGAAAATTCTGTGAGGTCAACTAAATTCTTTTTACTTTAAAGGCCCTGCTAGAGACTGGCTGCTGCTCTAATTCATTATTTGGGGAGGCAAAACTAAAAAAGCTGTTGGCAGGTTCAGGTGCTGTAGGAGAACCCACAAAAAATGGTCTGAACTGAAAATCTCCATCTCCACCACCCCGATTTCGAACTGGTGTACTGTCCAAAGGAAACTTGGAGTTGTTCCCTAGAAGAAAAATAAGGGAAGAACTTAGGAATCTATTTCCTTACAGATCTTCTGGATGAAAAAAAACAAAGTTATTCAATAATATTTTAACAGAACTCAACACTTATGACATGCATAAAACATAAACCTTGGATAAAGAAAAGATGACCTCCTCCCCTTACCACAGTATATATATCTTACCTTCTTCCGTGTGCAGTTTCCAGTGATAGCCATTACCTCATCACCAAAAGTAATTTAACACAGTGAAATACTTTTGTAGAGCCAGAATTTACAGTATCATAATTTTATTATCTATTAATCTACATCCAAGGAATATCATACATGTTCATGTGTGTGTGTGTAACTTTTGTCCCAGGTTCTTTAAGAACGAATTTCTTTTTTACTATTTCTATAGGCGCTCTGGAAAATATATGACTACCATGAAAACCTGGCACATATTCACGTCCCAAGATCAATTAGCACACCCTTAAGAAAAATTATACAAAAGATCTGATAAAATAAGCATTTAACAACTTCCACTGGGGCTTCCCTTGAGGCTCAGTTGGTAAAGAATCTGCCTGCAATGTGGATCCCTGGATTGGGAAGATCCCCTGGAGAAGGGATAGGCTACCCACTTCAATATTCTGGCCTGGAGAATTCCATGAACTGTATAGTCCATGGAGTTGCCAAGAGTCAGACACAACTGAGCGACTTTCACTTTCACTGAACCCATCCTTGGCTTTAGTTATATAACTAAAGGAGAAGGCTGACTATATCTACTTCAAGCCAACAATGGTGGCAAGAAGTGAAAGGAAAAAGATAAGTGTGTGCAAAAAAAGGAACAGGTAAGAACTGGTAAAAATGGAAGAAATTGAAATAAATGTGGATAGTCACAAGGAAAAAATAAGAATACCTATAATGCCCATACACAATAATACTTTGATCGACTAAATCATATAATTAACTGAAAGCTAAGTTGAAACTTATTTTTGTTTCAATTCTCCTATCTGATATTCTTCATCTCATTACTTCATGCCTTTTCTAAGATATCCTCTTCTCAACAATAAAATTCAAAAGAAGTTTTATAAAAATCCAGCTCAAATAAAAGTTCATCTCAAGAATTTTCACTTTTTTGTGTGTCAAAAGAGTATATTAATAGCATAGTAAAAACTACTAGATTCTGTTATATCAAGAGTGGTATAAAGCAAAGAACTCAGGAAGAGATTCACTGCCATCTGACAAGTAGAAAAGCTAGACTGTATATTTCCAGGAGGCAGAAATCCTATCTGGATAATCCTTACATCCCCATTGCCCAAAATTTTTTCCAGCAGCCTGGCACATGAAACATGCTTGATAAATATTTGATAAATTTATGAATGAATAAACAGAAGAACAACCACGAATAACTTAAGAACTGTGCAATCAGTACTGTCATGTGAAAGAAACTAAAACATGGTCTTCTCACAGGATAGCAAATAGTTAAAAGAGTATGGGCTCTGAAGATAGCTCTGTGACCCTGACCAATTAGCTTAACCTTTCTGTTCCTCAGCTTTCTCATCTGTAATATAGGCATGATGATAAACACCTACCTCATAAAGTTTTATATATGACACAAATACATGTGAAATTATAATAGTTTCTAATATTTAGTAAGGAATTAATAAATGGCAGCTAATATTATTATTACTACTGCAACTAAATAGCTTTTCATTTGAAGTGGAAATTTGCCAACTTTAATTTTGGAATTATTTACTCTGTGTTCAAATAAATTGAAGATGTAATTAAAAATGTAAGCAAATAAAACAGATAAAAGTAAGGATGTGCTGATTGAGACACAGATGAAAAACCTAGAGCCTACCACTACTACTACCACTCTAGGCCTCTGGAGTCTCCACTAACTGTGTGGAACTATGCAGGGCACAGGGTGAAACATCACTAATTTAATTTAAAGAACTGATACTGGATATTACATGTCCTTTCTTACCTAATGGGAAGCCAAAAACACCAGACTGTGCAATCATAGATGGTTCAAGAGTACTATCTTGGTTAGCAATAGTGATATTTCGCAGCCTAAGGCTATCATAGAGGCCTTGGAGCTTTTGATACTGGCGATTTCGCTCCATAAGTTTCTCAGAAATGTCACTGAACTTTTTCTTATATTCTTCTAGCACTTTCTTCATGGAGGTGACCTCCCCCTTCATAGAGGTCAATTCTACATCCTTGCTCTGTATTTGCTGAGTATATATCTTCTCCATCTGTTTCAGATGGCCCTCTGCCTTGCTGAAATTGTATTCTTGATAGAGACGCTCCTGGTGTACCTGTCCCAAGAGAGAAAAGATTTAAGGTAATAAACACAAAGTTGTTTATTTTAACTTTATACAAGCACAGAAAGAAAAGAAAGACACACATACTGGAATGTTATTACTTTAAATTTTAGAACCAGATTAAGAAGAAACTAGGATGTACAGAAGAATAATTATTATAGAAAATAATACACTATGTCACTAAATGCATAGGAAAAAAATGGAGGAATACTCTCAAAGCATGACCATTACAAAAACAAAAAATGTGAATATTTGTTTAACCTCAACAAGTGACATGTAGACCAAAAGTTTCCAAGAAATCTAACACTGTATTTCTTTCAAGTAATCCATAGTGTGGAGAACTTATTATGAAACAGTCCCCAATTATCCCTGCCTTCTGACACTTATATCCTCCCCTTGATCTAGACAGGACCTGTGACTAGAATACAGGAAAAATGATAGGTTATCGCTTCACCAGTGCATTACATAAGAATATAGAGTTTCTCTTACTAGCATACTCTCTCTCTTGCTGGATTTGTGGAAGCAAGAGGCCAAGCTGGAAAGGCCAACAGGCAAGTGACTAAGAGCAGTCTCTGGGCAGTAGCCAGCAAAACACTAAGGTCACAATGACTTTAAGGACAGACTTGACAACAATACCACATTTTCATGTTCAATCAATACTACTCCCCAAACTGGGATCTACTTTAAGATACAGTGTCTATTCATTTCAGTCAATAAGTATTTACTGAGACTTAAGACCAGTAACTATGATGGTCGCTAAGGACCCAAAGATACACAGGAATCAAAACATGACCTAAAGAAGTCTCCTAACTAGAAAAGGTGAGCAAATATATAAGTAATTACAATATAGTATAAATAATACAACAAAGGTAAGCATAAGAAGATATAGGAGCATACAAGAGAACATTTTACCTAGAAAAATATAATTAAAATATTTATGTGACAGATGACAAACAGACGTTTTAGAAGCATTATTATAATTGCATATGTAAGATATAACACTACTATACACAAGGACCTGATTAAAGTTCTCCACAGATAAGTCTTTCTAAAAAGAAGCCAAAGGCAGAAATCAAAAAAGGAAATAAGGATATGAATTTAAAGATAAGAACGCTCGTTATAGCATTTTTTAAATAACTTACAATTTATGATGCAATTCAAACATTAAAATTATGATTTCATCAAACACAAAAATTGTAAAATTCTGTATGTCAAAAAAATCAATGAAGACTAACAAAAGTGAAAAAAATTTCTTGCAACATCTGAGTTAAGTATATGTATAGAGATAATTCTTATAAATCAGTGGGGGAAAACTACAGCAACTGAAATAAAACAGAAAATTAATACAAGAAAAATATACTTAAAATACAGGAAAATGTATTCATCTAAAGGTCATCCAACAAATGCATATTTACAGAGCAATGAGATTCTACTGTAACCATACCTAATTGGTTAGCAGAAAGTATGGTGAACGAGTACCCTCCTACATTTTTTAAGGGAACACAAACTGACATGATCTAACTGGAGGGCAACTTTTAATACTACAATTTTTAAAACTTTGAAATGTTTCACTTTCAGGTGTTTAAAGTTAGCAAAAAATTAAGGATATGAATTTAATGATAACAGTACTCATCCTAGCATTTTAATAACTTGGAAATAAATTATAATACATTATAACCATTAAAATTATGGTTATAGAATGGCTAATTTTTAAATATTTAATAAAACATTCATAACAGGCATAATCTATTGTCAATTTACCTGGCCACAAAAATGGTATCTGTGGTATTACCCTATTTTTGTATAGACAAAATATATATAAATATATATTTATACACAGGAAAATCTAATAATATACAAACATAAGTATCAAGACTGGTTATCTCTGAGTGATGGAATTATGGATTATTTTAATTTTCTTCCTGTTGGATTTTTCAACACTAAACACATTACTTTTGCAAAAAAGAAAATTAAAAAGAATATTTTTCCATACATTTTTAAAAAACAAATACACAGTGAAGGAAAAACTTTAGAAGTCTTCACATACACCTCAAAGCATACTCTCCAGGGCAACTAGCCTAAGCACTAACCTGGTATGTCCAGAAGGCCAGCGCTCGGGAGCTGATGTCCAACACAATCTCTGGTCGAAGTCCCGCCAATACCATGGCTTTATATTCCTCTGATGGACTGAGTTCTGTGCGGACAATATCTAGCTTTCCAGAAAGAGTACTATTGCAGGCAGGGCAGATAGCTGGTGAACGACTAAACTCACCACTACCATGCTGATCACAGAATATATGAGAGCAGGCAGTGACCCATGCATAACCAGAGAGTTTGACACGACACTTGCGATAATTACAAAGCAGCATGTCCTCACACAAAGACATAATAGATAATAAAGTCTCCAGATATTGAAAAGAATCCTAAAAAGGGATAAATGAAAAAGTCAATTTGCAGTAAAATTAAATAAATAAATAAAAATAAATGAAACACGTTTTTATTTTACTAAGACAAAATAATATACCTTTTATTATGCTTTTGTATTACAATCAATATATAATATTGATTTCAGTCACACAAAAATATTGTGCTCCTTATTTGTGCAAACCACTGCTAAGGCCATGAAAAAACTTTTTGAGGAAAAACTTAAAGATACAGGTAGTTCCACATCTCACTTATAAGTTAAAAATAATATGTTCATAAAAATTTTTAAAAAAGGTTTAGGGACATTTACAAAGTAGAGATAAAAATTAAACTAGTGCTTTTTGCCATTTCTCAATGCCTAAACAAAAATCCAAATGTATTACCCATTCATAGTTTGCTAGAATATTTTAGTATCACTTCTCACACTTGGCAGATATAAAAAGTCCAGGCACTAATTTTAGCCATTCTTTAATGCAAAGTATTTTAACTTACATTTTCAGGTTTTCATATATGCTGATTCTTTAACTGTGTTGCCTTGACTAAAAAAGACTATTAACGTATACTATTAAATAGAAACTAACCTAATTCATTCAAGTAGTTGACATTATGAAGCCTGAAAATCTATATAAAAGCAAACTTTATCACCAATTAAATAACTCACTTATTAATGTAAATACTATTCAATGCTATGCTTCTATTCCATTATTTTTTAATATAGTGTCTACTGTCACTGGAGTTTAACTAATCCAAACTAGGCAGTAATATCCTGAACATATCAAAATTAACCATTATTGTATAAAATAGGTCTTCTCTTATGCCTCAGACAGTAAAGAATCTGCCTGCAATGCAGGAGACTGGCGTTTGATCCCTATGTCGGGAAGATCCCCTTGGAGAAGAGAATGGCTACCCACTCCAGTATTCTTGCCTGGGGAATTCCACGGACACAGGAGCCTGGTGGGCTACTGTCCAAAGGGTTGCAGAGTCAGACACGACTAAGCGGCTAACACTCTGTATAAAATAACAGTGACACACCAGTTACACACCAAGGGAAGATGGTCAAATTTAGGAACGGATAAATTCTGTCAAGACAGTTGCCTGGGTCACAGGGGTGGGACAAGGACGCTCCGACATTTTTTACCCGAAATGTCCCTGCTGAAGGAGTCTCCACAGGTACCCGGCGGCCGCAGTTACAAGGCCTTTGTCCCTACAGCAGGGTACAGCGCAGACGGGAAGCTGAAGAGCTGGGGACAGTTTGGAACCTGAGTCCCTTAACCAGGCAGAACCAGTGTTAGTTGCTTAGTCTTGTTCGACTCTTCGCAACCGCCAAGCTCCTCTATCCATAGGATTTCCCAGGCAAGAATACTGGAGTGGGTGGCCATTCCCTTCTCCAGGGGATCTGCCCCAGGCAGAGCGAGAGGTGCAGCTAGTTCAAAATTTTCCACAAAGTCGGGGAAAGAGTCAATTTCATAAACCGTCCAACTTAGCGAGAACCAAGTTTTGAAGATTAGACTCACAGAAACGTCAAACTCGCAGCGCTCTCAAAAGAAAATACTAACAAGATTAATACAAATTTTTTTAAAAATCTAACCTGAGACGCCCAAGAAAAGGGCGGGAAAATACGTTGCTGCTTTAACTCCACGACGACGACGACAAGCGAGGGTTCGCCGCTGGCGTCGCCACTACGTCAGAGGGCGCATGCGCGGAATCGCCCCAGAGCCTGCCGGGTGGTGGGCGCCGAGTCCACGCAGCTCAGGATCCTGGGACCCGAGGGCCCTGGCACCTAGACTGTGGGCGGTGCACCCCCAGGCGGGCGTATCTTTGAGCGAATCTGACTGAGCCTGGTCTAGGTGTCCCATTTGGGAGCCTCGCAAGTACTATCATTGTGTGCCGTTTTCAGCCCTCGACTGGCACAAGCTGTTGTTCAGTCGCTAGTCATGGACTGTAGCCCACCAAGCCCCTCTCTCCTAGCCGTCCTCAGCCTAACATTTGAGATCAGAGCAGAGTGGGGACAGTTGAGAAGCTCACAGTAGACGTGAGTACACGCAGGTGTCTGTCCTGGGCAATTTTAGGGAGTACCGGCTGGGCAACAAGGCTTTGTATTTCAGGAAAGTCCCCCAAATTGTGTGATATCTATAATTTGACACCTAACACCTCTGTTGTATTTTCTGCCGTTTTTTAATCCATCTTGAGATAGACATCTTTGCAGTTTTTCACATCCTTTATGTAAAGAACTTGATTTAGAATCTGCATATGAATGTTCATTACAGCTCTTAAGCGATAGGGCTAGGTGTTACAGCTTTTCTGAGATCATCTGCCAGTGTACATTCCTGGCCTGCTTGCATTAATAATTGTTTAAATGTTTGCACCTATTTTATCCTAATACTTTTACCTATTACATTTTCTCTTCTGTACTTACTGTATGACTTTCTGCTCAATCTATGAGTCTATTAGAATTCATATTAGAAATTAAGCTGAGAGCTCCAGGGGCCTCAGAATATAAGCCTAATGCTGACTTTTGTAGCCACCTTTACTGAAGATGTAACATTAGTATGAATTAGTAACAGAAAACAATCCAATAAATCAGCAACACAATGGGGACACTAAGCCCTGCAAACCTCCTTGTGGGTTGTGAATCTATATACTAAACCTTTCTCCTTCAGACAAAAACCTACCCTGATTAAACAACTTTCTCTAGTTTTTTGTCTATCTGTAACTGGTTCACAGTAATCAAGGTCATCTTGGCCTTTGTATACTTTTCCTAAAATGTCTCCTGAGAGTTCAAAATAGAAATTCAATCTAGTGGTACAAAATGGGTTTGAAGAAAATCAGGGGTTCATGTGTAAACCATGTAATCCCTAACATGTTTTGGTTATTGAGCCTTTTGTGCATTTTCTGGTTTTAACTATGCCAAATGTAGAAATATTAAAGTACAATAAAAAGGTATATTCTCATGTCAAGTTATAAAACACAAAGCATTCACATTTGACCAGTATCTAACTTTGTGATTCTAGCCAAGTTACCTTTGTGCTACAATATGATTCCTTCCTACTTCTTCAATTTTATTGATTCCCCAAAGCTTGGTGTAACCCATACCATTTTTAAAGTTAGTTTCCAATTCCCAACCCATTTGGCTAAAAGCCTATATGAATTGTGTGTGCATATATATATATATATATATACACACAGATATACCTACATACACACACACACATTTGGCGGCAGGGTGGGGGACAGACATGTTTTGCCAGATAGGAAAAAGTGGGGGGAGCTACAAAGTCTTAATATAATATCCCACTAGTCTGGAATGCCAGGAATTGACAACCTGTTTCTTGGTGGCATGTGTCCTGTTCTCTCATGGCATAGAAAAACCCTTCCGTGGCTCATTTCTAAGGTGCTCCTGAGGATGAAACCACTGAAATCAATCAAGGCTGGGATACAGAGACCTAACCACTAAAAAGAGCATTTTAAGATATTTGTTTTTCGAACTTATGGTTCCTGAGAGGAAGGGATAGTTACAGATTTTAGGAAGGTCATGTACACAGTGCTACATTTTAAATGGATAACCAACAAAGACCTATTGTATAGCACATGGAACTCTGTTCAATGTTATATGCCAGTCTGTATGGGAGGGAGTTCGGGGGAGAATGGATACATGTATATGTATGGCTGAGACCCTTCGCTGTCCACCTGAAACTACCACAACATTGTTCATCGGCTCTACCCCAGTACAAATGTTTTTGGTGTTAAATGAATAAATAAATAAAATGCTAAAAAATAGGTTTTTATTATTAAATATTAAGCATATAAAAAATGTGTGGAGATTGACCATCACTCAATCTAATAAACCCAAACTTTTCTCAAGTTTGATGTTTTTTAATGAGGTAACAAGTTACAGATACTCAATCCATTTTCCTCTTACCTCTCCAGAGGTAAACAAGCCAGATTTGGGGGTTTATCAATCTCATACAGGTTTTTAATATGTATATACATCAGACTTTGTTTTCATGTTCTCAAACTACTAAATCTCGCACAATACACATCAGTTGGCCATTTTTAAGTCTTTTTTTTTTTTTGAGATGTAAAGTTAATACACATACCTTATATTAATTCATTTTAACAGCCAAATTCCACAAACCACACTTTATTTATTCATTCTTCTAATGGACATTGGTTCCAGGTTTTTACAACTAAAAATATTTTGCTGCAATAAACTTTCTGTGCCCATTTCCTTGAGTATACATGTCAAGAACTCCTTAAGAATACCCAACGATTGGGTATAATCATCTTAAAAAAAAATGATGTTGCCAAACCTTCTCCAAAGTAATAAATTAATTTCACTGCTACCAGCAACTCCAGCCTTGGCAACATGTTTAAGTGTCAGAGTTCATTTGTTCTGTTTTGATTTTTGCCCATCTGATGGCAGTGATATGGAATCTCAGTGTTGTTTTAATGTAAAGTTATTTTATCAGTCTATGAATTGCCCATTCATATCCTTTGATCATTTTCTTGATTTAAATGGAGCCTTTGCCAGTTACATAGCATGCAAACTTAAGTTTGAATTTTAGTGTATACAAATGTATCAGTCTTTCTTTTGCCTTATGGCTAATCCAATATCACAATGCCATAGTCTTTGCTTTTATATAGGCTTGAAGTTTTGCTTTCCATTTACAGATCTTTAATCCATTCTTTTTAACATAAAAAGCCTGGATAAACTCTTGACAGCACAATTTGTGCATTCATTATCATATACCATTTAACTGGTATTTTACCATGAAGTTTAATTTTGATCTTGTTTAGATATTATAAATACTTACTGGCTATGTTATGTACCACATTTCTCTAACAGCTTCAGAAATAATAATTTTCCTAGTTATGTTTCAATCTGAGATAGTCAGCATCATCTACTCTAAATCTAATTTGATATTTATATTTGCTTTAACAGAAGAATCTTAATCTAGAGAACAGGTTTCATATTATAACAGAAGTTATTATTAAGATTCATTGCTATCCAGGTAGTTTATCAAGTAAAAATTTAAGTCCCAAGTATCCATGTAATCTTGTTGAAATATCATTAAAATGGTTGTCATTCCCAGAGATTCAAAAAAAACCAAAATTCTACAGATATTTTAATTAACTTCAAGTATTTCTTGAGTATTTATTCTGGGTCAGGCATTACAGATAAGCAAGTTATCCTGCTTTCATGGAGTTTACAATCTAGCAAAGAATCAAAGAATGATAGAAGAAAATATTTTACTCTTTCTTTTACTGCCTCTTAAATTTTTGCAAGTTGATTCTTATAAACAATTTCTGGTTAGAAATGTCAGTGTCCATCTTTAATTTGAAGAATCATCCACGTTCATGCTGCAGAGAAAAAGATATTTTTAATACTTCCCTGAAAGGTGAACAACTACTCAATAGAAAACTGAGTAAACCATTTAAAATTTAAACATGAATGACTTCAGAGTATGTTTCAATAACTCCTAGAATCAACTGACTAGAGCACTTTCTTTCATAGTCCTAGGTCAGTGCTATTCAAATCTGTTGCAATCAGGGGGTTCTCTACATATTAGATCCTCATGTTTTAGAATTAATGGAGTTTTTTAATCCCAAGTATAATTCTTAATCTAGAATCACCACCTGCTTTGCATTTGTTTGACTCCGCAAAAATCAGAAGGCACTAACGGACAGCCAACCCATCCCCATGGTGCCCTGAGTGAAGACAAGTCAGTTTGGATATATGATGGACTAAAATCCCACTACTTAAAGCTCCAAGCAGTGAGAGGAACAGCCATCAAAGATTATCTCCAATCACTTCAATAAATGTTTTAAGAAACATCACTATCACTTCTAAATTTCTAAAGAGTCAGTCGAGAACTAGAAGAACCATTAAGTATCAACTGGTCCAGCTACTAGACAGACAAAGAGGAATTAGATGATAAATAAATTAGTGTCAAAAAGAAGATTAATTAAGAAAATGTTATTGAAACAATGATATTGGGATATACATTATAGGCCTTATTTATTACCGTACTTTGCCTAAATCTAGAACTAAAATAGACTCTGTGTGCTAAGGGTAAAGATAATGAGGCATAGCCCAACTGCCAGAAGGATGCACATAAGCAATAAAAACAAGGAATTTCTCATAACTATTATGCATATGTCAGAAATTGCTAGGTAGTACAAAGTCTAAGATAAATACACACATGGACTCCAGTGATAAAATAGCTAACATCTATTGAGCACTTACCATATGTTAATAATGTTCTAAGCCCCACACATTTATTATCTCATTTAATCTTCTAAGTCAAGTATTATTACTTTGAATCAGGTACAAATTATTATCACCTTCTAAGATATAAAGACCCTAAGACATTGAAACATTAAGAAACTTGCCAGGGTTACATAGCTGCTTAAGTGATAGAGTGGGTTTGAACCAAGTCTGACTTCAGAAGCCATGTATAGCTACTATGCTATGCCACCTTTCAACATCTTCAGTTGACTTTTTAAAAAATAAAATTTGTAGCACCTTAAAAGCTAGCCATGAAGTCACTAAGCTGAGTTTTCACAGATTCATATGTATGTCAAAGCTTCTCAATTTCAACATAAGCCTTACCATAAAACAAAAATGTTATTACTATCTACTGTATATCCAAGATTACAGCTCCCAAGAGTTCTGGGCTGGAAGAGAAGTGAGACTCCAGTCTAGTTTCCTGAAATTTCATTTCTGCAAAAGACACAACCAAAAGCTAAAAAATTATTTCAAGTGCTGATGTTACTTTGAACATTGCTTTTAAATATCTGTATTTCCTATATTTCACACTCATATGTTGCCCCATTCTCTGCTGAAACTTGCAAGTACAAGAATACAAGCCTGTCCTATCTAGGCTGCTTTAAATAACTTTAAATTAGAGACAAATATAACAAAATCAGAAAATACTGGTTAACAAGATCATCCATAGAACCCGATTCTAAAGACAATAATCCCTAGTATTGGAATATATCCTTTCAAATGATTTCTCAAGTAAACATAAGCACACAAAAATGTTTAAGCAGAAAAGAGATTATACATATTGCTCTGTAACTTGTTTTTAAATTAATATATCATGAAAACTCTTCCATCTCAAGAAAGATAAACTGATAATTTTTAGTGATTACATAGTATTGCATTTTACTATCTTGATTTTAAAATTGATTTAACCAGCTCTGGGGTTCTCTTAATCTTATGTATAAACTAACAAAATAGTGACTCATTTAATAACGTCAAGTTAAGTGGTTAACAGAATTATACCAGTTATTAGTGTTCTTTCGGTAGTGTTTGAATCTTTAGATTAAGGATTCTTGACCCAAGTTCTATCTCAAAGAGATACAACAAAAGATCAAAGCTCAACCAAGTATTGTAGTAGCAAACTCATAGTTCAAAGATTTAAAAATTATCTAACATCATGGGCTAGATCCCAGGAAGAATTTCAAGAAATAGAAATCAATTCCAAGTGTTTGCGCTAGCTGTAGTCTGCTTAGAGCATGTGTTCAGTCAGGGCAATCAAGACTTCCCTGGCAGTCCAATGGTTAAGACTCCACTCTACCAATGCAGGCAGCATGGGTTCAACCCCTGGCCTGGGAACTAAATCCCACATCCCACACGTGCAGTCAGATAAAAAATAAATAAATAAAACAATCAGGGCAATCAGCTGAAACATAGGCTTAACATGTATTTCATCATGGCAAACTGCAAATGACTGACTGCTGAAGAACAAACCACCCCCAGGTCCTCATCCCCAAATCAGGGAAACTCTCTCAAGGTTAACACTAAGCCCCTTCAACTACCAAACTTCAACCACTAAGAAAACCGAATCTCCAAACTTGCAAGGTGGTTAGAAATTCAAATGAGGTAAAAATGAAGGTTTTCTTTATACTTACTTCTGGGATCATATGAACAGCTTCTCTCTAGGAATCAAGTTGAACTACAGGATCTATCAAGCATCTGGCATCTCTGGAAAATAAAAAATTAAATAATAAACAAATATACAAAGGTTATGACTACAAGTCTTGAATGCACACCAGCCTACTCCACACCAAGTCACACCCATAAAGCCTCAAGGAAAATTAACTCAAAGAAAACTACTCATTCTTTATTTGAATCTCCGTTCAGCAATATAAATGGACCCATCTATTTTGGAGAACGTCGTCAAATGCCCAAACTCATTATCAGACTAAGGCAAGACTTCTGTACAAGCTCCGCTATTTGTGGGTAAAACTATACAGTAAGTCTAACCAATCTCTGAAAGGTTACATTAATAAAAGTCAACAGTCTAAAAGGAGAATAGGTATGCAAACAGAAGAACCCTGTGATGGCTGCAATCAAAGTATGGCAGCCATGGGAACAAATTCAGGGAGATGGGGCATAAATGGTATGAGTTACTGCCAGTCTCTCGAAGTTCACAGGTTATGTGATTACAGAAAACACTTGTAATCACAGAGTGACCACAATCATTAAGTTCACAAAATCCTTTAAATAAATAAATAAATAAATAAATGGAAGGAGCTAAGAACTGGTAGGGCTTCCCTGATAGCTTAGTTCATAAAGAATCCACCTGCAATGTAGGAGGTCCCAGTTCAATTCCTGGGTTGGGAATATCTGCTGGAGAAGGGATAGGCTACTCATTCTTGCACTTCCCTTGTGGCTCAACTGGTGAAGGAAGAATCCACCTGCAATGTGGGAGACCTGGGTTTGATCCCTGGGTTGGGAAGATCCCCTGGAGAAGGGAAAGGCTACCCATTCCAATATTCTGGCCTAGAACAGTCCATGGACTGTATAGTCCATGGGGTCACAAAGAGTTAGACACAACTGACCAACTTTCACTTTCAAGAACTGGTAAGTGTAAGATAAATGAGAAGGCAATCTAAAATAGTTTTTTTTTTGCAAAGTTTGTTTCAATTTCATTTGAGCCAGTGTCAGTTATATTTAACCTCTACTTCTCTTAAAGTATTTATCACAATAAACTAAAGCAAACCTTCCCTTGACATAGCAAAATTGAATTAGCATCATTTGGAGCACAAGTTGGCCAAGAGATGGCAGTATAAAAAAGAAGCCTCAATTTGTTCTTACAGAGTTTGAGTGTAATCTGAATTTTCTATTTCTTTCTATTATATTTAATGATCATATAAAATTATTAACTACAATATTACAATTATGTTTTTTTCATGTTCCTTTTCATGCAGAAATGGGGAAATTTAAAACTCCATAATATCAAATACAACCTAGCTAGAAAGACAACACACAAGAAAATTAATGTCCATGGTAAGTACCAAACAAGTCAGAGAGAGAGCCAAGTTATATTTAGAAGAATCATTGGTCAAGGAAGGCTTCATGAAGAAAAAATAGTAGGTCTTGAATGAGTTTCAAAATTGCACTTAGAAGAGTATTTGGTTATGTGTCTGAAAGTTGCTAAGAGAGTAATCTAGAAAGTTCTCATCACAAGAAGAAACAATTTTTAACTAGATGTGGTAATGGATCTTAACTAGATGTATTATAGTAATTGTGTCCTATTATCAATATATACAAATACTGAATCATTATGTTGTACACCTGAAACTAACATAATGTAACACATGAATTATATCTCTAAAAGAATAACTGCACTGTCCAATAGCTAACACCTATTACAGCCGAAATTTAAACTAAACTAAAAATTAAATTCCTCAGTTACATTTTAATTGCTCAGTAACCTCATATGGCTGATAGCTATCGAACTGGACAGTACAAATATAGAACATTCAAGTTCTGTTGAAGAGCATAAACAGTGGGTATGACTAAAAGTAAGCTGACAAAAAAGGAAGTAGCAGTTATCATTCTTAAAGTCCTACCTATAATCTGTCAAGAACTACTGAAATCATTTCAAACTTTACAACAGAAGTTTTTTCCCATATTTATCAGGAAATTTTGTGGCTCAGAGAAGTTACATAAATTTCCCTAGTCCACTTAGCTATTAAGACCTGGGATATGAGCCCAATTCTGTCAAAATTCCATATTTTCACTTCACTATGCCCCTTACTACCTGAACTAAGAAGCAGAACTGCAAACGACAATTTGCTTTAAAACGTATTAAGAATGGCATACTGGGGGGAAAAAAAAAGAATGGCATACTGGCTTAGGTCAGAAAGAAACAGACCCACTCATTTTGTTTCCTGTGTCTTCATAGAACGAAAGGTACATTTTATATGTGAACAGATGATTCATAAGGCTTGATATAAACTACAAATTTTTTAATAACTCAGAGATATAATCAAAGTGTTATTTTACTTGTTCTTGTCCTATACTTGAATACTGCTTTAATTATTCCAAATGTTTTGGATATCAGCAACATGTGAGATTAACTAAGGGAACATATAGGAAGCAAGACACTGCAAAATTTCACCATTTCTTATTGTAAGAGTTTTAACATTGTCCATCTCAAAAGCCCACGTCCAAGTACTCCTTATGGGAAAAATAATTAACAGATTGAATGGTATACCTTGCCTATTTGTCTCATCTCACAAAAACAAAACCCATTGCAATGGGCCTGGTCTTTGTTTCCGTGGCACATAGCACAAAGCCTGCCTAACAGCACATGATGCCTTTCCCAATGCGTGATGCTCCGTGCAGGATTTTAGTTATGCTTCATCAAGTGTCATTCCACCACAAGACCACTGTACATTTACTGAGTTACTTAGGGAGCTAAAGTAAACATTTTGTAAATATCTCATAGACAATCAATGACCCACTCATTTTGCTTCCTGTGGAAATAAGTTCTTCAAAGGACAAAAGGTACATTTTACATGTGAACAGATGATTCATGAGGCTTGATAGAAAACACAAATTGATACTGAATGAGCTGATGCTTCCATTTTAAGATTATACTATCATCAGTTTTGCTCAGTTCCATTCCAATTTACTCAATGCCTACTGTGTATCCCACACTACGGGATACAATGGTAATTCAAGGAACCGCCTGTCTTTTTTAGATAGAAAAGACACTTACACATGTAAAACAGAATACTTTAAGGCATCATATCTTAGTCAAAGTTCAAGTACTTGCCTCTATGGTCCCATTAGCGTTTAACCATTCCTACTGAGAATGTCCAAATCAAAATCTCCTTAATTTTTAGGGGTCTGCAGATGTTATAGAGGTTTTCACACTGCTGCTTCTGGGCTGGCACATGTAGTGCTGAAGAACCAGGCTTTCCTTCCTCAGTGGACTCCATCTTCAACCTGAAGCAAGAGGAAAACAATACAAAACTTTGTATATGAAGTAAATGCTAAATAAACTAATTGCTTGGCAGAGTCATCTTTTAGTGACAGCTCTCTAAGACTGTACTATCAGAACAGACTCTCAAGTTTTATTTCCCACTTACTGTCAGTTATTTTAGCTAAAAATTCCAATTGTTTTGACCTCTCAGTGCAGGAGAAATCTCTAATTTTCTTGAAGAGACCTCTAGTCTTTCCCATTCTATTGTTTCCCTTTATTTCTTTGCATTCATCACTGAGGAAGGCTTTCTTATCTCTCCTTGCTATTCTTTGGAACTCTGCATTCAGATGTTTGTATCTTTCCTTTTCTCCTTTGCCTTTGAGCTATTTCAAAACCTAAAAGGGGATGCTGTTAAAAGTGCTGCACTCTATATGCCAGCAAATTTGGAAAACTCAGCAGTGGCCACAGGACTGGAAAAGGTCAGTTTTCATTCCAATCCCTAAGAAAGGCAATACCAAAGAATGCTCAAACTATTGTACAATTGCACGCATCTCACACACTAGCAAAGTAATGCTCAAAGTTCTCGAAGCCAGGCTTCAACAGTATGTGAACTGTGAGCTTCCAGATGTTCAAGCTGGATTTAGAAAAGGCAGAGGAACCAGAGATCAAATTGCCAACATCCGCTGGATCATCAAAAAAGAAACAGAGTTCCAGAAAAACATCTACTTTTGCTTTATTGACTATGCCAAAGCCTTTGACTGTGTGGATCACAACAAACTGTGGAAAATTCTTAAAGAGATTGGAATACCAGACCACCTGATCTGCCTCCTGACAAATCTGTATGCAGGTCAAGAAGCAACAGCTACAAGTGGACATGGAACAACAGACTGGTTCCAAATCAGGAAAGAAGTACATCAAGGCTGTGTATGGTCACCCTGCTTATTTAACTTATACGCAGAGTACATCATGTGAAATGCCGAGCTGGATGAAGCACAAGTTGGAATCAAGATTGCCAGGAGAAATATCTATAGCCTCAGATACGCAGATGACACCTTATGGCAGAAAGTGAAGAAGAACTAAAGAGCATCTTGATGAAAGTGAAAGAGGAGAGTGAAAAAGTTGGCTTAAAACTCAACATTCAGAAAACTAAGATCATAGCATCCAGTCCCATCACTTCATGGCAAATAGATGGGGAAACAATGGAAAGTTAGAGACTTTATTTTGGGGGGCTCCAAAATCACTGCAGATGGTGACTGCAGCCATAAAATTAAAAGATGCTTGCTCCTTGGAAGGAAAGCTATGACCAACCTAGACAGTATATTAAAAAGCAGAGACATTACTTTGCTGACAGAGGTCCATCTAGTCAAAGCTTTGGTTTTTCCAGTGTCACGTATGGATGTGGGAGTTGGACTATAAAGAAAGCTGAGTGCTGAAGAATTGATGCTTTTGAACTGTGGTGTTGGAGGAGACTCTTGAGAGTCCCTTGGACTTCATGGAGATCCACCAGTCCATCCTAAAGGAAATCAGTACTGAATATTCATTGGAAGGGCTGATGCTGAAGCTGAAGCTCCAGTACTTTGGCCACCTGATGTGAAGAACTGACTCATTAGAAAAGACCCTGATGCTGGGCAAGATTGAAGGCAGGAGAAGGGGATTGCAGAGGATGATATGGTTGGATGGCATCTCCAGTTCGATGGACAAGAGTTTGAGCAAGCTCTGGGAGTTGGTGATGGACAGGGAAACCTGGCATGCTGCAATCCAGGGGGTCACAAAGAGTCGGACACAACTGAGTGACTGAACTCCAGGAGGAATCCACTCAGAGCATATATGAAATAAAAGTAGGAAGATCAGAAACACTGACTAATCATGCAGTTCATCCCAAGAGAACACTATTTCACCCAGTCCTAGTCCCATTGCTGGTGGAGCAAAACAAAAATGAAATAAAAAAATATAGTACCTGAGGGCTTTGAGTCAAAACAGCAGTAAGGAATAACTTCATATTTTATCTATTTCATAATACTCTGCCTTAGAATTTATAAAGCACTGTCCCTATAGTAACTCATTTTGCAAGTACTATGTTATCTTTTCCATTTTATAGGTATACAAGCAAGGTTTAAATAAGTGACAGTCAACTTAGCTTAATGGTTAAGATAATGAAGTTGGACAGAGCTAGATTTGACTCCTAGATCCATTTGTTGTGACCTGGGGCAAGTTACGCAACTTCTCTAAGCCTCAGATTTCCTTTCCTTAAAATGAGGACAAACACCACCTACCTCTTA
Source organism: Muntiacus reevesi (assembly GCF_963930625.1). NCBI lineage: Eukaryota > Metazoa > Chordata > Mammalia > Artiodactyla > Cervidae > Muntiacus > Muntiacus reevesi. The sequence continues at coordinate 25,907,470 of NC_089255.1, read as the reverse complement.
GAACTGCTGTGAGGATTAAATTATGTAAAATAGATATAAAATAAGATAAAGCATATCTCCATTGAAAACTAATTTTTCTCCCACTCAACATAACCTCTAACTGAAAAATTAGTTGTTTCACAAGACATGATCTGGGACTTTTAAGACTTTTTAAAATAAATAGCTTTGGAGAAATTCACAAAGTCTTCCTCTTTTCTTTTGCATGTTTACAGTCCCCAATACATTTCCATTTTTCCTAACAATGCTAAAATATGAGCTTACTTGCTCAACACCCTCTACCTATAAGGACAACTCATATATTAATGTATATCAAGGTGACTGGGCAAAACTTTTTAGGAGAAAAATAATACCCAAAATATATTTATTGCTTATATCTAGAAGGTACGTAACATTTATTATACATCCACTAGTGCTTGGACTTCGTATACTTTGATCTTCAAAAGCTAAGCCTCAAAATGGTTCACTGACTCACCTAAGATCATTGGAGGAGTAGACTGTGGTGTTGGAATTTCATTTAGGCTTGCACTAAGATAAGGCCCTCATCTTTTTCAGTACATCCTAAGCTTTTGAGAGCACCATCACCACAGTGCTGACATTAAAATTAGGAGCTTCTCCTGAAGCTGGTTAAAATCATCTGACTTCGGAGTTTGCAGTGTCCTCCCAATAAGAAAGATGAACTGCTCCGAGCAAAGATCAGAGCAAAAACAACATCCAATCCAGCTCCCATAAACCCAGTAAAAACCTGAGCCCTGCAGCCACAGGAGAATTAAAGCTGACTGATCTAAATTCCTCTTCCAAGATCTACCCTCTCACTAAAAGAAGTCAAAACAGCACTGAGAAAATAACAGTACCTTTTCCCCCAAGCAAAATGAATCCAGGCATTTTGCAGAAACACTATGTACAGGAAACAGAGTCTATTGTTCCTAGGTCACCCTGTCTCAGAAAAGGAAGGCAGACCCGGTCCTGCAGAGGCCCACGTGGAAACAAGCCAGGCAGATCATTTCACTGCCTTCCTCCAATTTCCACACAGCCGAAATTAATCGCTTAGTAGCTCACATACACTCCAAGGCTAGCTGGAAATTAAGGCTGCCACAAGGATATAGTGCCTCAAACTGAAGAGAAATTCAAAACAATTAGGAATCAAAATTAAATGCATACTCACCAGCCCACCACCAAAATGAAAAGAGAGGAAGTGGAGAGACAGGAAGTGACTTTGAGAAGTGACCTCTGAGCCTGATTGGCTAATGATTATTCCCTCCCTCCTTTACCTTAAAAGTGCTGGAAAGATGCAACCTGCCCTCCTACCCCCACCCGCTTCAGGTACCTGTCTCCTTAAGGACCAAAGATGCTACTTGCACTGTTCTTAGATTAAACTTTTTAAACCAAGCTTCCTTTTGAGTTAATATACTTAGCACGGACTAATTCAAGGTATTTACACACATTCTAGTTTAGATGGACCTACTCCAATTTTCATTCTTTTGGGTTAATTAGTCTAGATCTACTCAAGTTAGAACTTAACCATCAGGGAAATATTCAAGTTAACAAGCTTAGTAAGAAAGATACCGGAAAAAGACAGTCACCTGCAATCCAAGGAGAAAGGCCTTAGAGAAACCAATGCTGCCAACACCTTTATCTTGGGCTTCTAGCCTTCAAAATTTTGAGAAAATAAATTTTTCTTGTTTGGGCAATCCAGTCTGTAGTTTTTAGTAATGGCAGCCCTAGCAAACCAATACACTGCGACTTTGAATAAATTACTCACATTTTTCTAGAGTTCAATTTTCTCAACTGTAAAATATAGACAATAATACCTACCTAACAACAGGGTTGTTGTGAGAATTAAATATATGTAAAGCTCATAGCATTGTTAATGTTGTTTGGTCGCTAACTAGCGTCTGACTCTTTTGCGACCCCCCCATGGACTGCAGCCTGCCAGGATCCTCTTGGCTTTCTGTCATTAGAGTGGTATCATCTGCATATCTGAGGTTGTTTTTATTTTTCCCAGCAGTCTTGATTTCAGGTTGTGAGTCATCCAACCCGTCATTTCCCATGATGTACTCTGCATATAAGTTAAGTAAGCAAGGTGACAATACACAGCCCTAAAGTACTACTTTCCCATGGGTTCAACCGCTGGGTGCGGAAGATTCCTTGGAGAAGGGAATTGTAACCCAGTCCAGTATTCTTGCCTGGAAAAATCCCATGGACAGAGGAGCCTGGAGAGCTATAGTCCATGGGCTAGCAAAGAATTAGACAGAACTGAGCGACTAACAGTTCACACAACTTCCGTAAGTACTGTATACTTCTTATAGCACCATTGCTGCTTTTGCTTGTGTGATTACTTGATTAATGTCTGTCCCCAAGAACCAAGAACCATGTCTATTTTGGCTGAACTACCATATTGCCAAAACTCGCCAAGGTGTCCAATAAATATGTGGATAAAAATCTATATGAAAGTCACCAATACTTGGTTGTTGTTAAAAACGCAGAATCTGAGTTTTAATGCAGTGTCTGAAATGGAGCTTGTGGGATATCCCGCGCCCCCACCCATCCCCCACGGTGGCACCCACCCGTTCTAAAAATCTGAGTTCATTACCATTCTCTCCTTAAAGCAGCATTTCATTTAAAAAGGACGGGCGGGAGAGTAGTCTGAATTGGGTTATGAGGCCCCCACGCGGGGTACCTCACCTCAGCCATTGAACTCACTTCGCTGGCCGTGAGTCTGTTCCAAGCTCCGGCTAAGGAGGCATCCGCCAGGCCCCTCCGCAAGGGCGGGGTCCATGGCATCTCCTGCCCAGTCTACCCTCGCGCGGAGCCCCGTTCTCTGGGAACTCACCTCCCCGAAGCTCAGGGAGGGCCCTGTTAGGGCCGCTCTATGGCCCTAGTCTCAGACCTTCCCAAGGGACATTGGCTAGAGTGACTAAGCGCACTCAGTTCGTAGCCCCACTGATGAGCTTCCCGCCGCCCCATGGCGAAAAACACGCGCAAAGAGCACTTATAACGTGCTCAGACCTAAAGCCACTTGTCGCTTACGGTGACTCCCCATAAGACATTGCGATATGCAAATACTGTAGTGCGTCCCGCCCCTGGCAGTTCCACGCTGGGACGTGCACGCACTACGGTTCCCGCCTTTAGACTGCGCTCGCGATTCCTGGGAGAGGGCTGATGACGTCAGCGTTCGGGCTCCATGGCAGCTCGGCAGCGGAGGACTGCCGGCGGCAGAGCGCGAGGTTCGGAGTGAGCTGTGGGGGCCAGAATACTGGGAGCGGGGATTCAGAAAAGGAGCTGTGCCTTCTACTATAGCCCTTCCTAATTCCATCGCTCCCTGAACCAGCATTTGTTTTGATGCCGAACTTTGGCAATTTCGGTTGTCATAGCTTTGGGGGGGTTACAAAATTGTGTCTGACCGCCTGTTGACCTGTTACAGCTTAGTGCCAACACGGTTTTAAATACCTAATACAAAACAGTTAAATTAAGTGTAAGGTGCAGCATTATTTTATGTACCACTGAGCAAGGAAAAACGCTTCCAGTTAAAACGTGATTCGCAGCTTATAAATCATCCCTTGTAAAATGCATCCCAGTTTCAGAGATTATAAAATGCAGCTCTTAAAATTGGCTTATGACATATCATACTCTGTGTATTGTGTTCTTAAATGTGTTGTCTTCCTCTGGATTTTTCAGTTAGGGCAACTGAAGTACAAAGAGATGAAATAACTTCTACACTGATTGTCCAGTTAGCAGAGACAGGGCACAGACTCCAGAGCACTCTAGTAAACTATTTCATACCACCTCTAGTAGTTTGAGGGTAGGTATTTGGAGGGTATTGGGGCACAAGTAAGCAGAAGAGATAAGCAGTTTAAGACTGATGCCTGAGGCCATGAACTCACATGATCTGTGAGTTGTTTTGTTTTGTTTGGCTAGAATAGCAGTTCAGGAATTCAGACTGTTTCCTGAGTGGTATGGCAGTTATTATTCCTTTGTAAATTTACAAAACCATCTTAATCTATATTTTTAAAAAGATGTTTTTGCATAGTAGCATCGTATTCAGTCTGTACTCATTCTTTCTTTTGCTTCTTTGCCCATTCTTCTTGCCTATTCTGAATGAAGCTGAAAGAGTTAATAATGGCAAAACAGTTGCAGAAGACCCTCCTCCTGCAAAGAAAATTCGAAAATGTCACAGGGTGAAAAAGGAGCCTGTGGCTGAAGGAAAGGCAGATAATGACAAGACTGAAAACAAGCAAGGTCAGCCCTCGACATACACCAAGAAGGAGTTGGACCAGCAGGAGGGTCCTTGGGAGGGCTGAGGGTGGGAGAGTTCTTTGTTTTTGTTCTTTCAACTCATTTCTTCTTTCCTTGAAGATATAATTAACTTTCTATCTTTTGGGCATACCATAGGACTAACCTAGTTTCTCAAAAGCTTTAGTTTCACATATTTTATTATAATAAACTGAGACTCGAGCAGATCAAGTTTGCTTGGGAAGGGCAGAGTGACTTATGACAGGTTTCTATCTAACCATGACAGCTGTTTTTGTTTCCCATACAAGTAGATATAGTACTTATCTGTCTTCCCTCAGAGTCTGTGAAGACCTTACTGTTAAAGGGCAAAGCTCCTGTGGACCCAGAGTGCACAGCCAAGGTGGGGAAGGTAAGAGACTCCCACTAATTTCTCAAAGAACCATTGTTCTCATTGGGATTCTTGTCTGGAACATTGCTATTATGTATTTTAGGAATCCTCTCCAAAATTTTTCCAAGGGATGAACAGCATGGGGTTTGGGAGTACTAATCATGGTGTTTTCTAGCATGGTTAACTTATGGAGTTGTCATCAACTTTCCACACCTCTTTCTCAATTAGAGAATTGTATCGTTATCAGTGTTCTAGTGAGACACTGTGCACTGGTATGTATGGCATGAGTTACTGATGAATGGGAAAAGGATTTGAAGAATACAGAAGAAAGGCTCCTTCTGGAACAGGTTGCCTTTACTGAGTTAGACTCATTTGTGTTTCTGTAATTACATAAAGGCAACATGTTTTCATTATAGGATTGACAGGTTATGTTTAGAAAAACATACTTTTGCATTTCTTTCCCTGGAAGATGCATTTTGGTAATGTGGGAGAGTGATAGTTTGGGGCATAAAAAATTTAGAACCTCACTTATGATCTCATCAGGGCTGGGAATGTACAAATGTCAGTTTTTTCTTTCTCCCTAGGCCCATGTGTACTGTGAAGGAAATGATGTCTATGATGTCATGCTAAATCAGGTAAAGGAAGAAACTATAAGAATTTCTTCTTAATAATTATTGATGACAGTGTCCCAGAGCCCAGATCTTTAATTCTGAAGTCCCTTGTATTAGCCCCATAATCCCAAATACTCAACTCTAGTGCACTCTGCCTAATAGTGGAGTCTCTATAAGAAGCAGATCCCTTAGCAGATTTTATGTCTTTATTGAACCTATGAACCCACTGTTCATATGATTTTGCACATTTCCTGATACGTTGTTGGTCTTTTTTCTTATGGGCTTTGAGGAACTTTAGGATAGTCCTTCATCTATCATTTAAATTGCTTATATATTTTCAAAATTTTTCATTTTCCTTTTGATTTTCTTTATAGTATACTTTTTGCCCATACTAAAGTTTTAAATTTTTATGTAGTTAAATTTATTTTTTTCTTTTTTAAATTTATTTTTATTGAGGTAACACTGGTTTATTATATAAGTTTCACATGTACAACATTAGATTTCTACTGTGTAGAAATACCTTCTACAGAATGCTCACCACCAAAACTTTAGTTCCCATCCCTCATCATACAGTTCTCCATGCTCATCAGAGATATGGGCCTCTAATTTCCTTTTTTTGTGTTCTCCTTGTCTGGTTGTGGTATCAGGATAATGTGGGCCTTGTAAAATGAGTTAGGAAGTATTCCCTCCTCTTCAATTTTTTGGAAGACTTTGAGGAGAAGCATTGAATCCTCTTTGAATGCTTAATAGAATTCACCTGGGAAGCTGTCTTGCCCTGGACTTTTGTTGAGGGGAGGTTTTTTATTACTATTTAAATCTCTTTACTAGAGTTTGGTCTATTGACATTTTCTATTTCTTCATGATTTAGTCTTGGAACATTGATTCTAAGATTTGTCCATTTCTTCTAGGTTGTCCAGTTGTTGGACTATAGCTAATTATAATATTCTTTTATAATTCTTTGTATTTCTGTGGTACCCATTCTTATTTCTCCTCTTTCATCTCTGCCTTTATCAAAGTCTTACCTCTTTTTCTGAGGCTAGCTAAAAGTTTGTCAATTTTATTTATCTTTTCAAACAGCCAGCTCTTAGTTTCATTGATCTTTACTATTATCTTTATAGTCTATTCCTACTCTGATCTTTGTTGTTGCCTACCTTTTACTGACTTTAGGCTGCATTTATTCTTTCCTGGTTCCTTTAGGTGTGAGGTTGGATTATTTATTTGAGATTTTTCTTGTTTCTTGAGGTAGACCTGTATTGCTTTAAACTTCCCTCTTTGTGCCTCTTTTGCTGCATCCCATAGATTTTGGCATGTCATATTTTCATCTTCAGTATTCTTAATTTCTCCTTCAATTTCTTTGTTGACCTCCTAGTTATTCAGTCGCGTATTGTTTAGTAGCACATTGTTCAGTTTCCATATATTTGTGATTTTTCCAGCTTCTTGTTGATTTCTACATCGTTGTAGACGTTTCATGCCATGTTATCAGAAAAGACTTTTGATAAGATTTCAGTCTTCTTAAGTGTATTGAAAAGACCCTGATACTGGGAAAGATTGAGAGCAGGAGGAGAAGGGGACGACAGAGGATGAGATGGTTGGATGGCATCACCAACTCAATGGACATGGGTTTGAGTAGACTCCAGGAGTTGGTGATGGACAGGGAGGTCTGGCATGCTGCAGTTCATGGGGTCACAAAGAGTTGGACACGACTGAGCAACTGAACTGAACTGAAGTGTATTGAGACTTGTTTTGTATCTCAACATATTTTTTGAGAAAGTTCCATATGCACATGAGAAGAATGTTTATTCTGCCATACTTGGATGAGATGTTCTGTACAAATCTATGAAACATCTAATCTAATATTTCATTTAAGGCTGCTGTTTCCTTGCTGACTTTCTATCTGAATTATCTATCCATTGATGTAGTGTGGGTGTTAAAAGTTCCCAACTATTATTGTGTTGATGTCAGTTTCATCCTTTATGTCTGGTAATAATTGTTTTATATATTTTGGTGCTCCAAAGTTGCATGTGCATATATTGAAAAATGTCTTCTTAATGAATTGTTCCTTTTATCATTATATAATGTCCATCTTTGTCTCTTGTTACCTTTGTTTTTCTTTTTTTTTTTTTTAAATGTACGTATTTGGCTGCACCAGGTCTTAGTTCCAGCACTTCCAGCTTCATTGCAGCATGTGGGCTCTTTAGTTGTGACATGCAGGATCTAGTTCCCTGACAAGGGATCAAACCCAAGCCTCCTGCATTGAAATCTCGGAGTCTTAGCCACTGGACCACCAGAGAAGTTGCACTGTTACCTTTTTTTCCTATCTGTATTTTGTCTGATAGATAAAATAGGCCTTTTAGGGCTTCCCTGATAGCTCAATTGGTAAAGAATCCACCTGTAATGCAGGAGACCATGTTTCAATTCCTGGGTCGGGAAGATCCACTGGAGAAAGGATAAGCTACTCATTCCAGTATTCTTGGGCTTCCTTTGTGGCTCAGCTGGTAAAGAATTGACCCGCAATTCGGGAGACCTGGCTTCAATCCCTGGGTTGGGAAGATCCCCCAAAGAAGGAAAAGGCTACCCACTCCAATAATCTGGCCTGACGAATTCCATGGACTGTATGTATAGTCTATGGAGTAGCAAAGAGTCGGACACAGCTGAGCGCCTTTCGCTTTCACTTTGTCTGATATGAGTGTTGATTACACTCACTTTCTGTTGGCAGCCATTTGCTTGGAGTGTCATCTTTCATTCCTTCACTCTGAGCCGATGTTTTTCTTTAGAGCTGAGTAAGTCTCCTGGAGGCAGCATATAGTTAGATCTTATTTTTTAATCCATCCAGCCACCAGTCTTTTGATTGGTGAACCAGTCTTTTGATTGGTGAACCATTTACATTTAGAATGATTATTGATAGATGAAGTCTTATTGTTGCCATTTCATCTTTTGTTTTCTGGTTGTTTGATATTGCCATTGTTTCTTTTTCCTTGTGTTTCTGTTTGCCAGTTTGGTTTGGTGGTTTTCTGTGATATTTTTCTGAGTTTCCTTTTTCTTTTTCTTTTTTTTTACTGTTTGGTGTCTCTACTCTAGATTTATGTTTTGTGGTTACCATGAGGTTTGTATAAACATCTCTTAGATAAAATAGTCCTTTTTCTGCTGATACCATCTTACCTTTATTTGACTCTACAGGTTCCATCCTCTTCCCCTTTTATGTTTTTGTTGTCTCAAATTACTCCTTTTTATGTTGTGTTTCCTTTTTTATAATTAATTTATTTTTAAAGTGAAGGAAAATTGCTTTATAGAATTTTGTTTGTTTCTGCCAGACATCTTTATGTTGTGAGTTTCTTACCAAATTGAAGTAGTTATAGTTGTTTTTTCTGGTTTTTTTCCCCTTTAACCTTTATGCTGTAATAAATTGTTTAAAATCTATTCTGATAGGGTTGCAGTTTTCTGATTCTGTTTATCAACTTACTCAAAGATTTGTGTACTTTTGCTTTTCTGTTACAGATAGAAGAGCTCCTTTCAACATTTCTTGTAAAGCGGGTGTAGTGGTGATGAGCTCTCAACTTTTGTCTGGGAAAGCTTTTTTTCTCCTTCATCTCTGAATGACGACTTTGATGGATATAGTATTCTTGGCTGATAACTTTTATCTTTCAGTGTTTTGAGTGTCATTCTAGTTGTTCTTGACCTGTAGAGTTTCTTCTGAGAAATCTGCGTATAGCCTAATGAGGATTTCTTTGTAGGTGAGCATCCTTTTTTCCCTGGCAGTCTTTTTTTTTTCCCCTCCCCCTGGCAAACTTTAAAATTCCTATTTTATCATTGACTTTTGACAGTTTTAATATAATATGTCCTGGAGAAGATCTTTTTGTATTGAGGCAATTAGGTGTTCTCCTAGCTTCATAGAGTGGTACACCAATTTTCTTCTCTAGGTTTGGGAATTTCTCAGCTATTATTTTTTTATATAAACTCTCTGCCCCCTTCTCCCTGTCTCCTTCTTCTGAAATACCATTACCTAATGTTGCCCTTCCTAAAAGAGTCAGATAGTTCTTATAGAATTTCCGCCTTCTTTTTTTACATCTTAATTCTCTTTCCTAATCTACCTGTGTCTTTCCTAGATTTCTATATTTGGGCTCACTTATTCTGTCTTTCATATGGTCTTCCCTAATTCCAATGTTTTCTGACACATTATCTTGTTCATTGAGTTCTTCAGCTCCAAAATTTCTGCTTAGTTTTTTACAGAGTTTTAATCTCTTCAGTATTCTTTCTGGTCATTAATTTTATTCCTGAACTTACTAAACTGCCTTTCTGAGTTTTCTTGTAGCTCATTGAGTTTCTTCATGACAGCTATTTTGTATTCTGTATCAGTTAGATCACAATATTCCGTGACTTTGTTTCGTTTCTGGAAAATTGTCATTTTATTTTCGTGATACATTGGTTATTCCTAGTGTTTGATGAGGTGTTCTTCTGCGAGCACATTTGAAGTATGAACACCTTTCTTCTTTAGGTGAAGCTTTTCTTTAAATCCTCATTTTTAAGGATTCAGGTTAGAAATTAGAGGGCTTTCCTTTGTTTTCCAGTAGGTGGCGCTCTAGCACAAGTTGTGGTTGCTCTTATCTGATCTGCCCCTGGTTATATTTGAGAGCAGTTTCCACCCTCTGCCACCTCTGTCAGAGGGCTCACCTGGTGCTGCCGTATCACTGTTGTGCCTCCAAGGCTTTGGAGTTTTGCTGCTGCTACTGCCACTGGCATCACCGCCTGGAGCACCAGGGTGGTAGGAGCTTCCATGCATCTGGAATCTCCTAAGTCATAGGCTCCACCTCAGGAGGAAGGGGAGCAAGAAGCCAGGTCGCCTCAGCAGTGCCTCTAAGATCTTTGGTATTGTTGCTTTCAGCCAGGAGCCGCCGGTGAGGGTGAAGGTGCAGGAGCCAGTCATGGGCCCCCATGGCTCCCATCGTGCTGCCCCTGCAACCGCGAGGCCAGAGTCACATGCGCCGCAGCACCTGCTGCCGGGTTCTCTGGCAGAACGGGATTGCGGGCAGCTCCTCCACCCCTCTCCTGGTTCCACTTCCTCTGTTCCAGGCCACCCACCTTTAGATGTACAGACGTGTGGAATTTTCTGGCATCCTGGTGTGTGGGCACCTTTGCTGAGCTTCGGATTTTTTAATTTCATAGACTGAAAGGGAGAGATGAAGGGAGCAGTTTTTTCTCCATCATGCCACTGACCTCCAGTTTTTTTTCTTTTCTATCTTTTCCTCTTTGCTTATTTTTGTCGTTTTAGATAGATACTGCTCATGCTTGGTATTTCCTGAATATGTCTTCATATTTGAATTTATTGATCTATCATATATACTTCTAACAACTACGTAGAATTCCTCTGTTAACCAGCTTTTTCCTTGAAATATCATAAGCAGATATAAAAGGTCTTAAGGCCCCTTTTTGTTCTACTATTCAGCAAATTTATGTGAACAGGCAAGAGGTAGAACAGGTAACATGCTTAGCAAAGAAGAGTGATGGCTAACCAGGGCTCGGCTTGACAGCACAAGCTGCTGTTCCCTATCAGGAACTGCTCCCTCTCTCCACTGGAGTAGGTTACTCACAGGATACCTTTTTAGATACTGCTCACATTTTCTCTGAATGTCTCCTGGTCATGTTAGGCATGGGGTAGGTGTGGCAGTGGTTTCTGCCTATCCTTTTTCCCCCCCTAACATTGTCCTACTCTCAAATCATGGTCAAATTGTTGCAGATGAGAAGCCAAAATTGTAAATAGTACTGTTAAAGTACTTCATTGTCTAAATGAAGAAGCATAATGGTTACAGATCTTAGGGGCATCAAAATTGTTTTCATTTGGAAAATAATAACTGCAAATGGATTGGGAGCTGGAAAACACATGGCCTCGGGAATATCTATGGAGAGAGGTGAGGCAGGAAGAAACAGAAGGAGCCAGTCAATATAGGATATTTGAGGTTGGGTAGAGGTTTTAAGAAGCTTCCAGCCTTTAATTCCTAGGAATTCAAAGTATAATATAGAAACCCTTTTCTTCTTTTATTATATCCTTACTCTTTTTTTTTTTTTTTTTGAGTTTTAAAATGAATTCATTAAGGAATGGTCCTAGGAAGGCAACAATGTTTGATATGTCATTAAAAAAAAGTTCTGTTTCTCCATGCTGTATACTGAAGAGGGTACAGAGTTATGAGCTTCTTTATATTTTAATTCTCTGATAGTATAGCACAGAGTAGTCATTTCTGCAATGCTAGAATAAGTTTTTTTTAAAAGCCTCTTCTATGCTTCTCTTCAAAAATCGATGAACAGTAACAGGATGGCATTTAAAAAGCCATTTCTTTTTTCTATTCATTCTGTAGTACTGGAGCCAGTATTTTTACCATCACAGGCTACAATTTTCACTTTATCCACTTTAATAAGTTCTGTCACCTCTCTGAATTCAACATCATTCAATACAAAAGTCCACACGTTATCACAGAATCTGTATGTATTTAGAGAGCCCCTGAAGTTGACTATATCCTTACTCTTAACTGAACCTGATTTTCTTGTTCCTTGCTGTCCTTTCCTCATGGCAATTACAGTAACCTTTGACCAAGAGGCCATTTGCAAACCTCTGTCCTTTTTATGTTCATATCTCTCTTATCATAGACCAATCTCCAGTTCAACAACAACAAGTATTATCTGATTCAGCTGTTAGAAGATGATGCCCAGAGAAACTTCAGTGTTTGGATGAGATGGGGCCGAGGTAATTGCTTTTATTGTGGATTTTGTGAGTTGTTATTTAGAAAGCCAGAAGCAGTTTAATGAGTAGCCGAAGGATTCTCTGGGTTTCGGTTGGTGTAGTGGAGTTTCTGTAACCTGAGAGAGGCTTAGGAATCAAATTGTGCTGCTTGAAATTGGAGCATGGCAGGCATCCTCATTAGTACTGGAAAAATAAGAGCAGCCTGTTAAGGCTGAGAACTCTACTGCGATTGGGCTGCAAGTGCTGCTCAGAGACAACACTAAGCCCTAAGTCCTTTCATCTTTTCCTTCTTTCCTTCCTGCCCGTTTGTGAGATGCTAAGTGGAGAGACCTTAGAGATCTGGCTTGTTACTATCAGAGAACTCTTCTTGGGTTGAGGGGGCAGGGAACCATCTTACATGTGGCATTTACTTTGCAGTTGGGAAGACAGGGCAGCACAGCTTGGTGGCTTGTTCCGGGGACCTCAACAAGGCCAAGGAAGTCTTTCAAAAGAAGTGAGTGCCAAGAAATGAGTACAAAATAATATCTTTCATCTTCTTGGATATATCTTCTTTAGGAATTTCATCATAAGTGTGAGCTGGCTTAAATGATAATGTCTTTCCACTGTGACACATGTGACTGGACCACTGGAACAACACTATCTTTAGATAGTGATTAGATCACTTGGAACCAGAAATTGACTAAAATCAGAAGAAGCTAACATATTCATCACACGACCAACAAATTAGGAAATTTGGGGAGAATGAGATGAGACTGTTCAGCTACAGTTTAGAAAAGTATGGGCCTTCCTTGGTGGTCCAGTGGCTATGACTCCATGCTCCCAGTGCAGGGGGCTCTTGTTTGATCCCTGGTCAGGGAACTAGATCCCACATGCAGCAACCCAGCACAGCCAAATAAATAAATAAATTTTTTTTAATTGTTTTACTATGATATGAAAAACTTTCTGGAGTCCCTGGGAATGTTTCTTTCAGAGAAAAGGATTGGATAGGAATCTTTTGTCTTAAATCTCAATGACTTTAGTGATGTTTGAAGACTTTGGGAAAACTTCAGTGACCTTTTTTACCATTTTTTGTTCCCTTTTTCTCTAGAGCTTTTCTGTCCATTCAGGGTCCTAATTTAGAATCCAGATTTATGGAATATCGATGGTGTAAGAAATAAAAAGTTTTAGAGATATTCTTAGGAAAAAGCACATCCCTAGTAGTAGACCTTTATTTGTAAGATTTTCTCATCAACTTGAACTCTACAGATTCCTTGACAAAACAAAAAATAATTGGGAGGATCGTGAGAAGTTTGAGAAGGTGCCTGGAAAATATGATATGCTACAAATGGACTATGCCAGTAATACACAGGTAAACTCTGACTGTATGTTTAGGGAAAAACTATTTCCTCTTAACCAGAGTGAAGTCTAGTAGAGTGACTTGGATGAGGTCCTAGTTCTATTATTTATTAAAGTCCTTATAAAATCTTAGGTTCTTAAAAAAAAAAAAAAGTTTTGTTTAGTTTAATTTAATTTTGAATGCTGAGGTACAACCAAGATGCTTTCCTGAAAGGATCTTTCCTGAAAACTGTCACAAATTTTTCATATTTGAAAAATGGAAAAACCAGTCTTTTTAAGGTGGGAAGATTTGAGATACAATAGCTGTCTTTACAAACTTAATGACATCATATTAGGAGGACCTTGTAGAACTTATTCTGAGTGTTTAACTGTGGGAGGCAGAAGTAAGACTAGAAGGTGGAAGTCACACTGAGTAATCTAACTAGGTTTATAATGGGATGGGCCTACTTTCAAGCAAAAGCTGGTATTCATCTGCCAGTGATATTGTACAGCCAGTCCTTGCAAGGAACATACAATAAATCTTTTCAGATTCTATTATTTTTTTCCTTTTTTTTTTTTTTGAACTATAGAAGGAAGAGGAAACAAAGAAAGAGGAACCTCTTAAATCTACCTTGAAACTAGAGTCAAAGCTAGATCTTCGTGTACAGGAGCTGATAAAGTTGATCTGTAATGTCCAGGCCATGGAAGAGATGATGGTAGAAATGAAATATGATACCAAGAAAGCTCCACTTGGTAGGACTTCAGATTCTATCCTACATGCTCACTTAATATTCTTAGTTCATTTAACATCACTATCATGATTTAAAGCTTGCTGATATTACTGAGTAAAGGAAGAGAGAATTGGGGTGAGAAGTTGTATGGGGGTGGGGGGGCGGAGGAAGAGCAATTTTGAAAGTTGAAAGGTGAGAGTCTTTGTTGGGCAGGGTCATAAATAGTTTCCAGGATGGGCCTGTAGTTGTGGAGTCTGATCTCTGTCTGGGTCTGCAGGGAAGCTGACAGTGGCACAAATCAAGGCAGGTTACCAGTCTCTTAAGAAGATTGAGGATTGTATTCGGGCTGGCCAGCATGGAAGAGCTCTTGTGGAAGCATGCAATGAATTCTATACCAGAATCCCACATGACTTTGGGTATGGCCTGTGCTGTTACTTCACTTTGGTATTCTGCCCAACAATATCCCCTACATCACTCAGCAGAAATTATCATCTTTTAAATTTTTCATTTCCAAGGAAATGACTATCTTGAATAGATACACAGCCAACATGATTTATAAATAACCTATTTAATCAATTTACCAGTATGGGATGCAGTCTCCTGCCTTGATTTATAACCATATTCTCTGACCAAGCGGAAGTTACCAACTCTAGACAGAGTGGGTCTAGCCATCCAGCCAGCATCTAAAATACCTTCAGGCATATCACCCAATTCTATAAGGTGACTAACACACCAACACTATTTCTGTGAACTCAAATGATATTAGGTTTATAAAATATATTTTATTTTCATTGATTCTGCATTCTGTTGCTTACTTTATTTTTATTCCTCTATTGCTTTATAGAGGCCTGTGACCTAGAGATAACCCTGAGTGATCAACAGGTGTATTTCTACCTGTGTATTTCCAGATAGGACTTCATCCAAACTGTTCCTTATTGATGTCAGTACATCTTATTTTTTAAAAACTCTCATAAAAAGGAATTTTAACTCTATAGTCTCACAGGTCAAAGTCTATGTAGTTTGGTTTATCCTACTCAGAATATATACATAATATTTCTTTATGTATTTGAAAGTTAAAAATCTCATACAGATCTCTTTCAAACGGAAAACCACTGTTGTTATATCTATTTTCTAAAGGACCTATCTTTAGTCTGTGTTTTTGGTCATATGCTGTTTGACCACACATCAGAGAATTAATTATTGGCTATATCTCTGCCCTTAGACTCCGTACCCCTCCATTAATCCGGACAGAGAAAGAACTGTCAGATAAAGTACAACTACTGGAGGTGAGATACGTGTGGATTGGAAAGTATTAAATCCCTTGTCCCAGGTTTCTCCCACACTGATTATCTGTCTCATCTTATCAGGCTTTGGGAGACATTGAAATTGCAATTAAACTGGTGAAGACAGAACTGCAAAGCCCGGAACACCCATTGGACCAACATTACAGAAAACTACAGTGTGCCTTGCACCCTTTAGACCATGAGAGTTATGAGTTCAAAGTAAGAAAAATGATCATTTATTTTCACCATTAAGATCCACCCTCCCCATGCCACTGTTCTCTGACTGCATCTGGTTAAGAGAAAACTTTAGGGCAGAATTTCTATTTACTAAGAATTGGGAAGGTAAGGCTCTTTCTGGCTGCCCTTGTGAGACCACTTAGGCCAATTTATACAAGAAGCCCAAGGTTCTTCAGTTCAGCCTGGTCTCTTATAGAGTCCATGTCAGCTTTGTCTTTCATTCTTTTTCACAGGTGATTTCCCAGTACCTACAGTCTACACATGCTCCCACACACAGTGACTATACCATGACCTTGCTGGATGTCTTTGAAGTTGAAAAGGAGGGTGAAAAAGAAGCCTTCAGAGAGGACCTTCATAACAGGTCTCCATTTAACTTTTGGTTTGGGAAGACAGTCCCTTGCCTGAAGTGCAGTTAGGGAACTCATAATGAAGGATAGCCTAGACAACTGTTGGCTTTTTGATGCTTATGGCCTGTGTTTGTAGGAGAGCAAGAGAGAGTACAATAATACTGGCTTTTCCTTAGGATGCTACTCTGGCATGGCTCCAGGCTGAGTAACTGGGTGGGAATCCTGAGCCATGGGCTTCGAATCGCCCCGCCTGAGGCTCCCATCACAGGTTACATGGTGAGTGGAAATTGGAACCCTTTTTTTTTTCTAAATTAGGATTATGTGGTGACATCCCTAAGAATTAAACCAGCTCACTCATAACCCTGGCATTTACTGTGACCCTCCTTTCTTAAATTCCTAAAGATATCTCACCTTTCCCCCCAGAAAGCAGAGATTCATCAATGCTTCTGCCTCCTCTTGAAACAGAATTGTGAGAAGAAATGGAAAAGGGTCTATATTGTGTTTAAGATAGTAGAACACAGGGTAGTGCTATGAGCCTTTCCTGTAACACACTGGGTTAAGCAGTTGACCTTGTTTATTTATATATTTCAGTTCGGAAAAGGAATCTACTTTGCTGACATGTCTTCCAAAAGTGCCAATTACTGCTTTGCCACTCGCCTAAAGGATACGGGGCTGCTGCTCTTATCAGAGGTAAGGCAGGAACACATCTATGATCTCTAGTTTATTATTAGTTCCTAATTTTCCAAAGAGAAAAGACTGGCCACAGAACCAAGAGGTTCACTTGGGAGAACTTGAGAGGGAAGCCAGACACATTTTTCATTGCATTCCGTTCTTCTGCTAGAATAGGAGAAGAAAATACTGATAGGGTTTTCTGTTTGGCTTTAGAGGATGTGGTCATTTAAAGATGTTTCACTTTGCAGGTAGCTCTGGGTCAGTGTAATGAGCTCCTCGGGGCCAACCCAGAGGCAGAAGGATTACTTCAAGGCAAACACAGCACCAAGGGGCTGGGCAGGATGGCTCCCAGTCCTGCATGCGCCATCACCTTGTAAGTACTCTGAGGCCGGAGGGCCAGACAACTCCTTTGGGCCAGATAAGACTCCACTTTCTCTATTCCAGCTTTTGAACCAGAGGCAAATGTTGACACACTGCCTTCCATTTGGCAGGAATGGGAGCACAGTGCCATTAGGACCAGCAAGCGACACAGGAATTCTGAATCCGGAGGGCTATACCCTCAACTACAATGAATTTATCGTCTATAACCCCAACCAGGTCCGTATGCGATACCTTCTAAAGGTTCAATTTAATTTCCTGCAGCTGTGGTGACTGTTGACATTAAAGATATGATAAACCAGAGAAGATATGCCCTTCAAGCAAGAAAACAGGCAATGTTGTATTTTTTATTTTTCTCATATTTTCTGTAATAAAGATAGTACAAATCTATCACTGACTTCTTAGGTGTTTACTTCTGCAAACACATGTTTCTTCTGATGTTAGTAGACAGAAAGTAAAGCTTCTCTACATATCCCACAGCTAGCTGTAGGTTACTCAGGATTCTGTTCTTTCATAGAATAGCCTCCTCTGTGCAATGAGGGAGACTAATGGAGATTAAAGCTTTTCCTCATTTAACACAGTTTTTCTGCAAACTAGAGTTTGTTGGGTATATTATAGGAAGGGTAGAGGCAGCAAAAGAAATTGTTTCCCATGCAAATCTTCTCACTTGCCTTTTTCCCCTGTTTAACATCTACACACCTGGTCTCCCACCACTTAGCATCCTAGATCTCAGCAGATGTCCAACATTTGGGGAAGCACCTGGGGGACTGTCACTAAGCCTAAATAGATCTCGGGGAGCAAGAATGAGAAGTAGAATGATTTTGATGTACCCCCCATCTAAGAAGTACCAAAGTCAAATCCAGAGGCTTCTTGACTATTTGTAAACACATGCAACACAGATAAACACATATAACATACTTCTAGTAACAGTAAAGGTTATTTAAATGAAAACAGTAGCTTATAACTTTTTAAGAGACCAGATTACCAATATCTATCAAAAATTTTAAATGTACATACCCTTTGACCTAAATTAAGATATACATGTTTACATAGACGATGTTACTGCAGAATTGTTATATACAAAAGCCATAAAAAAGGAACTGGTTAAATGTATTCTCTCCTTAAGAAAACACAGGTGGAAATCTTGTGACCTTGGATTAGGCAATAGTTTCTGAAGACTGGACATCAACAGCACACTTAACCAAAGAAAATAATAGTCTTCACCAAAATTTGAAACTTTTTCTCAAATAACAAGTATCATTTCTAGGAATATATGTCTCTTCTATGATTTATATTCTCATAGTTCCCTTGATTCTGACATACTTTTTCCCCCAAAAGTTGAAGCTTTTGTTAATCAAAGGACAGTGTCAAGAAAGTGAAACGACAATCTAAAATAGGAGAAAATATTGTCAAGTCATAATCCGATGAGGATCTAGTATCCAGAATATATAAAAAACTTAAAATTCAGCAATAAAAAGATAAATAATTAAAAATCAGAATTTGAAGAGAAATTTCTCCAAAGAAGAAACAACAAATGCCCAATAATAAACACATGAAAAGATGCTCAACATTATTAAACATTAAGGAAACAAAACTATGAGCTACCACTTGACAAACACTAGAAGGGCTACAGTTAAAATGACCAACAATAACAAGTAGTGGTGAAGATGTAAACAAATTAAGAGCCCTCACATGTCCTGGTGAGAATGTAAAGTAGCACAGCTTCTTTGGAGAATAGTTTGGCAGTTCCTCAAATAGTTAAACATATAGTTACTATGTGATCTACCAATTATACCTGAGTATATAACTAAGAGAATTAAAAAGAAATGTTTATACAGAAACTTGCACATGACTGTTGATAGCAACATAGTAATAGCCAAAAAGTGGAAATAACCAGAATGTCTGTCCACTGATGAGTGGATGAACACCGTATGGTTTATCTATACAATGGAATATTACTGTGTTATTTGTTGTATTTTACTATTGTATTATTATAAAATGGAATAAAGTATTGATATATGCCACAAAATGGGTGAACCTTGAAAACATGCTAAGTGAAAGAAGCCACAGAAGGCCACTGTATGATTCCATTTATATGAAATGTCTTGAATAGGCAAATCCATAAAGATAAAAAGTAGATGAGCAATTGCCGCTAGCTGAAAGAACCAGTGAAAGGGGAGTGATTGCTAATGGGTACAATGTTTCTTTTGGTGGGGTGATGAAAATGTTCTGGAATTAGTGGTGATAGTTGCAGTGTTGGAATATACTAGAAAACATTGAATTGCACACTTTAAAGGGGTAAAAATGAATTATATCTCAAAAATGCTGTGCTGAATTTCTGTGATATATATTTTTCTTTTATAAATAGTGGCCAGAAAAAGTTGCACTGATATATACATACTATGATGTCTGAGTAATAAAATACAGCAGGCTCCCCTAGATATTGAGGAGTCCATACTGATATGTGAATGACTCAACCAACATATAAATAAGTGGGAAAGAAGGGATAAATATTTCTTTCAGAAGAATTTCAATTAATATAGAAGGGGGAAATAGAAAATCATCACTAGAAAATCACAGTAATAATTGCTCATGGATGAATATTAAAAAATCAATGAAACAGCATATTTGCATAGTCTAAAAAAAACTTACCTCAAAATGTATTGATTCTGTGGCAATTATCAGATTCTCTGATATATCTCCCCCTTAGTGGTTTAGTGCCCTTCCCCTTGAGTGTGAGCTAAACTTAATGACTTGCTTCTAACAAACAGATGAAAATGGTACAGTAAGAGAAATATCTGGCAAATATCACCTCAGCTTTAAAAATGATCAAGGTTAACATCACTAGTAATAAGTGACTTGCTTCTAACAAACAGATGAAAATGGTACAGTAAGAGAAATATCTGGCAAATATCACCTCAGCTTTAAAAATGATCAAGGTTAACATCACTAGTAATAAGTCATGTTGATATGATTGCTTTTGATATGATATAACAAGAAGGGCACATCATCTCTTGTATTCTTCCCTTAAATTCATAATTTTAATCTATTCATGAGAAAAAAACAGCAAAGCCAAACTGAGAGATTCTACAAAACACCTGACCAGAACTCTCCAAAAATGTGAAGACTGGGAAATCTGAGAAAGTGGCACAGCTGCAGGATTAGACTAAGCAGCCATGATGATTAAATGCAATGTGGTATTCTGGATTAGACCCTGGAACAAAATAATGACATTAGTGGAAAAATCCAAATCCATATCCAAATTAATAATATTATATCAACATTAATTTCTTGGTTAGGTAAGATGTTAACAGAGGAAGCCGAGTGAAGAAGGGTATGTGAGAAGATTCTCTGTAAATCTTAAATGATCTTTTTTTTAAGGACTAAAAGTCATTCTACTGGAAGAAGCATCAACACAGGTTCTTTGGGGGATGACTGTGTTTGGTTCCCAGTTTTCCGCCCAGGTACATGGTAGGATGATACTTCCCTCCCCTTTGACACTCGTAGAACCATGTGACTTGCTTTGCTCAATATATAAAATATGAGTGGAAGCAATGTTTCATTTCCAGGTAGAAGATTTAGCAGCGACAAGTGGTTTTTTCCTTTTTTAATAAAATGCTATCAGTTCCTCATATTTATTATTTTTAACTGAAGAACAGAGTCCAGGTTTCATCTGACATTAAATATATTCCAATAATCTTGCCTGGGAAATCCCATGGACAGAGGAGCCTGGCAGGCTACAGTCCATGGGGTCAGACATGACTGAATTGACTTAGCACACGTGCAGGAGAAGAGACTGTTCCAGTGTGCGACGACCCTACAATCCAGTGACTGTCATTGTGGAACTCATCACAATCCTGAAATTCTCTTCTCTAAGAACTCAGAAAATATTTAAGGTAGGGACTTCCCTGGTGGTCCAGTGGTTAAGACTCTGGCCTTTCACTGCAGGGAGCCCATGTTCAATCCCTGGTCAGGAAACTAAGGTCCCATAAGGCCAAAAAATAAAATATAATAATAATTTTTTAATGTCCTCTTTATTTAAAATAATACTTTAAAAATATTCAGTGTAAAACCTAAGCTGATTTTCCTTTCAACTCCCTTGGGTACATATTTACTGTTACCTAGAGTCTGATCTTGTCTTCACTCACAGCAGTTATACTTTGGCCTCACTGTATATCTTCAAGAAAGAACACGCCCTTCATGTGGACCTGGCCAACAAGACCGAGTCTTAACTGAGCAAGTAGACTTTACTTTCTCCAGCCCCATATCTCTAGATTCAGCTGGGGAACTTTGATAGAATTTTTAGAACTTGGAAGACAGACATCTAGGGCTTCCTCCTGTCCTTGGCCCATGCTTTCAGGGGAACAAAAGGCAAAGATTGAAACCATCGACTTTCTGGATGATGCTGTGTCATGGTTCTCTGTAGCATTTCTGGGTAGTATTACGAATCACAGGTTTCAGATTACCTTAACTTGGACTTCCAGTCACAAGGTACAAGTGGAACAGGTGGTCTAGAAGGCATATTTAGAGCCCTTGCATGAGGCACATAAGAAATGATAGATGACCTATAATTAAGACATCAGCTGTTGGCACTCCTCATGTCTTTATCCTTAGGTTGAGGAAGAATATGAGGCATTGGTAAAAATACGATAAAATTCTTCAGGTGATTTCAGAGCAAAGTAAGAACACACCTGGGTACCCCTCGACTCCCTAAATCCTGAAAACTCTACATCAGAGTGCAGTGGTATTTCTCTGAAAGAACCCTACAAACCCAGGATAAAATCCTGTAATAGCACTAGCTTATCATATACAAGTCCTCAAATTCTTGGACACAGAAGATCCTAAACCCTTCCATAACCCTTAGAAAGAAAGGGACTCAGGTAACTTCCTCTCCCATAAAACAGATGATAAGAATACAAGGTTGGAGAACTTTTACCTAAGAGGGTCACAGTTCACAGCTAGTCCGTGTATGCACTGTTTCACCTTTCAACTCATTTTAATCTTTGTGACCTGCAATTTGAAAGATAACCCTTTTGTGATCTCTTCCAAGAAGGCAAATTACTATACTGACTAATGCTTGCAAGTCAAGTGGCTGCCGCGGGTCCATTAGTGTCTATGAAACCAGGAGACTCACTCTGCTCTCGGCATCCTGGCTTCTCACCTTTCACCTGGGCTGTTGGCTCTGAGTAGACGGGCTGTTTCTGTGAAAGGAACCTAGTGGTGTCCTAGTTCAATCCTAGTTCTTTCCCAGTGCCATAGACAGGAGATAGCTGGCTCATTCTTCCTCCTCTTCGTCTTCTTTGAACAAGTGAGAGGTCTTCAGATATCTGTTCAGCCTAAGTGCTCGTCAACATCACTTTCATACCTCCTCCTGGGAGGAGTCATCCCTTAGGGTCCTGGGGCCAGCAAATGACACAAGAATTCTAAAGCCTAATTTCAAAGAGTATCTATCAAAGATCTGCTTCACTTTCTTACAGTTCTAGTAAGGATTAATGTAAATTCAGAAAAGAAACATAAGAACATCCATATTCTTCCCTCTTGGTCCAAATCCACATGAGAACACAGGCAGGACTCTGAGATTTTCTGTCCCTTTATTTATATACTTGTATCAAGAAAGTAGCCACTGGGGTCTTCAGGCTTTGCCTCTCTAGCACAAGCAGCCTCCTCGCCCTGAGTAGTGATCTTCATTCCCAGGAGAGAAAGTAGACATTGCCCTGTGTGTCTCCCACTGCGAGTTGCAGGGTAGAGTCAGGACCCAGCCAAGGTTCCAGGCAGCTCACTGCCCCTTCACATTGGAACAGGCCCAGCTACAATGGAACAAAAACGGGAGATGAGGGCTACAAGCCTAGGGCCTTCTTACTGACTTATTTGTCTCCCACACCAATGACTTTTGTTTAGAAATAAGTTAGTTACACATTATTGCAAGAAGGAAAGAAGAAAACAATTTTGATCTTCTGTCTTTCCTTACCCCAAGTTTGCTCTCTGACATCCCTTTTGTCCTCCATACATACATACACACACACACACACACACACACACACACACACACACACTTACCAGCTGCATACTGGGTCTCTCCCACAGTTTAACATCTCTGTCCTTTGAAGCTGTTACCAGCAACTCAGGCAGCACATGGAGAGCTGTGACAGGGCCTGAGTGGATCTTAGAGAGGAAGAGGAAGAGGTATGGTGAGTTCTAGAAGGACCCTTCTCAGTCAAGGGAGCAGAGAAATTTGCTGGGTCAGACCTAGAGCCTCCTCCCCAATATCTTGTGACCTTTCCCTCAAACCCACCTTTCTACGTTGCTGTGTCTTTAGCTCTGTGACTGTTGACCAGCTATAGGTGTCAGTAGATATACATGACTCTGTCTCTGAAGTTTGAGTTGCAGGCATTTCTGCTTTTTTCTGCCAGATATTACCTGTGATCCATTCTCCTTCATTGGTGCATCTGGCTAGGTTCCACAGCATCCCATCAGAGCTGGCACACAAAAATGAGGACTCTGCCATTTCAAGGGCAGAATTTGAGCCAGGTCTTAGACTTTGAAGAATCCACCATCCTCCCCGAGGCCTTCTCTGGATTCCTTGGGCCCTCCCAACACCACTCACCAGATCCAGGTTTGGCCTGAGTTACTGATATGAGGGTATTACTGGGATTCTCTAAATTCAGATCAAATTCCAGGCACTCTTCAAACTCTCCTAATTCTTTTTGCCCCTGTGAAAGGACAGAGTATTTTGTTTAGACTACTTGTATCACTTACTGCTTCCCAGACAAAGTAACTCTTTTCTGCTCTGGGCTGGTCAAGACTTTTCAAAATTGTATCCATGATACAGTAAAGTATACAAATCTTAAGTGGACATCTTGATAAAATTTTACACATGTATCCATTCATGTAATTACTGCCCAAATCAAGCCATAGTACATTCCACCACCCTGGAAAGTTGCCTCCATGTCCCTTACCCTATCACCACCCCCAGAGTCAACAATATTCTGACTTCTGTCACTATAAATGAGTTTTGCTTGTTCTTGAACTTCATTTAAGTGAAATTATATATGTACTCTTTTGTGTCTGGCTTCTTTCACCTGGTATAATGCCTATGAGATATGTCTGTATTGTTCCAGACTACTACCCATAGTGACAAGACAAGAGACATGAAGATAATGCAATTAAGAAAATGCCTAGGTTGATCGCTTCTCAGCCTTTTGGCTAAGATGAAGTGTAGTATAGGAACTTCCCAGTGGCACAGTGGTAAAGAATCCACCTGCCAATGCAGGTTTGATCCCTGGGTCAGGAAGATCCTCTGGAGGAAGAAATAGCAACCAGCTCCAGTATTCTTGCCAGAAAAATTCCATGGACAGAGGAGCTTGGTGGATCACAGTCCATGGAGTCTCAAAAGAGTCAGATACGGCTAAGCTACTGAGCACCCACCTAGGTTTATGGTTTCCCACGATTCTTTTAAATACTAGAATCTTCTTTTGTATCAGTGAAATCTTACAAGGAAACCCAATATAAAACACTCTTCAGTAGAGTTCCAGTTGAAGGAAGAGAAGGAGATTTGAAACCAACTGCTTTTCCCTTCCTTCCTCTTTTACTCAGTCATGCCCTCAAGACTTTAAAATAGTAGTCCTGAACAAATGGTTCTTTTAACACATGCCCAAACAGAACTTACTGAAAAAGGAAGAACTTGAAGTTTCCTTGACTGCAGGACAAACACCCCATAGTCCTGGTGGGTGGACAACATCATAGGATCTTCCGAAAAACTTTCCCTGGTTTATAAGAAAGGAAGAGGCTAAGCCCATAAACACCCCTCCATAAGACCCCAATGTTTGTTTTAGTTAGACCCAACCTCAGGGTAACCACTAACCCACTTTTCCTTTTTCTCCAGCCTAAGAGAAAACGGCACTTAGGGTCTTACCAGATTACAGAGGGCTCATCACCTGGCTTCATGTGCAACAACTGCAAATCCGCTTTGGCCAAGATGAGGGAGTGACCATCAGGGGCCAGGCCTACACTTGTCAGGAAACCTAAGTCCTCCTGAAGAACTCGGTTCAGGCGAAGACTGAAGTTCAAACAGGGCACATGGACAAGAAAGAGTCTACTTTAGTCCACATCTCTCGGGCTCCTCAGTTCCCCGTGAATTCCTCAGGAGTATAGTACAAGACAAAATGTATCACTGTCCCTATAAATTGCCTTCTTTCTGTTTCTCTCATATTAGTATTTATCATACTATCATGTTAATCGCTCAAACTAGGAATCTCTAACATTTTTGTCCTTTCCTTCCCTCCTGACCTGCAACTAATTGATAAGCACTGCAGAGTCAGCTTTCAATGTATGCCTCAATCTTTCCCTCTCCGTCTCATCCCCATTGCCCAGATTAGGGCCCAGATTATGTCTTCCTGGGACTATAGCATCACCTGTAAATGTGGTCACCCTACCTTTAGTATCTCCCTATTACTATCCATCCTCCACATGGCCACTAGAGTTCTATTTCTAAAATTCAGATAATTATTCTGCTCAAAATTCTTAGCACTGTGCCCTCTACAGCCTGACCCCAGTGTATTATTTCAACGCAATACCCCACTACCACTCGCACCAAGAACCCAAAGACTTAGCTATACTCAGAATACACCATGCACTCTCATACCCCTGTGCCTTTTATTAATGCTATCTCCTCTTCCTAAAACACCATTCCCTGCCCTTACTTTGAGTCCAATCTCAAACAGTCACTCTTGTAAACAGTAAATTTCTTAAACTCTGTAGCCCCAGGAATTTTACATAATTTATTATAGCAGTGATCATTCCACATGCTGTCAGCAGTTTACTTATATTCATACTCTACTACTGTGAGCTCCCTTAAATAAAAATTCATTTCAATCTGGTTCATGCTGCCTGGCCCAGAACTTAGCATACAGTAAAAACTTGACAATTATTATTTTAATTGACATAATGAGGAGCAGAAAACAATCTCCCAGGGACCTTTTCCCTGCTTACTAACTAATATTCTGTTGACCGAGTTCAGAAAGAGAGGGGAGAGATTTAAGAAAATCCCAGGTTTAACCACACCCATTAACGCAGCCGCCTCATTTCACCTGACATTTCTGGGTGTTGAACCCATCTGTGGTTCCACTTGCCACTCGCTGACTTTTTCATTAGCACTGACAACAATCAGGGTGTGTGCTGAGTACCAGAGCAGAGCACTGATGCAGCCCGGAGCCTAGTGAATACAGTTCAGTTCAGTTCAGTTGCTCAGTCGACTCTTTGCGACCCCATGGATCGCAGCACGCCAGGCCTCCCTGTCCATCACCAACTCCCGGAGTTTATTCGAACCCATGTCCATCGAGTCGGTGATGCCATCCAACCATCTCATCCTCTGTAATCCCCTTCTCCTCCCGCCCTCAATCTTTCCCAGCATCAGGGTCTTTTCAAATGAGTCAGCTCTTCACATCAGGTGACCAAAGTATTGGAGTTTCAGCTTCAACATCAGTCGTTCCAATGAACACCCTTCTGAGGAACCAGGATTAACCTGTCCACACCCACCACCCCCAGGCTTCTACATGACCTCTGACCCTAGCACGTGCCACCAGACACACAGCCAGGGCAGAATTCACATAAAACTGAAGTTCCCTCCACTCACCTGTACTGTGACCACAGCCTTAGCTTCCTGCCACAAGGTCAGTTCCCCTGCTTGATTCCCAGACACTGCTGCAGAACCGTCTGGGGCCCAGGCCACAGCAGTGATGGCTGCAGGACTCCTAGGTCTATATGTGTCATCTGGAGAAGAAAGGAAGTGATTCACTAGGGGCTGGACCACTGTTGGGGTACAAGAGGAGAGAGCAGGCTACCCTTGATGTTCTTGGTCCCGTTTACACACACCACCCCCCTTTCACACCTTGCCTCTCTCCACACCTCACTCACCTGCCTCTTCGGGCACCTGCCAGAGCCGTAGGGAGCCATCCTCTGAGGTGGTCAGCAGGAGGCCTGAGGTCTCTGAAACAGCAGCTGCGCTGACTGGGCCACTGTGACCCAGGAGAGTGTGTGTTTGAAACACCTGGAAGGGAAGGATGGAGACAGAAGAGTGAAGAGTTGACCCAACAGGGGCTGTCCCACTACCCCCTCCCCCGGCCCCCAGCCCGGTCCTTTCAGGGAACTCACCAAGAGTGGATGCCACAACCGTGTGGCCCCATCCAATCCAACAGTCACCACCAGAAGCTCTGACCCCGGCTGACCGGCTGGTAAGATGCAGAGGCTGAGTCAAAAGAAGGGGAGGAGGGAAGAGGCGGCGGGGACCCAAAAGTGGCTGATACCCCGTTACCTGCACGGGGCTCCAGAGCAGCCACACAGTGGCTGATGGGTCCTGAGTGAGCGGAGATGCTGGTCATCTCCACGCCCTGATGGTCCCATACTCTCAAGGTACCATCTCGGCCCACGGATACCACATGCTCCTCCTGCCCCAGGAAACAGGATCAGAGAAGAGTCACGCTGAGCAGGACGTGAGAATTATGGTTCCCACCACAGAGGGGCAGGCTGAGCATTAAGGGCCTAGAAGCTATTGTCAAAGAAAGAGGACACCCCGGCAGTGGGACCAGGGGGCTCAGGGCTGCCATCCTGCCACAAGGTCATGACACTAGGATACTGTGTCTTCATGCTCTCCCTCCCCTCACACCAAGCCTCAGCCTCAACACCCTAACCATGGTCTAATTCAGGCCCAAGCATCTCACTCTTGGTACTTCTTCTGACCTTAGGATTAGAGACCCAGTGCCTCCAGCCTCTCAAAGTTCCCTTAACCTTCCCAGGGACCCCCAGGGAGCTCTCCGCCGCCTGCTCACCACGGCCACCACGGCGCTCACAGCATGCTGATGACCCAGGAAGTGACCAAGCTGCTGTCTCGACTCTGGGTCCCACAGGGCCACAGAACCATCGCTGGAGCAGGAGACCTGCAGAGCCAGAGGGTAGACGAGTAGACTTAACCAGCACCCCTCCAGCATCTCTCTGGGCTTATAACGTAGGATGCAGGGCAGTAAGCATTGTGATTAAGAGCAATGGTCGCCCTGCGGTCTAATCCTAGTTCCACCATTCATTACTTGGTACCAGTTCATCCCTCTGGGCCTCAGATTTCTCATCTATTCAACCAGGATAAGGACAGGGTACCTACTGATATGGGGCTGAAGCATCTATATATAGGACTTAATACACTGCCTGGTACATAGTGAGCACTGAATAAATAGTAGCTACTGTCCTTGTTATTAACATAATGTCAGTCAACAACTCTGCCTCACCCTGACAAAGGTAAGAAGTCTGCAACACCCAGGAGAGATCTATGCCTAGAAGGCAGGGGCAAGACAGACTATGACAAATCTATTCAATTGTTACTCATTTCTCTTTGAGAACAACAGTGGTTCTACGTTGGGAAACTAGGCTTTACCAACCCTGAGTGCATAACTTGAGACTGACTTTTAAGACCAAAGAAATCATAGCAATACACGTCTCCTTGCAGGAACAGGGCATCCTAAGCCCTTAGAGAGACAGCTCTGTGTTCCTGTTAAGAGCATGGGCTTTCTTATCATAAAGTTTACCATCTCAGCTTCTTCATTTACAAGACCTTGGAAATGGTCTTTAATCTATCTGAGCTCAATATCCTTGTCTATGAAACAGAAAGAATAGCAGTAACTTCTTTACAGTGTGTTGTAAAGACTATATGAGGTGATACATGCTAAGGGCTTAGTCAAATGTCTGGCACATACTAAGTGCTCAATAAGTGCTCTATTTTATTGGGTGTTAGAAAACTATATTAATACTATATGATTATAAATGAGTGTTAGGAATAGGATGAGGTAGAGAGTGTTGACCTCCCTCTCCCAGGAACCCTGCTGAGGCCTGTACCATCCCAACCCCTTCACTCACCAGGAGGCTGTCTTTGGTCCAGGCACAGCCAGTGACCCAGTCTCGGTGACAGGCAGAGAAGGAGCAAATCAGAACAGGGGCTTTGGGTGTTCTCACATCCCAGCAGAGCAGGCTCTGGATACAGGTACCAGGAGAGGGGGTCGTCAGGATAGTAGGAAAGAGGTAGGAATAGCAGGGCCATCTCAGGTAAGAAGTTTCAAGAAAAGAGGGAATAACAAAGGCGGGCAGGTGGGCAGATCCAGACCAGGAGATTTAGGAAGTAAAAAGCCAGAGGAAGCAGTGGGAAGTGAGCTGCTAGGGAATCCAGGACCAGAGGGGCTGTGGGCCCCCCAGGGGCTGTAGATCCATGGGGAGGAGGGCCCAGGGGTGCATCCTCCTGAGACTTACCCGATCCCTGCCCCCGGTGGCCAGCCTGCATCCGTCAGTGCTGAAGCTGCAGCAGCTTACAGGGCCCTCATGTTCCCGGAGCTCAGTGCTACGAGGAAAGTCTTCTGTCTTTTGTGGCAGCATCAGCAACTGCCTTGGCCACAGGCGCACTGTGAAGTCCTCTGCATTGGAAATGGGGAGAGAGGAAGATTTCTTGAAAAGAGGAAGTAAGACAGGCCTGGAAAGCCAAAGACAAAGGCAATCCTGGGGGCTGAGGATGATGTCTAAAGGCACAGTTCCAAGGGAGGGACTCCATGAGTCACACTGAGGCCTGGGACACAGGTCTGTCCTATGCAAGGTCACAGGACAGGAACGTCAGGACACCCAGCTCCAGCCCTGCAGTTCTGTCTCTCTAACTGCACCTCCACACCCACCTCTGCTAAAGTGCCCAGTGTCACTCTGACCAAGCCTCCTACCTATAAAGGACTAAGGCCATCCTGCATTTTCACCTCGACATCTCCCTCTCTCCTCCTAAGGGAAACCCGTCCCTTCACACAGCAAAATCCCTACAGGGCAGAAACTCACAGGGTTATAGGGATTACAAAGGCAACCCAGAATCAGCGTTAGGGAACAAGAAGAAAACAGTCTAGACTGATTATGTAAGATAAATGCATTTTAAAACACTCTGAATACAGTCGAATATGGTTGAAACGGTATGTTTTATGTGATTTTTACCATGTTAAAAATAAAGTTTAAAAACAGTAAATAAAAGCACTTTGAAAGTTGTAAAGAAACAAAAAGCTATACAGGTGTATTTTCACACACATATACATATGAATTGAAGAAATGTGTTCATGTCTTTAAAAGGAACAGTAACTCACAACCCTGCCCACTGTACCTGAGGCAACGGCCAAGAGTTCCTGGGAGGTGGCCAGTCCCAGCACAGGCTTCCGGTGTCTGGACAAGAGCCAGAGGGACTGAGGGGAGCCCCGCTGGAGCAGCCAGCCCTGCAGGGCCCCGTCCTCGGCACCACTCACCAACACCGTAGAGCTGAGCCAGGTCAGAGCGGACACGGCCACAGGGAGCGCCTGACCCTGCGCCCCCCGGGAAGCTAGAGAATGAGAGACAAGAGTGTAAGCCGCTTGCACAGGGGGCCAGGGAGGGCAGGGACAGAGGTGCGGGGGTTCTTCCAGGCTCAAAGACTCCAGCCCTCCTCCCTTCAGTACCTGAAGAAATTCTGTAGATCTGAATGCCATCTGCTCGGTACCCAACAGCCACCTGATCACCATCTGGGCTGAGAGCCACAGAGAGGGCAGGAGAGAGGTGGGGGGAGCCAAGGCACCCACGGGGCTGACCCAGAGACCCGGACCACACCTGAACCTGCGGGCCGAGAAAGGGGCTTAAAGATAACCCACCCTCTTCTCCGCCCCATAAGTCCTCCCTCCAGAAATCCACCTGGAGAGCTCTGTGCGCACAACCACAGCTCTCTCCCTGTAGCTCTCCAGCCAAGCCTCTCTAGACTCCTCGACAAAGGCCCCACCCTCACACAAATATTTCCACGCCTTTGCCGCCCCTGCCTCGTAGCCCACCACCAGCTCTGGGTAACCTGACCTTGCCGTCCTCTCCGGCCGTCAGTAACTGGCACCCAGCTCGCAGGAAGAGGGCGGCAGCAACGAAGCCTTGGTGGGCAGGGAAGGCAGCCAGCCGTGCCCCCTCCTGCCAGGCCCACAGCTCCACCATCCTGTCCAGACGGCCCACGGCCACAACCCGCCCGGAGACACCGAAGGCCAAGGTACGGACAGAGGCTCCCGGGGCCCCCAGTTCCTATACAAAAAGGTAGAGACTGAAACGGCAGGGCCTGCTCTCAACGCAAACCCAGGGTGAGCCAGGATGCAAGTGTCTGCCATTCCCCACCTTCCACTCCACTCTCCCGTGCTTCCCGCCACAGGGCCACCCAGCTCCATTCACCTTGGTGACTCTGAGCCCATCCATGTGGAAAAAGCTGAAACTGCCAGCCCAGCTGCCAACGGCTATCACCTGTCCTTCTGGGTGGAAAGTAACGCAGTTCAGGGGCTTGGGACAGGTGTGCTGGGAGGCCAGCTGCCCTCGGATTGTGTCCCACAGCTGGAGGAGAAAGAAGGGGAAGAGGACACGGGCTGCTGAATAGATGCCTGAGCTGCTGGGTCCCAGAGCTCCAGGGGCCACCTCATCGACTCCCCAGCCCCCAGCAGGCCAAGCAGTCAGAGCCTCTGCCCCACTGAGAGAGCCACTTCATGGGGTTGACGCCACGTTTAGGGCCCTTTTCACCACCACAGGCCCCTGGTTGTTACCTTCAGGCCTCCGCCCAGGCACACGGTGGCCAGCAGCCGGCGGTCTGGGCTCAGGCAGCAGCCAGTGATCTGGTACTGGTGAGCTTGGAGCTGGAGCACCCTACCCCAGGGAGATAAGGTCAGGGTCCCCTGGCCACAGCCTCCCTTCTCATTCCCCTCCCCCTGGGCTTCCAACAAACAGGGAGGGCCCTCACGCCGAGCATGGGGGCCCCTTACCGACAACCATGCTGCAGGTCCCAGAGCTCCAGGAGCCCATCAAAGGCAGTTAGAAAGAGGGTGTTGTCCGAGAGGAATGAACAAGAGGAAACCCCATCACCGCCACTCACCATCGACCTCTCCTC
This sequence comes from Muntiacus reevesi, assembly GCF_963930625.1. NCBI lineage: Eukaryota > Metazoa > Chordata > Mammalia > Artiodactyla > Cervidae > Muntiacus > Muntiacus reevesi. The sequence goes on along the minus strand of NC_089255.1, from coordinate 25,875,614 downwards.
CTGTGACAGCAAGCGGAGAAGTCACTCAGGGCTCTCCCTTGACCACCCCATGTCCAGCTCCCCCAAGCCCCAACCAGGAATGAGGCGATGGCTAGAAGGGCTGAAGCCCTTGGCTCTCTACAGTCCCTGCTGAGTCTCAAATTACGGCCCTCTGGCCCTACAGCAGGGATCCTTGTGAAAAGTGCAAAGTTCTGGGCCCCTCTCCAGACCCAGGCCAAGCTCGAACAGGTTCAAGTGGGACCTCATGATCCAAGTGAGGTCACATCGTCTCCCCCATTTCAAACCCCATAAGCATCCCCAAGTCACAGAAGATTCTGATTGGTTTGAGCTGGGAACAACGTTATACACATACATATATATGGGGGAGGGGAGTTGACATGGTGGAAGAGTAGAGAGTGACTGTGGCTGGGGGGCCCACCTCTCCAGCCTCATCTCCTAGGACCCTCCCTTACCTACACGCCACTGCAATCATTGCCAGCAGCTTAAGGAAATGTTCCCCCTGATGTTTGTGCCCAGGCTCCACACTCAACCCGGGACACCTGCCCTTCTCATCCTATGTCCTCTAGAACCTGCACAGTTCACTTAGTTCTTATCTATGTCACATGGCCACGTTCTGGTTCCCTTTTTAACCTTCTGCGCCTTAAATTTCAACAAAACTGACGACCTGGTAGGCAAAGACACATTCAAGACAAGGTCCTAAGTTCTGTGTTTCTTGCAGTGCTTAGTACACTGCCGTCAAAGGAAAGTACAGAGTAAGCGTTTGCTGTAGGATTGATTTTTGACCAAGCTCTTGCGATCTGATGTGAAAGTAAAGTTGCTGAATCTAACAGGGTGATAACAGGTAGCTTTGGCTTGTCTTGGGCTTCGGGGCAGGCTGGGAGGTATTCTGAAGATAAACTCTGCCCCTCCTTGAGTGTCATACCTGCCAGGTTCTCAGGTCCAAAAGGTAAACCGTCCCATTGGCAGTGCCCACGGCTGCTCTTTGTCCGTTAGGGGAGAAGGCCACAGCTGTGGGGGAGGAGGAAACTGCCAGGGACAGGCTGGAGCTACAGAAAAAATAGCAAGAAAAGGTGGAAATGAGGGATCAGGGGAAGGATGTGCATTTCTGTGCCTGAAGTCCCCTCTCACTGGTGACTCCGGTCTGTTCTTTATTCTCTAGTTTCAGAGAGGGCTGCAGCTCGCTCTCTGGCAGGGCCTGTCAGCATCTGGGGTCAAGGGTTTTACCTTTGCTGGTGCCCCAGGGTCTGAGGTTTATTAAGCCAACGCAGCATGCGCTGGAGGTGCTGTCGCTGGCAGAGCCGGGGGGCCTGGCGCCAAAGAGGCGAGTCCAGAGGCTGGTTGGCTACCTGCTGGTGCAGAAGCAGTGGGTACCGGCTGAGGATGGGAGCCTGCTGCCTCAGGAAGGTGTGAAATGCAGCAACATCAGCCTCAGGAAGCTTCTGTTCCCCATCAGGGACTGAAGAAGCTAGAGAAGAGAGGCAGAATATCACTGCAGAGACAGCCCTGACCCCCATGAACCCCGGCACCAAGTCAATCATATGATGTGTCCAAAATGCTAAGTCTCGAAGTGTGGCCCTCTGGTCCCAGATCAGGCACATCTGTTAAAACTACAAAGCTGGGCATCGTGGTGGCTCAGTAGTAAAGAATCCACCCGCCAATGCGGGAGACACGGGTTCAATCCCTGATCTGGGAAGATCCCACATGCCACAGAGTAACGAAGCCCGTGTGCCCCAACTACTGAGCCTGTGCTTAGAGCCTAGAAGCCACAACTACTGAAGCCTACGTGCCCTAGAGCCTGTGCTCTGCAACAAAAGAAGCCACCACAGTGAGAAGCCCATGCACAGCAACTAGAGAGTAGCCCCCACTCACTGCAACTAGAGAAAAGCCCACACAGCAATGAAGACCCAGCACGGTCAAAAATAAATAAATAAATAAAATTCTTTTTTTTTAAAATGTACAAAGCTTTCGGTCCCACTCTAGACCTAGGAAGCCAAATCTGAGGACACAGGCATCAGCAATTTGAACAAGTTTCCCAAGTAATTTTACGCCCCCTGAAATTTAAGAGAGCTGAGTAAAAGGTCTCTTAAGAATCACTTGCTTACCCTCGTGGCATTTTTCACCTTGGAATAGGAATCAACTGCTCCTTCCATTACACCTCCCTCTGAGCAGGACCCCACGAACACACCCAGGACCCCACAGCTTGGAGAAGACTCCACCCCATAACTCATCTCACCGTAGAGGGCGTGGGACTCCAGGAGCTGAGAGGTCAGACCCAGTTCCACATGTGCGGCCACCACGTGGAGACTGGTGAGGAATTCGGCAAGAAGGCCACGGTTCCCGCTCTGGAGCTGGAAAGTCAGATGGGATTCATTAGGGATGTGACAAGGCTGGTGAGGAGGGATAGTCTAGTCTTGGACCCTGCCTGTGCAGCTGACACTTAAGACTTAGGAGCTGGGACAGAGGATCTGAAGGAGGAGGGCTGGAAAACTGAAAGAAGAAACATACAGAGTGTGTGGAAGGTGGGTAACAGCTGTGGGGGCGATGGTGGCAGTTGGGGGAAGTGGGGGCTCAGAACGGCCAAAGCAGTTCCTTGGGAGAAGGTGCCAATGGGATCTGGGGACTAACCAGGTGGTAAGGCAGGTCTGCCAGGGCTTCCGGAGGGCACCTTCGGAAGGTACCTGAGGCATCAGGGTCACACATCTTCCAGAGCTGAGCTGCAGGTGTGGGTCACAGGAAGAAACAATGAGATGAGCTCGGCCCTGAAGCATCTCCAAAGATCACATTCCTCAGGCTACAGTGAGAACCATCCCCTCACTGGGGTGGCAGGTGAGGAGGCCAGCGGATGGGGAGCGCCAGGCCCCACGCTCAATGCCCCGGGGGTTAACTGGGCCGCAGTCACCTGCAGTGAGGAGGTGTGCCGTCTTCTCCAGCTCTGGCCTCTTCCCATAACGACACCTGGCAGCCGTTCTCAGGGGCCCATCCTGGAGGCAGAGCCGGGCGCCGGGACGCTCCAGGGGTCCCTCCCCTAGCAAACTGACCCCGTGTGAGGGAGAGAAGGCAAGAGAAGAGGGAGAAGGCCTGTCAGTGAGCAGCCTGGCACAGAGGTGGGCTCCCAGGCCCACCTCAAACAGTGGTAACTTGAGTGACGGCCATCCAGGATCTGGAGACCAGTGTCAGGGGCTATACCAAGCGAGGAAGAGGATGAAGAGAGAGGGTCACATGGGGCCCTGCCTCAAAGATGGGGAGGCACAGGTCAGTGGGAGCTCAGTGGGGGCACTTGTACCTGCGCAGACTCTGGACGAGGTAAGCAAATGGGCCCATGGGGTAGGGGTCCCCGCTGTTACCAGCAGCCACTGCTTCTTCCCAGGTCTTGCTCCCCCTGGGAAGGATCCGCCAGGCACTCAACACTCCATGCAACTGGTCCACGGTCAGACCTGAAAACCCAAGCTCGCTGAGGCCCTAAACCGGGCAGCATACCCATCCCCACCTAATCCCTCATCACTCCCTGCATGGCTTGCTGAGATCCCAACAGAACCAAGGTCATCCAACCCCTGAGCCCACTCCAAGCACTGACCACTGCGTGTGGCCTCAAGAGTGGCCAAGGCTTGGGGAAGGACGTCGGGGCCATGCTCCTGCTCCAGAGTGCCCAGGACGTGCTGCAGCAGCAGAGGGACGGTGGCCGGCAGCGTCCGGAGCCTCTCGGAAACCTGAGGGAGGAGCGTGAGGGGCCTCCCTCAGTGCAGGGAAGGGGAGAGGCAGCAGGTTGTGGGTAGGAGATGGGGCAGCAGGGAAAAGCATGGGAAGGGATAAAAGGAAACACTGGTGGGAGGGAAGCAGGCTGGGAGCGTGGATGAGGACTGGCAAAGGAGGAGGGTGAGAAGGGGTGAGGGATGGGGATGAAGAGCTTGAATGGAGAATGGGAAATGGGGTTAGGATACAGAAGATGAGGAGGGAGGGTTCACATTCTCAACCGACCTGCTCGTAGAGCGTGAAGAGCCTCAGGTGATCGGTGACCAAGCGCAAGTAGAGCGGCAGGACTGAGCCCCGCTTCACCAGCAGCAGCCGCATCTGAGGAGACTCAGAGGACTTAGCACTGGACCAGAGAGTCAGCCCTCACCCCCCCCCCCAAGCCCCATGCGGGGCAGCTTCTCCTCTGAGAGCTCCCACAGGGGAGAGACCCACGGTGTCACTCAGGACACAGCTATCTCTGCCCTGCACTGCTCTGCCCAGCTCACCCCACTCTCCCCGCCGCACCCGCTGGTTCAGCCCACCCAGACAGATTACCACAGCCATTCACCAGGGGAAAGGGACCAGGTAATATTATCAGCAATCACAATCCTCTTCCCCTGCACAGACTTCCTGAGAAAATGAAGGAGCTGGTCTGTGCGGGGCAGCTGGTAGCTTCAGCACTCAGATCCTCCCAGCTCCCAGATTCACCCCTCACATCTACCAGCGCCAGCCTAAACCCAACCTGGTTGTTAAATGGTGACTCCTCCAGCCGCTTCCCGTACAGGGCCAGTTCTTCTCGCACCAGCCGGGCCCGGGCAGGCGGCTCCAGAGGCCCCAGAACCACCACGTGGGCACCTTGACTCTGCTGAAGGGTCTCCCCCAGGCCAGAATCACTGGACACGCTCAGCACCAGGTGCACCCACTGTGGGATTTGGGCAAAAGGGTAGCGATGAAGAAGGCAAGCGGGGAGAATATTGTTGGAGAAGCCCCTCTCCCTGCCTCATCCCACCTCACCTCCTTCTCACACTCACCCGGGGAAGGGTCTTTGGGATCCAGTCCGAGATCAGCTGCCCACGCTGGTCCACCAACCTGTCAGCCCCATCGACGATCAGCACCAGAGGCTGGCCAGTTTTCAGGGACTGAGCAGACTTGGGCAGTAGCCTCTGCTGCAGCTCCCACACCAGGCCCCTGTGTACAGGGGGGAGGACCAGCGTCAGCGGGGATGGTGTCAGGGGCTATCAATAGGCCTGTCTAGGCGGGGAAGAAACACACCGGTAGGTGCTGGGGAGGGCACTTGGCTCCTCCAGTCGGCTATGCAGATAGGCACAGAGGCGTCTGATCAGGGTGAGGGCAAGACTGTGGTCAGGGCGGGCCCCTGAAAAGTGGAAGAAGACTAAGGGGGCCGCCGCGGCCCCATCCGGAGCCTGCAGGGCTGACACGAGGGATGCCTGAGGGGGAAGAGAACAGAAAACACGGTCACATTTTACACACACCAGCTTCCTGTGCCCCGCCTCCTTAGCCCTCCTGAGCACACACAGCCCTCCCTCCCTCCTGCCCAGGCCTCTGGGACCCCGTACCAGGAAGGCGGTCTTGCCCTGTCCCGACTGCCCAGTCACCAGGCTCAGCCTCCCCTGGTGCTGCAAGAGCTGCCGCGCTGTGTCCTGAAGAAGGCGTGGGCGGGCAGGACTCGGCGGCTTCTTTAGCTGCTGAAAGTTGGCCTGGACCAAGTCGTCATCTGGCACTGGCTGCTCCGGCTGGGCCCCGGGCTGAGGGCACATGGGGCAGTGACTGTCTATGTTTCCACGCTTTTCAGGACCCCAGGGATAAAACTTACAGCCCCCACCAAGTCACTTCCCACCCAGGACCACCCTACCCTCCCTCCTCCACTCCCCTGGCCACCATCCCATCTGCTGACCTGGAGGTAAAGCTTCTGGATCATACTCCACACATCCTGCAGAACCAGCTGCCCAAACTCCTCCAGCCCCCCGACATAGGGCCGGCCAGCCGCCACACCGCCCCACTCACAGCGGTATCTGTGGGCACAGCGAGCACAAGCAGGGTCAGAGCAGGCCTGGCCCACCCCTCCTCGCACCTCTCCAGGCAGGTGCTCCCTACCTCTCCCAGCTCACCTGCGACAGGTGATCCCTTCCTGTCTGCTCAGCCAGCTCTTCAGTTCTGAGATCCGATGGGCAGCCTCTTCAGACTCAGAAATAAAGTCCGATTTCCAGGCATCTGGCACGGAGCTGACCACCAAGACACCCCCAGAGTGGGACTGGATTCGGACCAAAGCACCTCTCCACCCCCAGCCACAGAGCTGGCTGCGGATCCCCGAAACTCCTCAAGAAACTGGCCAGTGGAGATCTCCTGCCTTCAGCTGCAAGGCACGCTCTCTGATTCCTGCTTCTCCATCCTAGACCCCCCTCTTGTACCCTGAACATTAGGGAGAGAAGACACGCCCACTGAGCCTATCTGGCCGTCTGTGGCGGTACCTGAGAAAGCTTGAATCCCGGAAGTAGAGGAGAGGCTGGGCAGAAGGCTGCAGGCGGAGGCCCCGATTCAGGAACTGCATCACCTCCATCTCTGTCACAGAGCGACCTGCAGGGTACTGCTGGGCCTGCAGGGATGAGGTGGGTTCCATCCTGGCCACACTATCCCCTCCCGTGAGACCTGCCGTGACCCCTGCCATGACCCCGGGGCCCTTCACCTCAGTAATGTTCCCCTCTCTCTCCAGACACTAGCCAGTAAAAATAGAGCTAATAGCTAACGTTTATTGAATGCCTCTCACAGGTTGAACATTTTTTGAGCATTCTTGATTTCTGATTCTCATAATAACCTTTCAATGTAGACATCACTGTTTCTCTTTAATATAGGAAGAAGTTGAGGCTAGATTAGTATAAACCATTTTCCATTAAGCCTCACAATGACAGAAGAGAGATCAGAACCCAGCTCTGTCGGATGGCAAAGCCTCATCAGACCTACCGCCTACCTCTCACATCCTGTGGCCAACCCAGAGGTATTGCCCAAAGGAATTCCCTCATCTAGGACTTGGTCACTCACAGAACCTTCTGCCTGTGTTTCACTTCAAGTCTCAAGGATCTGCCTGTGCAGAGTCCCGGGGTTCGTGACACCCCTGCCCCAACCGTGTCTGTCTTACCCAGCGGAAGTGAGGATGGTCAGGGAGGCTGTAGTTGGGGGGAACATAGCCATAGCGGGAGCCCAGGATCCCCACAAACAGCTGCGAGTTCTCCACCTCCCCGAGGCACACTTCCAGCTGTCTGCAGGAAGGTTATGGGAGCACTGTGTCAAGGAGAGGGGGCCCGGCTCACATCCCATAGCATCCAAACAGCACCTCTGGCCTGCAGCCCTCAGCCACCCTTGCAGCCCCAGCCCTGCTGCCACTCAAGCCCCTCATCTCCAACACAGCCCCTCTTCTCAGCGGCTGCCACACCTGTTCCGACGCGTCTCCTCCTCTGTGATGCCCCAGCGCAGGTCGATGGCATGAAGGCTGATGCGGTAGGGGGCCACTCTGGCCTGCAGTGCCGGCAGCAGGGACCTCAGCAGCAGGTCCCGCTCCCCATGCATGTCCCGGAAAGTGGAGGAAATGAAAAGCCGGATGCTTCGCCATCTGCCGGTAAACCAGGGGTCAGCCTCACAGCCCATAGACAGGGCTGTGACCACCGCTCACCCTGCTGAGCCAAGTACAACAGATGGCAGGGGGTATCCAACCGGCCTCCAGTGAATAACAGACTTGTAACCTCAAATGCAGAGCCTGGAAATTAAATCCCACTGGCTATTTTTCGTGTACCCCTCTTGTGTCAGCAATGATTATTATGCACCTACTATCCTGCCCATGAAATGGGCCCAAGTTGCACTGAGAGGTAAACACAATCATTCTCTCCATTTTACTGATCAAGAAACTACAGCTTGAACTTCCCTGGTGGCCTAGTGGTTAAAAATCTGCCTGCAGGGGACACAGGTTCAATCTCTGGTCTGGGATGACTCCACATGTCATGGGGCAACTAAGCTTGTGTGCCGCAACTACTGAGCCCATGCTCCAGAGCCCATAAGCTGCAGCTACCGAGCCCACACACCACAACTACTAAAGCATGTGGGCCTCGAGTCCGTGCTCCACAACAAGAGAAGCAACCACAATGAGAAGTCTGCATACAGCCACTAGAGAATGGCCCCACTAGCTGCAACTAGAGAAAGCCCACACCCAGCAAGGAAAAAACCCAGTGCAACCAAAAAGAAATAAATGAAAGAAACTACAGCTTAAGACATCAAGCAACTAGCCCAAACTTCAGCTACTATTTGGCAAAGCCAGGATGAGAAAGCCATGGCCCGGGCCTCTAAGCCCTCTGTCTGAGCCCTGGTGCCTGCTGCCCGCCTCACCTTCTAACCCCCGTTCCCTAGTACAGTAAGGGGCATGCTCACCATCTGTGTTAGACAAACCCCTGCATGGGAAGAGGAAATGTTCCTCAGCGAATAGAACAAGCAGCATCTCAACAGTCAGAATTTGTCACTTGAGTTTATCTAGGTTTCGACTAAAGCCCCTCCCAGTTCACAAAGGCATAAAAAACAGACTGACCCAAGCTGGGAAACAGGGACCAAGGGGCTTGGAGTATTCTCTTCCAGTGGCCGGAGAGACTGGACCCCTGTCTTCCCTGGGGGTGGTGGAATCTTAAATATTTTGTCCATTTGGCCTACATGTTCTAGAAGCCGGGAGGCCCCACGCTCTGCAATGAACCTGAAATAAAGGGTGACAAAATAAATGAGAACAAAATAGCAGAGTGAGAGGGAATCAGGAAGGTCTTCCAAGGGGGCAAGGGACAAAGATATGGCTAAATTAGGTCAACCAGTTAAATGGAGTTTCTTAGGAAGATTATCATAAAAAGTAAACATAGAGTTAAAATAAGGAAGGAAGCAGAACCAGAGGAATAAGGGAACAGAGAAAAAACCCAGATATAGCCCCTTCTGTATGCATGGTTAACACAGGCTTTCTGTTGGACCAGAGGCAACTGGGCTGAATGAAGGTGTAAAGATTAAGGCTGATCAGCTCTGGGCTTGATGAGCTCTGTACCAGCCTTGAAAGCTCCCTGGGGAGGGAGCAGCATGAGGCTTCCTAACATGGGGCAATGGGTGGCATCCAAAGGAATCAGCAGAGGAGAAAACAAATAAATTGGAAGCCTAATAATAGTGGAGAGAAAATAATAATAATAGTGGAGAGAAAAACAAAGAACAAAGATTTCTGTAGATCAGGCATAAGTAAATAAAGTTAACATGGTATTTCCTCTGAAATGGAATGGAACGAGGTATCAGAGAATGAATGGAATTGATGGGACCAACTCCTGAGTGGTACCCTTAAAAGCAAACAGTATAATCTCCTATATTCCCTTTTCTCCTTTCCTATTAGATTAATACAAAAATGATGGTTGGAGCTGTAGCAGCCATCTTGAACTATGAAATAGAAGAAGAGTATTTGAAAATGGTAGAGCAACAGATAGAAAATGACCAGGAACCTGTAATATTATGTTGCTGCCATGCCTAGACAGCTGTAAAAGCAGAATAATCTTTATCTTGCTTAAAAATAGAAGTGGTTAGAGCAGAAGCCACAGATAATCTCTAAAAGATGTTGTAACAAAGCCCCCAACCTCTCCAATGTCCATGCTATACTTACTTCAGTATCCCATCAGTACAGCCTGAGAGTGTCACATCATTGGGATTCAAATCAGTACTTCTGGCAAAGAAAGAAGTCACAAGGAGTCAGAAATAGTGCCAAGAACACAGAGTCACTGCCCCCTAACACCCTAGGATGGACCACCACCCCCACCTCTGCACCTTTAGTAGGGTTTTGTGCTAGGCTAGAACTGGGGTGGACCATCACAAAGGGGTACAGAGCCAGGCCGAAGACTTCAGAGAAGGTTCTAGCACTAGAAGTACAACAGCGTTAAGAGGCAGAAATGGGGAGGGACCAGGCGAGTGGGAGTATCCCAAGCTTTAGTAGGGACAGACAGGAAATATGGATCACTATCTGCTGGCACTGAGCAAGGAACACGAGCGCCCTTACAGGTAACTTGCCCTTAGGAGAACACCAACAAAGAGGCACTTGGGATTCACATGTTGCCAGAAAAGCTGTTTGGCTGCATTTATCAGTTTCTCATTTGTAGTTCGGCCAAAGACAATGACCCTGTCCACCTGTAAGATGAAAGGGGAAGGGCTGAGACCAGGGAGGTGCCAAAGAGCTCAGGATATCAACAGACAAGATCTCTGAGGGCAGAGGAATTAGGAGAACTCTGAGGTGGGTGTAAATGGCCTTTCTGGAGAGTACTTAGGGTGGGAAAAGTCATTTCACCCTAACTTGAAGAGAATCAAAGTGGAGTTAGGGGTTGCCAAGATATGAAAGCAACCTAAATGTCCATCAACAGATGAATGGATAAAGAAGATGTGATACACACACACACACACACACACACACACACACACACACACACAGAGAGAGAGAGAGAGAAATACTACTCAGCCATAAAAAAGAAGGAAAACTGGCCATTTGCAGCAACATGGGTAGACTTGGAGGGCATTGTGCTAAATGAAATAAGTCAGACAGAACAAAGACAAATACTATATGGTATCACTTATGTGTGGAATCTGAAAAATACAACAAATTTGAGAATAAAACAAAAAAGAAGCAAACTCACACATATGAAGAACAAACTAGTGGTTACCAGTGGTGGGCAATATGGGGGTGGGGGATGGGAGATAGACAGTACTGGGTGTAAGAAAGGCTCAAGGACGTATTGTACAACATGGCGACTGTAGTCAATATTTTATAACAACTGTATTTGGATTGTGACCTTTAAAAATTATATTAAATTTTTAACAAAAATAAAAAATAAAGTGGAGTTTGGGATAAGGGCAGTGTGCAACTGGCACATTTAGGCTCACAAGAGCTGATTGTCAAACTTATAGGAATTCTGTGAGCCAGCTGCTAAATATGGCCACCATCAAATATTAAATTGTATAAGCTCACAATCAAATAAATTACATTAAAAACAAAGTAATAAATACTAAAACATCATCACTTCCTAATTATTTTACCACATTTTATCATTAAATACTCTTGACCTTATTTACACCCATGCTATATATATTACAGAATTACTAAATAAAGGTATATGCTACTGAGCAACTCTTTCTAACTCTGTGGTCAATGAAAAATGTTGGTAGTTTGAAATCAGTCATGGAAGGAGTATTTACACCATGGAAATTAGCAAAAGCTATTAACCAAGACTGATTTTTTTCTAGATTGCTATTGGAGGCAAATATCTACCAGCATAAAAAAAATATTTACCAGCATACCACTGAGTAGGGGGTTGTAGTCAGCAGTGTATTGTGCATAGGTTGCAAAGAAGCTTTGAAAAATGAGATACATCCGTGTGGAGGAAAATGTGGAGGAAGGGAGGGTTTCTCAGGGAAGGAGCAGTACTCACAGGGACCCTTTGGGTAGCCAGAGACAGCAAGTGCTTCCCCAAAGTAGTCAGGGACTGTTCACAGTTTTCATCTGACTTCTGAAGGAAGAAACTCATGTCATGAAGTTGCACGGGAGATGGTCAGTAAACAACAAGTACTGTAATCTGCTAATCTTCAGAACTGAGGAGATCCGAGCCTTTCCTGAAGTTAGCTGTTCCCAGGCTTCTGTCTGGTTATGCAGTTTTGCAAGGTGGGGGTGAGTGTCTGACCTGGACTTGAGCTTGGAGTTCGGTGGCAGTTTTCAGGATGCCTTCCTCTGCCTTAATCACAGCAGTCTTCACAATGCCCCCTCCACACAGCAAAAGCTCCACCTGCTCCGTCCGTACCATCATCATCGCAATCAACAGCAGCACATAGTTCAGAGGGGGCTGATTGGACAAGCATCAGGGTGAAATAGGCTCCCTTATTTTAGAATCCACTTTGCCCACACAAATCTGGAGGTCAAATGTCTCCACTGGTTAGGGAAAAGTGGACAAAGTCCCCCAACTGAGATAGTTTCGAGAACTTCTCTGGTGGTCCAGTGGCGGACTCCACGCTCCCAATTCAGGGGATCCGGGTTTGAGCCCTGGTCGGGGAATCAGATCCCACATACCGCAACTAAAGATCCTGCATGCCACAACTAAGGCCTGGCACAGCCACATAAGTAAACAGGGGATCTTCCCAACTCAGGGATCGAGCCGGGGTCTCCCGCATTCCAGGCAGATGCTTTAACCTCTGAGCCACCAGGGAAGCCCACAAATAAATGAATACTCTCCCCATAAAAATAGAAGGGCTTTGCAGGTGACTCAGGGTAAAGAATCCACCTGCCAAGCAGAAGTGTCTTACCCCTTGTGGGTTGCTCTTGGGAAGGATTCTGTCTGCACTGGCATCTGTCAGATAGACCAGGAGGGTGCGGCCTGGCAGCGGGGGCAGGCTGTGTTTGACGGAGAGGTTCACAGCTGTCTCCAGGGCCTGTCGATACCGAGCCAGCATCTCTCGGTCACATTTCCACTGTCTGCAGGCAGGAAAGAAACGGACGGAGGGGTCAGGGGTTTCTCTGTTTGCCACTTGGAGGCAGACGGGAAGATGAGAACTTGCCACTCAAGTGTAAGTCTCCACCTGTCCACAGCCCGTCTCCAGTGTCAGTAGAAAAAACGGGACAGAACTTCTTTCAGCCCCATTCTACAGGACTCTGCTAATCCATCCCATGGAGTAGACCCACTCTTGGACACTGCTTGCCATGCTTACCACATCAATCCATATTTGCTTCATGAGGCAAGAGTTAACTGCAACTTTTTTGAGGGGTGGGGGCTGTGCAGGGCAGCTTTGGATATATGAGTTGCCTAACCAGGGATAAAACCGGCCCCAGTAGTCAAAGAGTACCAGGGAATTTCCAACTGCTGCTTATTTTTAAATTGCAATTTGAAGAACAAACACTAGCTTCTTACTCTGAAAAATGGCAATTAAAGGAAAAAAAGACATTCATCCCACCTTTCCAAGACAACCTCTATTTCAAAATAACTAAATAGCTTTAGTTCATGAGGGTGGTTCTTTTTAGAGCTCCAGCTAGTAAATATGGGAAATGATAGAAAGTGTAGTATATTATTTGGTATTTGTTTTTAAAAACATCTTCAAAAAAAAAGAAAAGAAGAGAGGGATCAGGAAACAAAGGTTGGTAAAATCTTGATTTTTCACTGAATGGGAGCCCATTATGTCATTCTCATTACTTGTATACATGTTTAAATTTTTTCATCATTTTTTTAATCTAGAGAAGCAAAAAAAAAAAAAATCTAGAGAAGCCAACAGTCTCTACCATTGCCTATCCAGTAGAAATAAATTACAATTAATGAAATGAAATTGAAATTATACATGTAAGGTTTTCTAGTAGCCACATTTTAAAAAGTAAAAAGAAACAGGAAAGATTAATATCACATTTAATTTAGTCTAATGTATATATGTACATATGTGTATATATGTATTTTTCACTCCAACATGTTAATACAAAAATTAAAAATGAGATATTTTGCACCCTTCTTCACACTGCCCTCAAAATCCAGCACATCTCAGTTCCCACTAGTCACGTTTCAAGTGCTCAAGAGCCACACGTGGCTGGTGGCTACCAAACTGACCAGCAAAGACATACTGTTAGAACTGCACCCTCAGCTTAATTCTTTAATGGCCCTGTGTTCAGCCACTGATCCACTGATTCAGGCGAGTCCTGGCCACTGAGTCCTATCAGAAGGTTAGATGAGCCCAGCACTTGTCTTGAATGAAAATGAATGAAGAAGTATCTAAAAGGACAAAATACTGGGAATTCATCAAGCTTACAGAACCGATTTTATACCTATCTTTGAGTCTGCTTGAGGATAGCAATCTTTATATGTATCAAGAGAAAGGAAAGTGAATGGGTCAGAAAATACACAGAGGAAAGAAACAAAAAGAAAAAGAAACAGATAAGACAGAGAAGAAAAAGAAAAGGATGAACCAGAGCATAGGTAGGGAGGCACTATCGTGGACAAAGAGGAAGGGAAAGCTACATAGGCTGACAGAGTTCACAGAAACCAATGAGGCAACCACAGACAATAGAGTGGAGGCCAAACACTGATTTTGTTTCACGATCTCTCTATAGGACAAACTTAAAGACAAGGTTTTCTATGCCAAAGACAATTGGAAACAGTCAAGTCACAGCCACTGGGATGACTGACAAGCATGTTTTCACAGAATAAAAGCTGGGGTTTCCAGATGACTTCCAAGCCCTTTTAGGGTGCCTCTGATGCCCACCCTTTGCTCCCAGATAGCACATACTCACGCACACACCTGGCCTTGTGTATTTCCAGCTTCTTCCGCTTGAGCTGCTCATATATCACAGGGATCATCATTGCTGTACGAAGTTCCCGACGGCTTGGTTGGCGAAACTGCCAGGAATAGGCATGCTTCTTGCCATATTTTGTGTTTTTAATTATTATCCGCTTTATCAGTTGTGTGTTGGAAGGAAATGGCAACTCTGGGTGGCAACAGGTAAGTATCTGAGTTAGGCAGCTTCTATTCCCTCCTCTTATCTTCCCATCAATGCTGTCTTGAGTCCTGACCCTTGGGGCTGGCCAGTGTCTGACCTCTGCCCACCCATACACTGAGAGTGGAAAGTAAGAGGCTGAAAATACCAGTGCTGCTAGCTCATCTGTTCCCAGACATGAGAGATAAACAGGAGTTGGGAGAAGAGAGATATTACCTTTCTTTTCAAGTTGAGCCTCAAGGTCATTGATGGAATCATGAGCATTAAGAAATCTGAATGGAAACTGCCGACTGTGAATCACTGTCTTCTGCAAAGCAAGAGAAGGGTCATGAGCAGAAGACCAAGAGGGATGGGGAGCATCAGAGGTTTCAGGGCCCAGGAAGATGAGATAACCCCTCTATTAGATCTGCCGGAAGGTGGGAAAAGACAAAATAGATATTAGACAAAGGTAGAAAAGAGTAGATGTCCTGAGAGACTGTGAGGAAAGAAAAGAAAGGAAGTAACAGAAGGTTCCCTGTTTCTCTCATATCAGACTCCCTCCAAAGTGAATTAAATCACAGAAATGATCTCAGAAAATAAAAAGGGAAGTTCTCAAACAGCAGGGTGGCTATGAGCTTCCCTAGCCACTCAGAGAAGCCTGGCTCGCCTCACACGTACAGCATGCTGGAGTCTCTGGAGCACAAGCTCGTGGTGACGGGCGCTGATTCCAACCCGCAGCAGGTTGCGCAGGTTCCGAAGCATGGCCATGAAGGGAAGTTTCCCACTGTCTGCCGAGGGTGAGCCGTAGGGTGACAAAAGCAAACAGAGGATGAATAGGAGAGGTCAGAGACCAGGGCAAGATGATCAGAGGCCAGGTAGAATATTCACGTTAGAGGAAATGAGGTACTAATACTAATACATGAGGTTCTAAATACTAATACTTTATTGTCCACAAAAAGTTTTAAAGGCCTGGAAAGATAAAAATTGGGTTGCCGGATCTTGGAGCAAAATCTGTACATTTATGGAATTAGCTATTTCAACAAACAACTTAGGTCATCACTTTGTTGGCTCCAGTTGAGACTGGGCTCAACTGGCAAAATACATTCTCTACAGTAATGATTTCCAAACCTTTTAGATGGCTAAAAGAGAAATTTCAAAGTGTAATCTTATAAATTATATACATGGAGTACTACCAATCATGTAGCATGGACTAAGTGATTACAGGGGTTCAATCTGTATAGTAAATATTGGAAACACTCTTTAGATAAAGGTAGACATAAACAGGAGGTGTGATATTTTCCCTGGGGACCCCCCCAAAACACACTCAGACCACATTACAGCCTTGGCCTATGCGGCCCCAACCCACATCCCAGTCACTAGCCCTACCATCAACAGCTTTCATTAGGAAAGTGGTGGTAACTTTTTAAAGGTTATCTAAGTCTCATTTGAATTATAGCTAGAAAGCTTTCAGCCTTCTGGAAGTCCTGGGGTTCTCCAGTCATAAGTCTTCTTCTGAGTTAGATTGTGTAAAACAATTAAGTTGTATACACAGCATAAATGATATGTGACAAGTCATGAACTATTGCCTCCTTTGTCAACTCATAAGTTTTGCTCAACTGTTGCTATATATGAAAGATATACTAGATCAATTTGATAAGAAATTAAATTCAATATCATATTCTTTGATACACTAGAAAATAAAATGAATATTCATTCTGTAGATAAAGTAGTTCACTGATTTCATTCTAAAAAATTTGTTAATGAGTTACTAATGAGCTTCTGAGGGCCAAAGAGGGATCTGTATTTGTATATCTAATTATATTTTATCTTATATTTTATACTTTACTTCTTACATTTATCTTCATATCTATATATAATTATAAATTATGTAGTTCCTAAAGTATACAATTTATTAGTACATGCATAAAATTTTTAAAAATACATGTACATATATTCTGGTGTATCCTAAAAATTATTTCTGCAATATATGATCCAGTGGGCTGGGGACCACTGGATTAGATTATGAGCATTTGTCTCAACCAAGATAAATGGCACAGTTTTAATTTTCAAGGGCAGAGGGAGGAAGTGGAGAACATGCATACTAGAATCACCAACACATATAAGCTGCCATCCAGGTCTCTTTATCCCACTCTACCCAAAGTTGTATCAAATGTTGGGGAAAAGATTGTCAAGCATGTGTGTATGTCTTTTTGTGTTTTAATTCTCATGTGATTCTGATACATACACCGCCAGTAACAATCACAAAGTGAGAGGAACGATAAGCGGCTGAGCTATTTGGTCTGCCCTGAGTACAATCTATAAATGACAGCTCACAAAAAAAGAAGAGTCAGCTTGGGTTTATGAAGCTCCAAAATATGAAGTCCATAAAACTCAAACAGCCAGGACTTTCTGGTGGTCCTTTCTACTGGTCCAGTGGATAAGAGTCCAGCTTGCAATGCAGGGGACTCAGGTTCAATCCCTGGTCAGGGAACTAAGATCTCACATGCTGTGGAGCTACCAAGCCTGCATACAACTAGAGAGTCGGTGCAACACAATGAAAGATTCTTCAGGTGCGAGGAAGATCCCACATACCGTAATTAATAACTGACACAGTCAAATAAAAAACAAACAAATAAACCAAAAAACCTCGCATGCAGTCAAAAAGTCTACAATCAGATATTTTTTAACAGAAAGAAGCTGATTTTAAACTTTCAAAGATGAAGGAGGAAATAAAAGAAAACATGGATTAGAAAGGGCCTTTTATAGTTAAAAATAAAACTAGCAAAAAAACAGATTGAGAGTAACTTGGTCCTCTCCACCTGAATTCTTTTTATCCATGTGGGCAAATTACCTAGAACATCCATGTTCTAAAAATGGGCTTTGGTGGAGATTTCAATGTGCCACGTCCCAGTCCTACTTTGTTTGCATGAGTGACACAGGTATTGACACAGTGATATCAGAGAGAAGGTAATGCTTTTGTCATGTATTGATAAAGGCTTGTATTATATCACCTAATACATCACCTAATCACGTCTGAAATTATGACCTACCTATGATATCAGTGCTATTCAAAGCAGAGGCCACTGGCCACTTTGGTGTGGTCAATGGCAGACCTGTTAAATCCAGTCATTTCCAGTGACGGAAATACCAAGTGAAAATAACTGCATCATGCCATGGAAACTTCTATTTCAGGGGCCAAATTGTAGAGGCATTAGTGAGGAAGACAGGAAGAGAGTGTGATAGTCAAGGTTACTCAACCGATGAGTTCCTCCCAGACGGTGGCCTTGTTTCCCCGTAAGCTCAGCTCCCGCTCCCAGGTCTCTGGTCGAGCGAGCTTCATCCGCTTCCCGGCTCTGCTAGAATCCCAGGGCCCTGGGAGGTGGCTTCGAGAAAAGGCCTGTAGGTTGGAGGGGTATCTAGAACAGACAAGGGAAAACATCATTTCAAAGGCATCTGAAAATAACTCGAAAAGGAACAGTGAGTCAGTCAAAGCCAGTAAGTCCCAGTTAAGGCCAGGTCTGCTCAAACTATAAGGACTGGGGCTATGGGTGGTGAAGAGTCAGGGGGTTATCCAGATGGAGTGTGTATTTTCTCACCTGCAGCCCAGCAGGGCCTGGACAAGCTGTGCAGGCTCATGGATGTGCAGTCTCTGTACCAACTTCTTCAGGGTGAACCTTTGCTCACTCTTTTTCTCTGACACTGAACGGTAGGTTGTCTCAAACTGTGGAAATATTCCCAAGTCCCATAGGGGTCATTCAATCTAAGACCATGGTCATTTTCTTCAGAAAAAAAAAAACAAGACCACCCAATACCTAGATTTGGCAAAGAATAGGACTAAATAGTAAAACTCTTCAGTGGCTCGAGCTTCTGAGCAGGTGTGTGGGGTCGTGTGTTTCATCTACACAAGGTTGGACTATCAACGGTTAACAATGGATGAATGGCTTGTAAAAAGCAAGATGAGGATTGAAAAAACAGAGAATAGTTGGTTCTTAGAGGGAGAGAGAGGGAAAGCAGCTCTTCTTTAAATCATTGATGGGCTTCCCTGGTGATCCAGTGGTTAAGACTCCGTGCTTCCACTGCAGGAGGCATGGGTTCAATCCCTGGTTTGGGAACAATGTCTGAGACTTGGATCATGCAACTGGAGCACAATGTAAGCTGTGAGAAGTTAAAAAATGAAGGAAGCTGGCTTTCAGAATCTTCCATGGTAGAAGAGCTAAGTTTGGGATATATTAATAGGATGAAAAGACCAGTGGACCAACTGAGGATGTGTTTTCTTGTAATATTAATGTATTTTCCCAATAATCTTATTTTAATGATGATGATATCATCGTTCAGATTGAGGTATTATTAGAAATCCTTTAAATACAGTAACTGATTTAGTTAGTCCTCACAAAAAACCCAAAGAAGTAGGTCCTGCTATTATCCGATCCATTTTATATGTGAGGAAAATGGGGCAAAAGAAGGTGAGTCATTTGACCAAGGTTGCATAGCCAGCAGGTAAGGAGTGGGGGTGGGGTGGGATTCAAAACTAGGTGGTCTGGATACAGATTCTATGCTCTTAACCACTATGTGTGTATGTGTGTGTGTGTGTGCATGCTAAGTCACTTCAGTCATGTCCGACCCTTTGTGACCCTATGGCGACCGTAGCCCACCAGGCTCCTCTGTCCATGGGATTCTCCAGGCAAAAGTACTGGAGTGGGTTGCCATGCCCTCCTCCAGGAGATCTTCCCAACCCCAGGATTGAACCGGCATCTCTTATGTCTCCTGCGTTGGCAGGTAGTTTTTTACTACTAGCTTCACCTGGGAAGCCCTAACCATTAAGACTAGTGCCTAATTTGTTATTAAAGTAAAAAAATAAAAATTTTTTATTTGGCTTATTTTTTTTTAATTCCTATGGAAGGTGGAGATTTCATAATGCTTTTAACTCATTTATCCAGCTGGACATGACATCTGTCGGTAAAGAATGATGCCAAGGAGAGCAAAATGAAAACAAAAGGAGCCTTTCCCAGTGTTCTCAAAGTCCCAAAATCACAGCTGAGAATTCCAAGGACACTGGCATGTGCCTGCTACACCCACTACTAGTATTTCTAGACCAAATGGAATTCCATTTCTAAATATTAGTTGAGAAAAGATGGTACGTGTACATGTAGAACCCCAGAAAAAGGCACTCACCATCCTCTGTTCATCTCGAATAGGCCAAGTGAACCTTGGCAAATAGGTCTGTGACTCAGAAAATGTATGTTCCTTCTATAAGGACAGAAGAAACCGTTTCAAAAAGGGAAGGGATGGTTGTCCCTAGAGAGACCCATTCCAATAGCCCATCTCTATCATAAAGGAAATGGCTGGGAAAGAGGCCGGCCCTGCTCTCTGCTGCCTGAGCTCCACTCAGCTCCTCTGCATTTCTCTGCCTCCCCCTGTTCCTGATGGTAGAAGCACGTCAGCTGTTTAAAGGAGGTGGCGGGCGGCGGGGGGTGGAATCAATGTGTTCCCTCCCCCCACCCCTGACAACTTTCTGGGGAAAAGGGGCCAGGCTGTGAATGACCAGGGTTGAGGCAGGGACTGACTGGAGGGCGGGGTGGTCGTCGGGGGCGCCGCTTGGCCCGGTGCTTCCGAGGGTTGTACTTAGCCAGCTGGTACTCATCAAACTGGGAAAATTTGTCCCTCATCGCAGCACGCAGGCAGGCAGGCAGGGGCGCGAGACAGTCCTCCCGTTCTCGACACAGGAGCTGTCAGAGAGATGAAAAACCATCAGGGGTGAGACCACTTCATGGGGTTCAGTGACAGCACAGGACACAAAGTCCCCAGCCTCAGCTCGACAACGACAATTTCTGTGGTCCTGGACCTGTCGGCAGACTTCTCAGAGTCTCCTTCTCTTCACTGTAAACACGAGGTCCAGAGTAACACCAATGTTTCTCAAACTCTGTCCAGCCCTTCTCAATCACGCCCTCCCTGTTGGGCAACCCAGCCTGGTACTGCAAGAAACTGTCCTGTCTGGGCACCAGGCTTGAGACGGCAGGTCAAAGTGTCTGAGAGTTTTCTCCAGGGATGCAGTGAGCAAAGGAAAGGGAACCAAGTGGGAATCCAAGCTCAGGAAACTGAACGCCATACCTGGTAGAACCTGGCCACCTGGATCCAATCGGAAGGCAACTGGACGATAGCACAGAAGTACCGTCGCAGGTAGGGGCGGCAGAGTGGCAGGAAGGCAGCAATGGCCAAGACTTTGTTGGCCACATCCCGGACATTCAGCTGCTGCCTGGCGTACAGAGATGCCTAGGGAACAGGGTAGGTAGCACTGGCCTCTCAGCCACCTCTTCATAGCATCGTGCCATAAACTAACTTCCTTATCTAACCTGCCTGCATAAAACCTTTCCTGAGCCCTCCATATTGCCTATAAAGTCCAAGCTTCTTGGCTTGGCATTCTACATGCTCCATAATCTAGTCCTTATTCACCAGTCTTCTCCTAAGTCTACACACTCCGACTTAAGGGTCTTTAACCCTTTCCCTCTTTGGAGGGCTTCCCTGGTAGTCGAGACGGTAAAGAAACTGCCTGCAATGCAGGAGACCCAGGTTCGATCCCTGGGTCGGGAAGATACCCTGGAGCAGGGAATGGCAACCTACTCCAGTATTCTTGCCTGGAGAATTCCATGGGCAGAGGAGCCTGAAGGGCTACAGTCCATGGGGTTGCAAAGATTGGACATGACTGAGTGACTAATACTTTCACTTTCACTTCCCCTCTTTGGAAGACCTCTCACTTTTCAAACTGCTGATTTATCCTTCCATCTTCCAAAGTCTAATAGGAAATATTTTCCCCCTCTTCTCTGCTTCTGAGACATTTGCTATCTACTACTCCATTTGTATTTATATAATATCTGGGATTGCTTTTACTTCCCTAACAATACCACACATGCCCTAAGAGCCAGATACAAGTTTCATTATCTTTTGGTATAGCCCTCAAGACATTGTGTATTTAGCCTGTGTACTTACTAAATAAACAAACCCTAATATACTCTCTCAATCCTCTCTTCCCCTCCTCCTCAGAGAACCCTAGGGACTGGGCCTCAGGCTCACCCCAAGATCCTACTGTCTTCCTAAGTAACGCTCCTCCTGCCCCTAATACAAAGCTGCCCACCATCCCTCTCATGCACTATAACCTAATTCCCTTCCTCCTAGCTTCCCACTCCCATCCCTTCCTTCACGTCACAATACCTTGAGGATAAACTCAGGCTCAAAGTGGGCAACTTCGCTGCAGACTTTGAGGAGGAAAGCCTGGGTAGGGTACGCTGCATCATCTGTGTTTACATTTGCCACCAGCGAGGAACACAGAAAGCTCATGAGAACCATCTGGGAATCGAGAAAGGGAGGAAAGGGGTCAGAAGGACCAACTTAAGCATCCACTCAGGCCAACTTACAAAGTCAAAGACAGAGAGAAAGAACCCAGATTCAGGAAGATGTCTGTCTGGCTAAGAGGTCTGAAAAGAGGATTAGCAAGTGAAACACCAGAGCTCCTGCCCTTTCTTTCCATGGAGGGGATCTGGATCAGCCTTTGGTGACCATTCGTCTCACCTTCCCCATGCCCTCCCCTCCACCACCACCAACCTCTCCCAGCTCCAGAACTTTTACCTTCACTTCCTGAAAGACCTGTTCAGTAGGCTCAGATTGAGATTCAGAGTCTCCAAGGGAGAGCTTCAGGGCCAGCTCCTCCTCCTCCTCCTCCTCTCCCAAGCTTAGGCTATAAAAAGGCATTTGAACCTCTGCCCATTCCTTCTCTTCTGGCTTTTTCTCTCCTGAAGATGACCATCGACCCTGGGGATAGTGGCAGTTGTTAATACCAGCACACACCCACAGCCCCTCAGACAGATAGCTGAAAGCAACACCCAGGGCTAGGAAGAGTCCACATCTATCTTCTAGCACCTAAACTCTCTCCCTTCACACCCCAGCATGGATCTGTCCTGTCTGATGGAGTGAGACACACTGGCACACACACACACACACCCTTTCCCAAATCAACATTCTGAGTGTTTGCTCAGATGATTCATGATCTGCTTTCATCTTCTTATTGATGTCATAGCCTAGAAGCCTGGGGCCCCTCACAACACATCTTCTAATTGCTATTAAGGTATTATGGAGTTAGAAGAAAAAAAGACCAAGTCCCAGATTAATCCCCCAGCAACCGTGCCCTTACTCTCTGAGCCTCAGTTTCCTCATCCTCTGCCATCTACCTAATGGGGCTGTTAGAAGATTAAATGGGATGTATATATGAATCTTTGCAAATTGCAAAGCCCTAAATAAATATAAGGTGGCAGTAGCTGTAATCCTGATAATGACTCTATGAGGTGGACTTTCACTGACTTCATCTCAAAGGTGAAGAAATGAAAGCTTCAAAGGGCTAAGAGTCTTGCCCAAAGCTGAGTGGCTTGTAATAACAGGCAGAGATGAAGGAAGGCTCAGATTCACCTTTCCCTCAGTTCAAATCTCAAGTCTCCATAGAAGGAATGTGTGTCTGTCTATCGATCCTGACCTGCATACCAAACGTGCTTATATAGATGTATAAGTGGACGTGTGTTTGCACATGCACACACAGTGAAGTGGCCCAGGGTACTATAGCTATATCTCATGCCTTGTAAGATCTCAAAAGCACCTGACTGACTCTGCTACTGCAATATCATGCCAGCTTTCCTCCCAAGCAGAGGCTTTCCAAGAACAAAATCTATTTTTGCTCTATTGTCCAGTATGTCTGAACTATATATGCAGTAAGAGTAATGATGCTGATGAAGACGGCCTTTGGGTAAAAGGTACCTCAGGAAGAGAGTCTGAGGAGAGAGGGTTCATAGACGCAGAACAGAGAGACACTGTGGCACTGAAAGCTAATGACTAGAGCATCTAACACAGATGGCTGCAGTGAAGACAACTGCCTGGAGCGATTACCAGAACTGCTTCCTGAACTCTCTCTGGGGCGGAGATGGTTTTCGAGACCCTGGGGCAGGTCAGAAGGCCGAGTCCCTCAGAGAGGCACTGAGCCCCTGAGGCTTGAGGCTCAGACAGCAGGTGGTTGCTGCTCTTCAGGTTGCACAGATCAGCTTGCACCAGGTGAGATATCTGGAGGTTCGGGAGCAAGGGGCTGATGGACACAGGGCTCTTTAAAATGGTGAGTGTGGCCAGGCACCGGTTCTCCAAGGAGAGGATGTCTGAGTGGGCAGAAACATGCCCGGGTGGTTTCTCCAAGGTCTTCAGGTCAGGAAGGGTGGCCAGGCACCGGTTCTCCAAGGAGAGGATGTCTGAGTGGGCAGACACATGCCCGGGTGGTTTCTCCAAGGTCTTCAGGTCAGGAAGGGTGGCCAGGCACCGGTTCTCCAAGGAGAGGATGTCTGAGTGGGCAGACACATGTCCAGGTGGTTTCTCCAAGGTCTTCAGGTCAGGAAGTGTGGCCAGGCACCAGTTCTCCAAGGAGAGGGTGTCTGATTGAGTAGACACATGCCCAAGTGGTTTCTCCAACATCTTCGGGTCAGGAAGTGTGGCCAGGCACCGGTTCTTCGAGGAAAGGATGTCCATGTGGGTAGACACACATCCATGGAATTTCTCCATGACTGGGGCCCAGCCTGTATATACCTAGAAGGAAAGAAAGACAGATGATGAGCAGCTGGCTGTAGTGGGAATGCATGTGTACTAGGACTAAATCTTTCCCATAGTTGTCCTGGTAATGCCAGTGACCTGAAGGCAGAGAATGACCAATATTTGTTTTTCTAGGACTTGGTTCATTCCAAGGATGTATTCAGGGAGTATTCAATCCAGAGTATACAGGGAGTATTCTAAGGAGGAGGAGGAGGGAAAAGATAAGGCAGAAGTTTAAGAGTAAGGAAGGCTTTAAAAAAAAAAAGAAAAAGCAAGGGCTTGAGAGGAAAGGAACATGTCTTCACATGAAGGAGTAAGGAAAACTCTAGAGCTATTGGTATGATCCCAGCTTAGCACAGGAGCCAAACTGGTCATCTGGACTGGATTCTTGAAAGAAAAACAAACATCTTTATCAGGTATCAATACTCACCACCTCTATTGCTTTTTTTTCTCCAAAACTCCAGATGTGTTTTTAATGAGCAGCCATGTTTAAAAACCAGACTATATGATGATCTTTTACGTTTATCTAGTTTTGCTTTTTCTATTTCATATTCAGTGCTCCCATTTCATTTAGTTTATGTTTTCCAATTTCTCTGTCTCTTCATTTTTTTTTTTTTTTAATGTTCTTGCTCAAGTTTTTATCAAGCATAGTAGAAAAACCTTTGTATACATATATATATATATATAGTATGTATAATATATATTTAAAAGAACATGAATTTTTTACCTAGTTAAAAAAATTATGACATTTTGATTCTACTTGTTTGACTCAGTATGAATACAGTGCTAGGATTCTAATTAAAAAAAAATAGATACAAACAAGCAAGGGTTTACTGTATAGCACAGCGAACTATAGTTAATATCTTATAATAACCTATAATGGAAAATAATCTGAAAAATAATATATGTATATATGTATAACTAATCACCTTGCTGAGCACCTGAAACATTGTAAGTCAACTATACTTCAATAAAATATATAAAGAAAAAATAAAGCAATTTTAAGCAGAAAAAAAAGAAAATACCACATCAACTTTTTGCCTCTTACTCACTCTTTAACCAACTAAATAGAATTCTATCCCCACTAGTTCTCCAAGGCTATCCTCTTACGTAACTAATGAAATTCTGGTTACCACAAGAATAGACATACCTTGGCCCTGATTTACCTTATCTCTCAAGTAGACTATGACACTGATCACTCTCTCACTGAAACTCTCCCTTTGGCTTCCATGGTGCCATCCTGGTTTTCCTCTTAAAACCCTGACCGCACCTCTTGGGGGTTCTTCCTCTGCAATTCCTTGAATATTGATATTCCTTAGAATTCTTTTCTAACCCTTCTATATACTACTTTCTCAAGATGGTCTCACCTACTCTGTTGCTCCAAATAACACTGCTATGTTGGCAACTCACATATTTATTCCATGACCCAGGTCTCATCTGAGTTTCATACTCATTTATCCATTCCCTTGTTGGACATCACCACTTGGATGACCCAAAGGTATCCAATACTCCATAGATCCCAAAGGCATCATTTTTCTACCTCTTCCCCAAATCCACTTCCCCTCATTGCCCCCTCTGCTTGCAGGGGTTTGAATAAAATAGGCTTGAGTTTGAATCTTGACGAGACCTTGGACTGGTTCCTCAAACTCTGTGCCACAGTTTCCTCACCGACAAAACTGAAATAAATGCCTACCTCATATAGTTGTACAGGAATAAGTAAAAATAATAACAATAATAAATGAATCACTTAAGAGTAGTGTCTGGAGCTTAAATGCAAGTTATTGTTATTTATTATTATTATCATCCAATAAACTACCAAACCCTATTGATTCTACTCCTTCAATATCTCCCAAATCTAATTCTCTGTTCTGCCTGTCACCATCTTTGCTGAAATGCTCCAATTCACACAGCACACAGTGCCGGAAGCCAGCACACGAGACCCTAGCCATGACAAGGTCATGAGGGAGAAAACCTGACAGGCAAGGAGGATCAGGTTTTCAGGGATTCCGAAAAGCTGCCCCCGGCGCTCACCTTAAAGATAACATCTGTCTTTCTGATGCCTGCCTCAATTGACTACTCCCTAATTTCTGTGACACAGGCAGAAGGCCTTCCCCGATCTCTTTCCAAGTAAGAATCAATTTAGAACTTTAATCAATAAGTTTCCTGGGTGGTGGTATTTTATGAGATTATCCAGGGTGAAAGGAGTGTTTTAATTTAAACTCCTTTGCTGGTATTTTAGTTTGTTTGGCAAATGCGTTTATGCCCTTGGTACTAATATGCATGATTGCTTATAATACCCTAATCATAAAATAACATAAAGAGCCTGATCATATAAAGGCCCTAATAGACATAGAGCCCTTAAGGGGGTGAGGAAGCCCTATTAGAAAACACAAGAAAAATTATTCTAAAAGTAGCTATTGGGTTAACATTTGCTTGCTGTGTTTTTGCTCTTAATGTGCTAATGTTGTTATAGAAACCACTGTTAATATAGTTATAGATCTAGAAAAATAAGAGCTTAGCCCTAGTGTGGTAACAATGAGATGGTTGTTAGTTGTCAACCAGGAGTGCTAAGCAGAGGCTGCCTCACTGAAGCCGCAGAGTCTGTACAGGGTAAAATTCAACTGACAACTTCTGCAAAAGGGTTAATTTTTGTGTTAACAAGGTTATACTCTGTACTGTTGCCCAATGAGACTGCTACCTTTCAGTTAAGGTCACCATAGAAACAGAAAATAGGTTTATATTTACCTGACTTGCATAAAATGTTAAGGCCAGAAGATAATGTACAAGATCGTCATAAACAAAGAAGTATGCAGAAAACACCCTGGTTTCATGAAGAACAAGCTGATGTAATGTTAAACTATCTTCCCCTTAGAAATGTACTAACTTAGGGTATAAAAGCTACGGTAAAAAATAAAGCATTGCCAGACCCTGCCAGACTCGGCTGCACCCCCCGTCTGGTCACTCTCTCTCTCTCTCTCTCTCTCTCTCTCTTTCTCTCTCTCTCCCTTGCAGACTTGGCCCTATCAAGGCTGATCTCACGTGTCTTCTCTCGCCGACGCCATTCATCCTGAGGGTACCCCCTGGATCCTGCCGAGGCTGGACCCCGGCAAGTGGCACCACAAACAGGGAACCCGAGGGTAAGTCTCTCATTGTCCAGTTTTCGGGATGGCTAGGACCCCACTAGGGTGTCGCGGGCCCCCCTGCATAAGACAGGTAGGGTAAGGAAAGTGGGTAGGCTTCAGGTTTTAGAAACCCCCTAGGGCGCTACAGGTCCCCCTACATAAGAAAGATAGGGTAAGAAAGGTGGGTACGTTTCAGGTTCTTTCTTCTCTAAAATTAAGCCTCTTCCTTTTTTTTCCTTTTTTTCTTCTTCTAATTAGTAACAAAAATGGGTAACAGTGAGTCAAAAGAAAGACAGCTTTTTATTGGAATCATAATGCAACTCCTTAACCGCAGAGGAATTAAAGTTAAAAAGACCAGTGTTCAGTTCTTTTCTACGTTTGTCCAAGAGCAATGTCCTTGTTTTCCAGAAGAGAGCAGTTCTCCTGAGTTCCCTTACCCTCCTGCCCTCCACCCGGGTGCCCTTTCCAATGAGATCTCTTGATTTGTCAGCACACGTGTCTCCTCAGACAGTTCATTTATAAAAGCCCAGTTACAGGCCCTGGAAGTGGTCCCCCTTCCTGCAACTGATAGGGACTCTTCTTCGCGGAGACTGACATCCTGACCACTCGGGGTACTCAGGGGCCAGCTTGCCTGCCAATGGACCAGGCCCAGCGGCCGCAACTGGGACCCTTTTGTCCTTGGTCTCCTCCTGACACAGACAACTGGCCAGAGTGCCCCGACTAGTAAAGAACAAGAGACTTTACTGACTCTCTCCCCTTCCCTCTCTCTGTCCTCTCCTTAGCCCTTCCTATCCTTCCCGTTTTTCTAATCCCCCGGTAATTTGGTCGAAGGGCCTCAGCTTGAGCTGAGGATTGGAGACTGATCACCTCCTCTTGGCAGAGAACTCGAATTCTGGTAGGGCCGAGTTCCAGTCCTCCCTTCTCTGGAAGCCCAGGGAAAAGTCCCATAACGCCTGGGTGTCTGCAGGTGGCAGGAGATGTCTGTAAGGCCACCCCTTTTTCCCCCCTTTCCTGCCTCCTCCTCCTCCTTCTTTTCCTTTCCTGCTCTTAAAATCTTAGAAGACATCTGACGTTCTGTGTCTCTGTAGAAGGTTTTCTGAGAGACTGTATTCTTGTATTTAAGGGAGTGTCTGATGAAGACTGCCAGGTTTATATGTGTGTGTTTTAACTCTGTTCTGTGTTGTGATTTTTGATGGCCATTTTGCTTTTTGTTATAACTTCATTTTCTTTCCCTGTGCCTTGAGACCAGGGCTCTCAGGAACACTTATCTAGACCATCTCTAAATCCTGACACTGAGGGAAAAAGGGGAAAAGCCTTTAAAAATTTTTATTTATTTCAACTTTTTTATAAACTAGTAAATTTTATATTGTAATATCTAATTCATGACCAAACTTAGAAAATGAAGCTAGATCTTGCACTGTGTCTGTCTAAATATGTCTTGGTATGTCTTTGTCTCCGGGTAATATTTTTTAGGTTAATTTGTAAATGAGCTCTATTTAATTGGCTTAAAAAAAAAGGTAAGCGCTTACAAATCAAATAATTCTAAATTAAACAATAAATTCCAGGTTCAGGTAAACTGGAAAATATTCAGTATTAAATACCTGATATTAATGTTTGTTTGTTGACCTGTCTAATATAGACATGTCTTAGAGTAATTAACATCAAGTAAAATATTTTCATTATGCCTAGGTTTATTATAAGCTAAATATTGTTATATTGTAATATCTGTTACAAGTTTGTCAGTAAGGAAAGTACCTCAAGTAAAGAAACTTCCAAAAAAAATGTAAATAAGATAGGAGTTTTTACATAAACTATTAAAAATCATCATACTTTAGAAATGTCTCTCTAAAACAGTCCCTTTAGATTTTGGTAACCTGAATTTCTAGGGTTGTGCTAAATTAAGTAACTGATTTATTGAATAGCTAGATCATTTAAAAAAATAATAATAAGATTCTGAAACATTCATTACTGAACACTAATTTCCTTTTTCAGAGAAACTAAAGATTTTAGACTATTAATAAATAATATTTGATGCCATCCTGAGATATTCGCTAGAATTTTTTTTATGAATTATCACTGGTATTTATGTTCACCAATCTATAGAATGCTAATATAAAAGTAAATTCTTGGTTGCTTAAAGAAAGTAGGATGTGTGTGTTCAGTAAAGAAGGTATGAAAAATGAAGTTACATTTTATGAAAAAAAAAAAAAAGGGAAGCAAGTCTGACCTACAGGTGGCTGTTTCAGGATGGGAGAACGAAGTAATGGGTACAGAAAGTGTTAAGAAGGTTTGATGGAAAGTGCACTCCAAGGGAAGAGTTTTGTGCATAAATACAAGTTTTCTTGAGATGTTGAACTGCCTTTGATAATGGATTTTAAGTTTCTTTACCTCTGGAGTGATCTGTTCTATGTTTACCTTTGAAATCTTTTTTACTTTGGCTAAGTAAATATATTATTTCACAGTGATCTATATGATTCTACCTGACAGAGTACTATAAACCCTTTTGATATTTATTGACAAAACTGCCTAAATGGCTTGACTTCTAGCTGACTTTGGGATGCTTCAGAGGGCCCCTGAGACATCCCAAAGAGCTATTAAACTACCTGAGTTCATTTGACATGTTAAATTGCATGGGAATTATTGTTGGAGGAGTGATAAATCTTCTCAGGTTATATTGTATGGTTGATATTACTTATATAGATATCCTAGAAATTATGTGAAATTCATGAAAATCTGATATGTCCTGGTAAAATGTTGTCAGTTATAATTTTAGTTATCACGTTAAAGTGTTACAAGTCACAGCAATGACCAGGATACTATGTCAATTACAATTTAATTAGATTTTAAACATGCCTTGTATGGTTTCACTTTCATGCTTTTAAAAAAATACTGCTAGTTCTTCAAGATTTATAAAAAGACTTTTCTAAGATTAACTGAAAAATTTTGTTTGTTTGCTATCCGGTAAATTGGTAACAGACTGGAATTTAGTCTACTCTCTATTTTAAGAGAACAAAGTTTTCTTAGAATGAATCTTTCAATAACAGATTATGAATTTCTTTGCCTTTAAGTGATTTATATTTGTTTTTAAAATCTTTTGTTACTTTAGTAGAGTAAATAAGTGTTATTTAAGATTATGATACATATAAAAGCTCATTCTGTTTCTACCAAAAATAACCCCTCACTGTTAGACTTGTGCTATCCTAATGTCTTAAAACTGACAACACCCCTGCTTACACTTCTAAATCTTTTCAAGACTTTTGTACAAGGTTTCATATAAAACATAGCATAGGTATCCCTTATAACCCACAGGGACAAGCCATCATAGAAAGAGCACATCAGACCCTAAAAACTCAAATTTTAAAACTACAGGAAGGTGAATTTAAGTATAGTTCCCCTCACCAGATTCTACAACACGCTCTTTTTGTGATAAACAATCTAAACACTGATTCATTTAGGGTTACTGCAATGCTCCAACACTGGAGTCCAGAGCAGCAGAGTACAAAACCTCTGGTTAAATGGAAAAACCTTCTTTCAGGACAATAGAGGGGTAATAGCCCATTACTAATCAGCGGCTGAGGGTGTACTAATATTTTCCCCCAGGGTGCTGAGTAGCCAATTTGGATCCCAGCAACACAGTACATAGCTCTACCTAAAGGAGCTCCCAATACATACCCCAGCCACCACTTACTGCATCACTTTATTTCATCAAGATAAAAACTTATCTTGTTGTGTTATCTGCCTACTTGTTCACCATTTCTCCTTAATAAAATAAAACTCCCTGAGGGTCAGGGCTCCTTCGTCTTGTTCACCTGTGTATGCCCAGCATCACACACATAACCTAGCTTCTAATCTCCCAGTCTCATTTTTTCCTGCTACTCCCATCCAACTTTACGCTTGAACCATACAAACTCTTTTCAGCTTATGAATTGCCAAGGTATCTCTTGACTCTGGATCTTTGCACAGGCAAAGGCCTGGAACACTCATCCTTCTTCCAAGACCACCCCTCTTCCCCAACCCCTTCTTTACTAGGCCAAATTCTACTTCCTTCTCACTCTGAAGGCCTCAGTTTAATAGTCAGTGCCTCCAAGGAGCCTCAGGTGAAACCCAGCCCTCAGCCTGGTATAGGTGGTCCTTCTTTGTTCCCACACTTTACTTCCTCAAGCAGAGAACACATCTTTGTACTGTAATTGTTCATTTGTCTTTCATTCCCCTAGACTATAAGTTCCTGAGGACAAAGACCCTTCAGCCTTGTTCACCATTGTCGGAACAGTGCCTAGTCCATGGGATTCAGAAGTTCTTGAAAATCTGGTGAAAGCTATGGAGCTTTTTCACATGAGTATATACTATTTTGCATTCAGTTTTCAGGAAGTCCACCATGGATCTCCTAGAATCTCCATTAACTGCAAATTAAGAACTTCCATCTGACAGAATGCTTGAATTAATATTATTAGGAATGTATATACTCTCTTATTTGGAGAAATGCTTACCTCCTATTTACATTTTTTAGGAAAAAGTATGTTGTTAGCATTGAGTCAGTCACTGAATCCTTAACGTGTAAGACTTTATGGACCGAAATGTAGAATGCTTCCAAGAAGATTCGAATGGACTGACAATCCAGAACCAGAAAGGACAATGGATATCTCACTGGTTATCAGTGTGGGCAAATGGAATGAAGAATGATGGCCTGGATGTCCCTGGTGGCTCAGTGGTAAAGAATCTGCCTGCCAACGCAGGAAACACAGGTTCAATCCCTGGTCAGGGAAGATCCCACATGCCATAAGCAGCTAAGCGTGTGAGCCACAACAATTAAGCCTGTGGTCTAGAGTCTAGAAGCCTCAACGACTAAGACCACATGCCACAACTACTGAAGGCCGTGAGCCCTAGGGCCCATGCTCCACAACAAGAGAAACTACCGCAATGAGAAGCCCCCACTTACCACATATAGAGAAAAGCCCTCACAAAGTAATGAAGACCCAGCACAGCCAAAAATTAATTAATTTTTTTTAAAAATGATGGCCTGATTTGCAGCAACAGGGATGTAACTAAATATCATCATACTAAGTGAAGTAAGTCAGAAAGAGAAAGGTAAATACTATATATCACTAATACATGGAATCTAAGATATGATACAAATGAATCCATTTACAAAACAGGAACTAACTCATAGACATAAAGAACAGATTTGTGGTTGCCAAGGGGAAGGAAGGGAGGCAGAGGGATGGACTGGGATTGGTACATACAAGCTATTGGGGTTGGTAGATGCAAACTATTACATTTAAAATGGATAAACAAGGTCCTAATATATAGAACAGGGAACTGTATTCAATATCCTGTGAAAAACCATAATCGAAAAGAATATTTTAAAATAATGTATATATGTACATAACTGAGTCACTTTGTTGTAAAGCAGAGATTGGCACAACACTGTAAATCAACTATACTTCAATTAAAAAAAAAATTTAACAACAACAACAAAAAGAATGCTTTTTGTTGTATGCTTTGTACATTTCCCTCATGTCTTTGTGCTATATAAGCCCCCAGCAAAAGGAGTGGGGAGTCTCAGAATTGACTCAAGATTTTAAAAAGAAGTCCCATTATAAAGGTAGAAAAAACTACAGTTACATGTTTTTCTCTCCCTGGTGCTTGTGAAGGAGATTCAACTGACCTACAAATGAAAAGTAAAAATTCCCATCTCGAGTTCCATTCTCCAAGGACAACCACCACTAAGTTTTATATGAAGAGTTTCAGAAACTTTCTATGCATATAAAGTACATGTATAGGTCTATACTTCTCCTTCCCCCATATCCACCACCCCCTCCTTCTTTCTTTTGTTTTACACAAAGAGGATCCTTGTTTGATGTAGGCACTTTCTATTATTGTGAAGCAGAATTCATCAAGCCATTGGATTGTAATTTGGGGGTTCTCAGGTGGCTCAGCAGTAAGGAATTCACCTGACAATGCTGGAGACAAAGGTTTGATCCCAGGGTCGGAAAGATCCCCTCGAGAAGGAAACGGCAACCCAATCCAGTTTTCTTGCCTAGGAAATCTCATGGACAGAGGAGCCTGGCAGGCTATAGAGCATGGGGTTGCAAAGACAGACTCAGTTCAGTTCAGTTCAGTCATTCAGTCGTGTCCAACTCTTTGCACCTCTATGGATCACAGCATGCCAGGCCTCCCTGTCCATCACCAACTCCTGAAGCTTACTCAAACCCATGTCCATCGTGTCGGTGATGCCATCCAACCATCTCATCCTCTGTCGTTTCCTTCTCCTCCTGCCTCCAATCTTTCCCAGCATCAAGGTCTTTTCAAATGAGTCAGTTCTTCACATCAGGTGGCCAGAGTACTAGAGTTTCAGCTTCAACATCAGTCTTTCCAATGAATATTCAGGACTGATCTCCTTTAGGATGGACTGGTTGGATCTCCTTGCAGTCCAAGGGACTCTCAAGAGTCTTCTCCAACACCACAGTTCAACAGCATCAATTATTCGGCGCTCAGCTTTTCTTTATAGTCCAACTCTCACATCCACACACGACTATTGTAAAAACAATAGCTTTGACTAGATGGACCTTTGTTGACAAAGTAATGTCTCTGCTTTTTAATATGCTGTCTAGGTTGGTCATGACTTTCCTTCCAAGGAGTAAGCGTCTTTTAATTTCATGGCTGCAGTCACCATCTGCAGTGATTTTGGAACCCAGAAAAATAAAGTCAGCCACTGCTTTCACTGTTTCCCCATCTATTTGCATGAAGTGATGGGACCGGATGCCATGATCTTAGTTTTCTGCATGTTGAACTTTAAGGCAACTTTTTCACTCTCCTCTTTCACTTTCATCAAGAGGCTCTTTAGTTCTTCTTCACTTTCTGCCATAAGGGTGGTGTCATCTGCATATCTGAGGTTATTAATATTTCTCCCGGCAACCCTGATTCCACTTGTGCTTCACCCAGCCCAGTGTTTCTCATGATATACTCTGCATGTAAGTTAAATAAGCAGAGTGACAATATACAGCCTTGAAGTACTACTCCTTTTGCTATTTGGAACCAGTCCGTTGTTCCATATCCAGTTCTAACTGTTGCTTCCTGACCTACATACAGATTTCTCAAGAGGCAGGTCAGGTGGTCTGGTATTCCCATCTCTTTCAGAATTTTCCACAGTTTATTGTGATCCACACAGTCAAAGGCTTTGGCATAAACAACAATAAAGAGAATCATACTTTAGACGCTGCCTGCTGTTTCAGTCCTTTCGGATTCTTTGCGACCCTATGGACTGTAGCTCGCCAAGCTCCTTTGTCCATGGGATTCTCCAAGCAAGAAAACTGGAGTGGGTTGCCATGCCCTCCTCCAAGGGATCGTCCCAACCCAGGGATGGAACTGGCATCTCTTATATCCCCTGCATTGGCAAGCGGGTTCTTTAGTACTGGCGCCACCTGGGAAGCACGTTAGTAGACGCCACAGTTTTAAGTTGACTGTGTGACACTCCACCCTGCTTAAACACAGCCCGGGTTCCCTTCCAAGGAACACACAGAACAAGGAAGAGGACCCATGCTCATCTGGCCTCTTCCTCCCTCCTTCAGGGTCCTTTCCACCCCCGGGCCCTCCCGTTCCTCCAGCCTTCTCGCTCCCTCTTTCACACTCCACCTCCGCCCCCAGACTGTCCGAGGAGCCCGGCCGAGGCTCGGCGCCCGCCCTGCCGCGTCCGGGGAGGTCACTACCTGGCCGCGCTACGCCCTTCCCGCCGGCCCCGGGGGCCCAGCCCACGCCGAGACACAGGCCGGGGCCAGCGCTGCAGGTTCCCGATCCTCCAGGGAGACACCCGGGCCTGGAGCAGCTAGCTGCTTTCGGTTCCGAGCAGCAGGAATAGGATCCGGCCCTGGGTTCCGCTGGTGGGAAGAGTGGAAACCCGAGGCGGAGCCGGGCGGGGCGAGGGGCGGAGACCGTGCGGGACTGGGCGCGGCCCGCGGGGCGGAGAGAACGGCGGCTGACGGCGGGGATAGACCGAGCACTTTGCAGCCTTTTCTGGGCCCGCGGTTAGTGCCACTCTCAAGCCGCACCTTCTTTCCCCTTTCCTCACCCTCGCTTCTCCTGTCCTTCAGGTTTCCCCTGCTACCAAATTCTCTTCTTTTGCGAAATTTCCTCTTTTGTTATGTCTTCCAACACCATTTCTTGGAAAAGATTTTGTTATGTTCTTTGCCGATCTGGCCACATTTTGTTCTGGTATCAAATATAATGGGACTGTTAATTCAGGTGCAAGTTACTTGGTAAAAATAGAAGTAAAAGGAAAGGGAAGATCTAAAGCAATGGCCTGTAGCTGGATGTAAATATCAAATGATCAAAGCTGAGTGAACTAAGAGCATGCCTATGCCCATCTGGGAGAGGTCCCTGGATTACAAAGAATTTTTTGGAGCCATTCTGAATGGCTAATGCAGAACTGTTTCCCTAAAGGTGGGACCAGGCTCAGCAAAGAGACAAGTGACCTTTACGATGGTAATGCTAGTGCTATTTCATAAAGAGCAGGGCCCAACAGATTCCAGCAGGAGAAACATGATTACCTCGTGTTAAACAGATTATGACTATCTGTCTCCAATAAAATATCCCTTTCCTAAGGGTAAGCTTCCCTGGTGGCTCAGTCAGTAAAGAGTCTGCCTGCAATGCGGGTGACCTGGGTTTGATCCCTGGGTTGGGAAGATCTGCTGGAGAAGGAAATGGCAACCCACTCCAGAATTCTTGCCTGGAGAATTCCATGGACAGAGGAGCCTGGTAAGCTATAATCCATGGGGTCACAAAGAGTTGGACACAACTGAATGACTAACTTTCACTTTTCCTAAGGGTGGGGAGTGGGCATCCCAGGTTGCTCGATAGTAAAGAGTCCACCTGCCAAGCAGGAGAGAGGGGTTCAATTCCCAGGTGGGGAATATCCCTTGGAGGAGAAAGTAGCAACCTGTTCCAGTATTCTTTCCTAGGACATTCCATGGACAGAGGAGCCTGGTGGGCTACAGTTTATGGTCTTGAAAGAGCTGAGCATGCATACAAGCCTGGGAGGGCACTTGCATTCTCAGGGGACAACTGAGCTTCGTCTCAGAATTGAGGGAACCCAGATCCCACCTAACTTCCTTAGTTGCCTCTCTTACCACCTATCCCATTAGTCCCAACACTCTTTTTATAAGAAATATTTTTATATTCCCTGTTTGATCCTGAGCTACAAATTATAGATAGTGTATTTCAGCTAGATACACAGTCCAAAAGTTTATAAAATGCCTAAAGAGACATAAAAGAACAGTAGAGAAAAGGTTCAGTTCAGTTCAGTTCATTCAGTTCAGTCGCTCAGTCGTGTCCGACTTTTTGCGACCCCATGAATCGCAGCACGCCAGGCCTCCCTGTCCATCACCAACTCCCGGAGTTTACTCAAACTCATGTCCATCAAGTCGGTGATGCCATCCAGCCATCTCATCCTCTGTCATCCCCTTCTCCTCCTGCCCCCAATCCCTCCCAGCATCAGGGTCTTTTCCAATGAGTCAACTCTTCGAATGAGGTGGCCAAAGTATTGGCATTTCAGCTTCAGCATCAGTCCATCCAACAAACACCCGGGACTGATCTCTTTTAGGATGGACTGGTTGGATCTCCTTGCAGAGAGAAGGTAATTTATTATAAAATACTATGTGTTTATATACGTAAGTAGTTGGACACGATAAGAAGACACAATGAGATACTTAGATGTATACATCTCTCTATAGAATCACCTTGAATTTAACAGTTACAGATGCAGCATGATACAGGGATGTTCAATGGTGATTCAGATATCACAAACAGAATTGCTGATTCCATGATTTTCCAAAATAATTTTTAGCAAATTTTTGAATGAAACAAGGTATAGTCGTCCCACAATGTTCATGGTAGTGGCATTCCTAGAAATTTTAGTGTATATTAAACTATGCATAAAATGCCTTATCTTTATATTTAAAATAATGTTAGAGCCTAATTGTGTGTGTGTATGCTCAGTTGCTCAGTTGTGTCTGACTCTTTTGAATCCCATCGACTATAGCCTTCCAGGCTCCTCTGTACATGGGACTTCCCAGGCAAGAATACTGGGGTGGGTTGCATTTGCTTCTCCAGGGGATCTTCCCCACCCAGGGATAGAAGCTGCCTGTCCTGCATAGTGGGTAGATTCTTTATGGCTAGCCACCAGGGAAGCCTTTATTCAGTCTAACCACTGCCTGCTTCAAAGAATTGCACTGGACAAGTGGTTTATGAACAAGCACCTATTTGGGAGCACTTGATGTCAACCGAGGATTGAACCTAGGCCACAGCAGCAAAAGCGCTGAGTCCTAACCACTGGACTGCCAGGATATTTTGCCAGATTCTTTGCCATTATAGATTGCTAGAAGATATTGATAACCTTTAATTACTTCTACTTTTAGAGTCCAAGTTAAGAGTTTCATCCATGGAGGTGAATCTACACTGCAGATGTGGTATGATAAAGAAAGCAGTCTCAAAAGTCCTTCTCCTTGTGTTTAAATAATGCTCAGCATTTATAAACCCTATTACCTTGGGTGCATAAATTCATTCCTCTGAGTTCCAGTTTCCCTATCTGTAAAATGAGGGTAATTATAGCATCAACTTTCTATGGGTTTTATTGGCATTTAAGTGAGATAATGCATGTGAAGCACTTAACGCACTGCCTGGCACATAGCAAACACTTAAACTAGTAGTTATTTCTCTGTTATGAGAGTTGACTTTCATCACTAAGTTGTTTGAAAAGTATGTAATGCATTGGGGCTCAGATTACCTGTCTGATGATGAATCAAACTGACATATAACTAGAAGACCTCTAGCCCCCTAAGTGCCTTACCCTCAGCTGGAGTCCAGAGGAATACATATCCCTATCTCAGGAGCAATGTTAGTCTGCTTTAGCTGAGAATAAACCTGTAACCCTCTGTATAGCACTTATGGTCTCAGGGGTGCTGCAACACACTGGCCCCTTTTTTTTGCATCATCTAGCTCACTAATCTAAAAGGATGTAGCCTGGAAACTTAATTTACAAACTGTTAGCTAAATTCTTTTCAAAATGTGTGTAGAGGTCCTTAGGACTATTCCAAGTTCTGTGGCTCGTGACTATAATAACCCTATGATGTTCATATATAGGTGTTATCCCCGTTTTATGGATTAAGATACTGGCATTCAAAGTGATTAAGGGATCTACTCATGATTACCAAAACAGCAATTGATTTGGAGCTTGAGCTCAAGTTACTACTTCTAATTCAGTTCACTCTCAAGCTGTACTTTTTTCACTGTTCTGATTAGAAATACAGATGATTGTATTTTGAATCATTTATAAATGTCTATCTCTCAGAGGAAATAAAGACTATAAAAGACAATGATCTCACCACTAATGACATACACATGTATTCATGCGTGTATATATGCATATATATATGTAATGTATGTATTTTTTAATAGTTGTATTAGCAGGAGTTGTGATAAATTCACACTTTTCCACCTACGATCCTTTGATCCCAAGAGTTAGCTCAGATTTGGAATGTATTCTGTGGCCCTAACAGAGTAATTATGACTGTCCTGCATATAAAGCTAACCTGTGATGCTTGTCCCAGCCAGTCTCCGGGTCCCAATGTTATAAGTATGTCACTTGGAGATTGCTCTCATTGAAAACGTTCCTCTTCATTATCCAGACTGTGCCACCTGCCTTGGCTTCTTACACTGTTAAAGAAGGGTTTGAATTACACTCTCTCCAAAATCTCTTCATTCCATGTTCTACTGAACAATCTTTCTATGTAGTTTTTCACTCTTTGGAGTTGGACATTGTTGTTTCTATATCCTGTATTATCAGTCTAGATAAATAATGGCACTTAGTTTTGCAGTAGGATATATATATATTTTTTTTTTTGGACGCACTGGAGGGCTTGTGGGATGTTAGTTCCCCAACCAGGGATTGAACCCTGACCCACAGCAGTGAAAGGGCCAAGTCTTAACCACTGAACTGCCAGGGAGTTCCCTGAAGTAGGATTTTTATGTGATTTTTACTCTTTTGTATGTATTTTTCATTTGTTTTTTAAACTTCTCTCAGTTTTAAACTTCTCTCAGTTGCTATCAGATTTCCAGATGTCCAGGACATAAACTATGTAGTATATTTGACAGGGAAAATATTAGGAGAAGGAATCAGTAAAGTTTCTGTTTCAGTAGTACAGAATTCCATGATGAGTCGAGTGAAAAATAAGATAAGAGGAGAACAAGCTCAAGGTGATGACAAAGCTTTGTGTCTAGGAAAAAGGAAAAATGATAGCACCAACAAAGCATGATGAGTCTGAACTGATGATAGTGGTAAATCCAAGTGGAGATGAGGGCTGCTAAAAAACAAAAAGATTCAACTAGAACCCAAGTGAGTCATTAAGGCCTTGTGTAGAGAGGAAGTGAGCTTCCTGAAGAGTAGCATGGAGCAAGGTAAGAGAGGAGCATGGACAACCCAGAATTAGGGGTGTGTGTGTGTGTATGTGTGTGTGTGTTAGTCACTCAATCGAGTCCAACTCTTTGCAACCCCATGGACTGTAGCCCACCAGGCTCCTCTGTCCATGAATTAGGCATAGGAGACTCTTATAGTCTAATAGATTACCAGTACTGAAACTGCACACCTCCTAGTCCTATCCAGTTTCTGAGTCAACCTGGAAAATACGAGAGCAAGTGTGCAAATTCCACCCTCATCCACAAAAGCGGTTGAAGGAAGACTGTGGAGGTAGCTAGTAGGGGAAGATATACAACACTGTGGCTCATTATTTGATTTTCCAAAATAAGAATCACCAAACTGTCGCCTAATTCCTGGATTGCCATGATTGCCCACTCTATAAGAATGATTTCTGTCCTAATTCCTGATTCTCACTCCACTTCCCTTCTGGGGGCAAAATATTGCCCTGAATCTCAGTGCACTTGCCCAAGGCCCCAACTTTTTTACCTGGCTTAATTCAGGGCCCTCTCACTGAAGAGTGGACCATTGGCCAGGGTCCCACTTCACATCAGAAACCTCTTCCTCTATTATTTCTCCAAACACAGTTTTAAGGCTAACGGACTTCCCTGGTGGTGCAGAAGATAAGAATCTGCCTGCCAAGGCAGAGGGCATGGGTTCAATCCCTGGTGCAGGAAGATTCAGCTGTCGAGGAGCAACTAGCCCCCGAATCACAACTACTGAGTCTAAGTGCTGCAACTACTGAGGCCCATGCATCCAGAGCCTGTACTCCGCAATAAGAGAAGTTACTGCAATGAGAAGCCTGCACACCGCCAACTAGAGAAAGCCTTCGCAAGGCAACGTAGACCCAACACAGCCAGAAATAAAATAAATTAATTAAAAATTTTAAAAGCCCAAGGATAGAGCCTTCTGCAACCACCTCCCCCCATCTACATACTTTTGAACTCTTGGCTGTCGGCTCCACCTCAGATGGCACCATACCCTCTTGGACACCATGATTTGACTTTCTGCAGCCTCTTTGGATTGGAAAAATAAGAATAGGAGAGTGCATCATCTCTGGAGACAGGGAGGGAGAAATTTTTAGGGCAAAAGCCAGTTTTCAAGCCAGCCAGTTCCTGCAGAAAGATGAAAGAGAATGAGGATGGCCTTAGGATGTTTAATTTGGTGAGAAATAGGTCACAGTGACATGAGGGAGGATGGCTTAAGTAGTGCAGTGGAGACAAAAACCAAATTACAAGGGATATGGAATGCTTTTTTAAAATGGAAAAACACAGACAAGAATGATTCAGTCATGGTGAAACCTTTATTTAAGTCTGTCTTTGCATACAAATCACCAAGAACTTAATCACAGAAGTTCACCCTAAAGACAATCCTTGTAGTTTCTCAGTGCTTCCAATTTCCTTCTTCCCTGTCCTCTTCAGTCTTTCTTCTCTGTTCTCTTATATATCCTACTTACCCCTCCTCATTTTCAACTATGTTCCTAAACAGAGATATAGAAAAAACCCTTAGCAAAGTAATGAAATCTCAAAACAAACAAAAATATGTCAGGATGAAGAAAGAAGCAAGGGAGGATCCCTCATCTTGACAGCAGAGTGAGAATCTTAATAAGCAGTGGTAAGATAAAATTGACCTGTACAAAGAACTGGCCCTCCTTTGCCCTAAGCTGCTCAGGGGTCAGAAATGGAAACACCAGACAGGAAAGATGTAGGGGAGTTGTGGAGGAAGGAACACACAATTGTTAACTGAGAGCCCCTGTCTACAGGAGGCTTTCAGGGAAGAGAGTAGGCTGGAAGAGCAGCAGAATTCCCTGAAGAACCCCTGGAATACGGATTTCCCCTTTGCTGTGGAGACATAGGGCACCATACATCCCATCTGCTTCTTTCTTCTGACTGGAATGCCTCCCTCCTTCTCAGACTGGCGACTTTCTAGGGAACCTTCAAGATCCAGTTCAGTCTATACCCATCAAATGATGCCTTCCCTCAAGTCTTCCCTGAACAGAGTTCCCTCTCTGTCCTCTGGGCTTTCATACCTTCAACTGTGAGGCATGCGAGGTGCAAGGCTCTTGTGAGAGCTGTGAGGCAAGTGTCCATACCTCTAAGCCCACTGTAAAACTTGTATTTGCTCATAAGTCTGTGTCCGGTCAAAATCCATGACCTTACAGTCCTTAGTGCCTCACAGTGTACCAGGCACACAGTAGATAATTTCTAACTGTGAGGGA
The DNA here is from genome assembly GCF_963930625.1 of Muntiacus reevesi. Lineage (NCBI taxonomy): Eukaryota > Metazoa > Chordata > Mammalia > Artiodactyla > Cervidae > Muntiacus > Muntiacus reevesi. Next base: position 25,833,975 of record NC_089255.1, on the reverse strand, counting down.
GAAAGGAGAAAAGATAGAAGAGAAGGGGGAAGGGGACGGAAAAGCAGGGTGGAGGAAGAGAGAGAGGAAACATTTGACTCAGCTTTCCCTGGCCAGGAAAAAGGGAAATGGATTAAAAAAACTCTGGAAGAAAGGAACAGAGAAAGAAACCACTTTCCTGCGTCTTCTCTGCCTCTCTCCTCTCTGCCGCTTCCTCTCACAACTTAGGACCTCACACCACAACTGTACCGTTTTCCCTCCTGATCCCTCAGTTCATCCCAAAGGGGAGGAAAGAAGCCAGTCAGCTCCTGACTTCTTCCACCCCATGCCCTCAAATCCTTCCTCCCTTTCCACATGGACGCCTCCCTCTTTCTCCTCATCTTCCCCACCTGCAGCCTTCCTGCCTGGTCGCCCTGGCATCTTGGGCCCCTGTGCTATCCCAGGTCCAGAAGAGAACTTTGTCCTCAGATTGAAATCCAAGAGGCTCTTAGAGGCAGCCTGCGGTGTGTGGCTGAGGACATGCTAGACTGGGTCTACCAGCTACCTGAGAAAGAACATCATCAAGAGGGTTTGGGTGTCCCAGGAATTGGAGACTAAAAAGAAGCAGCAGTTACAATCCTCCTGACATACTCCTCAACTCTTTTCACAGGTGACCTTTCCTCATTTTTCTCCTTCATCCATTGGTCAGAATCATAATTTTCCTGACTGTTCTCTCATGGCCCCTACACCTTTGCTACTGATGCTTCATGACTGTCTTCCTAGTTAGATGCACTTTCCCCACCAAGAATCGAGCCAGGGTCCCTAAACCTTGTAGAGTTGCCTCTGAGTCTCTTCTCCTTACCTAGATATTCAACTGCCTCTCCTTCCTCCATACTCTCCCTAGGAATTCCAGAACCACCTTTTTACAAAAGCGATTTATAAGTTGTAAAGCACTGCGCTAGAATGAAATGCTGTGATGAACAAAGCCTTCTCTTTCTCCCTGCATTCATCTTCTGTATCCTCTCTTATCCCTTCCTCCCTCCATCCACCACTGCTTCCCTCTCACCCAGCAGGTTTAGTTTGATGCCGTGTGGGAACCAAAGCCACGTGCTGCACAGCGGGCAGGGTCAGGATGCAGGCAGGCATCTCAGCCCGAGGCCTCGGCAGAGTTCCCAGGCACAGCCATCGGCCCAGGCCAGGACAATAGGCATGGATAAGGTGGGAGGGGGCATAAGTACGGTGGCTGTAGCCCCCCAGCACCAGCAACTCCCCCTGCAGCACGGCACCTGCAGCCCCGACATGGGGGGAGGGCAGGGGGGTCAGGTGAGTCCAGCTACCAGTCCTTGGATCGTAGGCCTCGAAGCTCAGCAGGTCCCCAGTCTGACCTAGCCCACCTGCTACATACAGCCGCCCACCCAGAGCAGCCATGACGTGGCCAGCCCGAGGCACCCCCATAGGGCTCAGAAGTGTCGCCGGCTTCTCAAGTTTGGGGTCGTAGTGCAGCAGCGAGGCCTGGTACTGGCCAGTCTCGCTGCAGCCACCGCTCACGTAGAGCTGGCCCTCCAAAACAGCAGCTGCGTGGGCAAAGCGTGGCGCGGGAAGAGGAGGTGCCGGCCTGTGGAGAACAGAGCACGTGGTCAGGCATCAGTCATCTTCAGCTTTCCTCTGCCATGACCCCTGATGCCTGAAACACCCCCTTCCCTGCTCACCTCCAGACGTTGAGCTCAGGATTATAAGTCTCCACAGACCTGAGGGCAATACCGCTGTCTCGTCCACCCAGGGCATAAAGCAGTCCATCCAGCGCCACCAGCGGGAAAAGGCTCCGAGGCTGGCACAAAGGTGCCATCTCTTCCCAGTCCTCCTGACTGGGGTCCCACCTGGAGACAGTGGGACAAGAGATGGGAAGTGTGACCCTGGGCGTCTGCTGTTGGCTGGCCCTCAAACTCCCTCAGCTGCCCACCTGGGGACCCGCCACTCTCTGGAGCCCATCCGTACCTGAGAGTCGAAGCCAGGGTGTTAGCGTGGCTGTAGAAATCCTGTCCCCCACACACGTAGAGCGCACTTCCTGCTAGGCTGGCAGCCCCGTGCCGGAAGCGCCCGGGGGCAGGCAGGGCCGGCAGCCGCCCCCACTCCACAGTTCGAACCAGTCCTACGCCGCAGCGAAAGGCCCGGGCCCACCACACTCCTCGGGACGGCTGTCTGGCGGCCATGTCTGATCTGAGCCCGTCCCCGCCAATCACCACCAGGGCCTGGTCAGGCTCCCGCCGTCTCTCTTGTCCTGGAACCTCAGCCTCCACCATCAGCTGATGCAGCAAGTCGGGGCTCAAGGGTGGAGGCAGCCCGGCCGCCCTTACCCTCCGCAGCTCCCTGGTGGACATACGGCCAAAGCGGACGCATCGAAGCAGGGCCTTGGCATCTGACTCCTGGGTGTCGGGGTTGGCAGCTAGCCAACGCCGTGCAGCCACAAAGGCCTCGAACTCCTCCTGCAAGTGTAGCTCATCACTGTCCAGGAGCTCAGCCAGGCAGGCTGCTGGTAAAGTAGGGAAAGTGGAGCACAAAGCCACAGCGGGCAGGTGGCTGAGGAGGTAGTGACGGGCTTTGCTCCAGAGCCTCTCCAGCCCTGGGGCTTCTGCCATGGGGATCAGGGCCAGGCAACGGGCAGGGCTGAGGCCTCGTGCCAAGGCTTTCTGGCACAGAGCCAGGCAGGAGGCGCTCTGGTACTGCAGAGCAGCCTGGGCAGCTCTCAGTAGTCCTGGCCACTTTGCCCGCACCGCCCCAGAGTAGGCAAAAGAGACGAGGAGTCGCAGGTCCTGGGCAGAGATGGTGTGCAGAGACACCTCTGTGCCTTGGGATTCCCTCATCCCACTCAGGAGCATGGCCCCAAAGAACTCACTGCCACAGGCGAGGGCTGCTCGGTGCACTGCAAGAGGGAGAAGCAGAGGGGAATCCAGAGTGCTGCAAACCACTTGGTGCTCTCGATTTCACAACCCCAACTTTGGGCCAACCACCCAAGACCACAGGCTAAACTGGGATATGCGCACCAGAACACCACTAGGTGCTTGTTAAAATGAAATTTTCACAGACCCACCCCCGGAGATTTTGACCCAGTAGCTCCAGAGGGAGACCCTAGGTATTTGTGTTTTAACATTTTCAAGCACCCTGCATGATTCTCATGTTAGTGACCTGAAGACACTTTGAAAAACATTGTGTGCATGTGCTCTGTCGTGTCCAACTCTTTGCAATCCCATGGACCATAGTCTGCCAGGCTCCTCTGTCTATGAGATTTTTCATGCAAGAAATCTGGATCGGGTTGCCGTTTCCTCCTCCAGGGGATCTTCCCCACCCAGGGCTCAATTGTGTGTTTCCTTGTCTCCTGCATTGGCAGGCAGATTCTTTACCACTGAGCCACCTGGGAAGCCCCTTGAAAAACATTGCTTTAGTTTTTTTGATGCAGGCCAATTAGAAAAAGGGTCCTGACTGATTAAATGGAGAAGAGGCTATAAAGAACATTTGCTAAAAGGGGGTAAAAAATAAACTGCAAAGACCAATGTGCAACTTATATAGGTCTTTCCATACTGTGCACAGAATAAAGTTCTTTCCTCTACAATTAGAAGAGCCACTGACATCAGCCATTCTGTTAGTCAGATTTTACTTAGAAAATGGTACCACACTCAGGAATGGCTATGATTCAACCTCATCTAACTGTCATCGTCTCTTACCCAAGATTTAGTGCTTCATACTTCCCACGTGTTATAGTTTTTCTTTGCACACCCACCTCCTTAATAGAGTTATGGAATCACAACACTGTAAACTGGAGACCTTCAAAACCATCTAGTTCAATCACTCATTTTAAGATAAGGAAACTGAGTCTTAGTGAAAGGGAGTGATTTATTTTTTATCTCCATGTAGTAGCTGTCTGGGCAGTGTCATGCATTGTGACTGCTGCCAGTCTGCATTAAGCATACTTGTGTATCAGTTCCCTGCTTATGTGCATGGCCCTCATGACACTGAAAATGTCCTATTAAAAACTAAAAATAAATAAATTATTTAAAATGTTGTTAGGGGATTTTCTTAGTGGTCCAGTGGCTAAGAATCCACCTTCTAGTGCAGGGGACATGGGTTTGATCCCTGGTCAGGAAACTAACATCCCATGTACCACAGAGTAACTAAGCCCATGTTCTTTCAAGCCTACATGCCACAACTAGAAAGCCCTTGTGTAGCAGCGAAGACCTAACACAGCCAAATATGTTGTTAAATAACTAGAATGTTGTTAAATAACTAGAACTCACATGCTTGAAGGCAAAAGGAGAAGGGGACAGTAGAGGATGAGATGGTTAGATAGCATCACCGGAAATGAATCTGAACTCCAGGAGTTAATGAAGGACAGGGGAGCCTTGCAGGCAGCAGTCCATGGGGTGGCAAAGAGTCAGACACAACTTATTGAACAACAACAACATATGCTTCCTAATGTAACTCAACCTGAGGCAGTTGGCATCAAGTATAAAGTATTCTGATCAAAATATTTAACTTAAATCTAATCAAACCTTTAGATTAAATTCAAGTTTATAGGAAATTGAGAGGCTAAAAGACCAAGTTTAAAATAAAAACACAGAATGAAAATGCATACAAATCTAGAAACTGGAGCTTTCTATGGGAAAACTAATCTTGTTTCTTCAATAAGTCAAGTCATAAAAAAAGGGAGAAAAAAAAAGGGGGAGAGGATTGGACAAGAGTAAAGGAAGCTTCAGAGACATCTGAGTTCAGTGTAAACCTTGATTGGCTCCTGGATTGAGAAGAACAGTTCTAACAGACATTATTCTGGACAAGTGAGAAAATTTCAGTGTGGAGGAGGTGGTATTGAGAAAAGGGCTTCCCTGGTGGCTCAGACAGTAAAGAGTCTGCCTGCAATGGAGGAGACCCGGGTTCAATCACTGGGTCAGGAAAGATCCCCTGGAGAAGGGAATAGCAACCCACTCCAGTATTCTTGTCTGGAGAATTCCATGGACAGAGGAGCCTGGTGGGCAACAGTCCATGTGGTTGCATATGCAGAGATGGACATGACCAAGTGACTAACATTAATTTTGTTAGATAGTGTGGTTATATGAGAAAATGTCCTCTTTTAGAGAGACACACACCCAAGTATTTATGAGTGAAATACTTTAAACTTCAGCAAAAAATAAAGAGATGAAACAAATATGGTGGTTTAGTTGCTAAGTTGTGTCCAACTCTTGCAACTTCATGGACTATAGCCCGCCAGGCTCCTCTGTCCATGGGATTCTCCAGACAAGAATACTAGAGTGGGTTGCCATTTTCTTTTCCAGAAACAAATGTATGGGATTAGTGCTCTTATAAGAGGAGACATGAGATAATCCATCTTTCTGTGTCCCTCTCTGCCATGTGAAGATATAGTGAGACCATCGCCATCTATAAACTGGAAAGGAGGCCCTAACCAGAACCTGACCATGCTGGCACCCTGATCCAGTCTCCAGAACCAAGAGAAATAAACTTCCATTGTTAAAACACCCAGTCTATGGTATTTTTGTTACAGCAACGCAAGCTGACTAAGATAGGATGCTTTTCTTTCTGGGAATCCCAGAAGCACTTTGGGTCCCAGTCATTTTTCTAATGAGTAGTAGCTATGTGACTTTGGACATGTCTTAAAGTCTGATTTTCTTATCAGTAGGTGTAAGCACTGAACTAGATAATATCTAAACTAATCCCTTTTAATTTTAAACTTTTATATGTCTACACTCTGGCTCCATTTTCCAGGTGCTATGTGCCTTTGGTTTGGCTGCATAAGAAGCAATGTATGAAGCAACCTAGATGCCCATCAGCAGACGAATGGATAAGGAAGCTATGGTATATATACACCATGGAATATTACTCAGCCGTTAAAAAGAATTCATTTGAATCAGTTCTAATGAGATGGATGAAACTGGAGCCCATTATACAGAGTGAAGTAAGCCAGAAAGATAAAGAACATTACAGCATACTAACACATATATATGGAATTTAGAAAGATGGTAACGATAACCCTCTATGCAAAACAGAAAAAGAGACACAGAAGTACAGAACAGACTTTTGAACTCTGTGGGAGAAGGTGAGGGTGGGATGTTTCAAAAGAACAGCATGTATATTATCTATGGTGAAACAGATCACCAGCCCAGGTGGGATGCATGAGACAAGTGCTCGGGCCTGGTGGGCTGGGAGGACCCTGAGGAGTCGGGTGGAGAGGGAGGTGGGAGGGGGGATCGGAATGGGGAATACGTGTAACTCTATGGCTGATTCATGTCAATGTATGACAAAACCCACTGAAATATTGTGAAGTAATTAGCCTCCAACTAATTTTTTAAAAAAAGAAAAAAAAAGAAGCAATGTATGGACTAGTGAGAGCAGACTGGGCTAATGGATGCGGGCTTATATCCTGATTTTCACCAGTTAACATATCTGAGTTTAATATTCTTTATCTGCAGCTAGAAATACCTGAGATTAAAAGAGATGCCATGTGTAAAAAAAAAAATTTCTGGTACCCAGTACCTCACTAAATGTTAGTAGAATCTGAATAATTCTCAACTTATTCAATCCTCTTTAGCTTTCCTTGGGGCTTCCCTTGTAAAGAATCTGCCTGCAATGTGGGAGACCTGGGTTCGATCCCTGAGATGGGAAGATCCCCTAGAGAAGGGAAAGGCTACCCACTCCAGTATTCTCGCCTGGAGAATTCCGCAAACACAATTGAGCGACTTTCACTTTAGCTTTCCTAGTGATGAGCAGAATTAACTTCAAAATGCCACAACCTGGCAGCCATAGATTCTGGGGAAACAGTACCAGACCTTGCTCATAAGCTGTAGGGCCCTTGTCTGCCATGGTGTCAAGCTCAGTTAGGCAAAAGGACACACAATAAATTTTTCCACCATGTTCCTCTAGCTTTTCCTATGTCTTAAATAGAAGATGCCAAGAAGAGCCTTTGGTTAATCTCTGTTTGAGTCAATCACCTTCTGCTTGTTCTACTGGCATGGACTATACCTTAGCGCCTGCCAGCTGACTGGAAGTTTCTTGTTTCTGGGCATAGGAAAAGCCACTGCATAAATCAGTCAGTGCGCCTAGGAAAAACAACTCAACTGCGCATGCCCCATTCTCAGTGGGTCAGGAGAGGCGCCAAAGGCCACCCCCTGGGAAATTCTGATTTCAGCAGGGATCAAAAGCACTATGCTAGGGATCGAATCAGCTACTGCTTGCACACACCATTCCAGGTGGCATATGCACCTGCCTCAATGCAATGCCCGCCCCCGCCCCGCCCAGGCCCTCACCCCGCAGCCGGCAGCCGCCTGCCTCCAGCTCCAGGTCGCACCCGATTCCTTCTTGGTACAGAAGCTCAATGCTGCGCAGATTTTCTCTCAGTTCCTCTGCCTGACTGGGCTGCTTTTCATCTTCCCGTCCACTTCCAGCCCCCTGGCGTCCCCACTGGGCCGCAGCCTTTACCCGGGGGGCTCCCAGGGCTTCCGCGGCGACCAGCACATCCTCCCGTGGGGCGGGTCCCAACACCCCCTCGTAAGCAAAGGTCAGCACGGCCTCCCAGGCCGCCGGGGTTACGTCCAGGCTGAGGGGGGGTTGCGGACCTCTGCCGCCCAGCAGCCTGCTTCTGAAGAGGCTGCTAACTGCGGCCAGGATCACCCGATGCACCCCATATGCTCTTCCCCCGACTGACACCTCTTCGTCCAGCAGCAACCTCTGCTCCCGCAACCTCTGTGCCTCCGCGAAAAACTGGCTGGGATGCTCCTCGCTGCACAGCCCCTCGGGCTCCGCGGAGTCTTCTCCATCCTCCTCATCTTCCTCCTCATTTTCTTCCTCCAGGGACAGGGCTGGAGAAGGAAGGCTCCCTGGGGTCATGGACCTGGGACCAGGCTCTTCCAGAGGAAAGGGGGGCAAACCAGGATCCTCATCCGGAGACGGAGGCCAGGAGGGGGTTCTCCGGGTGGGCAAAGGGAGGTCAAGGTCGTCCTTCTGGACCAGAAGAGAGACTTGCTCTGCCGCCGAGGAATGACCTGTGGAGTCCGAGAGGCTCATGGCCCAAGTTCGCTGGATCGCTACAGGTAGGAAGAGGAAAGAGAAGAGAGGGTAAGAGCTGGACCCCAGGGGCCAGAGGAAGCCCTGCCTCCAGCCTCATTTCCTACTTCAACCGTCTCCCCCATCCCAGGGCTCCAGCATCTAGGCTACACCAGGCAACTATGAAGTGCACTGGGGGCCACAAAGGCCAGAACAATGAGTAAAGATCCAGTGCCTAAAACTGTACCCCGCCCATCTCGCCCCCATCCCAGTATTCACCCTCCTAAGACACCAGCGTCCCACTTATCCTCTCACTTGGGCCTGCTCTACTTCTGACAGAGTGACAGAGGGAATGCAACCCTCTCCCTGTTAGTGGTGGCACCCAGCTAATTATAGCCATTGCTGGCAGGCCAGGGGCCGGTCTCCTGGTGCCCAAACTCCAACACCCAATCCCCTGGGCCTGACCCGAGATTACCTCCTCCCCTCTTGCACTTGGAGGTCACGTCCTGGTGCTGAGCAAAGCAAACTCGGAAGCCAAGGAGGATAAGGGGATGTGGTGGAGTGAGCCAGTCCAGTGTCCACTGGGCTGGGCTGGAGAGGCAGATGAAAAAAGTCTGGACTGATACGGGGGAAAGTTGGGAGAGAGTGGGGGTTTGGGGGTTAGTCCTGGACTTTGTTGATTTTTCTGTGCATGCTAAAGCTGAGACCCTGGAGTGAACAGTACTGGGGTGAATCTCAAATATAATCCATCTGGTTCAAGAAGGGCAGAGGGGTGGGGGAGGTGAAGGGGTATGGGTCAGGGCTACCAACTGTGACCTACCCTTAATGAGGGGTTTCCTTGTCCTGAGGTGGAGTCAGTGGTAAGAGAGCCAAACCCAACCCAGGGGCTGCTGTCCACCAGATGGGTCAATAGAGAGGCAACCTCTGGTTGTTCTGGGCTGCAGAATGGGTGATAGTGACCAACCTCCGCATGGATCCTCTTATGGCCTCCCCTTCACAAGACAAGGTGGCCAACACCTTGAGCCCCTACCAGGAAGAGGAGGAAGTGCTACCCAGCAGAGACAAACCCCAGGTCAGCCTCTTCCCTCGCTTGCCAACAAGGACAAGGACACTGGACCCTGAGTTGTCTGCCAACCCTATGGTCCTGGGACAGCCCCACCACAGTCACATGTTTCAGGAAGCTCTGCTCAGCTCTGCCATGGTGAGACCCATAGCACACAGCGAATCCGGAAAGGTTGGATGAAATCCGCTCTTCTGGGCAATCATCCATCCTCCATTAAACTCCTTGGGACTGACCTCCCTCCATAGCACCTCCAGGTCTTATTGCTGACGTGCTGGCTGGGGAGGGATCTTGACATCTCAGTCAAGGGACATTTTTTCCACCTCTGCTCAGGAGCCCCATGTGGAACCATGCTTCTAAGATCATCTGGAGAATTCGGGGACCAGACCTGGCAAGTCCCAGTGTGTGTTAGCTGGACCATGGAAGTCATGGTAACAGATTGGTGCTCAGGATTCTCCAAGGTTGGGGATGAAAGCATGAAAAGAGGGTTTTGCTCCAGAGGAGAGTCTCAAGGGTACCTCTGAGGGTGAGAGGGCTGGCGGTGACCTTGACTCCTCCCTCCCTACCCTGCTTCCCCAGGTCTATTGCATGCTGGACATCCAGGGCATTATCCTCTACCTGCTGCTGCCTTGACTCACTGCTCAGGCACAGGTATGGGCTCATCACTCTGTGGGACAGGAGGAAGGGCTTCAGGACGCGGCCTGAGTGAATTAAAGGAGCCCCAGTCCTATCCCACTCCAGGGCTCAGATGGTTCGTTATAATACTGCTCTCAGCTTCAGCCACTAGTATCACCAGCCTGTGTATTTCAGTCACCTCCACCAGGGCTAAGTCTCTTGGGACTCCATGATCTCTTAGGGCCCCCAGTCCTGTCGAGAGCTGCTGAGGCTGACGGACTCTCCCCTCCTCTCCAGTGGCACCTACTTCCCTGTCTTGCACAGCTTGGGTCCTAGGTTTGGCAGTTCCATAGAATCGTCTGCTTTCTCCAATGCAGTAGCCATGGCTGTGCATACAGTAGGCTACACGAAGACCCTTCTGGACCTGTTCTGGATAAAGCCAATCCCCTTCCTCCGTGTGCCCTTTTCTCAAGTCCACTCACCATCCAGCTTGTACTTCTGTGGCTCCAGCCTGGGCAAGTCAATTTTTTTTTAATTGGGGAATAATTGCTTTACAATGTTGTGTCAATTTCTGCCATACAATGATGTGAATCAGTATATATATATATATATTCCCTCCCTTTGGAGACTCCCTCCTACCCACTCCTTATCCCACCCAGGTCATCACAGTGCCCTGGGCACTTCATTTTAAGAATTAGATGGAGGCATCAAATCAGCCAATAAAGTCTCTGTGACCCCCCAGCCTCTGTATTCTGCCCTTCCAGGAGCATGGAGCACAGCTACTAAACATGAACCCTGTAAATGAGTTTTGGGTGGTGGGCCTGGTGACTGTGACTATCCTTCTGGGTGTTGCACTGGCAGGCATGGAGTGGAGTCCAAGGCAGGTGAAGGGGAGTTGAGTTGGGGGTGAAAAGACTAAGGGGATGGCAATGAGAGCTAGACAGATCAGGAATGGACTGAATGTGGGGAGATGTGTGTTTGTGAGTAGTTGACAGAATTGATTTCCAGGGACACAAACCTGAAACTAGCCAGTTCTGCTAGGAGAGACTCCACATGCCAGTTCTTGAAGGGGAAAGTAAAGAAAACACCTTCTGAGGATCTGTTGGGATGAGCACTAGACATGATTACCAGGTGAGAGATGCCCTGTTTCTTGCTCCCAGATATTTACAATCTTGAGATTCACCTCTAGAATGGGAAGGGATGCTTTGCAGTTTGAGTCAAGAAGGAAAAGGACAACCATTTAGCCACAATCCGTTATGGAAAGAGGCTGGCAGGAAAGGGAACAAGAGGATTGGAGAGAACAGTGAAGATGAGACACAGAGAGGGAGGAGGAAAAGTTATTCCTTCTATCGCCTCCCTTTCTCTGTCTCTCTTTCTCTCTCTCCTTGGGGGAGTGGGGCATGGGGGATGTCACCTGTCGAGTTCCAGGTCCAGACTATCTTCTTCCTCATCTTCCTCTCCTTTATTAAACTAGCTGCTGGGGACACTTCTCCCCACAAACCCCAGTCAACAAGTCACTGGCTTCTTTGGATGTCAAGGTAAGACAGTGGGAAATTGACTGAGAAATGTGTACCCTCAGAAAAGACCCCTTGACTTCTGATTCTCTATGTCATTCATAAGTTGTCCATCAGACCATTCAGAGTCCTTGTTAAGTCCCTGGGCCAAAATTCCCTTATGCTTCCCAGCCTAATTTAAGTCACCAACACGAAACTGAGTAGAAGGGTAATACTTTGGGCTGAATGAAGGAAGCCAGGAGGAGCTCCTCAAAACCTCATCTCTTCTCTTTATTCCTTTACATAGGAAGCATTTTCTTGGAAAACATGGTTACACAATGGTGAGTGTGGTCCAGAGGGCAGTGTCCTTGGTGTGTTTTCCATCTTCTTCTCAGCCACTGGGGTACTCACCAGGGGACCAAAACCTCTAGGGATCTCAAGGTGAGAAGGATGTCCAGGCCTGGAGCATACTCTATTGCCCCTCTTCTCTCCACTAATGGGTAAACTTTTGTTCCTATGACCATACTACAGGTATCCCCACACGAACTGTCCCTGCCATCTCATGGACCACACTTTCCTACCTAAGCATCTCTGTCACAATTGGTAAGGTCCTCCGCTTCTGCCTTCAGTGTACAATGAGCTAGAACCCTGGTTTCTGCTTCTCTGAAGGTGATGAAGGTGATGAAATGAGCAAGAGGCATTCATCAATTATATTAAAAGTAGTTTGTATGCTGGTAGGCCCCCAGTACTTGGATGCAATCTCAAAAACAACAGAATGATCTCTGTTCATTTCCAAGGCAAACTATCAATATCACAGTAATGCAAGTTTATGCCCCGACCCGTAATGCTGAAGAAGCTGAAGTCTAATGGTTCTGTGAGGACCTACAAGACCTTCTAGAACTAACACCAAAAAAGATGTCCTTTTCATTACAGAGGACTGGAATGCAAAAGTAGCAAGTCAAGAGATACCTGTAGTAACAGGCAGATTTGGCCTTGGAGTACAAAACAAAGCCGGTCAAAGGCTAAAAGAGTTTTGCCAAGAGAACGCACTGGTCCAACTAATAAAAATAAATGAAAAAAAATGAGAAAGTAAAACACACTGAATGTTCCTCCAATTAATAAAAATAAATGAAAAAAAATGAGAAAGTAAAACACACTGAATGTTCCTCCAACTAATAAAAATAAATGAAAAAAAATGAGAAAGTAAAACACACTGAATGTTCCTCTAACTAATAAAAATAAATGAAAAAAAAATGAGAAAGTAAAACACACTGAATGTTTCTCCAACTAATAAAAATAAATGAAAAAAAAAAAAATGAGAAAGAGAACGCACTGGCCATAGCAAACACCCTCTTCCAACAACACAAGAGAAGACTCTACACATGGACATCTCCAGATGGTCAATCCCAAAATCAGACTGATTATATTCTTTTCAGCCAAAGATGGAAAAGCTCTGCACAGTCAGCAAAAACAAGACTGGGAGCTGATTCGGATCAGCTGGCTCAGATCATGAACTCCTTATTGCCAAATTTAGATTTAAATAGAAGAAAGCAGGGAAAACCACTAGACCATTCAGGTATGACCTAAATCAAATCCCTTATGATTATACAGTGGAAGTAACAAATAGATTCAAGGAATTAGATCTGATAGACAGAGTGCCTGAAGAACTATGGACAGAGGTTCGTGACATTGTACAGGAGGCAGTGATCAAGATCATCCCCAAGAAAAAGAAATGCAAAAAGACAAAATGGTTGTGTGAAGAGGCCTTATAAATAGCTGAGAAAAGAAGAGAAGCTAAAGGCAAAGGAGAAAAGGAAAGATACACCTATATGAATGCAGAGTTCCAAAGAATAGCAAGGAGAGATAAGAAAGTCTTCCTCAGTGACCAATGCAAATAAACAGAGGAAAACAACAGAATGGGAAAGACTAGAGATCTCTTCAAGAAAAGTAGAGTTACCAAGGGGTCATTCCATGCAAAGATGGGTATAATAAAAGGACAGAAGTGGTATGTACCTAACAGAAGCAGAAGATATTAAGAAAAGGTGGCAAGAATACATAGAAGAACTGTACAAAAAATCATCATGACCCAGATAACCACGAGAGTGTGATCGATCACTCACCTAGAGCCAGATATCCTGGAATGCAAAGTCAAGTGGGCCTTAGGAAGCATCACTACGAACAAAGCAAGTGGCGGTGATGGAATTCCAGTTGAGGTATTTCAAATCCTAAAAGATGATGCTGTGAAAGTGCTGAGCTTAATATGTCAGCAAATTTGGAAAACTCAGCAGTGGCCACAGGACTGGAAAAGGTCAGTTTTCATTCCAATCCCAAAGAAAGGCAATGCCAAAGAATGTTCGAACTACCACATGATTGTGCTCATCTCACACCCTAGTAAAGTAATGCTCAAAATCCTCCAAGCCAGGCTTCACCAGTACGTGAACTGTGAACTCTTAGATGTTCAAGCTGGATTTAGAAAAGGCAGAGAAACCAGAGATCAAATTGCCAACATTCATTGAATCATTGAAAAAGCAAGAGAGTTCCAGAAAAACATCTACTATTGACTATGCGAAAGCCTTTGACGGTGTGGATTACAACAAACTGTGGAAAATTCTTAAAGAGATGAGAATACCAGACCACCTGATCTGACTTCTGAGAAATCTGTATGCAGGTCAGGAAGCAACAGTTAGAACTGGACATGCAACAAAACTGGTTCCAAATCAGGAAAGGAGTACTTCAAGGCTGTATATTGTCACCCTGCTTATTTAACTTATACGCAGAGTACATCATGAGAAATGCTGGGCCGGATGAAGCACAAGCTGGAATCAAGATTGCCGGGAGAAATATCAATAACCTCGGATATGCAGATGACACCACCCTTATGGCAGAAAGCCATAGTTCTTCTTTAGAACTAAAGAGCCTCTTGATGAAAGTGAAAGCAGAGAGTGAAAGAGTTGGTTTAAAACTCAACATTCAGAAAACTAAGACCATGGCATCTAGTCCCATCACTTCATGGCAAATAGATGGGGAAACAATGGAAACAGTGACAGACTTTATTTCTGGGGACTCCAGAATCACTGCAGATGGTTACTGCAACATGAAATTAAAAGATGTTTACTCCTTGGAAGAAAAACTATGACCAACCTAAAGAGCATATTAAAAAGCAGAGACATACTTTGCCAACAAAGGTCCATGTAGTTAAAGCTATGGTCTTTCCAGTAGTCATGAATGGATGTCAGAGTTGGACTGTAAGGAAATCTGAGTGCTGAAGAATTGATGCTTTTGAACTGTGGTGTTTGAGAAGACTCTTGAGAGTCCCTTGGACTGCAAGGAAATCCAAGCAGTCCATCCTAAAGGAGATCAATCCTGAGTGTTCCTTGGAAGGACTGATGTTGAAGCTGAAACTCTAATACTTTGGCCACCTGATGCGAAGAACTAACTCATTGGAGAAGACCCTGATGCTGGGAAAGATTGAAGGTGGGAGAAGGGGACGACAGAGGATGAGATGGTTGGATGGCATCACCAACTTGATGGACATGAGTTTGAGCAAGCTCCAGGATTTGGTGATGGACAGGGAGTCCTGGCATGCTGCAGTCCATGGGATCGCAAAGAGTCGGACTCGATTGAGTGACTAAACTGAACTGAACTGAAGGCCCCTATCCCCTTCTTCACCAGTTCTCTCCATCCTTCATTTCATTGATGAATTGTATGGTGTTCTTTGATTACTGAATTTGGTCCTCCCCCAACTCCATGCACACACACTTCCATTCCTCTCTTTGACACTGGTGGTACCCCGACAGTCCTACTGCTTTGGGTTGGGGTTCTCTCCCCATGAAGGAATGTGTGTCCTAAATCTCATTTCCATGGTGAAGGAAATGGCAACCCACTCCAGTATCCTTGCCTGGAGAATCCCACGGACAGAGGGGCCTGGTGGGCTACAGTCCACTGGGTCGTAAAGAGTCAGACACGACTGAGTGACTGAGCAGACAACAGGTGAACCTTGAAGGCATTATTATGCTAAGTGTAATAAGTCGGGCAGAGAAAGACAACTATCTTATGTTCTCACATCTGTGTGGAATTGAAAACAATAAAGTTACAGATGCAGAAAAAAAATAAATAAATAAATCTCATTTCCAGCTTCCTGCATGATTTGAGATGTTGGGTCGTTTTTTTTTTTTTTCCTTTGTCTACACCAGGTCTTAGTTGTGGTATCTGAGATTTTTTTAGTTACAGCATGTGGGATATAGTTCCCTGACCAAGGGTTGAACTCATGCCCCCTAAAGTGGGAACATGGAATCTTAGCCACTGAACCACCAGGGAAGTCCCTGAGATGTTTTAGGAAATAGGACCGACATGGGTGTACAGAGTGGGTGCTGCCTAATGTCAGACTGCCAGTATGGCTGGTGTTTCGGGGCAGATATTGAGAGTCACAGTCTTGCCTCTGTGGGCTCTCTGATTACAACCAGGTGAGTGAACCAGAGGGGAAGTTTAGAGAGATAAATCTTACCTAACCCATTGCCCAGCATAGAGCAGATGCCCAAAAATCAGTAATGACTTAAGTGGATTCAGGGAGGAGAAGCCAAAATCTGACGGAAGAGGAATTTCTGTGATGGTGGGTACTGGCCATGGGGAGAGTGGCTAGAGTCTCCAGCTAAATACATCTGAACAGGCTTATGGCTACCAGTTTGGAAGAAATGCCAACAAAACAGCAAAAACTGAAGACTAAAGAAGCCCTTTATACCTAAATTCCCAAGGACAGAAATTTCAGGGGACACACTCTGTTCCCTGTTGAATCTGGGATTTCCTTTCTCTGTTGCCAAAAGGCCTTTGAAGACTTGGTGGCCTTCTACAGAGTGCAGAAGCCACACCAAAGCGGGACCTGACATCTACCTGTCTCAACACTCGTGTTCCTTCAGGCTATACCTGTGAGCAGGACCTGTGGACAAACCCAAAGCAGGTGGGTATACAGGAACTGCCCCATTAAAGTGCCCCATTACAGACTGACAATGCTGCTTACCCTGGTCCTGCTCACTTTTCCTAACCATGCAGTCAGAGCGGCACATATGCCTTCATGAAGTCCTGTGGCTGCCCTCACAGTCATGAGTCTGGGAAGATGCCAAGGTACAGAGGCACAGATCTCAGGGGTTAGACTAGTTCACGGGTAGAGAAGCTGAGCAACAGGTTCTCTTTCTCACAAAAGCTTCCATAACAGAAGCCTACCCGTGATCCCATCAGCCTGCCCCGAGACCCTAGACCTGAGCTGGCTGGAGATGCTGTCCAGGGGCCCAATGTTCCTATTGCCCTCATCTGTGAAAATCAGCAAGACACACTTAAACTTTACTGTCAGTAAGAGGCTCAGGAAGCGAGACAGCTGGGAGGAGCCCATGATTTAGGACTCAAGGAACCATTTTAATCTCCTGGCTCCACAAACTTCCACTACTCTTGTGTAGCTCAAAGCTTTAGACATACAAGGGTTTTGTTATTTTTGGCTGTGCTGGGTCTTCATTGCTACACACTAGCTTTCTCTAGTTGCTGCAAGTGGGAGCTACTCTCTAGTTGCAGTTCACAGCCTTCTCCTTGCAGTGGCTTCTCTTGTTACCAAGAGTGGCTTCTCATGAGCTCTAGAGCATGTGAGCTTCAGTAGCTGTGGAACATGGGCCTAAGTTGCCCCATGGCATGTGGGATCTTCCCAGACTAGGGATTGATCCCATGTCCCTGCATTGGCAGATAGATTCTTAACCACTGGACCACCAGGGGATGCCCATACAGGGGTTTTACAACAGCCCAAGGTTTCCTGGTTGCTCAGACGGTAAAGCATCTGCCTACAATGTGGGAGACCCGAGTTTGATCCCTGGGTCGGGAAGATCCCCTGGAGAAGGAAATTGGCAACCCACATCAATATTCTTGCCTGGAAAATCCCATGGATGGAGAAGCCTGGTAGGCTACAGTCCATAGGGTTGCAAAGAGTCGGACACAACTGAGCGACCTCACTTTCACTTTAAAGTTTCCTAAGGAGAGAACCCCCCGCCCCCACTCCACTGAACAACATGAACTGCAGCTACAGTGCCAAAGATAGCTCTTCTTCAAAATCCATTCTACCTCATGATATTAATAAAAATTTACAAATAAATACCTGAGACTAATGTGTAATAACATACTTCAAAACTCCCTGAGCCTAGAGAAACAGATCATTCCTGTTCTCAAATACAGACAAGAATTTATCTTCTATCTTCCATCTCAAAGTTTCCACTTTAGATCTCTACCCCTAAACGCATTTCAACCCATTTATGTCTATCCTTTGTAAAAAACAAAAGAATATTTATCATCATTTCCTACTTAATAAGTAGTCAGAAACTGTCCCAAGCCCATGTGATCTCAATTTTTAAAATCTTTTTGCCCAGGTCATGTTTTATAGTCCTTTATTTCTTTGGTTTACTTTCCCACAGATTTATTCATTTATTCAGCAAATACTAATTGCAATCAAATGCTCGACCACTGAGCTACGCGTGAGTGCATGCTAAGTCGCTCAGTCATGTCCGACTCTTTGTAACCCCATGGACTGTAGCCCGCCAGGCTCCTCTGTCCATGAGATTCTCCAGGCAAGAATGAGGAGTGGACTGCCATGATTGAACCTGTGTCTCTTACGTCTCCTGCATTGGCAGGCAGGTTCTTTACCACTAGCACCACCTGAGAAGCCCACCATGGAGCTGTGAAAGTGAAAGTGAAGTCACTCAATTGTGTCCGACTCTTTGTGACCCCATGGACTGTAGCCTGCCAGGCTCCTCTGTCCGTAGGATTCTCTGGGCAAGAGTACTGGAGTGGGTTGCCATTTCCTTCTCCAGGGGATCTTCCCAACCCAGGGATCAAACTCGGGTCTCCCTCATTGCAGGCAGACGCTTTAACCTCTGAGCCACCCAGCAAATACTAATTCAATGTTCACTTATGTGCCAGACCCTATTTTAAGTACTGTGAGATGACGTGTTAATGAGTAAAATAAGATACTCCTCCTCTCAGGGAGTTTATATTCCAAGAGGACAAAGAACATAATAAAACAGGAGAGTGGACTAGAAAGCGCAAGAGGAGTACAATTTTAAGTAGGGTTGTCAGGAAGACCTTACTAAACTAAGCTGAGCCAAGACCTCTGGGAAGAGCCTCCCAGGCAGAGGGGGCAACAAGACCTTAGGGGTGGCAGACCTGCCGTGTTTAAGGAAGAAGAGACAGATGTGACCAGAGCAGAGTGAATGACAAGGTAAGTGGCAGGTAATAAGGTCAAAGCACTAATGGGGGGAAGGGTGTGGCAGGTCAGGGAGGTTCTCACAAGCCTTGAAAGGACTCTGCATTTTATTCTGAGGTGGGAAAACATGGAGGACTTTGAGAAGAGTGACATAATCTGCCTTCCACATTAACACTATTCACTCTGAATGACTGCTGTTGAGAACTGACTGTAAGAGGGAAATGGTGGACACACACAGACCAGCTCCTGAGATCATCTTGGAGATAGGTAATTCTGGCTTGGGCTAGGATGGCAGCAGTGAAGTCCAGCAGTGGATTCTGAATATATTGTGAAGGTAAAGTCAATGTGATCTGATGAACTGGAGGAGATGAAAGAGGTATCAAAGGTAATACCAATACTTTGACATGAACAACTATAAGGATGGAGTTGTCATTGACTGAAATAGCAAAGACTGCAGCAGTAAGCTGGGACAAGTTCAATTTTGTATATGTTAAATTTGAGATGCCTATTAAGCATCCAAGTAGAAATGCTGAGGGCAACTACATATTTGGGATGTAAGTCCAGATTGGAGCTAAAAAATGGGGAGCCCACCACAATGAAATGGCTTTAATGTGTAAGACTGGATGACATCACTCAAAAGTATGTATGTAAATAGGAAACAGTCCAAGGGCTGAACTCTCAAGAGCTATGGAGATTAGGAGAAACCAGCAAACGCAACTGAGGCAAACCAGAGATTATGTCCTAAAGCCAAGTAAAGACAATCTTTCTAAGAGGGTGTGCCAAATCCTGCTGCCAGCCTGCGTAAGATGAAGCAGAAGATGCCATTAGATCTTGGTTCACGCACGTCCTTGTGATCATGGTAACAGTTGGGTGCAGTCAACTTCATAGGAAACTGGTAGAGAGGAAGGGCAGATGGCTCTCTTAAGATGTTCTGCTCTAAAAGAGAGCAGAATGAATAAATCATAAAGATATATTAGTACACCACAGGGAATATAGTGTTTTACAGTAACTTTAAGTGGAGTATAATCTATAAAAATACTGAATCACTATGTTATACCTCTGAAACATAATACTGTAAGTCAACTATACTTGAATTTAAAAAATAACTACGTTTTTAAATAATTGAACAGGAAAACTGGAAGCAATTGGAAGGGGAAATGGGGTCAAGAGACTTGGGTCTCTGTTAAGATGAGAAAAATGACAGCATATCTGCATGCTGATAGGATGCTCCATGAGAAAAATGAAAATGCTGACCCTACAGGAAAGGAGATGAGCGATGTCCTTGAAAAAGCATGGAACCAGCTGTCCAAGGATTTGGAGGGGAGCCTGGGCAGTTTGTTTAGAGCAACACTTTTCAACCTTGACACTAACGACATTTAACCCGGTAATTCTGTTGTGGGGAGCTGTTCTGTGTACTGTAAGCTATACTGCAGCATCCTTGGCCTCTACCCAGTAGCACCACCTCTCGGTTGGGACAACCGAATGCCCTCTGGGAGCAAACTCAGTCCCAGCTGAGAACCACTGGTAGGCAGTGACAGTAGAGAAAAATATAAACAACAAAAATAATAAGAGGGGAAAAAAAAGATACAGTAACAGGAAAGAAAGCACAGTATATGGGTATAAATGCTGGAAGTTATGATAAGTGTAATGGTAGGAGCTTGTGAACCTTTTCACTGTCTCTGTTTTCTACCAAAAAGTGAGAATGAAGGGGATGTTGGAGATCTGAGGGGTCAGAAGGAATAAAACAGGGATCAGAAAAGTGGTAAGTGATGAATTCCCAACTTTGATGCCACAAGCAACGCAGAGTCCCCCTCCCCAAAAAAAGGAGGGCAAGTGAAAAGACTAGCAAATACTACTTCCAGCATAAAGGACCCACTGAAGTTTCATGGTAATGAATTTAAAGTCAACTTGGCTGCTTTTCCCTAGCCCTTTCAGCTGCATGGGTGTAGGCATAAAGTCAGTGAAGAGTTGAGTGTGACAAAAGCAAGAGAAGAAAAAGAGATTAGTTACTTGCAATGAGGTGTTCATGACTGGCACTTAGTTGGAGGAGGGAAGTGAAGACACGTGGAGTCAACTGGAAAAATAGGAAGTAATAGTGGGAGAGTGGGATGTTTGAGATTTGAGATATGGAGTAGCAGTAGGGCTGGAATATGACCATAGCCTGAAGTGGGAGTAGAGGACAGGATCAGTGGAGGTGCAAAGAACTGACACCAGAATGTTAGATTATCTATATGGATATTTAAAGCACCAAGATTTATGACAGATACTGTTTTAAAGCTGAGGTATGTTAGAGATGAGAGTAGTCTAAAAATAGTATGAGGAAAAATGAGGACTCCCACACTGCCTCCAGGCTGGCCTAGAGCGACAATGGGTGTGAGAGAAACCACCACCACTACAGGTGGTAGGAGAAGCTGAGTCCTCAGGAGAAACCAGGGCTCAGAGCACAGCCATGTAAAGGGAACATTCAGAGAGGATGTTGAGGATACCTGGGATTCTTGCTAATGACTGGCTGTTAATGTCAGAGATCACAAAAAGAATTTCAAGAGTTAAAGGAAGTGGGTAGACAGGGACAAAAAAGGGAGTGGAGAGTAATGGTTATTAGAGTTTAAAATATGAGAGGTGACCTGATAGTCACCACTTCTTACAGTGACTGGTATAAATAAAAGTGCATGATGAGGTTAATTCTGGGGGTTGTGGCAGGAGGACATGTACCCAGGGCTTCCCTCTGGTCTGCCAATGAAAATGTCTGTAGGCTTAAGTGTATGGAGGAGGGACAGTTTTACTTCTGAGTTATCAATTTGTATGAAATTATATCTGGCTTCAGGCTGTTTTTAGGGAAATCCTGAGTACCTACACTTCAAACAATTTAAACAAGGTGATGAATGTAAAGCAATTAACACAAGACCTGATGCTAAAACAGAACCAATGATAATAGCATTCCTAAGGGAAGCCTAGAATATCTCAGAGATTCTCCTTAATTTTAGCTCCAGAGCAGCAGCTCCCA
Source organism: Muntiacus reevesi (assembly GCF_963930625.1). Taxonomy (NCBI): domain Eukaryota; kingdom Metazoa; phylum Chordata; class Mammalia; order Artiodactyla; family Cervidae; genus Muntiacus; species Muntiacus reevesi. The sequence continues at coordinate 25,812,571 of NC_089255.1, read as the reverse complement.
AGGCTACCTGCAGTCCACCAGGGTGTTGCTCTGACCCCTGCCCTCCTTATTCATCGACCCATTGAAAGGATTTAACCATTGCCAAATGTGTATTCTTCCTGAACACAAGTCAATTGCCATATAAAACCAAAAATATTTTAATGCTGAGTCAATTCTTGAGGTTCAAATGATGAGACAAGGGAGCCCACAGCCTTGTCAGGATAGAGGTTAAGGCCTCGGGTCCCTTGGGCTCCACTCAGGGCATGAAATACTTCAATCCTGTTAGCTTTGTTAGTCCCTCCAGGTCACTTCTACTTCATCTGTCCGATACCTGTTTAAAAAAAAAAGGAAAAACTTGGTGGACAGTCATCCCTTACTCCATTCTTCTCTGCCCTCATGATTCTGGGTCCTCTTCCTGCTGATGATTTTTGCCTACCTCCCATGTAATGCTGTCTGTCTCCTCCCAACGGCCACTTACCTCTGTGTGATCCCAGATTCACTGAGAGGGGTCCTGTGTCCAGCCTGAAACATCTCCCACCCGGCCTGGGCTATCATGGCTCCATTGTCAATGCAGAACCTGGGAAAGAAAAGAGGTATGAAATTCATGATCTAAGGACAGAAAATCACAGCAACTGGGGGGAAAAAAGTGTGGGGGGGTGGGCGGGCATTTACCTTTCATCTGTGGCAAAAAGCCGGGCTCCACGTTCCTGGCACATGGTCTCCATCATTTCCTGTAACCTCACATTACCTACAGAGGTAGGGGTACGATTAGCTCATCTTTTAGTCATTTCTCCAGTCTAGCTATACACCTCATGTGCACTGACTTCGGAAAATGAAGTAGGTGCAAGGACTGGGAAGCACAGGACAGAAACAAAACAAGTAATTTCCCCAAATCCTTAGAGATTTAGAGTATCAGGAGCAAGATGCACATGCCCCAAAATACGAAAGAGAAGCACAGTTCAATGATACATACACCCTACACCTCCCACAATGAGGGCCTCCTGGGAGCCACAATGTGCCATGGCCCGCTCTGTGATCTCGACCAGCATTGCAAACACAGTTTCCTGTGGGGGGCAGACAAGTTGAAAACATCAGAGGCGATCTCAGTTTAGTTCTGTCTACTATATAAAAGCTCCCCCAGCTCCAGCTTTCTATCCCAGTTCTTCACTTCATTACCTGCAGGGAGAAGCACAGATCCTCGGGAGTACACTCTCCAGTGGCCAGCATCCGCTGGGCTACATCCTGTAGTTACAGGGGCAAACAGATAAAACAGGGAACTGTGGTCTGGGGATGACATGTGAGCAAAAAACGAGCACACTTGGAGGATCACTGCGTTTTACCACAATTCACCCTTACTAGTATATATTGCTCTTCACTGGCACTGAACTATATATATATAAAACCAGCAGCCTTCTTTCAAGATTCAACAATCATGAATGTTGCTCTCTCGCCTTCTGTCGCCTACCCTGGTTAATTTTTCTTCAGACTTGTCCCCGTCCAACCCTTTTTATTTTTTTTTCCCATTTCTTTGTCTGTTTCTTTTTCTGTCTCCCTCCCTCCTCCCATGCCCCATGAAACGCAAGCTCCAACTAGGCAGATTTTTGTTTTGCTCCATCTTGTATCACTATTGCCTTGAACAGCACTTGGTACACAAAAGATGTTCAAATAAGTATTTGCTAGATGAATTTATTCAGTATCTAACATAGGCCAGTACTATGCTATATGCAGAAAATACTACACTGAGCAAAACTCGCACACTTCACTAAAAAGCATGAAAGTGCCCATCTCACCTCCCCCACACTCACCTCAATAAAAGACAAGATCCCAGAGAATGAGACGTCCATCCCCTTTACAGTGTATGGCAGCTCAACTAGCTTCTTGCCTCTATGTGGGAGTGAGTATATGAGGCACTAAGCCTGTAGTCTGCTGGCTGCTCACCCTCCAAAGCCCTCCCAAAGCTCATTAATACATACACAGGGAAATCCTTGGCACCCCACCAGTCAGCCTCCTTCCGCCTTATTCCCCTTACCGCTTTGCCATTTGCTCAATGTTGTAGCCTGGACTTGGGTCATTGGAAATCTAGCAGAAGGAAAAACAGGATGAAGTCAGTCAGTTTTGCATCTGTGAAGCAAAAGAAGCTAATTTATCTTCCCTTTCCTTTTCCATGGCTCTCCCAAAATTCATTCACAACTTATATTCTCTGTAGCCTCAATGGCTTACCTTCAGCACTCGAGCAAAACGATCCAGACAATTACCCACAGCAATATCGATGGTTTCCCCAAAGATGCGGTAACGATGTTCTGAATACGCAATCACCTAAGGGTGATGAGGATGTCCATGAAACCTCAAGTCTGTAAAGAGGAGCATTTGGCTTGGGGAAGAACATAGCAGAGGATCAACATGGTCACTAGAACTTCAGTAAGCAATGGAAATAAAGTACTTTCCCAAACCCTCAACAGGTACTTTTAAATAGCGCTTATCTGAGAAGTCTATATATACCCTAAGGATTCCCAGAGTAGATTCCTAGTCTAAAGAAGGTAACCTAGGTCAGAGAAGAAGTACATTATCATTTTGGATACATTTTTCTAGCTTGGAGGTTGCTGACACCCCTTTAAAAGAAATCAAGACAGTGTGGGCTAAGGAAAGCTTTCCTTCTTGGAGGCAGGGAACCAGAATTCTTCAAGATTATCCTACGAGGGTGGTAGTATGTGGAAACCACTAAGGTAGAGTTAAAAAAGAAAAAAAACTAAAAAATCCCAGGGAATTCCCTATTCCTGGTTGCAGATGCATTTCAGTCCCTGGCAGGGGAACTATGATCCCACAAGCCACTCAGTGCAGCAACAACAAAAACAAAACCCAAAAATCCCATACTGGGTCTGACTAACTGCTCATCCAGCTCAGCACTGGCAACCAACTTCTGTCCACTCTTCATATGTGACCAACTTCTAGACAGAGAGTATTTATCACCCGCGGACACATAAGCTCCAGACTTCTGACAGTACTTCCAAAGGATCGTTAAGTTCCTTTCCCTTTCTGGTGCTGCTAGGGATTTTCTTCCATCCTGATGTAGCCCCTACTCTACTGATAAAAGGCTGGAGACAAAAGCATAAAGAAAAATTTTGCCTTTCTATTTCGGTCATCCACTCTTCCCTAGTCAATCATCTTGTTTTTCACACCTAAGCAGGCTTCAAAAGAAAAGAGGAAAAGAGAAAATTCCATCACTGCTCATTTCAAGTAAATCTTGTAAGCTTCCACTGTTACTTTTCACACCCCAAGTTCCTAACCTTGTATAATAAATATCCTTCAGGCTTCAACCAATTACTTGTTCTCTACCCATTAAAGTTCCCACGTTATTTTCATAGGAATGTGTGCTTCATCTTTAATAACTATTTCACAAAATGAACTTTTAAAATATAATCCTTTCATAAACTGGAGAGAGGAATCAAGTCTGGACAATAATCCCATCAGGTGTTAGGTGGAAAAGGAAGGCTAGAGTTCTCCAATCTCCACTTAAAAAGATCTTGTAAGGTATCCCAAACAACTCTGGCTTCATCTATAAATTTAAAACATCTTCCACCATTCATAAAATGTTTTTTAAATTACTTACGTTTTCAGTGTTAAAACAAAAAAACCCTATATATTTACCACCAGTAACTAAAACAAAACAAATGTTGTAAAGAAACAAATGAGATAGTACCCCTTAGTTTTTTTTTTTAAAAAACATTTTTCTGGCTGCACCTTGAGATGTGTGGGATCTTAGTCCCCCAACAAGGGATAGAACCCGTGCCTCTGGCATTGAAAGCAGAGTCTTAACCACTGGACTGCCAAGTGTCCCTTAGTTTTAATTGCTAACATTCACAGGAAAAATAAGCTTCAAAATAACGAAAATAAAAATCCTTATTTTGAATACTTCAATCCTTACTATTCTTTCCTTCTCTAAGTTGGAAATTCCTCATCTCTATAGCCACATATAAAGGTCATCCAGTGTTCTAGTGCATCACATTTAAACTTCAGATGAGCCCAGTTTTCCTACCACTCAGGCAGAAAGTGAAAATTGCTAGTACAGTGCCTCTGAAATTAAGAAGGAATGGTGGAGTTTTTCTGCTGCAGTCCTGAATGGTTTCTGTCAAAATGGGCAAGTTCATGAAACCTAGGAAGGTGGTGATGCCCCTGGTCAGTCATCATGAAGAACACCTATGATCTTAGTACCTTGCTAGCAGCAAGGTACAAAGTGAAAGCTACCACGGGCAAGAAGAAAATCGCCAGGAGGTCAGTCTTTTGTGAAAGTTTATAACTTGAAGTATATCACTTCAAGCCCACAAGGTACTCTGTAGGTATCCCCTTAGAAAAAAACTGTTGCCAACGAGAATGTCTTCAGAGACCCTGCTCTTAAATGTGTGGCCCAACAAGAGGTCAAGGTTAAGTCTGAGGACAGATACAAAACCAGCAAAAACAAATGATTCTTCCAGAAGCTGTGGTTTTAGATCTGTTTTGTTTCAGTTACTAAAAATACCCAAAAATCTCTGAGGAGAGAAAAAAAGAAAGAACGGTAAAGATTTCTAAATACCTGTGTATTTCCTCCACTGACATACAGCACAGTTGGGTTGGTGGCTCCCGTGATGAGGCGGCCCATCTCAATGTGACCGATACAGTGGTTAACACCCAGCAATGGCTTATTCCATAACTGGGCCACAGTACGGGCCACAACAGCCACAGAAACCAGTGGGGCACCCATGCCAGGACCTATGGGGACAGAATGGGGCTTAGAATCCTATAGGGATTGGGAAAAGCAGAGTTGAGGGAAGCGGGGGATGTGAAGGTACAGCAGATGTAGTGGTGGTATCAGAGGTGAGCTGCAGGTTATTTTGACCTAGCTGGGTTCCAGGTGTATTCTTCCACTGTTGCCCACTCTTCTAGCTATACCTTTGGTGTATGCGATGCAGTCAATATCCTCAGAGGTTAATCCAGCCTCTGTTAGTGCCTCCTGCAGCAGGTCCAGGATAACAGCTCGGTGGTGCCTGGCAGTATCACCTGGAAGGAATCCTAGGAGATGGACACAAGGCAGAGATCCTAAGAATTTTCCTATAGGAAAGCACCTAGAAGTCAAAACAGATATTTGAGTAGGGTAGGAAGAGTCCCTTCCCTTTTCCTCAAACATCCTGTCTTCAGATAATAGTCTTTTCAGCCTGTTCAGCTAAGCTAAACAGCTCTCAGAAATGCCCTTCTACATACCCAACTCCTACTCAGGACTCAATGATACCTATCTCATACTTTTTGGTGATGCCCTGTGACTCTACAAACACTGCACATAATAACATCATTGAAGTTAACACACTATATGTAACATGGAACAATTACAGCCTTATAGTTAATCGGTACTTTTCCCAGCTTAACCATGAGCATCTCAAAGCACTGCCTATTTTATCTTCATATTCTTGGTGCCAAATGCCAAGAAGCCTGAGTGCTAAACATATACATCATTTCTAACGAGTAACCTGTTACAACATTACCTCTTCAGGGTCGCTTTTCAGGTATATACAAGACTGCTGCCCTCTCCTATGGAAGGAGGTGTTTGGGGGAAAGGTAGGAAAGACACAATATAACTTAGAAATAACATTTACGGAAAGTGGTCATTGTGTCCGGTACTTTAACCCTCAAGACCGAATGATGCAGGTGTTATCATTCCCATTTTAAGAACAAGGTACAGAAGTCCAAAAACAATTACCGAATATTGCAAGGGCAGCCGATAATTAGCACATAAAAGGTGCTCAGTATAGGCTGAACAAACTCAGAAGATCCAGTTTCAAGTGCCTGTAACTCTTCTACCCATCAGCCTCGGGATAACGTGTGTTCGTGCTTAGTCTTGTCCAACTCTTTGCGACCCCATGGACTGTAGTCCACTAGGCTCCTCCGTCCATAGGATTCTCCAGGCAAGAATACTGGAGTGGGTTGCCATTCCGTTCCCCAGAGGATCTTCTCGACCCACGGATCGAACTCAAGTCTCCTGCACTGCAGGCAGATTCTTTACCACTAAGCCACCTGGGAAGCCCTTTTACCGTCACATAATCTCAGAGACTAGGATCAAAACTTATGAGGCACAACGCGTACTCTTCACCAGCAGTTAGCAAGATGGCAGGGGATGCCCTGCGTAAAGTGCGCCACGAGTTATAAATCCCCAAGTCCTCACCTGTGCCGGGAGGCGTGACGTAAGTCCGCCTCGGGTTCGCCAGTACTTTGCCATCCCGTACCACTCCCACGCCAATCTTGTTGGCGCTGCCTTCAAAACCCAGCACCGCCGGCATGGCTCGGAGCTAGTACTGGAGCCACGGAGCCCTCACCAGTCCGCGCTAGGACGCAAACTCCGCGTCGCAGAGTAGAAGGATGAGGCTAAGCAGCCGCGCCAGCCAAAACAACAGCTACCAAAAAATTCCCGTAGATAGCGCGCCAGCGCCAGTCCCAAACTCTGTCGTTACGACGACCCATCAAGACCCCTTCGAGGGCCTGTCCTCCTAACTGCCGGGAACGCTGATCCGGCGTCTACTCCTTAAATTCCTATCCGTTCCTCTGCTTCTCTCCCATGGTCCAGCCCAGCCTTTTCCATTGATTTCGTTCTCTCTTACACAACTTTGGGATCTCTAGTCACGGTGGCAGAAAGAGTTGTGAATCTGGCATATTGATAAACAGTCCAAGAATGGAGGGTGGGGCCTTCAGTGTCCCCGAGTCCAGGAGAAGGGCGGGAAGCTTTCAGTCACGTGGTACAACTAGACCAATGACCCGTATTCCTCCGCCCCTGGAAGAGCATTTCAGATCACGTGACCACTCCAGTTACCCACGTGGGGCACAGCGTGCTCCATTCTTTGTGCTGGGTTAAGGAGGAGCCAGACAGGGACCGAAGCAGGTCAGCTAAAGGGTTTGTGTTGTTTTGCCTATCTTAGCCGCTTCTCTGGACGTCTGATCCGCAAGGCCAGGTCGGGACACTCAATTAAGTCCCTCCGCCGGAGGGTGGATCTCGCGAGAAGTGTATAAGACACGATGAAAATGATCTAGTCTTGGGGGTGAGGGGCTGAAAGGCTGATGGTGCATGGAGGCGGGGAAAGAATTCAGAGATAATACAGTTTGAAAGGCGGCACTTGGTACGTGGGCGTTGAGGGTGGAGTCTTCTGCTCTAGCTGGTTTCACGACTTCTTTGCACTTGTAGGCAACGCGATCAGAATACTGCTTCAGTGGGCCAAGTGGAACTGGTGCAGAAGGGCGTACATTACAGTGATGCCGAAACGTGGGAAAAAGGGAGCGGTGGTCGAAGACGCGGAAGAGCCCAAGGCTGGTAAGAGAATAGAATGGGCCCCTCTCCCTAGAGGCAGCGATGGGGATGTCTAGTATTACCTAGCTGAACGGAAGTACGGACCGTTGAACGGAAAGTCCAGACCGACACCGACAGTATTCTCATTTGTGAAGAAGTCGCGGCAGCTGCAGGCTCTTAGTGGGTCTGTAGTTAACTCTGGATCAAAGTTGGATGCCGCCAACTTATATCCCATTCTGTATTACTTATCTTATAGAGCCAGAGGCGAAGAAGAGTAAGGCAGGAGCGAAAAAGAACGAAAAAGAGGCCGTAGGAGAGGGCGCAGCTCTGTATGAAGACCCCCCAGATCAGAAAACCTCACCCAGTGGCAAATCAGCCACACTCAAGATCTGCTCGTGGAATGTGGATGGGCTTCGAGCCTGGATTAAGAAGAAAGGTTTAGATGTGAGTGGAATTAAGGGGGTGCAGAGGCTGAGCTTGGGATTTAACCATCTTTTTCAATCTTAGTCCCTAGCACGATAGTTTTCTTGTGGGAAAGGTACTAGGTTTTCACCAAAAAACCTTGTTTTTCAAATGACATTTCAACAGTTCCACTGCCATTTTCTTATTTATAATGTCCTCATCTCTTCCCTGGCATGTTGGGAAAACCTCCTTACTGGACTTGCTCCATTTTATTCCCTGCATAGCCAATATTTAAATAACTACTGCTTAAAAATTTTAGCTGGCCTATGGGGAAAAAAACAAGAATTTCTCAGTGTTGCAGGTAACACTCTTCTTGCCTCTCTGCCCTTCATTTATAAGTTTTAATACTATGCTGCTAGACGTTATTTCTGCAGAGACGGTGTCTCATCTGTATATTTCTAGTACTTAGCATATAGATTTTTCAGTAAATGGCTGCTGAATTGATGATACTTTTTCTACATTTAATTTCACTGACAGTGGGTAAAGGAAGAAGCCCCAGACATCCTGTGCCTCCAAGAGACCAAATGTTCAGAGAACAAACTACCAGTTGAACTTCAAGAACTGTCTGGACTATCCCATCAGTACTGGTCAGCTCCTTCAGACAAGGAAGGGTACAGTGGTGTGGGCCTCCTCTCCCGCCAGTGCCCACTCAAAGTCTCTTACGGCATTGGTGAGACCCTGTTGATTTTCTAAAGCCCAGTGCTTCCAAACTAATTGCTGGTATCCCAGTCCAGCCCCAGTTCTTGATTCTTTTATTCTCTCCTTTCCCTTTTCTTAAAACTTCTTTTTGCTAATTGTTCCATCATTTCTATAGGTGAGGAAGAACATGATCAGGAAGGCCGAGTGATTGTGGCTGAATATGATGCATTTGTGCTGGTGACAGCCTATGTGCCTAATGCAGGCCGAGGTCTGGTGCGCCTGGAGTATCGCCAGCGCTGGGATGAAGCCTTTCGCAAATTCCTGAAGGGTCTGGCATCCCGCAAGCCCCTTGTGCTATGTGGGGACCTCAACGTGGCTCATGAAGAAATTGACCTTCGCAACCCAAAGGGAAATAAAAAGAATGCTGGCTTCACTCCACAAGAGCGGCAGGGCTTCGGGGAATTGCTGCAGGCTGTGCCACTCACTGACAGTTTCCGGCACCTCTACCCCAACACGGCCTATGCCTACACTTTTTGGACCTATATGATGAATGCGAGATCCAAAAACGTTGGTTGGCGCCTTGATTATTTTTTGTTATCTCAGTCTCTGTTGCCTGCATTGTGTGACAGTAAAATCCGTTCCAAGGCTCTGGGCAGTGACCACTGTCCCATTACCCTATACCTAGCTCTGTGACACCTCTTCCAAATCACGTTGAGCCTAGGAAATAAGCCCACCAAGCTAGCTTTAAAATTCTTATCCCCAGACTTCTTTTAATAACTGCTATCTAGAGAAATCCGCGTTGTATTTCCCCTCTAAGCTGTGAATCCTTTAACCAGGCTTCTAATAACAGATGTAAGTTCTCAAGGGGGGTGTTTGTGTAGGGGTTGTGCTTTTTTCTTTTTCTTTTTTTACATTAAACAAAAGCTACTGATATTTCCTCTGCACTGTCCCTGTGAAAATAAAGAGCCATAGTTTCAGCTTTGGTGGTGGTGTATTCTATGCCTTCATGGGGCTACAAATTCCCCTCATCCTTTCATACACACAGATTAACAACGGGAAAAGAATAGAGTCATGACCTTATTTATTTACAAGCACAGAATGACTCCCTAACCTCTCCCATGACAGAGCAACCCTATCCAGCCCAGTTAAATAACCGCAACTGGGGCGTGAGGTTGAAAAGGAGGAATTATGGGAAATACAGGACTAGGGGGCCATACCCCACATTAAATAGTTATATACATCAGTTCCTGTGGTTCTGTACAGAGCAGCGGCTGACCCCACCCCCACAGGACACAGAATGGGGGGAGAGGAGACTGAGGGTGCTGAGACCAGAGCCAGCCCCTGGTGAAGTGCAATAGCAGCAGCAAGGTCCTAATGGTGCACAAGAGGGAGGGAGACCCCCCAGGGCTACCCACCCCAACCCTGCCCTGGAATGTGTAAGGGACAGGAATGGCTCTCAGGGAGCATATAGGAAGGACAAGGCTAGAACTGTCTTTTAGGACCCAGGTTTAGGGGCAACTTCTCGCCTACTTCACCCTAAACACAGCAACTGTTGGAGGAAAGCAGATGGCCAGTGGTGGTCTTACCTATCCCTCCAAACCTAGGTGAGGGCCTGCCTGGTTCCTTCCTACCTCTCCCCAGGGAAAAGGAAGGCAGCTGCTTGGCTCCCCTTAGAGAAGCCCAGAGAGCCTTTTACCACGGCTCCCCTTATAGTGTCACTGTCCCCACCAGGGAGGGGCCAGGCACAGTCTGTGGGTCGTCGTGGGGCTCAGGAGAAGTTCTGGACAGGGTGGCTGACCTTCATACAGGCCCAATAGAGAGCCCGGCCCAAACACAGCACTGCCAACAGGATGACAAAGGCCCAGGCTGCATAGATGCCTCCATATCGCCGTGCATGCTTCCATGTGCCAAACTGAAGAAGATAAAGAGAACAACAATGGGGTTACTGTTGATCTCTCACCACTTTCCAAGAAACCTAGTAACAGTAACAAGCAACTCAAGCCTCAGTTTCTGTCCCCTATCCACATGTGGCCACCTTCAGGGACCTTTCAAAAGGCCCAGTTGTCCAACTCCCTTCTGCTAGGCAGGAAGACACTCAAACAATCCCAGACACCTGTCAGTTTTTCTTCATGTCTGACAACTTCCTAATAGCAACTGAATCTAAGTCACTTCTCTGTTCTATCCTCGGCATAAAGAAGATAGCTGTTTTTAACTCTGATAACACTGAAGACTTTATCAGTCTCCTTCAAATGTAGGTCATCTTGTTTGTTAAAACAAGACAAACAAAACCCCCCTCAGTTTCACTTCTTTTTAGGATAGCTATTTCCCCAATCTTAGCCTTAGGAGATGAGGCTGCAGAATGAAAGGGGCTGGATCAAGGTTTACTCACAGCAAGGCCAGTGGCAGTGACTGCCAAGAGTAAGCCAAGCAAGAAGCAGCAGATACATCTCTTTCGTGGATATCTGCGCCCAATAGATGACCTGTGGGGAGGCAAACAGAAATGGATACTTGGAATGGCCTTGTAGATTTTACCCTATTCATTATCCAGCTCAAGGATGCTGCTCCCTAATCACTCACACTTTCCTGCAGTGAGGGCAACGGGCCAAGGTTCGGTCTGTGAACTCTGTCCACTATGGAGAAAGGAAAAGGGAGACACCAATTAATAGTAGAAGCAGGGTCATTTTCAGTGAGAGCCCTGGGGCAGTGGGAGGTGGGAAAATGGTTCCTCATAGAACAGACCTTTTCAGGATTCATTATCATAACTCAGAAATACATTCATGACTACATTTCCACTCCCGCCCCTCCCTACCCCCAGCCTCCTAATACTTCCCCTCACCAGAAAAGTATTCTTGCAATGTCCACAGATGACCCTGACACCCACAGGTTGTGGTTCTGGACTCAAAGGTCCTGGATGCACAGGCCCCAGGTTGATGATTCTTTTGCTGTATAGGAGAAAACGACTATGTTTAGAAAGTTTTTAATCCTAAGGATCCCTACATTATTCCTCCCTCACATCCCCTACTCCCTGCCGTTAGAAGTCCCTCTGCTTCTCTGCATTGGAGAAGGAAATGGCAACCCACTCCAGCATTCTTGCCTGGAGAATTCCAGGGACAGCAGAGCCTGGTGGGCTGCCGTCTGTGGGGTTGCACAGAGTCAGACACGACTGAAGCGACTTGGCAGCAGCTTCTTCTCTGCACTGCCAGCCCTACCCCAGAGAATACTTGTGGGAAAAGCAGTGCTTAAATGTAAGGTCTCTAATGTCCCTTTTACCTCAGGATAATTCACCCAGTCTCTGAGACTTTCCATCTTCCTAAAGATGGAGTAGTCTTTTATCCTAACCTTTTTACTGAGACAAGAAAGATAGCTATAATGTTCTAGAGACACAGCAGCCCTTAGCTTTTTCTCCTAAGTAAACACCAGGCCCTCTCATCTTTACATTCTCTGTAAACATTCATCCTTCTTAGGCTTTCCAATTTTCCCCACTAATGCCCTTCCCCAAATTATTCCTCCTCACCAGTAGGGCCGAGGGCAGGCAATCCGCTGGGAAGTCACTTTGCAGATAAGGAGACAGTTGCAGGGACATCGAACATATTTTTTCCCTGGGGGTGCATTCTTGATTGGCTAGAGAATAATGGGGACATCAGTAAGCAAATCTCTAATTCCAATCCCTGTTCTCCCAAAAACACCTTCTGAGAAGAGATCAGAGAGAGAAAATCTTAGCCAGGACGCAGAAATGAAAGGCATATAACATGAGATTTACAAGCTAAAACTAAGCTTAAGTATAAAGACAGGTATGAAGATGAGGAATGGTACATATTAGCCTGGTGAGTGGCTTCTGGGGAAATGGTGTGTGAGACTCCTGGAACTGAAACCTGGGTTTCATGAAAGGTCCTTGGCCAATGCCTGAAGGTCTGGGTCTAGAATCAAGGGACTAGAAAGAGGATCCAGAAAACAGGGCCCGTTTCATAGATGTGTGTAACTCACAGTGGCTTCATTGCAGACGCCACATTTGACTACATGCTGATGCATCTTGCCTTCCACGTTGATGAGAGACTGGCAGACTCGGCAGGTGATCATGGGAGCACTCCCACTGTCCGGGCTGGTCAAAGGTGAATAGGGGGGTGGGTCTTCCCCAGGCAACACGGCCGGGTGTCCCTCGGGGAACGGGGGAAATGCTGGACAGGAAGGAAAAAAGAAGGGCTGGCATTACTTGAAGACACCCCCACTGATGCTACACGCAGTAAGGCAACTGTTTCTGGTCCTCAACCCTTCTGACAAGCTCAGCGTGATTGTTATGATCAGTGCTTCCATCAGACCCCTCAGAGCTCCCTTCTGCTCCCAAGCTGCGGTCTCGATTGCAGAGAGAAGGAAGCCTCACCCAGTCACAGGTGCAACAGCCCCGCACCTGGCGCTTGGGCCCCGCCTCCGCCCTCGGCCCCGCCCCCTCCGCCTGTCAGAGTACCCCTGGGAACACCTCGGACCCCGCCCCGGCTTACCCTGGGGCGGGGCATGTTTACCGGCTCCGTACGGTGGTGCGGAGGGGGTCAGGCCTCCCCCGGGCCCAGCCCCACTCCCGCCCGGCCCCACTAATCCGTTTCCACCGGCGCCACCGTCGATGGGCTCGGAGAGCAGGGGGGATCGCTCTCCATCTGCCGCCATGACCGCCACCGCCGCCTCCCACTTCGGCCAAAGATACGGCTCTTTTCGCCTCCGCCGTCACCGCAGCCACCGCCGCCGCCGCCGCTACCGGGTCCCCAGGGCGCCTGCGCGCCGCGCGCCCAGCTCGCCCCGCAACCAGTGGCCTGCCCCGCCCCGTTCCGCCCCGCAGCACGTGATAGGCTATCCCCGCCCTGCCGTGCTGTTATTGGCGGAGACTTAGCGATTTCTGGTCCTGTGAAGGCAGCTCTTGTTTTCCATTGGGAAGCTTGGCGCCAACGTCAACTGTCACATGACTTTCAGGACGCCGCTGGGCCTGCAAAAACTGCACGTGACGAGAAGTTCTTCGAACCATTGGAAGCGTGGCCCATCGCGCTACCTCCAGACCAGGAGGTGGGGCAGGGCTGCTTCAGCTCACTGGTCACGTGTTTCAGGAAGCCGCCTGTGATCTGTTGGTACCCCCAGAGCCGGCGCACAATCATTGCTCTTCATTGGTCCGAAGACACCACTAAAAGACTTTTCTACTCTTTGCGGTTATGGTTGGCCTCTCATTGGCTGGAGGATTCCCTTCCTGGGCCTGCGATCTTGGGGCGCAACTTTATTGGCCCGAACTTAGCCCCAGAACCTGGGGGCGTGGCTCAAAGAGAGGCGGTGAACGCCTGAGGAAGAGAGCGCTGTTGTGAGCACCGAGAGTAGAAAGGATAGGCAACAGTTAGCCGCTCTACTCGAAGGAATACCTCTGAAAAGTCAGAGTGAAGATATGCCAGGAAGAAATGGATTAAAACGGTAAGATGTTTACCCTAGTCTTCCTCGCTGAAGTCACCTCGAACAGGACACAAGACCGGCTTCTCCAGAAAGCTGCCTTGCAGAATCCACCCTTCTAGCGTCACCGGTTAAATTGTGAAATTTTCTTTACATGAATCTGTTTCTGTCACTACAGGGGTGTCTCATCGTTTTACTCGGTTTTCTGGCCCCCAGTTGTAAACATATATGCGTGATAAGAGTGTTTTGACTGAGTTACCAATCAAGTCCAAGGATATTTTTGTTCGTGTTTGGCGTAGAGACAGTCTTTAGACTTGTCTCAACTTCACCACCAGCCACGAGACTGCTAACAGAGTTTATTCTAACAAGCATAGGAAAAGATCTTAAGCAGCTCCTGTGTTAAAACATACAGCCAATCCACCTAGCCATTCTCCTGTTCATCCATAGTCATCCAACCTCTACTTGCATAGCAAATAAGACTACTTTTCAAATCTATCAAGGTCATCCATTTCTGTCTGGGTAGCCAGACAGAAATGAAATGTGTAGAGTCCCCTCCTGTGGCTTAAAGGAACTTTTTGTTTCAACTTTGTTGAGGATTCAAGGTTCTTTCTGTTGTGGGTAGAGCAGGTACAGATGGACAAAGTTATTATGCAATTATTTAGAAGGATTTCCTTAATCATATGAATGCAGGGTGAGTAGACTGTTACTCTGGGATTGATGGTGGATGATAGAGTAAAAGTGAGTCACCTTAAAGAGAATTTGTTTCACAATGTAACTCATTTCCTTTAGTTAACCAAGTGCGGAATGGAAAGACCTCATTGTCATAGAAGGGAGTACCCAGAGATCAAAGGAAGTTGGTTCAGCTCATACTCTTGGGAAATAGCTGACTGCTTTGAACAGGAACATTTTAGCAGATCTGTTAACCATAGGGGCTCCTTGACAGAGAATAATTCTCAATGGCTTCCTTTCCCTGAAGAAACCCTCAGGTGAGGGTTTTACCTTATCCTTTTCAAGAAACCAAAGCAGAACCCTAAGGGTCTCTCAGTAACCTCTAAACCCAACCTTTGGGGACCAGCTTTCTTCAACCTCATGTGGTTGTTACAACACATGAATTACAACATTTTACAACACATGAACCACACTTCAATTTCCCCCATTTCATAACCCAAAGTGTGGCTGTCTTAAATGGATGAAGCAACAAGAAATTGAAAAACTCAACTCTGAGGACGATGACTGGTTTAGCTAGAAGCCTCTCTATTGAACCTAACATTGAGGAAAGTGAAGCCTGCCCCAGATACTTAATCATAAAAAAAACTGCTGCTTTTCTAGCACTTGTAGCTGCTAAAGGAGCTGGAGACTTCACCTGAATTCTGATTGTTAGACACAGCTTTCCCAGGCCAGGTAGGGCCCACAGACAATTCAGAACTAATGAACCCCTGAATACAAAATGGAGAGGAGGTTGTAGCTCCCCAGGGGAACAGATGAGTCTGCTGTTCTTTCTGTTGTTTTTGGGCATACAGATGTTCAAGTGTTTGCTCTAGAGTGTAGTAGGGTTCATTACTTGCACCTTGGTTACACATCATTCCACAATCTGTTCTTTTGTGACTCTTCTCACCCTCACCAAAGCCATATTTGATGTTCATTTCATCTAGTTTTATAAAAATGTGGGAGAGTTGGAGAATTGGATACAGTACCGAGGATCCTAGAGGATGGTTGAGTAGAATGGCTTTTTTATTTTTTTAGTAGTTTGGCCTCTTGGTGATGTTTTCATCATAGGTTAAATATAGAAATATGTCATAGAGAAGTAAATGAAGAGGTGAGTGTTAACCACTAAGAAGAATATTCTTTCTGACTGATATATGAGTCACTGAAGGAGAGGTATGATGCAATAATCCTTGTGTGTTTCATGTTACAGATCTCTTTTAATGCTAGACTAGCCTCTACCCACATAAGTGTGAGAGAGGGTTAAGGGAAGTACAGTGGTTCTCTAAGTGCTCTCATTTGAAAGTGCCTTGTAATAAATTCCTTTGGGACCTGATTTCCAAGACTTCCTTGGAAGGAACTGTTACGTACTTGGCAAATGGACTCATTACTGACTACATACAGTTCCAGGCATAGTACTTTAAAAGAAATCTAAGATCAGTAAATTGTCTCACCCTGAGTGACATTACAACCTGGCAGTGGTCAGAAGAGACATATCCAGAAGGGCCCTAAAAGAAGTAGGAAAAATTCCTATCAGTGTGAAGGTGAGGAATCCCTCTTCTGGTCTTCCGTTGTCCCTTGCTGCATAATAAGTGGCACCCAAACAAAATGATATGTGCTGAACAGTTCTTTCACTGGTCTCACCTGGGCTCATTCATGAAAAGAACTGAATGGTCCAAGATGACTCTTCACATGTCTGGCAATTGTATATACTAGTTCAGCTAGCTTCCTTATAGCAGGTGGAACTTAGGGTGATGGTCCAAGAGGGTGCGAGGAGAAGATGCAAGACATTTTTAGGCCTAGGCTGCAGCACTGGTATAACTTCATTCCTACCTCATTCTAGGTCATAGCAAGTCGTCAGGGCTGCCCAGCTTCAAGGTGTGGCGGAAAAGACTTCAATTCTTTTTTTTTTTATTCTTTAGAACTTCAGTTCTTGATGGGAGGAGCTACAAAATTTTATGGCCATGTTCTTCAACCTACTATAAATGGTAGAATTTCAGCAAGCAATACATCTATACACATTTGTTATGCATCTACTCTTTATGAAAGACACTCCTTAAGAAACTTAAACTCTGGGTAGGGAGGAATAACAATGTGAAAATTCACAGTATAAAATATCAACACTAAGGAATCTCCTAGTAGTCTAGTGGTTAGGACTCCGTGCTTTCAGTGCCGAGGGCCTGGGTTCAGTCCCTTGTGGGGATCACACAAGCCACGTGATGCCACCAAAAGAAGAAGAGAGAGAATAAAATAAAATGTCAACAAGGTAATGTTTTATTACATGGGAGAAAATACCAATTCTAGATATCTAGAATTTCTAAATATCTAGAAATTCATGGTGCAACACATGGTTCATAGGATATGAATTAAACAGTCTACAAATTCAAGGAAAGAGGAAATCACTTCTATCCAGAGCAGCCAAAGAAAACTATATAAAATAATATAAAAGCCAATATAAAAACATAAAGGATTATTATATTATTGTGCATGGATAACTTGGATTTGAGCTCTGCCTTGAGTGGGTCAGTAGGCAGAGTGATGCAAAAAGTAGTGATAATATTTGCTCACAGTTAATAAAGCAGTTTTATATCCATATTCATTTGATTTCAAAACCCATTGTGAATTGGGCAGGGAAGGCAAGATTGTTTTTATTTTGCAGTCTGAAAACTGAGGCTCTGTAAGCTAGAATCACTTAAGCCAAGGCAAAGATTGAAATGGGATTAAAAGTCCAGGTCTCCTTAAAAACAAGACCACTCCACAATCAGGTCTGAACACAGTCAAAACATGAACATTCTCCTAGCCAAAAAAATCCCCAGTAGCCCCTCCTCCAGAGAACATGAATGGCTGCTACTTCTTTACTTATTAGAGCCTTAGCCTCTGTGTAGTCTTCTCTGCTTCTAGATAAAATGGATTAGATACCCAATTATAGAATTGCCCTAGTTCCTGACAGCACCCAATCCAGAGCAAAATCTCATTTCTTTTAATCCTTTCAAAATTTCTTAACAAAAGCCAAATTTTATAACAAGTCCTTTCTAGCACTCTGTTACTGACAACACCTCAGTTCTTCATGGTTTGTACTTTCTCTCACTGCATGAAGTGGTAAAACAATTTAAAAAAAAAAATCCAGGTCTTCTGATTTATGGTTTAATGCTTTTGCACTCACATCATCTACTAGGCAGATGGAAAAGGGCAAAAATTGAGGGGTAGCAGAGTGCATGGTATCTGGGATGGGCCCCTTTTTATGCTCAATGCCTAGCCCATAAAAGTTGTTTAATAAATGACAATTAAATGATTTAATTACCTTGAGCTGTATCTTGAAGGTAAATTTCTATACTGAGCAATATTGTCAGCTGTAGTTCCAAGCAGGGTGGATATTCAGTTAAGACACTGCAGTGTAACTGGCATAAGTACTTTATGGCTGGCATTGGTTCTGATTGGTTGGTTCCTGTATTATACAAGTAAATAGTTTCAGTATTACCCCCGGTACCAGCTATTTTACTTATAGGATGGGAGTTTCTCGCTTAGATTGAGAAAAATCAGGCTATGAAATTATATTAGTTTGCTGGGACTGTCATAATAAAATATCACAGACTGGGTGGCTTAAACAATGAAAGTGAAAGTCGCTCAGTCGTGTCCAACTCTTTGTGACCCCATGGACTGTCCATGGAATTCTCCAGGCCAGAATACTGGAGTGGGTAGCCTTTCCCTTCTCCAGGGGATCTTCCCAACCCAGGGATTGAACCCAGGTCTCACGCATTGCAGGTGGATTCTTTACCAGCTGAGCCACAAGGAAAGCCCAAGAAGACTGGAGTGGGTAGCCTATCCTTCTCCAGGGGATCTTCCTGACCCAGGAATTGAACTGGGGTCTCCTGCATTGCAGGTGGATTCTTTACTAACTGAGCTATCACAATAGAAATTTATTTTCTCACAGTTCTGGAGCCTTGAAGCCCAAGATCAGTGTGTCAGCAAAGGCCTCTGTTCTTGGTTTGCAGATAGCCACTTTCTCCACTGTGTCCTCACGTGGACTTTTCTCTGTGCACAGATATTCCTGCTGTCTTTTCCTCTTCTTATAAGGAGTTAGGGCTCCTTATGATCTCATTTAACTTAGTTATCTCTTTAAAGGCCCTGTCTCCAAATATGGTCAGTTGGGGTTGGGGCTTCAGCATATGAATTTTGAAATAATCCATAAGACTTCATAGCAGGAGGATATAAAGGAAGAAACTGCAAAGATTTGGAAGCATTTTTTTTCTTCAGACTTCCAACCAAATGGCAACTACTATCACACTGGGTAGATGACTGAGAATGAGGCTGGAGATATCCACCTGGCTTCTGCCGCCTGGTGTCTCAATTTGACGTCTCTTCCACATACCCTGTCTCTTCTTTACCCTTTACTGAGGTGGTAGTTTATCACCATGTGAAACCAACACAGTCCCTTACTCCATTTCCAGGGCAAAGAATGTTTTTGATAATATGCAGGGTGAGTTAACCAAGATAAGGGTAGTGTCAGGGTTGGATGGAGTGGGGTAGGATGTGGTCTAATTTTAAGAGATTATTTCTCTTTATCACTCTGAACCTTTGTTCCCTTCTGTTCCAGGTCCTTTCCATGCCCCAGGTCTTTGTCCCTTCCTTAGGGTGTAGTCAGCTTCCCTATCTGGGAATGAGGGTGTTAGGTCACTGTATTCCTACTGTGCCTACTGACTGAGGCACAGGTAGGGATCTCACACAGAAATGAAAGTGATCCTTTTGCCACCAGGATAAAAACTAAGCCAAAATAATATTTTAAATTCAGGAATTGTAGAAAACGGAAGGTAAAAGATTGTTGGTGATGGTGGGATAGGTATTTAACTAGGCAAACGTCTGTCTTGTGATATAGAGAGAATGAGAAATTTCAGGCAAGGAATAAACATGTTTCCTGCCTCAGTTCAGTTCAATCGCTCAGTCGTGTCCGACTCTTTGTGACCCCTATGGACCGCAGCATGCCAGGCCTTCCTGTCCATCACCAACTCCCGGAGTCTACCCAAACCCATGTCCATCGAGTCGGTGATGCCATCCAACCATCTCATCCTCTGTCATCCCCTTCTCCTCCTGCCCTCAATCTTTCCCAGCATCAGGGTCTTTTCAAATGAGTCAGCTCTCTGCATCAGGTGGCCAAAGTATTGGAGTTTCAGCTTCAACATCAGTCATTCCAATGAACACCCAGGACTGATCTCCTTTAGGATGGACTGGTTGGATCTCCTTGCAGTCCCAGAGACTCTCAAGAGCCTTCTCCAACACCACAATTCAAAAGCATCAATTCTTCGGCACTCAGCTTTCTTTATAGTCCAACTCTCACATCCATACATGACCACTGGAAAAACCGTAGCTTTGACTACACAGACCTTTGTTGGCAAAGTAATGTCTCTGCTTTTTAATATGCTGTCTAGGTTGGTCATAACTTTCCTTCCAAGGAGTAAGTGTCTTTTAATTTCATGGTTGCAGTCACCATCTGCAGTGATTTTGGAACCCAGAAAAATAAAGTCAGCCACTGTTTCCACTGTTTCCCCATCTATTTCCCATGAAGTGATGGGCCTGGATGCCATGATCTTAGTTTTCTGCATGTTGAGCTTTAAGCCAACTTTTTCACTCTCCTCTTTCACTTTCATCAAGAGGCTTTTTAGTTCTTCTTCACTTTCTGCCTTAATGGTGGTGTCATCTGCATATCTGAGGTTATTGATATTTCTCCCGGCAATCTTGATTCCAGCCCGTGCTTCCTCCAGCCCAGCGTTTCTCCTGTTGTACTCTGCATATAAGTTAAATAAGCAGGGTGACAATATACAGCCTTGATGTACTTTTCCTATTTGGAACCAGTCCGTTGTTCCATATCCAGTTCTAACTGTTGCTTCCTGACCTACATACAGGTTTCTCAAGAGGCAGGTCAGGTGGTCTCGTATTTCCATCTCTTGAAGAATTTTCCAGTTTATTGTGATCCACACAATCAAAGGCTTTGGCATAGTCAATAAAGCAGAAATAGATGTTTTTCTGGAACTCTCTTGCTTTTTTGATGAACCAGTGAATGTTGGCAATTTGATCTCTGGTTCCTCTGCCTTTTCTAAAACCAGCTTGAACATCTGGAAATTCACAGTTCACGTATTGCTGAAGCCTGGCTTGGAGAATTTTAAGCATTACTTTACTAGCGTGTGAGATGAGTGCAATTGTGTGGTAGTTTGAGCATTCTTTGGCATTGCCTTTCTTTGGGATTGGAATGAAAACTGACCTTTTCCAGTCCTGTGGCTACTGCTGAGTTTTCCAAATTTGCTAGCATATTGAATGTGGCACTTTCACAGCGTCATCGTTCAGGATTTGAAAGAGCTCATCTGGTATTCCATCACCTCCACTAGCTTTGTTCGTAGTGATGCTTCCTAAGGCCCACTTGACTTCACATTCCAGGATGTCTGGCTCTAGGTGACTAATCACACCACTGTGATTATCTGGGTCGTGAAGACCTTTTTGGTACAGTTCTGTGTATTCTTGCCACCCCTTCTTAATATCGTCTGCTTCTGTTAGGTCCCTAACATTTCTGTCCTTTATTGTGCCCATCTTTGCATGAAATGTTCCCTTGGTATCTCTAATTTTCTTGAAGAAACCTCTAGTCTTTCCCATTCTATTGTTTTCCTGTATTTCTTTGCATGATCTCTGAGGAAGGCTTTCTTATCTCTCCTTGCTATTCTTTGGAACTCTGCATTCAAATTGGAATATCTTTCCTTTTCTCCTTTGCTTTTCGCTTCTCTTTTCACAGCTATTTGTAAGGCCTCCTCAGACAGCCATTTTGCTTTTTTTCATTTCTTTTTTGGGGGATGGTCTTGATCCCTGTCTCCTGTACAGTGTCACAAACCTCCATCCATAGTTCATCAGGCACTCTGTCTGTCAGATCTAGTCCCTTAAGTCTATTTCTCACAACATCCTAAGATGTTGAGCCTGCTTCTATAAATGTTGCCACTGGAAGTCACTGACTCGAGACATCTTTCCTCTCCATAAGCCAATATTTGGTGATTTAGAGCCCGCCATTTCCATCCTCCAGTTTCCTTGATATTGAGCATCAGAGGTGGATGTGTTACTGCATGGGTGCCTGGCCATGGGAGTCCCTCAGAAGTAGAAGGAGGCATGACAAGAAGATAGAAAAGGGGTAATAAGGGAGTAATGAGCCAAAATCACCCTAAAGTTGATGACCGTTTGGGTCCTGACTACAGGAAAAACCTTACAAATACAAAATACATATACAAACCTTACAAATACAAAAACATAGTTCTAGCTTTTTAAAATGTGGTTACAGGGTAGCAGTAACTAGAAAAGATAAGAAAAGTGTTATGCAATAGAATTTTCTGTAATGATTGAAATATTTCTGTGCTGTGCAGTGTGGTAGACACTAGCCACTTGTGGCTTTTGAGCAGTTGGGATATGCTTAGTATAACTCAGAACTAATTTTTATCTTCTTAATTTTGCCCTTCAATTTTATTAAATTTAAATAGTCACATTTAGCTAGTGGCTCCTCTTTTAAACAATGCAGAGTTAGAGTTACTGCTAATGGGCTGGGCATACCTCTAGTTTTTGTTCTGATCCAATTCATGTTTAGATAGTCTAGAGAAATAAAAAATAATAATCAATATTTTCTGTGTGCTTACTGTAAGTCCAGGCACTTATCTGAACATTTAACTGACATTTTATTTAATCCTTGCAATGAGAATAAATGCCATTATTATCACCATTTAACAGGTGAGAAAACTGAGGCATAACAAGATTGATTTTACTTGTCTTGGCTCACACAACTGGTAGGTAAGGAGTGGAGATGGAATTTATCCCATGGAATTCACAGGTAGTTTGATTAGAGTTCATTCATTTACAGGACACATTTAGGAACAAGGTGGCAAGGAGTGCCCTGGGGCCATTGTTCTCAAACTCTGTGCCAAGGGGCAAATCCACAGGGGTACCATGGGATATTTAAAAAATTGAAGGGAAAGACAGCAACATCTGACATATCTCTCGTGTGCTATGCAAACTGCTAGGTCAAGGCAGTTCACAATTTGAACATTGGACTGTGCTACATTTCTTTTGATAATAAAATATCTTTGCAAAGTCAGACTTTAGGAGGTCCCTTTGATAAAAAAAATAAGAACTGTGTGAAAATCAGCATGAAACAGGAAATGAGGGTAAAAGTGCTGGATTCCAAGGTTTTAGAAGTTGGGCAGGGCCCAACAGGCACACAAAGTCCATTAGTAACTATTTGTGCTTATTTAAGAAAAAAAATATTTTCTTTTAACTTATGTGTATTTTTTTTTCAAATGGTTACTAAGTTGTCAGGCACCAAGCAAAACTCTTAGGTGTTTCTTTTATCTAGAGGTGCTGTGAAAAAATTGCTGAGATCCTAAGTGCCCTATTAACTGAGAAATTGCAAACCTCTGGACTGGGATATTGAAAACAGATCAAAATGGAGTATGGAGACTTGGCTTGTGGTGGCCTGAAGAGAAATAAGAGACATTTAATAGATGTTTCACATATGGGACCATTAAGTATTAGCTGCATACCAGTGTTCTTAGCACCCCAAATACACACACAGACAGAATGTTTAAATCTGTTCCCTTTAAAGGTAAAAATCCTGTGAGGAAAAAAAATCCTGTGGAAAGTAGTGAGAGATGCTAACCAACCAAATTTAGGGGTAGGAAGGGAACTGAAGTAGGGTTTCAGGCGATCTGGGGCTTGGGACCTTCTGGTGGATAGACTACTAAAATGTGTTCTGAAGAGGCCTGCTGGGCCTCATAGGGGAAACTTCTCACTAGGCCATTGGTGAATTTGAGATTAAAAAGGTTAGGGTCCAAATGATTGTGTATAGAAGCTTTCTGTACTTGAAATCAGAATAAAGTATGTTGTGTGGTTCTGAAGGTTATGTGACCTTGGCCAAGGTGCAATCTGATAAATTGTCCTTGCCTTTTATATAATCACACATTTCTTTGGTGCCCAGAATGTTTATATATACTGCCGACTCTTCCTTGAATGACACTGGAAAAACACTACAGAAGATTGAGTCTTGTTCCCCAGTTTTCCTTTTATAGATATATTGCAGATCATCTTCACTTACTTTAGACAGAGACCATTAAAATTAATTGATTAAGGAACTTTCCCAGTTGCCAGTGGCTAAGACTCTGTACTTCCAATGCAGTGGGCCTGGGCTCAATCCCTGGTCAGGGAACAAATCCCACACACCACAACTAAAGATCCTACATGCCGCAACAAAGCTCAAAGGTCCCAAGTACCGCTACTAAGACCAGGTGCAGCCAAATAAAAAAGTATTAAAGTAAAACAAAACAAAAAACAAACTTAATTAAGGGAATTCCCTGGCAGTCCAGTGGTTAGGGCTTGATGCTTTCACTGCCAAGGGCCTGGTTCAATTTACGGTCAGAAGCTAGGATCCCACAAGCTGAGTGGCACAGCAAAAATAATAATAATTGATTAAGTTTGTGTTTTTAGATATAATTATGTTCTGTTCTTGTCTTTTGAGTAAACTGAATTGGATTTGGGGTGTTTAACAAGAACATTTTTTTACTTTTCTGATGGTCTAGTGGTTAAGAATCTGCCTGCCAATGCAAGGGACACAGGTTTGATCCCTTATCCGGGAAGATCCCACATGCCACGGAGCAACTAAGTCTGTGTGCTCTGCAATAAGAGAAGCCACTGCAACAAGAAGCCAGAACATCAAAAGGAAGAGTAATCCCTGCTCATAAAAGTAGAGAAAGCCTATGTGCACCAATGAAGACCCAGAGCAGCCAAAAATAAATAAATAAAATTTTAAAAAATAAATTTAAAAAACCTTTCATAGACTTCGTTGGTGGTCCACTGGTTAGGACTCCATGCTTCCAACGTAAGGGATATGAGTTGGTAAACTAAGATCACACATGACATGTGGCATGACCAAGAAAATTAAAAGAAAAAAAAAAAAAAACACCACAAAAACCCTTCAGCAATTGAATATTGATAGATATTATCCCTGGGCTGATTTTTTTCTCATGAGTGAACTTATCCATCATTCAAAATCATGCTTTCCATGTCTCAATTGTACACACATTTCTAAGGTGAAACATTACTTTTAGACCATCCATTTGTTACCTTTGCTAAAATTATTGGATGAATAAGGAAAATAATAGTGATATCAATAATAGTGATAGAATAAATCAGTCATTTGACACTGCACTCAGTTCTTTATATATGTTATTTTTGTTCTTATATATATTGGAAAATTCCATGGACAGAAGATCTTGGCTGGCTGCAGTCCATGGGGTTGCAAAGAGTCATCCACAACTGAATATGCACCCATATTGTCATTATTCTTATGTCCCTAACACAAGAACAGTTCTAGTACATAGTTGATGCTCAGTAAGTCTTTGTTACCTGAGTGAGATAGAAATGGGGCTGGGAAACATTGGTTTGGGCCATGGTGTTGGGTAAAAAGGCCAGAAGGAAAGGTTTGCGTTCAGGAGAGTGGAAATAGGTGGAGGATTCCAATAACTAAGTAAGGACCATTGATTTGTGATTTGATGTGAATTTGGTTAAACTTATAAAAGTAGGGGCAGAAAATAGCTGAATTCTTACAAAGATGTTATATTTAGTAGTTCTGTTACAAGAATTTTCATTTTGGGGAAGAGTTCTTCTCTAATCTGAATTCCTTGTATCAATTATTGTGTAAATCAAGAAACTGTCAGTCATTTTCTCATCCGCTCCCCACCCTGTCCCGATCCTTTGTCTGTCAAGGATCCAGAAATTGTGCGTGATTGTGTTTCTGTGTGTGTGTGTGTGTTCCAATAAACCTTATATACCAAAATAGACTGAGAGCTGTATTTTGCTTGCTATTAGAATACCACCCAATAATGTTCACTGACAGTTTACAGCATTGACTATCTGTTACAGACTACAATTCTTTGTAAATACTATTATTTATTTTGTATTCAACAACTTTTAAAAAATATATCCATAATAATGAGTAAATAATGTATGGAAATATTTTATAAATGACATAATTTGGGGAACATGGGGGAAATTCCTATTTCTCATTCAGTTCAGTTCAGTTCAGTTGCTCAGTCATGTCCAACTCTTTGTGACCCCATGGACTGCAGCATGCCAGGCTTCCCTGTCCATCAACAACTCCTGGAGTTTACTTAAACTCATGTTCATTGAGTCGGTGATGCCATCCAACCATCTCATCCTCAGTCATCCCCTTCTCCTGTCTTTAATCTTTCCCAGTATCAGGGTCTTTTCCAATGAATCAGTTCTTCGCATCAGGTGGCCAAAATACTGGAGTTTCAGCTTCAGCATCAGTCCTTCCAATGAGTATTCAGAACTGCTTTCCTTTAAGATTGACTGGTTTGATCTCCTTGCAGTCCAAGGGACTGTCAAGCATCTTCTCCAACGACACAGTTCAAAAGCATCAACTCTTTGGCACTCAGCTTTCTTTATGGTCCAACTCTCACATCCATACACAATTATCGGAATATTTCTCATTACTGAATCCCAAAGCTTAATACCCATAAGGAATTTGGTTGAAAACACCTGGAGAAGGGGATTTGCTGCATGCTCCTGTGAGGATCTGGGAATTCTTACCACTAGAAACTTTTCTCCTCCTCTGGACCTAGATTTAGACCCCTGATTGTTGTTGTTCAGTTGCTCAGGTGTGTCCAACTCTTTGCGACACCATGGACTGCAGCATGCCAGGCTTCCCTGTTCTTCACTATCTCCCTGAGTTTCCTCAAACTCATGTCCATTAAGCTGAAGACACAATCCAACTATCTCATTCTCTGTTGCCCCCTTCTCTTTCCACCCTCAATCTTACCCAGAGTCAGGGTTTTTTTCCAATGAGTCGGCTCTTCCCATCAGGTGGCTGAGCATTGGAGCTTTAGCTTCAGCGTCAGTCCTTCCAAAATATTCAGGGGTGATTTCCTTTAGGATTGATTAGTTCGATCTCCTTGCTGTCCAAGGGACTCTCAAGAGTCTTCTCCAACACCACAATTCAAAAGCATCAATTCTTGGAGCTCAGCCTTCTTTATGGTCCAACTCTTACACCCATACATGACTACTGGAAAAACCAGTAGCCTTTGACTATATGGAGCTTTAACTAACTTTGACTAGACAGACCTTTTGTCAGCAAAGTGATGTCTCTGCTTTTTAACAGGCTGTCTAGGTTTGTCATAGTTTTTCTTCCAAAGAGCAAGCATCTTTTAATTTCATGGTTGCACTCACTGGCTGCAGGGATTTTGGAGCCCAAGAAAATAGTCTGTCACTGTTTCCATTGTTTTCCCATCTAATGATGGGAAAGTGATGGGACATCTGCATATCTGAAGTTATTGATATTTCTTCAGGCAATCTTGATTCCAGCTTGCATTTCATCCAGCCCAGTATTTCATATGATGTACTCTGCATAGAAGTTAAATAAGCAGGGTGGAAATATACAGCCTTGACATACACCTTTCCCAAATTTGAACCAGTCTGTTGTTTCATGTCTGGTTCTAACTGTTGCTTCTTCATCCACAAACAGGTTTCTGGTAAGGTGGTCTGGCATTGCCATCTCTTCAAGAATATTCCTCAATTTGCTATGATCCACACAGTCAAAGGCTTTAGCGTAGTCAATGAAGCAGAAGTAGATGTTTTTCTGGAATTCTCTTGCTTTTTCTACAAGCCAATGGATGTTGGCAATTTGATCTCTGGTTCCTTTGCCTTTACTAAATCCAGTTTGTACATCTGGAAGTTCTCAGTTCACGTATTGTTGAAGTCTGGCTTGAAGGATTTTGAGAATTACCTTGCTAACATGTGAAATGAGTGCAATTGTGGGGTAGTTTAAACATTCTTTGGCATTGCCCTTCTTTAGGATTAAAATGAAAACTGACCTTTTTCAGTTCTGTGGCCACTGCTGAGTTTTCCAAATTTGCTGGCATATTGAGTGCAGCACTTTCACAGCATCACCTTATAGGATTTGAAATAGCTAAGCTAGAATTCCATCACCTCTACTAACTTTGTTAATAGTGATGCTTCCTGAGGCCCACTTGACTTCGGACTTGACATCATGGTTATCTGGGTCATTAAGATCTTTTTTGTATAGTTTTTCTGTGTATTCTTACCATCTCTTCTTATCTTCTGCTTCTTTTAGGTCCATACCGTTTCTGTCGTTTATTGTGACCATCTTTGCATGAAATGTTCCCCTGGTATCTCTAGTCTTTCCTATTCTATTGTTTTCCTCTGTTTCTTTGCATCACTCACTTAAGAAGGCTTTCTTATCTCTCCTTGCTATTCTTTGGAACTCTGCATTCAGATAAGTATATCTTTCCTTTTCTCCTTTGCCTTTCACTTCTCTTCTCAACTATTTGTAAGGCCTCCTCAGACAACCATTTTGCCTTGTTGTATTTCTTTTTTGGGTATGGTTTTGATCACTGCCTCCTGTACAATGTTACCCTCTGTCCATAGTTCTTCAGATACTCTTTCTATCAGATCTAATCCCTTGAATCTGTTTGTCATTTCCCCTGTATAATCGTAAGGGATTTGATTTAGGTGAGACCTGAATGGCCTAATGGTTTTCCCTACTGTCTTCGATTTAAGCCTGGATTTTCCAACAGGGAGCTGATGATCTGAGCCACAGACAGCTCCAGGTCTTATTTTTGCTCGCTGTTTAGAGCTTCTCCAACTTCAGCTGCAAATAAAATCAGATTTTGATATTGGCCATCTGATGATGTCCACGTGTAGAGTCATTTCCTTGTGTTGTTGGAAGACAGTGTTTGCTATGGCCAGGGCGTTCTCTTGTCAAAACTCTGTTAGCCTTTGCCCTGCTTCATTTTGTACTCCAAGGCCAAACTTGCCCATTACTCCAGGTATCTTTTGACTTCCTACTTTTGCTTTCTAATCCCCTATGATGAAAAGAACATCTTTTTTTGGTGTTAGTTCTAAAAGGTCTTATAGGTCTTCATAGAACTAGTCAACATCAGCTTCTTCAACATTAGTGTTTGGGGCATAGACTTGGATTACTGTGATATTGAATGGTTTGCCTTGGAAACGAACTGAGACCATTCTGGTCATGTTTGAGATTGCACCCAAATATTGCATTTCAGACTCTTTTTTTTTCAAACTCTTTTTTTGACTATGAGGACTGCTTCATTTCTTCTAAGAGAGTCTTGCCCACAGTAGTGAATATATTGGTCTTCCGAGTTAAATTCATCCATTCTCATTCATTTTAGTTCACTGATTCCTAAAAGATTAATGTTCACTCTTGCCATCTCCTTTTTGACCACTTCCAATTTACCTTGATTCATGGACCTAACATTCCAGGTTCCTATGCAGTATTGTTCTTGACAGCATTGAATTTTATTTTCACCACCAGACACATCCACAACTGGGCATCATTTCTGCTTTGGCTCAGCCTCTTCATTCTATCTGGAGGTATTTCTCCTCTCTATTTCTCTAGCAGCGTATTGTACATCTACCAATCTGGGGGGCTTCATCTTTCAGTGTCTTATCTTTTTGTCTTTTCATACTATTCATGGAGTTCTCAAGGCAAGAATGCTGAAGTGGTTTGCCATTGCCTTCTCCAATGGACCACATTTTTTCAGACATGACTCATCTGTCTTGGGTGGTCCTACACTGCCTGGCTTATAGTTTCAATGAGTTACAGAAGGCTGTGATCCATGTGATCATTTTGGTTAGTTTTCTGTGACTGTGGTTTTCATCCTGTCTGCCCTCTGATGAATGAGAATAAAAGGCTTATGCAAGCTTCCTGATGGGAGGGACTGGCTGTGGGGAAAACTGAGTCTTGCTCTGAAGGGCAGGGCCTTGTTCAATAAATTTTGAATCCAATTTTCTGCTGATGGGTGGGGCTGTGCTCCCTCCTTGTAATTTGGCCTGAGGCAGCCTATAGTCTCTATGGTAGGGCTATATGTTTTTTCCAAATCCTATAACCTCCACATCAGTCTAATGCTAGTGAAATTTGCTGTCTTGTTCTACTCTTTGTGACCTCATGGACTATATATGGGCTTTCCTGGTGGCTCAGAGGTTAAAGCACCTGTCTGCAATGCGGGAGACCCGGGTTTGATCCCTGGGTCGGGAAGATCCCCTGGAGAAGGAAATGGCAACCCACTCCAGCATTCTTGCCTGGAGAGTCCCATAGACGGAGGAACCTGGTAGGCTACAGTCCATGGGGTCACAAAGACTATATATAGGGTAGGTCCCCTGTATATTGGGCACCTCCCTAGCTGGGGAGTTCGTCTTTCAGTGTCACATGTTCACGGGGTTCTCAAGCCAAGAGTACTGAAGTGGTTTGCCATTCCCTTCTCCAGTGTACGGACTGAGGAGTCCACGGAATTCTCCAGGCCAGAATACTGGCTGGGTAGCTGCCCCCTTCTCCAGGGATCTTCCCACCCAGGGAGTGCACCCAGGTCTCTCGCACTGCAGGCCGATTCTTTACCATCTGAGTCACCAGGGAAGTAGAATCGACTCTTTTTCCTTTGTTCAGGAAGGAATTCAGACAGAGGCTACTTAATTTTATTCTGAGTTTGCAGGATCTAAGGTTTAAATTTTCCTCTTTTCAAATCTCTCATGATTTGCTGTAGACACCGTCAGGAATGGGGTTGCAGACAGATGATTAGAGGCTCTGCTCCCGGACTTCCAGCCCTCTTCCCGCACAGACTTCCGTGCTGTAGACTCCCGACTTGCTGTAAGTACTGGCTGGGTGCAGAGGCACAACACGGGATGCTCCCACCTCCCTCCGCCCCGCCTCCCCTCCCCCCTCCGCCTAAGGTAAAGTACTGCTAGAGGAAGATACTGCGGCTGGAAAGAACTCAGATTAGATTTACAGCCTTGCTCCGGGCTATTGAGTTGGGCGGGTCACCATGGAGACGAAGCCGGCTGCGTACTCGCTTGCCATTGGCTGGGGACTCCGGCGCTGGGGATATAATGAGCCAGCGCGGTGCAAACAGTGCGCTAACTGTGTGGGTAACACTCGGTGACCGAAGCCAGCTCAGCTCCACGGAGCAGATACGAACGGAGAAGGGCAAACTCATCGAGAGGGCGTCTGCGGGACCATGGAGAATGGGTAAGGCGGGGACCAGGCCCAGGGAACCCAGGAAGCCCCTGGGGAGAGGAAATGGCTATCTTCGAGCCCTGAAAACACAGCACCCTGGGTCTCGGGAGGGCCAAGAGAGGGAACGAGTGCCCCAGAGATGCAGAGGCCTGGCTGGGAGCCCGGTATCAGGGGCAAGGCAGCCGAGCGGTGGTGAGGCCGGCCCTGGCAGGGGCGCGCGCGGGAATCGAGCAGGGTGGCGCCACCAGAGCAGGAAGGGAACAGGTTAGTAAACCGTGGACTGCTCCCCAAAAGAGCCGGTGTGTGTGTGCGTGCGCTGGCTCACGCACTTACTGAGATGTGAGTATAGAGAGAGCGTGCTCCTCCACCCACACATGGGGAAGAGGTCTTCTCAACCCATGTGCTCGTCACAGATTCCGATTCGAGAGTGTAGGGAAAGCCGCGAGGTACTTTTGGTGCCGGTATCTAGAGTTCGTCCTTCAGAGGATAGAGTGTACTCCTCGTCCCTCGGGAACACCTCTTCCTCCAAGTTGGAGGTCCAATTAAGTTGCGGATGGCCTCTCCAAGAAAAGGAAATTCTTACTCATGAAACAGCAACAGATCCTTCCCATTCCCTGCCACCCCTCCCCCACCCTTACCTCCCCACCCCCCCACCCCCCACTCCCTCGCGCCCTTGCTTTTAAAAACCTTTATTTCTGCTTTGGTCCTTGAAATCCCTACCCAGCATTAGGGATCACAGTGTCTTTAGGGTGCCCAGGGATTCCGGGCATTCTTGGGATACTGAGGCTAAGGAGGAAGTCCAGTAAGCTGTGGCTCCGACGTGCTTGATGGGCCAGGGCTTCACGGTTATTTACTTTACTTTGCACCTTTGGGGATGATATTTAATTTTTACCATCTCACTGCTTCTCTCATCTCCATCATCCTTTGACCCCATTTCTATTGCCCCCACCCTGTCCTTTGTCCAGGTACTTGCCTGAGGGTAGCCCAGTGTCTGTCTTCTGGTTTCCAAGGCAGTACTTTTGAGGGGAAAAAAAAAAAAAAAGGTTTCCTCTGGAGGTTTGGTTAGTTAGTTGTGTTCAGCTCTGTCACACCTCAGTCTCCCCACCTCTCTTCTCCTTGTTTTTTCCAGATAGGTATGAGAGAACTGGACTAGAATTGTGAGAAAAATTCCCAGTTGATTCTTGGGGATGTCTGGTTATGTCTTTAGGTCTCTGAAGGGCAAAGGACCTTGGATCTTGATGAAGAAAAGGAAAGATGGGAGAAGGCAGGGAGGAAAAATACAGGCAGGGGGAAGAGTTGTTTAAAAAGGGAGGGAGGGGTTCAAGTTCTGTGAACCTGTACCATGATTTTATGGACTCAAAGGTCTTTGGAGCTTGTAGGCAAGTTTTTAATTCATTTTCAAACAGAGCCTAATACAATAGGTGAGGCCAATCACATTTCCTTGCTTTACCCTAGAGGAAAGAATTTGAAGCACAAGTTACTTGCTTAAAAAGACAAAATTGGGACTATAATCCAGATAGAGTTCTGCTTCCCTCTAGGCCAGAATTATGAAACCTGGTTTTTGGATGGAAATTACCTGAGTCACTTTTGTAAAAAGTAGATTTTGGGGCCTCTCCCCAGAATGATCCATCTGTAGAGGTGGGCTCCAGAGTCTGTAGTGTTCACAAGCTGCTGCTGAGAAACTTATACAGTCAGCTGTCCCCCAGCTCTTGACAACCAGAATTGTGGCCTGGATTTGCTTCTTTGTGCAGTAGCTTGGTCTAGCTCCTTGGCCAACTTCTGTATCACCTGTCACCTTGGTACCCCTGCTAGCCTTTCTACAGTGAAGGTTATTATTTTATGATACCCTTGGGTTGGGAGTGAATCTCACCTTGGTTTTCCATTTTTTCCCCCTAGATTTACATATGAAGATTATCAAGACACTGCAAAATGGCTCTTGTCTCGCACCGAACACCGACCTCAAGTGGCAGTGATCTGTGGTTCTGGGTTAGGAGGTCTGATTAAAAGATTAACTCAAGCCCAGACCTTTGACTACAGTGAAATACCAAACTTTCCCGAAAGTACAGGTACTGGCAAAGGGAAGGAGGGACGGGACTGAGGGGTACTGATGAAATTGTGATGGGAGGACTTCTACCCATGGTGCTGGGTTTCCTCTATAGCATTTGACTAGCAACAACTGTTGTGAGAGAGGGAAAAAAACCCATCAAGAATCAGAATGACTTTAGAAAGAAATTCCTCCAGTAGAAACATTTTAACAGACAGGGTGTGTGTGTGTGTCACTGTTACTGTATGATGACGTATTTCCTATGCCTTAATGACTCAGCTCCTTAAAGCTTTACAACACTTCCCTTAGACATCTTTCCCCCCACACACCGTGGTCACCACATCCTCATACACCTCGCTCATTTCTTTCAGTCTGTATCCTAAGTGGAAAAAGATGTGCCTGTAACCTCCCGGGACAAAGTCAGGCCCACACCCCCACGCTCACCCTGTCCTGTGTGTTCCTGCTGATCTCAATCTCCCCAGCTCTAGCTACAGCCTAGAATAAGGCTGTAGAATAAGCCTAGCATAAGGCACGCACTGGTACATGCCAACAAATGAACACACCGACTGCCATGTTCTTGCAGACAGATACCCAGGTAATATATGAATACACAAGACTTGGTTCACACTGACCTTTGTCGGGGGCGGAGAAGGGCCCCCTCTGCATAGTGGAGCTCTGAGGGATTTGAGGAGAGTCTATCTAGCATCTCAGTAGCAGCCAGAAGCTCCAAGGCCAGACTTCCCTGGAGGTCCAGTGGCTAACACTCCACACTTCACTGCAGGGACTGGGTTCCATCCCTGATTGAGGAGGCTCCTCATGCCAAGGCTGAGGCTTAGAAGAGGGTCAGGTGAGAAACGGCCAAGTTTACTTGGCCGAGGACAAGGGTAGTTTATTTGGTTTATTTATTAATTTCTCAGGACCAACTTCTGTTGGTTTATTATTAATTTTTCAGATTGTACTTTCCTTCCTCTTTTCCCTGGAGAGTTAAGACTTAACAGATATTTTTCATTCCCTTTGGAACAAGACTAGGAGACCAGAGCGGGGAGTGGCAGTGGGGTTGGAGAAGGAAATAATAGAGAGAAGGGAGTGCAAAGTTTTCTAAGGGAGATGGAAATGACTTTGGCTCCATCTGCCACTCTACCCCCAATGACAAGGGCACGGCACTCAGTGAAAAGTGGATTAAACTTTTTAAACTTTGTCAGCTTTTTTTTTTTCAACTTATTTTTTATACTCTATTTGGGCTTTCCTAACTATATCACCTCTGCTGTATTACAGGTAACTTTTTTATATGCTCCTCAATCTCTGAGTACCCCCTGAACTCTCCCTCTTTGTCTTGGTTCTTCTCCCAGACCGTTCATGCCCTAAGGGATAGGTTGGCCATGTTCCTTAAAGGAGAAATGTTAGATGAGAGAAATAGTAATAATTGTTACTATGTCTGTGTGAGGAGTTATATTTGCAGTCCCACGCCCCTACCTGTCACATACAGGGCATGTATTCTCATAGGACTATTTTGGGAGTCACAAAAAAGACTTGTATAGGGTCCAATGTAGGCCCCTTTCCTTGTTCATAGCCTTTTTAGAAAGCTAGACTATACCATGAGCTTCCTTTCAGGAGTGAGGAAGCATATAGCTTAGTTATGGTCATAAGAATATGCATTTTGAGAGTTTTGAAAGTTTTGGAAAAGAGGTCTATGATTACAACACTCACTGCATTCATTATTACCCACTTACTCTATTTTTACCCACTATTCTATTACCCACTTATTTCTTTTATTCTCTTGCAATATGACTTTCTCATTCTTTTAAAGTTTCTTTAAAAGGTAACTGGTGTGTATTCATTCACATTGAACATCTTTACCCCCATGGCTCTAATCTCAGAGTGTACTTGTATCTAAATTTACTATTAATTTCTGTCTCCCCCACCGGTGGCTTCCCCGGTGGTTCAGTAGTAAAGAATCTGCCTGCAGTACAGGAGACCCTGGTTCAGTCCCTAAGTTGGGAAGATCCCCTGGAGAAGGGAATGGCAACCTACTCCAGTATTATTCTTGCCTAGAGAGTCCCATGGACAGAGGAGCCTGGCGGGCTATACAGTTCATGGGGTCACAAAGAACTGGACATGACTGAGGCAACTGAACACACCCCCACCAGACCTAAACTTTCTGAGAGTGGGGAGGATGATGTTTTTTATTGGTTAGTTATACCATCATATGTTGAACACAGTGAGTTGGGCCAGTGTAGGTGCTCAGTGGATATGTGTTGCATGAAAGCATCATTCCATGCATTTCCTTCTCTTTTCTGTATACAGTGCCAGGTCATGTTGGTCGACTGGTGTTTGGGATCTTGAATGGCAGAGCCTGTGTGGTGATGCAGGGCAGGTTCCACATGTATGAAGGCTACCCGCTCTGGAAGGTAAAGCAGGGGCACAAGCCTGATTGGGTCTGGAAGAAGGGAGATGGAGCTCTCTATTCTATTTTACTACCTAGCTGCTTAGGCAAGGTAGATTCTTGGTCCCCTCCTTTCTCTTCTTTCATGATGTATGTCATGTTTATCTGCATGGGTGTATTGGTAAAATTTTGAAGAAAACTCTCTGATCTTTTATCTTTCCCTTCTAAGGTGACATTCCCAGTGAGGGTTTTCCGGCTAATGGGTGTGGAGACCCTGGTGGTCACCAATGCAGCTGGAGGGCTCAACCCCAACTTTGAGGTTGGCGATATCATGCTGATCCGTGATCACATCAACTTCCCTGGTCTCAGCGGTGAGAACCCTCTCAGAGGCCCCAATGATGAAAGGTATCTATCCTGCTTCTTTTTGTTAAGATGGGTCAGCTTGGGAGAGCTCGCTGTATTCCATTAATCTGAGATAATCCAACCTGTGCTCTAGGTTTGGAGTTCGTTTCCCTGCCATGTCTGATGCCTACGACCGGGATATGAGGCAGAAAGCTCACAGTACCTGGAAACAAATGGGGGAGCAGAGAGAGTTACAGGAAGGCACCTACGTGATGGTGGCGGGCCCCAACTATGAGACTGTGGCTGAGTGTCACCTGTTGCACAAGCTAGGGGCGGATGCTGTTGGTGAGGAGGGGAACTTGGCTGGTGGCTTCGTAATTTGGGGGAACTTTTTTGTTTTGTTTTGTTTTGTTTTGGCTGCTCTGCATGGCATGTGGGATCTTAGTTCCCCAATCAGGGACTGAATCTGCAGCCCCTGCATTGGAAGTGCAGAGTCTTAACCACTGGATTGCCAGGGAACTCCCTTGACTTGGAGGCTTGAAAAGAGGATCCTGGTAAAATAGGTTGGAAAAGAGTAAAAGAATGTAGATTTAGATGATACACTGAAGGAGGGGTCTGCTTTAAGGGAAGATTGAATTAACTGACTTTAAAGGTGATTGGGAGGTTTGCACTGTAGCCTCAACCCACCACCCAGCACCAAGGACTTTAACCAGTGTAATGCTAATGTGATAACTGTCCATTATGTGATAACTGTTTTTGATTATTTTAACAAATATCATAGGCACCTTCTATACCTCTGGCTGGAATATAGAATTGCGACATTAGAACTGACTTTAAAATGATCACAAGCAGAGATAGAAATAAAGTATTGTAATGGTGATATTTATAAGAAATGTGTAAAGCTCCCTGAAGCCCAACTCTTTTAGGTAATATGGAACAACCTAAGTTTGACACTAATTTAGCTGCTTCTTTGGATGTTTTCTTAGTGTCGAACTGTCAATGAGGTGATGAATAGAGGTGAGGCTAGGGGCCATTTGGGGATTCTGACTGTTGGTTTCCCTCTTTGTCTACATCAGGCATGAGCACAGTACCAGAAGTTATAGTCGCAAGACACTGTGGACTTCGAGTCTTTGGCTTCTCACTCATCACAAACAAGGTCATCTTGGATTATGAAAGCCAGACGAAGGCCAATCACGAGGAAGTACTAGAGGCCGGGAAGCAAGCTGCGAAGAAATTGGAACAGTTTGTCTTCATTCTTATGGCTAGCATTCCACTGTCCGAGCACACCAATTAACCAGCCCCGGAGTGGGTTGGCCTCTCCGTTATGGGGTCTGAGGAGCTGCTGCCTACTTCAGCCCTTGCTGGAGTCACGTGCCTCTGCCTTAGGTGGTGGCAGAAAGGAGGGTCGGCTTCCCTGCTTCTCCCACCAGACCTTACTGGTGCTGAACCCTCTTCTGGCCAGTTTATCATCTTAAAATGATTTCCTTCCTATCCCTCTTCAAGAACTCGAGCCCAAGCCCTAGCACACATCCAAGGATTTGGTTTGGGACCCTCAAACTCAGCACAGTAACCATTACTGGCTCAAGATGATCCTCTCACATTCCTCGGGGCTCAGTTCTGCCTCCTCAGAGCACTGGAGACCATACAGGGAACAGCCTATTCCTTTTGGATTTTTATATTATTATATTTTGAGAATAAAGAGAAAGATGAAATGATTTCTTCATTTTTATGTATTTTGGGATAAGGTTGGGATATGGGCCGAGAGTGACATGAAACCAATCATGAGACCACATTTTGTTTGACTCTGTGCTTCTCAGACAGCGAAGAACAGCGATGAGGTGTTATGTGAATTCAGGGTAGGATGAAGCAAAGGCAAAGAGGTGAAAGTGAGAGAAAGTGCTAGAAGATAAGGAAAGGCTAGCTTGTGGCACCTGATGGCTACTTCCCTCAGATCAGTCTTCCTCTGTCCCTTTGCTTTCTGATAGTTTCTGTCTGCTCGTGAATATCTGAACTAGTTTACTGATCTCAGTTTGTGTTCCATAGTTGCCACTTCCTTGTTAAGCCCTAGTTGTATTTCCTATTGATTTCCTTCGGTTCCCTCACCCAAACATCTGCCATAATTCACGGCAGCCATACACTCCTTCACTCCATTCTCACAGTGCAATGGCAAATACCCTTTGCTGCCTGCCACGCCACTGCTGGTGAGAGTGCTGCCAGCCCTTGCGAGGCTGACTCATACCCTGGCCTCTTCTCTTGGAGCACCCCCTTTCCTCCTATTGCTTTCTTCCTGGGCATTAGCCTTTCTTTTCACTCTGCTTGATCAGAACCTCCCTGTGACATGAGCCCAGGCAAGACTCAGTGAACTCTTTGTGCTTATCAGCTTGCATTCAGCTGGCTGGCATTTTTGAAAAACATACTACTCCCACCCTCTCAGGCCATTTGATGGAGGGCAGAGCTGGGTGAGCCTCCAATAGTGGCAACATTTCAGTTAGTAGTAGTATAATGTGGAAGAGAAATTCTGGCAGAAAAGCTTTCCAGAACTCTTATAAATAATCCTTTGTTTGATAACTGACCTACTTAGCTGAACCCAACACAAAAAGCATCCTCGCGGGGCACTATAACTACTCTTCCTTTCATCCATTCTTCTTTTTATCAAGTTATTGAATATTGTTTAACACTGTTAGCTAAGAGAATGTTAAGTTCAGAATATAAAAAAGGTCTTTTCCTCTCAAGGACCTTACCGTGCCCTACAGAAATTTTGTTGTTCAGTCTCCAAGTGGTGTCTGACTCTGCAACCCCATGGACTGCAGCACACCAGGCTTCCCTGTCCTTCACTGTCTCCTGGAGTTTGCTCAAACTCATGTCCGTTGAGTCAGTGATGCCATCCAACCAACTCATTCTCTGCCGCCCCCTTCTTTTTCTTTCCATCTTTCCCAGCATCAGGGTCTTTTCTACTGAATCAGCTTTTCACATCAGGTGGCCAAAATATTGGAGCTGCAGCTTCAGTATCAGTCCTTCCAATGAATATTCAGGATCAATTTCCTTTGGGATTGACTGGTTTGATCTTGCTGTCCAAGGGACTCTCAAGAGTCTTCTTCAGCAACACAATTCGAAAGCATCAATTCTTTGGTGCTCAGTCTTCCTTATGATCCAACTCTCACATCCTTACGGGACTGCTGTTAAAACCATAGCTTTGACTAGATGAACTTTTGTTGGCAAAGTGATGTCTCTGCTTTTAATACAGTGTCTAGGTTTTTCATAGCTTTCCTTCCAGCGAACAAGTGTCTTTTAATTTCATGACTGCAATCACTGTCTGCAGTGAGTTTGGAGCCCAAGAAAGTAAAATCTGTCACTGCTTCCACCTTTTCCCCTTCTATTTGCCATGAAGTGTGGGGACTGGATGCCATGATCTTAGTTTTTTTAATGTTGAGTTTGAAGCCAGCTTCTTCATTCTCCTCTTTTACCCTGATCAAGAGGTTCTTTAGTTCCTCTTCACTTCCTGCCAGTAGAAATACACATTTGCAAAGCTATTACCTGTCCACATAAGGTGGTATAAAATAGGTACAAGTCACATGTTACAGGAGCCTAAAGAACAAAATAATTTTATACACTGGATTGTGAGGATTGGTTTAACTTTGAGCTTAGTCTTCAAGGTTGAAAAGGATGAAAAGGATTTCACATGAGGGTGAACCAAAGTACAGAGCAATGAAAAGCACTAGGCATGTTCATGGGTCATTTTCACAACAGGTGTGACTAGAACAGAAGACATGGAGACATAGCAGATGGGCATTTGGAGGTTAGAGGAGGGCTGCATTTTTGGCTCTGGCTTTCATACCCCAGATCTGCAGTGCGGTGAGTCAGGAACTAGAAGAGTACCTTCTGAAAAATATGTCCCAGAGAGACTTGGAATATTTAAGGGCATTTCCAGAGTTTTTAAAGGGCATCTAGACTGTGGTGTGTGTATGTGTGTGTGTGTGTGTGTGTGTGTGTGGCCACTGTGCAGCCTGCAGGATCTTAGTTCCCTAACCAGGGGTAGAATCTATGCCTCCTGCAGTGGAAGTGTACTTAGATCTAAGACAGATCTAAGTGCAAAGGTATCCAAGTTAAGAAAAACCCAAGTAAGACGGTAGGTGTTGTGAGAGGGCATCAGAGGGCAGACACACTGGAACCATAATCACAGAAAACTAGCCGATCTGATCACAGGGACCACAGCCTTGTCTACTTCAAGAAACTAAGCCATGCCATATGGGGCCTCCCAAGACGAACGGGTCATGGTGAAGAGGTCTGACAGAATGCAGTCCACTGGTTAAGGGAATGGCAAACCACTTCAGTATGCTTGCCTTGAAAACCCCATGAACAGTATGAAAAGGCAAAATGATCAACACTCAGAAAACCAAGATCATGGTGTCTGGTTCCATCACTTCATGGGAAATAGATAGGGAAACTGGAAGCAGTGTCAGTCCTTAAGTCTGACTCTTTGTGACCCCATGAACTGCTGCACACCAGGCTTACCTGTCCTTCACTATCTCCCTGAGTTTATTAAAACTCATGTCCATTGATGCCATCCAACCATCTCATCCTCTGTCAACCCTTCTCCTCTTGCCCTCAGTCTTTCCCAGCATCAGGGTCTTTTCCAGTGAGCTGGTTTTTCACATCAGGTGACCAAGTATTGGAGCTTCAGCTTTGGCATCAGTCCTTCCAATGAATATTCATGGTTGATTTCCTTTAGGATTAACTGGTTTGATCTCTTTGCTGTCCAAGGGACTCTCAAGAGTCTTCTCCAGCACCAGTTTGAAAGCATCAACTCTTTGACATTCAACCTTCTTTATGGTCCAACTGTAACTCAGCTGGTAAAGACTCTGCCTGAAATGCAGGAGACCCCAGTTTGATTCCTGGGTCAGGAAGATCTACTGGAGAAGGGATAGGCTACCCAACCCAGTATTCTTGGGCTTCCTCAATGGCTCAACTGGTAAAGAATCTGCCTGTGATGCAGGAGACCTGGGTTTGATCCCTGGGTTAGGAAGATCCCTTGGAGAAGGGAACACTCTACTCCAGTGTTCTGGCATGGAGAATTCCATGGACTGTATACCCATGGGGTCTCAAAGAGACAGACATGACTGAATGACTTTCACTTTCACTCATATCCATACATGATTACTGTAAAAACCAGTGGTCTTTGACTATACAGACCTTTGCCAGCAAAGTGATGTCCCTGCTTCTTTATACATTGTCTAGGTTTGTCATAGCTTTTCTTCCAAGAAGCAAGAGTCTTTTAATTTCATGCCTGCAGTCACCATCTGCAGTGATTTTGGAGCCCAAGAAAATGAAATCTGACACTGTTTCCACTTTTTCCCCATCTATTTGCTATGAAGTTGTTGAAATGAAAATATCTCCTGCCATATTAATCAACAAGAAATGTTACAGCCTTCAGCAACTTCTGGCCTCCAAATATGAATCAAGGCTTCCAAAACTTAGATCCAGAGGATGCTGCCACACCCCCACAGTGATTGTTGAGGAGCTGGTGGAATGCAAGAAACAGGATTGGCCCAAGATAACTGAAGAGAATATGAAAGGAATGAATTCAGTGAACCCAGAGGCTTGTATCTTCCCATACATAAAATGCTAAATTTCTTAACTTGATACCTGATCTTTGATGTTCAGACGGTCTGCTCCATTTGTTGCAAACTTGTATGTAGCTCTACTTTTCCCTTGTCTCCTTGGAGCAGTTTTCTCAGAGCTATTGAGATGTTGTCTCCCAGGCTTGGAGTTCTAAACATTCCCACCAAATAAAATAACTCTCTACTTTCAGGTTGTGACTATATTATTTTTGTTAACAAAATGATGGGACTGGATGCCATGATCTTTTTTTTTTTGAATATTGAATTTTAAGCCAGCTTTTTCACTCTCCTTTTTCACCCTTGTCAAGAAGCTCTTTAGTTCCTCTTCACTTTCTGCCATTAAAGTGATATCATCTGAGGTTGTTGATATTTCTCCCTACAACCTTGATTCCAGCTTGTGAGTCATCCAGCCCAGCACTTCACATTGTACTCTGCATATAAATTAAATAGCAGGGTGACAATATACAGACTTGATGTACTCCTTCCCCAATTTGAAACCAGTCCATTGTTCTATGTGCAGTTCTAACAGTTGCTTCTTGTTCTGCATACAGGTTTCTCAGGAGGCAGGTAAGGTGGTCTGGTATTTACATCTCTTCAAGAATATTTCACAGTGTGTTGTGATCCACATAGTCAAAGGCTTTAGCATAGTCAATGAAGCAGAAGTTTTTTTGGAATCCTCTTGCTTTTTCCGTGATCCAGTGGATGTTGGCAATTTGATATCTGGTTCCTCTCCTTTTCTAAATCCAGCTTGTACATCTGAAAGTTCTCTGTTCATGTATTTTTGAAGTCTAACTTGAAGGCTTTTGAGCTTAATCTTGATAGTGATTGAGTTTAATTATACAGCAACTTGAACATTCTTTGGCATTGCCCTTCTTTGGAATTGGAATGAAAACTGACTTTTTCCGGTTCTGTGGCCACTGCTGAGTTTACCAAATTTGCTGGCATATTGAGTGCAGCAATTTAACAGCATCATCTTTTAGGATTTGAAGTAGCTAAGCTGGAATTCCATCACCTCCACTAGCTTTGTTTGTAGCAATGCTTCCTCAGGCCCACTTGACTTCACACTCTAGGATGTCTGGTTCTAGGTGAGTGACCACACCATTGTGGTTATCTGAGTCATTAAGAGCTTTTTTGTACAGTTCTTCTGTGTATTCTTGTCACCTCTTCTTAATATCTTCTGCTTCTGTTATGTCCTTGCCGTTTTTGTCCTTTATTGTGCCCATCTTTGCGTGAAATGTTCCCCTGGTATCTCTAGTCTTTCCCATTCTATTGTTTTCCCTTATTTCTTTACGCTGTTCACTTAGGAAGGCATTCTTGTCTCTCCTTGCTATTCTCTGAGACTCTGCATTCAGTTGGGTTTATCTTTCCCTTTTTGCTTTGTCTTTTTGCTTCTCTTCATTTCTCAGCTATTTGTAAGATCTCCTCAGACAACTACTTGGCCTTCTTGCATTTCTTTTTCTTGAGAATGAATTTGGTCACCACCTCCTGTACAATGTTATGAACATCCATCCATAGTTCTTCAGGCACTTTTTGTATCAGATCTAGTCCCTTGAATCTCTTTGTCACTTCCATTATATTAACTGTAAGGGATTTGATTTAGGTCATACCTGAATGGTCTAGTGGTTTTCCTTACTTTCTTCAATTTGAGCCTGAATTTTGCAATAAGGAGCTGATGATCTGAGTCACAGTCAGCTCCAGGTTTTATTTTTGCTGACTGTATAGAGCTTCTCCATTTTTAGCTGCAAAGAATATAAACAATATGATTTCAGTATTGACCATCTGGTTATATCATGTGTAGAATCATTTCTTGTGTTGTTGAAAGATGGTATTTGCTATGGCCAATGCATTATCTTGGCAAAACTCCTTTGCCCTGCTTCATTTTGTACTCCAAGGCCAAATTTGCCCATTACTCCAAGTATCTCTTCACTTCCTACTTTTGCATTCCAGTACCCTGTGATGAAAAGGACATCTTTTTTGGTGTTAGTTTTTGGAGGTGTTGTAGGTCTTCATAGAATTGTTCAACTTCATCTTCTTCGGCATTAGTGGTTAAGACATTAGTCTGTTATTTTCTCGGTCAGTCAGCTCGCCAAAAAGAGCCGGATTCCTTGCCTCAAAACCTTTTTTCTCAGATTTATTGGCCTGTTGTGCAGCGAGCAGAGTGAACTTGGACTTAGTAATGATTGTTTAGAAAAATTGTTTTTGAAAGAGCAATATAATAATGTGAAAAGTAGCATATGCTAAGTGCCAATGATCATATGTGCTACTCAGGATGTGGAGTGGGGAAAGGATTGGTAGGACTTGAGGTAGGCTTTACAGAAGAGATAGATGAGGAAGATATAACTGAAGGCGATATACACAGTCAAATTCAGGCATTTCTAATCATTTAACAAATTGGAATGGTAAAATTGAAGAAATCATGAGAAGGAGCAGTTGGAGATAAGGTGGGAATAGGTTAAATTGTTTAGGGCTCTGATTTCAGCCTGAGCAGTAACAATCTTATTTTCTAGGCAAATGGCCAGCTATTGAAGGCTTTTTAACTGACTGCTAGCTGAAAATCACACTATAGTAAATATTTTCAAGGACTAAAGCCTAAG
Source organism: Muntiacus reevesi (assembly GCF_963930625.1). NCBI lineage: Eukaryota > Metazoa > Chordata > Mammalia > Artiodactyla > Cervidae > Muntiacus > Muntiacus reevesi. The sequence goes on along the minus strand of NC_089255.1, from coordinate 25,769,012 downwards.
TAGAACTAGGGAGGCTTTTTTGATGGTAGAATTAATTTCACCTCAAATTAGCTGGGTGGTGTGAAGTATTTAATTTTTAATCTGGTTGAGGTCTTTTGTAGTGTTTGAAAGAAAATGTTGTGATAAAATGAAACATAAAGGCAAGAATGTAAGAAATTTAGAAATGAAAATATACACTTAATTCAGATTAGTTTTCTCTTTCTTTTAGAATAAAATTTGAATATGTTATATAATCACATAGCTAAAAAGCTAAGCAAAAAAAAAAATATATATATATATACAGTGAAAATATTCATCTCATTTCTGTCCTCCATCTGCCCTTCCTTCCCTATCCCACTAGGAGTCACTTTTATCAGCTTTTGTATATTCTTCCAGCATTTATAAAAAATACAAAGAAATACAAATACAATTTTTTTCTCCTATTATTATAATACACTGAAGCTAGCATGTTATTTGTATTGGTCTGCATCAATACTATTTTATTTTATCTTAATATAGCTTGGAGATTTTTGCCCTTTTGTAAACTAGTGTGCTTACTCCATGAATTAGGTCAAGCTGTCAAGAACACACGTCTGTGATCTCAAATTTTTTAGAACCTAAGGAAGAATATGCTTGGATTTTGTTTTTAGCTATTTGCCAGCCTGCTTGTTGAATAGTATTAGGAGTACATATGAAGAGATAATGCCACCTGCTGTCCCTTTAAAACAAGGAAGTGAAAGAGAATGAAACTGTTCCTTCCTTGCTGTGCCTTGCATCTAAATTTGATCTGGTTTAGATTTGCATTGCTCTTTTCCTTGTAAATAGGTCTCTGCTTTACATAATCACATTTTGTTTCCAAGGGACACCTTTTGAATAAACACTGGCTATCTGCCTTGCTTTTCAGTTATTGTAAATTTAGATTTTAATAAAAATGGAAAACTTCCTGTCTTCAATCTTTCAGAGTTGTGTCTTGGGCCTAAAATAGATGTGATATTGTTTGGGATTAATCTGTCTTTGTTCTCCTGTTTTGGGGTCAGAGAGCCCTTCTTTTCCACTCCCACTGGTCTTCATTTTCACTTCCATCCTAAGTATGTTCATTCAGGAGGTTTACTTTAGCTCCCTTGCAAATCTCTTTTTTCTCTTGTTCTCTTGCCCTCCTCTCTTTTATTCGTTTTTTAAAATGAATGTCAGCCAGCTGTTTGATTTTAGTCTTAGCCTTTCCTTTTCCTTTTTTATTTTGAGCTATTTCTACTCGAACTTTAGTTATAATTTCACAATAAGAGATTAGTTGGAATTTAGTACAACTTTATGTGTAGCCTGACATGTTCTAGGTCTATCCAGTGTTCTTTTTAACCCTTCAAAAACTGTCTCGGGTTAATTTCAATTCACAGTTTTAATCTCCACTGCTCCCTCTAAATAATAATGTAGAGCTTCTACCATTGTTAGTATCCCACCCACTCTATCAAACAAAGTATGGAAATAATTTAACAGCCATCAAGGAATAAACTTGATGTTTGGTGCAGTGGTTGTTTTTGATATGCTTGTTTTGGAGGTGGGAAGGTTCTCACTCTGGACATCCACTGATAGACCTGCAAGATTTTGAATCTGGGGAGACAGAAGAAACTCATTGGGTTTCCTTGAATGCATGCTCACCCAAATTGCCTCTATCCTTCCCAAATGGATAGGAATCACCAGTGTTTAAAAAACAAACATGGAAATATGTGAAGGGTAAATCTGAATATCTTCTGCCATTCTGCCATTCTTTATGGATGTCCAGCATCTAAAATATTTCTTACCTACCAGTTCATTACTTTAGCATAGCTCCATGGTTGATCTAAAGGCTTGTTAGCAGGACTCCCAAAGATCTAGAAAACTGACCCCTGGTATTGTTATACAATACTGGGTTCAGGAATGTTCTCAGACCAGAATGTACTAGCCTGAGGAGTCTGAGAGAGGTACCTTAGAGAACCAAACTGAACCCTGCAATAGGATTGTACATTGTATAAACCAGACACATGAGGTGCTTCTACCTGAAGGGCTTGGGGCATATCCTTACTTGCTTATGAGTGCATAGAGTTCCATAGGCCCTAATATGACTCCTGCTTACTTAGCATTTTCAGTAATAATATACCCTCTGGTGAAGGTATTGGAATTAAGATGTTTGTACTTCCTTTTTTAAAAAAAAAAAAAAAACTTTTTATTAGAGCACAATCTATTTACAGTGTTGTGTTGTTTCAGCGGTACAGCAAAATGAATCAGATATACATATACATATATCCACTCTGTTTTAGGTCCTTTTCCCACATAGGTTATTATAGAGTACTGAGCAGAGTTCCCTGTGCGATACAGTAGATCTTTATTAGTTAGTTATCTATTTTATATATAGCAGTGTTTTTGTTGTTGTTGTTTAGTCACTAAGGCATATCCGACTCTTCTGCCATCCCATGGATGGTAGCCCGCTAGGTTCCTCTGTCCCCGGGATTTCCTAGGCAAGGCAAGAATACTGGAGAGGGTTTCCATTTCCTTCTCCAGGGAATCTTCCCAACCCAGGAATCAAACCCATGTCTCCTGTTTGGCAGGTGGATTCTTTACCACTGAATCACCAACCCCAATGTCAATCCCAATAAGTTTGTTTTCTATGATGTTTGTACTTCGGTCTGAACTGAAAGATTTTGTCATCTCTCTAATTGAGCTGAATTTATTCTGTACCCTTCGGATAAGTAGTGTGTTTGATTTATTCAAGTGATGCTTGCGTCAGGTCTTATTATCAGTCATTACCCTGTATTGATGTTTTTCAACATGCTGGCCACTCAGATAACCACAATATTTACTTGACAACGCTGTATTGCATTGATGTTTGTCCATTTTTTCCACATTTATTTTGAACTGTGTCCCTTTGATAATCAGATGTATTAAGACATATAGAAATGCTGAGGTATATGTGAGTGTTTGTGCATATGTACATATGCATATATACACACGTTTGTGTGCTAATCCCCAAATTATCAACTTATAAACTGTTGTCTGTCCACGAAACCTTGGGGAAGCTAGAAGCTTTTCAATGTCTCGGCAAGGTACTCGCTGAGTGTACCTTTGTAGCTGTCATGCAGAGAGAAAAATAAACACGTGAGGAGGGTGTGTTTATCCATTCATTTCCTCAACAAATATTCCAGGGATTAGGGAAACAGAGAACAAGATGGTGTTCTTGCCTTCTAAGAGTTTATATTTAATTGAGGAGTTAGACTACAAATAAATGCAAATGTTAAAAAAAAAAATCTCAGGTATTGGTAAGTGCTAAGGAAAAATAATCAAACTAAGGGGATGGAAAGTAATAGAGGAAGGAAAGACAAGTTAAAGCTACAGTGAGATACCATTTCATGCTCACTATTATGTCTATAGTAGATAAGAGACATTAACAAGTATTGGCAGGATGCAGATAGACAAAAACCCTCATACATTGCTGCTGGGGGCAGTACTTTGGATAAAATGGTGTAGCCACTTTGGATAAATAGTTTGGCAGTATCTCAAAAAGCTAGGTATAAAACTATTTGTTGTTGTTATTTAGTCACTAAGTCATGTCCAGCTCTTTTCTGACCCCAGGGACTGTAGCCCACCAGTCTCCTCTGTCCATGGAATTTCCCAGGCAAGAATACCGGAGTGGGTTGCCATTTCCTTTTCCAGGAGACCTTCCCAACCCGGGATCATACTTTGGTCTCCTCTATGCAGGTGGATTCTTTACCGCTGAGACACCAGAGAAACCCAGCAAAACAATAAAACTATTCTTTTGTATTTCACCCAAAATTCTGTCTCTGAGATTTCCTTCAGTGTCAGGGTACAGAGGCTAGATTCAACTTCAATACCCTAATTGAACTATACACCAGAAAGAATAAGAGATGAGGAAGTACAGACAGCATGTACAAACAACTCATTTGAGAAATTTTGCTACATGGGAGAGAAGTGGCTAAAGAAACATGTGAGGTCAAGGAAAGAGGATTAATTTTTTTTTAATTTGTACCAATGGTAGACACCTTGAACTAGAGACAATATGAAGGAGGAGACTAGAGGGTTTCTACTGTTGACCGGGAGTTAAATGGGACTTTTACTAGATCGCTGATGCAGTATGCTACGACTTGGTTATAGTACAAGGACTCTTGATAATGAATGAAATAAGTCCACACTGATAGCTTTGACTTTGACTTGATAGCTATCCACAAGAGGGCAGAAGAGAAACAGCTTGGCAAGGTGGTCCCTGCAGGGTAATGTTACATACTCTTCAAAAATATTAGGGAACTGAACCCTTCCTTGGACTTCCTTGGTGGCTCAGTGATAAAGAATCCACCTACCAATGTAGAAGACGTGTGTTTGATCCCTGGGTCAGGAAGATCCCCTGGAGAAGGAAATGACCATCCACTCCAGTATTCTTGCCTGGGAAATCCCATGGACAGAAGGAGCTGGCATGCTGCAGTCCATGAGGTCACAAAAAGAGTCAGATAATAACTTAGTGACTAACCAACAACAACAAAACCCTTCCTTCCCAGAATCTCATTGCAAAAATTCAGCTTGGAGACCCAAACCCTCCAGATTTGGGGACATTCTCAGATAATGTGACTGGGCTTTGGGATCTGTTGGTAAGGGAGCAATTATAAAGTTCGCTGAATGTAGTGGAATGGCCAGTACTAAGGGAAGTTCAGTTATTTTGTGGAAGCATCTTAAAAAGGATGAGACTAGACCATTGTTGTCATAAATAAACTGATTCCATGGGAGCAATCACGGCCACAATCTTTCCTAAGAATCCATTGAGGCTGAATGTGAAAGCATGTGGCCAAAGTTTATCAAAAAAGCCAAAAAAGCCAAGTAGAGAAGGAATAAAAATTCCCAGGAGAAATATCAATAACCTCAGATATGCAGATGACACCACCCTTATGGCAGAAAGTGAAGAGGAATCAAATAGCCTCTTGATGAAAGTGAAAGAGGAGAGTGAAAAAGCTGGCTTAAAACTCAACACTCAAAAAACAAAGATCATGGCATCCGGTCCCATCACTTCATGGCAAATAGACAAGGAAACAATGGAAACAGTGACAGGCCTTACTTTCTTGGGCTCCAAAATCACTGCAGATGGTGACTACAGCCATGAAATTAAAAAACACTTGCTCCTTGGAAGAAAAGCTATGACAAACCTACCTAGACAACATATTAAAAGGCTAAGACATCATTTTGTCAACAAAGGTCTGTCTAGTCAAAGCTACAGTTTTTCCAGTAGTCATGCATGGATATGAGGGTTGGATCTTAAAGAAACCTGTGTACCGAAGAATTGATGTTTTTGAACTGTGGTGTTGGGGAAGACTCTTGAGAGTCCCTTGGACTGCAAGGAGAACAAACCAGTCAATCCTAAAGGAAATCAGTCCTGAATACTCATTGGAAGGACTGCTGCTGAAGCTGAAGCTCCAGTACTTTGGCCACCTCACGTGAGGAGCTGACTCATTAGAAAAGACCCTGACGCTGGGAAAGATTGAAGGCGCGAGGAGAAGGGGACGACAGAGGATGAGATGGCTGGATGACATCACCGACTCGATGGACATGAGTTTGAGCAAACTGTGAGAGTTGCTGAAGCACAGGGAAGCTGGCATGCTGCAGTGCCTGGGGTCGCAAAGATTTGGACACTGAGCAACTGAACTGAACTGAGAGAAGAATTTAATCTGTAATGAGGTGGGGGGGTGGGGAAGAGTCACTCACTGTGACTGAATCTTTAATGTGAATAACCACAGCATGTAACAGGTATGGAGTGCTTTTACAATCGACAAAAGATTTTACATTCTTTTTTCTTTTTAGTTTTGGCATTTATGGAGACTTGAGCAATTATCATTAATATTATTCTCATTTTCATTCTTCAGATGAAAAAAGAGGCTTAGCGATAGGTCACTTGAATTTCCCCACCATCACACACAGCAAAAGAATGACTAAACCAGGACTAATAGTCACAAATTTTGTCTCCGTATTTTTGAATCTACAGAGAGTGATACGGGAGGGTAATGTGTGGAAACGCCATCACATGTTTAGGCTAATAGAAAAGGTTCAGTGGAATTCTACTTTGTGGCAAATTGGAGATGAAATGGAGTAGTGAAGAACTGTCTTCTATCATTCCAAAAGATTGTTGATATAAAAGAAGAGTTAAATTTATTTTGCGCAACTTTGGAAAGTTAAGATTAGACTGAAAGGAATTTCTCTGGCGGTTCAGTGGTTAAGATTTCACACTCCCATTGTAAAGGGTGTGGATTGGAACTAAGATTCCACATGTGCATGGTGAGGCAAAAAAAAAAAAAAAATTAAACCGGAAAACAGACTCCACTCAATTTGTGAAGAACTCCACAAAAAGGAAATTATATTCTCTTTTGTGATTAAATTCTTGAAATGTGGAAGTAGGGGCTAGATGAGTATTTGGCAAAGTCATAAAGGAATTTCTTTGATCGTAAAATCTCTAAAATTTTATTCAAATCGAGTAGCTTGAAACAATAGGACTTGTTTGAATAACTCTGGTACAATTTTCCAACATAGTTTGAAACATTAGGACTTGTTTCAAAAGCCTGAATAACAAAAGTACACTTCCCCAACACTTAAGTTATATGGAAGGAAGGTTAAATGTTACCCTGTACACTCATGTTGCAATAACTATATATATATATATATATATATAAAAATACATAATTATATTGCAATAATTGCAATCAATATATATATAAATAATTTTATGCATGTCTGTTTCTTCTTGATCAGCTGCAAGGTAAGAGATGAGGAGCTGGGAGGCTAGAAAAGGAAGAGTTGGGAGCTGTGATTGATCTCAGACCAAAGTGGAAGCAATTCACCACTTCAGCAGACAGGAAACTCAGCAACTGAGAACTCTTTAGCAGCGCACCTGGAGAAATTCACTGGGGGACTGAAGCAGTAAGTTAGAAAGGATAGATGGTGGAAGGGTTACACAGAAACTTTGGCGAAGGAGTGGTTTATGGGCAGCAGCCTTGAGCAAAGGTGCAGTCAGGGGTAAAAGAAGCCATTTGTTCTGGGAGAGTAGTTTAGAAGGAGTGTGTCTTGTGTGGGCGGTAGTTTATGAGGACAGTGTTTGTGGGGAAGGGAGATATAGGGCTAGTGAGATGCATGAAAGCGCTTGTGGAGAAATGTGCTATGTAGGGGGCTTGTTTTGCTGGGGCTATGGGCCAGGGTGCTGTTTGGCACTTGAAGGAAGAGTCCTTGCAGTGGCCTTTAAAAAATACTTGCATAAACGTATTTAAAAATTGAAATAAAAATCGTATATGCTTACAAAAACAATATATGTTAATGTTGAACAACTAGATTATATAAAGAACAAAAAAGAACCTCTATATTGCCTCAGCCAAGATAAGCACTGTTACCAGTTTGGTGTACTTATTATGGATTTAAAAAAATTTTTTGGAAAAGTTTTGAAAATATACTTGATTTACAACATTGTGTTAGTTTCAGGTTGCAGCAAAGAGGTTTAGTTATACATATGTATGTATACATATCCTTTCTTAAAAAACTTTTCCATTATAGATTATTAAAAACCATTGAATATAGTTCCCCATGCTATACAGTAAATCTTAGTTGTTTATTTTGGAGAATTTTAAAGTCCATTTTCTCTCGAACTGTTTACTTTGAAAATCTTAAAACCTGAAGAACAGTAGAAGACTAGAGCATTGAACACTTGCACAACTTCCACCTGTCGACTAAAAAAATATTCACAACCTAAAAATGGAGAGTTATGTTTTTTTAGTGGGAACTTTTAGGACTTCAAGCCTGGGAAGCAGCGTCTCAAGTAACCTTGATAGAACTGCTCTGAGGAGGCCAATGGGGGAGCTGAGATATACAACAATTTCGCAACAAGGGCAGGTAGTCTAAACATCAAAAGATTATTATTAATTAAAAAAAAACAGATATACCAAGTTAAGGAATTTACTGCTTTTCTACATATGGGAAAATACTAGAGTCTGAGGACTGAAATCATTCCTTAAATGTGCATCTCAGCTGTCAGGGGCCACTAGGCTGTGTTTTCACATCCTGAGTATCCTCAGGGCTCATTAGCTCACCACTGGCTGTAATTATAATCAATGATGACTGTGACATCCTTTGTTTACTGATGTAGCAGGCAATAGTCCATTTATTACAACTAATTCACCAATTTTTAACAATTAGCCTCATATACGCTTCCTTTTTTCCTGAGCCATTTGAAAGTAAATAGTTTCAAACATCATGGCCGTTCATTTTTTAATACATTGGCATGCATCTCTAAAAATGACATTCTCCTACATAATAACATTACCGTTATCTCACCTAAAATCAACATTGGCTTCCCTGGTGGCTCAGAAGGTAGAGAAGCTGCCTGCAATGCGGGAGACCTGGGTTCAATCCCTGGGTTGGAAAGATCCCCTGGAGGAGGGCGCAGCAAGCCTCTGTACCACTCTTGCCTGGAGAATTCCGTAGACAGAGGAGAATGGTGGGCTCCAGTCCATGGGGTCGCAAAGAGTCAGACATGACTCAACGGCTAAGCGCAAGATCAAGATTAATTCAGTAAGGTCTGCATATATCTTAGTTATCAATATGTTTTGCTACAGATTCTAAATTTGCTTTCCCTTTTCTTATTTCTCTGTTGACTGAAAAAAAAACATACGCAAATGCATAATGAGAATTATGTTTTATTCAGTGGACTTTCTGAGGACTTAAACCCTGAAGATAGCCTCTCAGATAAGCACCGTGGAGCTCTTCCCAAAAGGTAAGGGAGGAGCCAGTATATATAAAAGTTTTTGCATCATAAACCAGGTGTCAGAGCATCCAAAGATTACTGTTAATTAAAGGAAGCTGAGGTTTCCCTGGTGATTCAGATGGTAAAGAATCTGCCTGCAATGCAGGAGCCCTGGTTTCAATCCCTGGGTCAGTAACCTCCCCTGGAGAAGGGAATGGCTACCCACTCCAGTACTTTTTTCTGGAGAATTCCATGGACAGAGGACCCTGGTAGGCTACAGTCCATGCGGTCACAAAGAGTCAGACATGACTGAGCGACTACCTCAACTTAATGATTTTAGCATTTTTCTGTGTATGGGAAGATACAAGAGTCTGGGCTCATTGAAATCATTCCTTTGATATGCATTTCAGCAGTCTCAGGCCAGTATCCTATTCTTTCCCATCCTGAATCCCCTCAGGTACACCATTGGGAATGCCTCTAGTGGCTGATGGCAGCCTGTTTTTCTATGTTTTGTGTTCCCTCAGGGCTCACCACCTGGGACAGCTGTAGTGACTGATGGCTTGATGATGCCAACATTCTTTGTTTACTGATATGGTAGATGACATTCTTGGTCCATCTTTGAAGACAGAACTGCAATCACTTACCTGGTCAGCTGAACCAAAGCAGCTGTGTACTAGGGGAGATAAGAAGGAGAACCCCAAAGAGCATGGGAACCTGGAAGCCTGTCAAAAGGGCATCTCTGCAAGGAGTCCAGGATGCTTTCTCTCCCCTGAGCTCATCTACACAGCTCTCTTCCAGGCTGTGGGCTAGAGAGCTTTGCTTTGGCCTCTCTCCCTTCCTTCCTCTCTGCTCCACCAGGCTTTACCATGCACCAATTCTGTGCTACGTTCTGCATCCCCAAGTGAACTTGGTCCTTGATCTCAAGTAGAGAAAAGGTAGAATTTCTCCTCAGTGAGTGGTTCTGTCCTTGATCTCCAACCTGTTATTTAGGAGCATGATGCCCACAGGACTGGCTTACCCATCTACTGACCTTAGAGTGTATACGAGGAGCTTCATGTTATTTGAATTTCTGTGTTATTCGAACTGATAGTTGCCCTGATGAGCATCTTTACTTGATCTGAGCACCAGACACAGTTTCATGAAGAGAAGGCAAGCTCCTTTACCCTGAAATTTTAGCTGAGTTGCTCCCCCCGGGACAATTTGTGCAAGGAAATATCTGATTTGCAAATTGAAGGGCATCTGTGATTATTTTGTTGACTTAGACTTGTTTGTTTGTTTTTGAATATAGTTGCTGACTGTCCTTTTAAAACCATTCCTGAGTATAAGAAGGTAAACATGGAGATCTGTGAGCTAACTTTGACATTTCAGAAATCTTAATGAAGATCACAAGTTTACTCTAAATAAGACATGCGCTAACTAAAACTAAGTCTATTTGAATGATATCAATCCATTACAGCAACCCTGGTTATCTCATTCTTATCAAAAACTTTTTGGCAAGGTTTTCATTTTTATTGATATAAATGAGAAAATTAAATTGTGGTGATTCGTAAGTATAACAGCAAACTTTCCTTAAAACTTGAAATTTTTGGTTCCATCTGAAAATTAAATCAGGTTAGATCTGTAGTTGGTAAAAAGAGTAGCCACTGTGGACAAAGAACATTGCCTGCCATTCCAGTGTTGCAAACAAGTGTTGCCACCGCCAAGTCAGTGCAACCACCCTGACACTGCCAAGTCAGTGCAACTCAGGACTATACCCCTGAGAGGAATTCAAGATGGAAAAGTACAGGTTACCAGCCCTAGATAGTTAAGATGCATATCTAAGGAGCAATTTCAGTGAGCCCTAGATGCTTTATCTTCCCATACATGAAGAGAACTAAAATCATTAATCCAAGATGTCTGCTTTTATAATTAGCAGTGATCTTTGGATGTGCTGCTACAGTTTTTTGTTTGTTTGTTTGTTTTTCAGCAAAAATCCCTATATACCCCAGCTCCTCCCTTACTTCTTGGGAACAATTCCTCAGAGCTATCTGAGAGGCTGTCTCCTGGGCTATAGTCCTCAGTGGGTTCACTGCGTAAAACACAGCTTGCAATTTGTAGTCTGTATGTTTTTCTTCCTTTGACCCCACCATTTGTAAAAGTAAACTACTGAAATTTCCAATCAGTGGAGTAAGGGTGGCCCACTCCACAGATTCCAGTTTGGGGACCAAAATGCAGGCTTAGGGGAGTACAGTGATTTTCACATCCTCACAACTAAAAATATAATGAGTCAAAGTGTATCTTGCCTTTTTTCTCTTACCCAAATTTGATTTGTGTTGCATTTATTGTAGATAGTTTTGCAAGCACCTTTAATACTGCCTTGAAATAGGTGGAGTATAAAAGAACACCAACCAACAAGCATACTAATATATTTTAAGGGGGAGATTGAGAAGTTTAGAGATTAGAAAGGGAAGTTCTAAATTTTTGGAACTGCTTCCTTGTAAGCCACCAGTGGTCAAGGGTGGGATGCTGGCTCTGTCATTAATTCTGTGTCAGAAATATTTCCTCACCCTCGTCCTGACCTGAACGAACCGCAACACTACTCCCCACCCATGCTCACCAAGCAAACATCTGTTCATGGTTTGCTTTCCCACTGAAGTCAGTGAGAAAATATTGAGGCAGACTCATTTTTCACTACACAAACTTCTCAATGTAGCTCTTCTTTATTTTTCTATTTTGGGATTGGTCGGTGTGAATCAGTCCTGTGAGACTGAAAACTTCCAAAGGCACAGACAGAATCAAACGTGGACCTGTGAGTTGAGGATGAACCCAACTGACTTGGGTCACTTCGCTGCCTCCACCACCTGAAGCCCTGCCTGTGTGGCCGTCTGGCTCTGCTGGATGCTTTTGTTATCTCACCTCAGTCTAAGCAAGAGAAATCACTGTAGCTTAACAAGTGTAGCTTATCAGAATGCAGAAGGTCTGGGAGTAATAACATGGTCTTTGGTGACTAAAAGATTAGAAACCACCAGTTTGTGGTGGTTGTTGTTGATGTTGTTTTGGTTGTACCGCATGGCATCTCCTGGACTGTAAGGAGATCAAACCAGTCAATCCTAAAGGAACTCAATCCTGAATACTCATTGGAAGGACTGATGCTGAAGCTCCAATACTTTGGCCATCTGATGTGAAGAGTTGACTCACTAGAAAAGACCCTGATACTGGGAAAGATTGAAGGCACAAGGAGTAGGGGGTGGCAGAGGATAAGATGGTTAGATAACATCACTGACTCAATGGGCACGAATCTGAGCAAACCATCTGGGAGCTAGTGAAGGACAGGGAAGCCTGGCGTGCTGCAGTCCTTGAGGGCACAAAGAGTCAGACATGGCTTAGTGACCAAACAACAACATGGCATGCAGTACCTTAGTACCCCACCCAGGGATTGAAACTGCGATGCCCGCAGAGGAAGTGCAAAGTCTTAACCACTGGATGGCCAGAGAAGTCCTAAGAAGCCACCAGTTTAACTGGTATATCTTCTTTTGACTTCAGAGGCTTTTTTGCTATTTGACGTAAATGTGGTTCCACTCAAATTTGTCTGATGGCTGCCTCAAGCTGAAATACCACACAGTGACATTTGTTTGAAGATTGGTCCTTTCTCTGTGAAGTTTGCCATTTCAGTGTTCTGTGGCCATTGTAAAAGGATTGTGTTGCAATTATCTTCCAACCATTTCACAAATGGTCACCTTCCCTCCAAGAGACAAACATACCACACATTTTTTTTCTAGTGTTTTTTCTTTCTCACTCTTATTGTCTAGTACCACAACACACCACAGGAATTGACAAGAATGCCCCCCTGACCTAAGGGTCTATCTCCACGCTTCTTTTGTCTACCCTAGAATTTCCAAGAACATCAATTTTTAGTCAGACAGATCTAAGTTCAAATGCTGTCCTTGTCATTTCCTATCTCTATGATCTTGAGTATTTCACTGAAAGTTCCTAATGCTTTGTTTTCACATTTATAAAATGGGGATATAGTATCACGTACCTCACAGTATTAGATGAAAGACTGTTAATAAAGTGCTTGAGAAAATTCCCTGGCACTTAATCAGCACTTCATAAATGCTGGTTATTATTTCATCTCTCAGTGGCAATATACCTTGTTAAAGGAAATCACATTAAGTTGATATTGACTTTATTTTTTTATTTTTTAAATTTTTCAAATTCATTTTTATTGGTGTATAATTGATTTACAATGTTGTGTTAGCTAAGTTGATACTGACTTTAAACGCCAGGAATGTTTGTAGTCTAATGCAAATGAACAACTTCCATTCTTCTTCCTGCTTTCTTTCTCCTAGGGCTCCACTGCATCCAGATTCCCTCTGCTGAGGTAGGGAATGACAATTAGAGGGCGCAGTGCTCCCTACCTTTCTCCGTCTCTCTCCTGGCCTCTGGCACTGATTCAGCCCACATACATCTACCCCCCTCCCCTGCCTTGTTCTTAGACCTTAGAGCATTCCATTCCTATTCTGCTCAGAGCAATATCTGGCCACTGGCCACCTCAGATCTGACATGGCTTAGCCAAAGGCCCATGTGGAGTGAATTTTGCCAGCACTCAGGGCTGACTCAAGGCCACTTGAGCACTTCCTTCCAGAGCTCATGTTTCCCTGAAACCTCTGACATTTTGCTTATCTTCCCTCACCCCCCACCCCCAGCTGTCAGCAGGGCAAAGCAGAGGTGACTTGGATTAGTTCGAACTATTACATGAAAAAAACCCTAAACAGAACAGAAAAATTGCCTGAGCTTACTTCCTCCCACACGAAGCCCTCAGATTTCCTTGTTATCCTTTCCTTTCCCTTCAAGGTAAAAAAAAAAAAAAAAAAAAAACTTTATAATAATATAATAAAAATAAAAATAAATAAATTTATTTATACTTTTATTTAAATAAATAAATTTATTTGAATTTTATTTATTTAAAAATAAATAAATTTATAATAAAAATAAAAAATAAAAATAATAATAATAAAAAGTATTATTAGTTTTCAAGTGCCCACCACATACAACTTCAACGATAATCAGAGTTTTGCCTGTCTTGTTTCATTTCTCCTTTCATTTTATTTTTTTAATATGTGCTCATTTATTCCTAAAGTATTTTTAATGCTAACTGTGAGTTTATTTTTAGGACTCACCTTCTCCCCAAGTTAAAGGTGGAATTTGGGAACCAAGTGTGGACAGCTCCTCACCTGGCCTCCCTAGTGCTCCTGACTGCTTCACAGTTGAAATCAGGTGCACATACAATTTCATAACCTGATCTTTTTTTTTTTTTTTTTTTGACCACACCAAGTGGTATGTAAAAACTTAGTTTCCTGACCAGGGATCCAATGCATGCCTCCTGCAGTGGAAGTGTAGAGTCTTAACCACTGGACCACTTAGGGAAGTTCCCTGATATTGATTTTTCTAATAAATAATGTTAATTACCTTCTTTATGTCAGACACTGGGCTAGGCACTGAGAACAGAAGACAGATAGACTAAGAAACTCTCAGTTCACTGGAAAATACAAAAAGCAAAAGGGCAAGACTGTTGGTTTGGCCTGATTATTTGTGCAGGTGCAGCAAGAGTGTTAACTTATTATATAGGTTCCTTAAGTCTTCTTTATAAATCTAGAGCTGTATTTATTGATAAGGCCACAAAAGTATTTTCTTTCTGAAATTTTCCTTAAAGAATTTCAGATTGAACTTTAAAAGGCTCTATTATTTGCTATCTTGAATTTAGAAAAGCCAAGTCTGATCCCAGGAAACTCTTTCCACCAGATTTTACCCATAGTACATACAAATTTGGGTAAATCCCTTTCTTCTCAAGGTCCTTATGATTTCTTAAAGTTCGTGGCCAGTAAGTGGTCTTCCTACCTCCTGCAAACCTGGGACCTGATAAGCCAGGTCCTAGACAAGCTTCCCTGAGAAGACTCAGATTAAATGAACATCACTGTCAAAAGTGATATCTGGACAAGGTCTTGGTTGCATAACTGATTTTTTCTTATACTTCGGTAAAAAAGAGGGCATATTCTTACTGAATCTATGCAAATAGTTATATTGCCAAGAAAAGTAAGGAGATTTGGTAAATTTATGGCTCAAGTGTGTGGGTCAGCGAGAATCAAATATCATCTTTAGATGTTTATTTCAGTTAGAAAAAGCAGAGTCTAATAGTTTGCTTTGGCTTACTGAGAGTTTAAAAAGAAAGAAAAAAGCCTTATTTATATTGTGAGGCTGTCATGGCTAACGCCATGGCAGGCAGCCTAGATTAGGAGTAGGCCTGGTTTCCCGGGGTAACATAATTATGAGGCTACCTGGAGCTAGCCAATCAACATAAGCCTAGCCATAAAAAAAGGGAACCTATCAGGGGAAAGCTGAAAGCCCCACGTAGGGCCAACAAAAATTACCTTGCAACTGTGTAACCAATCCGCTTATGCCAACTACCCACTGTGTAACCAATCCGATTGCGCCAACTACCTGCTGCTTGTTTTGACCTAATAAATACCCGAGAGAACTGGGACTCCGGGCCTTTCGTCCTCACACACCTGGTGAGGGCGGGAGGCCCTGGCTCAAGTCAGTAATAAATTCCCCTATTGCGAGTTGCATTGTTTCGAGGAGTCTTCTTTCCCGACCGGGGACTCGGACTACCGGCAGAACAATATTAATATATTCAGAATAGAACATTAAAACATTAATATTAATGTAGAACATTAGAACAATATTCCTAACAAATAACCACAAATGTTCCTTATTAGTTCATTTGGTCTTATACAGCTAATTCTTGTTTTGTTGGCTCTAGAGTCAGTGGTCTCAGAAGCTATCTGCTTTTTGACCAAAAAAAATTCTAGAAATCCTGACTCAGTTCACTGGTTTGGTATGAAAGATTTCTAAGTGGTGATAATTCAAAACCTGTAGAGTTATCTCTTGGTATCCACAGGGGATTGTTCCAGGACCCCCACAAATATAAAAATCCAGAGATGCTCAAGTCCCTTGTAGGCATAGAATGGCGCAGTACAATTGGCCTTCTGTATCCCTGGTTTCTGCACCTATGGATATGTGAAGTGAAGTGAAAGTCACTCAGTCGTGTTCAACTCGTTGCTACCCCATGGGCTGTTTTTTATATACTAGTTTTTACACAAGTAATATATATAAAACAAACACACAAAAATTGAAAAAAGCATTTTAATCTTACAGTACAGTATGTTTAAAAGTACAGTAGTACAGTACAAGAGCTGGCATACAGGTGCTGGCTCCAATGAATAAGCAAGAAGAGTTACTGACTGGAGGAGAGAGAGAAGGGGTGAGATGGTAGAGCTGAAGGATCATCAGCAGAGGAGAATGAGGGCAAGCTGCAGTTTCACTCATGCCTGACGCTGATGGCACAGGTTCTGCTTCCTTGCTGGATTCACTTCTATCTCGTCGTGCTCATGGTCAGGCACATCAGTCATGTCCGACTCTTTGCAACTCTATGGACTGTAGCCTGCCAATATCCTCTGTTCATGGGATTTTCCCACCAAGAATCCTGGAGTGGGTTGTCATGCCTTCCTCCAGGGAATCTTCCTGACTCAAGGATTAAAATGTAAGATTAAAATGCTTTTTTCAATTTTTGTGTGTTTGTTTTATATATATTACTTGTGTAAAAACTAGTATATAAAAAACAGCCCATGGGGTAGCAACGAGTTGAACACGACTGAGTGACTTTCACTTCACTTCACATATCCATAGGTGCAGAAACCAGGGATACAGAAGGCCAATTGTACTCTGCCTGTGTTTCCTGCATTGCAGGCTGATTCTTTACCTTTGAGTCATGAAAGAAACCTTCAATTCTATCCACCCTCTTGAAAAAACAATCCAGTGATGTCTGGTAGTTGCCCTTTATTTCTCATCACAGACGACATGGTAGCCGTGGATTGCATTATGCTGCATTGTGCCTGCTGCAACCTTCATGTATTGTTCTGTGTTCTGGTCCTGTGCCCTGAAAACCAATAGTGCCTCCTCAAATAGAGAAAATCTCCTTGCCATTTCCTGTGTTGTAAAACTCTTCGGTTCTTCAGTCACTTCTTCCTTTTGTCTCTCTTCATCCTTTCCCTGGGCCTCCAGTTCCATCAGGTCTTCATTAGTTAGCTCCTTGTGTTGGACAGCAAGTTCCACCATTGCTTGGTGCTTCTGAGCAGTACCAACGACATTGCCTCTGCTTTTACATTTGCTTTCAGACATCCTGGGCTTGAAAGATTCTGTACTACTGTACTCTGTACAGTAAACACACAAAAGCACAGCCACTTCTAGAGGATGTACACACAAGGCAGTGTACACCAGACAAGTGAACTAAATTACATGACTGCACATACAAACACATGTTGACATCCTTTGAAAGCTCACAGCATGAAGGATCATATGTAGGCGACTTACTGTAGTGTAACTTACAGGGAAACTCATTTGCTTCTCTGGCATGCAAAACCAGTTAATAAATCATTTCCCAAAAAATGCTATGCAAAATGTCTCAAAAGATAATTTTAAACCTGTTTCAAAGAAGTCAGTGAGTGTTACATTGATTGACAAAAACAGATGAACATAATTTTTATAGAGAATACAATCCAGAATGTCAGTGAGCTGGCATCTTTCCTAAACGTGTAGCAAAGGTGTAAGCTGTGAGAAGACAGAGAACTTGGACAGAGGAGTCAAAGGTCGGATGTGATTTGGGGGAGCTCGTTATTTAGACTTTGCTGGTTCTGAAAGTTCCTGTGGTATCAGGTTGTGGGCTCCTTCATGGATCATTTATTATTAACAAAACTCCTCCAATGTCCTGAAGCTGCCAAAGTCACTCATTTAGAAAGAGCAAGACATAGTGCAATAATATCCCCATAGGGTCACATAGTGCAATAATATCCCCATAGGGTCATATACCAAATGGTCCAAGGCCTAGTCAGGACCTGAAGAGGTAAAAGCCTGAATTAGGAGCATTGCGGTGATTATAGGGGGATAAAAGAACTATAAGAGTGAACGATCTGGCAGAGGTTAGAAGGGCTGGGTTCTGCAGATTGTGAGCCAGTCTGTGTATCACATTTCACAAATGTGAACTCTTACATTGCAGCATAATGCAATGTGAACTCAACAATAGCTGAAAATATCCATCTTACATTTGCAAAATAGTTTTGGGCATCAGTGGTAACTAATTGTTCTCTAGACCCATGAGGAAATGACTTCAGCTAGAACAAATGATCAGGGGCAAGGAGGATAGTGTACGAGAAAGAACAACCTGTGGGAGTCGTTAGATCTGGGTCCCATTCCTGTTCTTCCCCCTTGCCACCCACTACCAATGTGGCCTTAGTTTTTATTTTTCTAATTATTGCTGCACCTCACAGGGCAGCATGAGGGATCCTAGTTCTCTAGCCAGAAATCCAACTCCGTGCCCCCTAGTGGAAGCAAGTGATCTCAACCACTGGACCATCAGGGAAGTCCTTGATGAAAGAAAGAGAGAGAGAGAGAGGAAGGAAGGAAGAAAGAAAAAAAGAAAGAAATTCTACTGCTTCTTACTTTGTGAAGAAGTTGTAAGGGTCATATGAGGTCATTTCTGAGGTAAAATGCAAAGCCATCTATTTAGTTCTCTAGAAAACCTAAGGGCTTCGCTGGCGGCTCAGGCAGAAAAGACCCTAATCACCACATTTACATGAATTGGAAGAAAAAGTCACTTCCTCTCAGGGATGTTAAGTCTCTTCCAGTTTGTACAGTTTGCCAAGCAGACCATGTACTAGGTTTCACTCTCTACTTGTCCCCTCAGCTGGCCACCCTTGAGCAGAGCATAACCTTTAGAATCATTTCTGTAAGAACTACACTACATAACATAATGAGGAAGTATTCAGTATATTTGCCAAATACCCTTAGTAGACTAGACCTCATTGTGTTCTCTGGGTCAGGGTAAACAGATGTTAAATTCTGCACACATTTGAGCACTCTGGGATTTAATGAAGGTCCATGTTTAGATATCAGGTCATCTCAAATAATGTTTCCAGTTCTGAAAAAAATGACCCCCCTCAAACCAAGACTTCTGTGTATCTGGAGGGTATGTGAGTGACAAAAACTCTGGGGAAAAAAACCTAATACTTATTTGGCACATAAGCAGAGTTAGATTCCTTATTAGTAAGACATTGTTTAGCATTCTTTTCCTTCTTTTGTTTCTGTCTCCCATCCTAAGAAACTCCTCACAACTGGAAATCTTCCAGCCCAAGGCTAACCTGCATTCTTATATGCAGTCAACTGTCACTAAAGAGTAACACTTGCAACCTCACAATTTGCTTAATTTGCAAGTAACACTTGCAAAAATGAGGGGGAAATTCCCTTGTCCACAGTGTAGAAAGAACCCTGTCCACCACTAATTCTTTTTTTTTTTTTTTTTGAGAAAAGCTTAAAATCATTATTTACACATAAGAAGAAAAGAATCAGGTTAAATACAATAATATTCTCTAAAATATAATAATGTTCAGTTCAGTTCAGTCGCTCAGTCGTGTCCACTAATTCTTTTAAACCAGTGGTTCTCAACCATATCACCAGATTCAATCTTTTATAGCAAAACATGTGGTATGCCGCATTTACTATCCTGTAGTGCAATTCACAGATAAAATAACACATGTACACTCATCAACTCAGGCAATGCGCCTTCAGAGTCTGAGCACTCTGAATCATTGCTCTAATAATTTTTTCCTTTCTCTCCTGCGTTATCAGTTTTTCCTCTCTGCTTGGTCTTTATTATCAATAAGCAAGCTGTTATTTTTCCTGTCTCAAAAAGAAAAAAAAAGGAACAAAGTAGAACACCGACCTTCTCTTGACACTCAGTCTTCTCCAGCCTCATGGCTTTATATATCTAGTCTTGCGCTTATGTCTAGTAGGTCTTCATAGAACCATTCAACTTCAGTTTCTTCAGCATTACTGGTCAGGGCATAGACTGGGATTACTGTGATATTGAATGATTTGCCTTGGAAGCAAACAGAGATCATTCTGTTGTTTTTGAGATTGCATCCAAGTACTGCATTTTGAACTCTTTCATTGACTATGAGGGCTACTCCATTTCTCCTAAGGGATTCTTGCCCAGAGTAGTAGATATAATGGTCATATGAGTTAAACTCACCCATTCCAGTCCATTTTAGTTCACTGGTTCCTAAAATGTCGATGATCATTCTTGCCATCTCCTGTTTGACCACTTCTGATTTGCCTTGATTCACGGACCTAACATTCCAGGTTCCTATGCAATATTGCTCTTTACAGCATTGGACTTTACTTCCATCACCAGTCACATCCACAAATGTGTGTTGTTTTTGCTTTGGCTCCATCTCTTCATTCTCTCTGGAGTTATTTCTCCACTGACCTCCCATAGCATATTGGGCACCTAACGACCTGGGGAGTTCATTTTTCGGTGTTCTATCTTTTTGCCTTTTCTTACTATTCATGGGGTTCTCAAGGCAAGAGTACTGAAGTGGTTTGCCATTCCCTTCTCCAGTGGATCACGTTTTGTCAGACCTCTCCACCATGACCCGTCCCTCTTGGGTGGTCCTACACGACATGGCTCATAGCTTCACTGAGTTAGACAAGGCTGTGGTCCATGTGATCAGTTTGGTTAGTTTTCTGTGACTGTGATCAGAGTCTCAGAGGGCACAAACAGAACCTTGTGTGCACCAGGACCCAGGAGAAAGGAGCAGTGACCCCATAAGAGAGTGACCCAGACTTGCCTGTGAGTGTCCAGGAGTCTCCAGTGGAGGCGGGGATTGATGGTGGCCTGCTGCAGCATCGGGGGCAGGGTACAGCAGTGTGTGCATGCGACCTTTTGAAGGAGGTCACCATTATCTTCATTACCTCCACCATAGTTAGTAACGATAATCACAAAGGTTAATACTTTTACCCTTTTACATGCAGTGCCTTGTATAATATTCATATTATCCCTATGAAGAGCTACAGAAGATGTGAAAACTGTAGCCTAGAAAAGGAAAAAACAAGAATAAAAACCTGTCCAGGGCTTCCCTTGTAGCTCAGTGATAAAGAATCTGCCTGCCAATATGGGAGACACAGGTTTGATTCCTGGTCTGGGAAGATCCCACATTCTGTGGAGCTAAGCCTGTGTTCCACAACTATTGAGCCTCTGCTCTAGAGACCAGGAGCTGCAATTACTGAGCCCATGAGCTGCAACTACTGAGTCCCACAGGCCTAGAGCCCTCTGCTCTGCAAGAAGAGAAACTAACTACAATGAGAAGCTAATGCACTGCAACTAGAGAGTAGCCCTTGCTCATCGCAACTAGAGAAAACCCAGCACAGCAAGGAAGACCCAGCAAGCCCCCAAAATAAATAAATTAATTAAATAAAGTTTAAAAACCTGTCCAGCCTAACGGTCATACTTAGACCACAGACATAGATCTTTTTTTCATGTTGAATCAAGGGTTAATTTCAAATCCCTAATGCTGCTGCTGCTGCTGCTGCTGCTAAGTCGCTTCAGTCGTGTCCGACTCCGTGTGACCCCATGGACAGCAGCCCACCAGGCTCCTCTGTCCACGGAATTCTCTAGGCAAGAATACTGGAGTAGGATGCCATTTCCTTCTCCCTCAAATCCCTAATAGTAACCAATTATAAAGAAGCAGGGGGCTTTCCCAATAGCTCAGTGGTAAAGAATCCGCCTGCTAACACAGGAGACGTGGGTTCGATCCCTGGAGGGAGAAGATCCCCTGGGGCAGAGCATGGCAACCCACTCCAGTATTCTTGCCTGGAGAATCCTATGGATACAGGAGCCTGGCAGGCTACAGTCCATAAGGTCGCAAAGAGTCTGACATGCCTTAACACTTATAAAGAAACAAATGGTGTATATAGTTGGATGTTTTATCTCTGCTGACTCCAGACAGCTATTGGGCTCAGCAGAAGCACCTTTACTTCACCTTCATGTCAGAATGAAAGGGCAGAACAGACACCAACGACAGATAGCATGAGCAAATTGTGAGGGTGAAATGCAGTAAGTGCCCAGCATGAAGTAAGTGCTCCATAATAGTCTGTTGCTGTTATTATTAGGCTCCCCCCATGGCTAAATGGGTAAAGAGTCAGCCTGCAACCTGACAGGAGAACTGGGTTAGATCCCGGGTCAGGAAGATCCCTTAGAGAAGGAAATGGCAACCCACTCCAGTATTCCTGCCTGGAAAATCCCACGGACAGAGGAGCCTGGTAGGTTGCAGTACAAAGGGTTGAAAACAGTCAGACATGACTGAGTGACTAAGCATGCACGCTGTTATTACTGTTATTGTGAATCAACATCGGCAGTGTAGAATTCAGCCTGATAGACTTTGCAGATCACAGAAGCTGTTCCTAGACCACCATTTGAGAACTCCTGCCTGAAAGACACAGCAAATCATCCTTCTAAAGTTCTCTGTTTATGTCTAAAGAGGATTTTCATACCGCTTTAATGAGCTCCAGGATGCTTTAAAAATATTATCTCATGATGTCACTTTCAGCTAAAGAAATAAACAGAATCAAGACTGTAACCTCCTGACTTTACTCACCAAGACTACAGGGACTGACAGCTGTGATGGATACTCTCTTATCTAGGACTAAATCATCAGGTTTTCAAAACCTGACATGAATTTATTGGCTGAGGGTTGGAAACAGGAAGTGGAGAATGGAAGGCTGGGATAGGCTTCATAGATAAAGATATGTAAACAATCATCATTGACTCAAATAGCCAAATCTTCTCATGAAGTCATGATACAGTTCTAAAATGCAAAAAGCAAAATAACCACGTTGGAGGGAGGAACCAAATACAATCCAAAGATTTTGAGATTTCAGAAATGACAAGGTAAGTTGAAAGGAAATACATGTAGAAAATACAAGGAAATGACTGAAATTTTAGGGCAAGGTCAGGCTGCTATAAACCACAGGATAGTGGGTATAATTCAGAAGTGGAACAATTGATTGGGTAGATAAAACCATTTGCAGTTTCCCAGACTGGAGACATTTCCTGTCTTGGATGTCTGGATCTGTTTCAATATCCAAGTAGCCTGGCGTTGGTGGTATAGTGGTGAGCATAGCTGCCTTCCAAGTAGCCTGACTTCAAAGTGTTCATGGGAGCAGAAAGGACAATTGACTGTGTGTTTATTCAGTGCTAGGCAGGGGGAGTGGGAGTGGAAATGGGTGTAGGAAGTAAGTCTGGGTTTAAGAGCACAGAAGCCGCTAGAGGATAACCACTTTTCTCCAGACCAGCATCCAGGGTACTTTTCAGAGAAAAGGAAAACCTGGGAGGGACAAAATTGGAAACCAAGAAGAGACAAGCATCTCTGATGCTACCTAGGTATGTAGGTAAGTCACAGTGTTATTGGACATTCCAGGGGAAAACATGAGAAATTCTCTTTTTTAAAAATTAAAAAAATTTAAGGGAACTTCCTGGTGGTCCAGTTAATAGGACTTCATGTTTTCACTATGGAAGGCTTGGGTTTGATCCCTGGTTGGGGAAGTAAGATTCCATAAGCTGTGCAGCATGGTTAAAAAAAAATTTTTTTTTAAATATTTGTAACTTTACAGAAAAGTTGCAACAATAATACAAGGAGCTTCTAAATACCCTTTTCTAGTCACAATATTTAAAATTTTTCTTTCCCTCATTAAACTTTTCTTCTTTCTTTTTCTGTAAACACACATGCACATACATACATATGATCCACATTTTTTTTTGGCCACACTACCTGGCTTATGGGATCTTAGTTCCCCCTACCAAAGGTTGAACTCAGGCCCTATCCAGTGAGACCATGGAGTCTTAACCACTGGACCGCCAGGGAAGTCCCCATATGATCTTTATTTGGAATCTTGGAGAGTAAGTTGCTTGTATCATGCCCCTGTGCAATATTTTAGGATTCATTTTCTAAGAACAAAGATATCTTCTTTGACAACTGTAGTATAAATTTCAAATTCCACATATCAAACACTGACACAGCACTCCTATCTACTCCATTGACAATATTCTTGTATTATCAATTGTCTCAAAAATGTTCTTTATAGCAATATTTTTTTCTGGTAGGGAAGGTCTCTCTTTGATAGGGGCATGAGGCTGGCATAGCAGGACAAAGGCACATACTCCTTCTCTCAGCCTCTTTAGGATCTTTATTAGTAGGGGAACTCTGATGCTCATTTGTTTGGTTTACTTTGGTTTCATTCTTAGTCCCTATCCTCCTTAAAGAGTATAAAAACTAATCAGCAGGAAATACCCAAGTGCTAAGAGATCTATAGTAGTAGAAAGGATTTGACTTGACAAGATGCAGTTTTAGCAAGGGGAAATTTGGCTTCCTCCCTCCAGTCTCCCCTCCCCAATCTCCTTTCCATATCAGCCTCAGTTTAGGAATGAAAATGAACTATAGTACTTTTTCTATTCCTTTTGATCTTTTGGGGGGGAAGGTGGGTAGCTGGGAGAATAATAAATACTTGAATGAGCAAAAATTAATTTGGGAAAAAAAATTAGGGAGTTGGTCTCCTATGGTAATTCTAGTCCTTTACTGAGAATAAGTTTCTAAAAGAATTTCTCTCAAGGAAAAAGTGACCCTGTATTTGTCTTTTTACCTATTCTTTTTGGTGACTTGGAACTAATTTCTGTTTAAAAGTCAATTGATGTCAACCTTCCCCCCTGACTCCCCATATGTGACCCAATTATAGAACAGCTTCCCTGGTCATCTTGCAGTACTGCAGGATCCACACATTATTCCACAGCAACAGGGAATGAATGAGAGGGCAGGAGAATGGGAAAAGAGTGAGAAAGGATCTCCGCCTTGGGTGAGGGGTGGGTAATGTGGAGAAGAGGGGGGAGAAGACCCCAAAGACTATGCTCTCAAGGTTTGGGGGAGTTTAGGATCTCTACTGGAGCCAAGTTTCATCTCAAAGTCTGTCCTCTGTTTCCCTTCTTCCCACCAGGCAAAATGAAGCTGACTCTGGTGCAGATCTTTTTCATGATGTTGTTGCTGCTGCTGGGCCTAGGGGTGGGCCTGGGCGTGGGACTCCAGATGGCAGCAGCCGTCCTGGAGGAAAGTGATCAGCTACTGGATGAGTTTCTGTCCAGTGACTCACAGGACAAAGTTGAGGCCACTAAGGAAGGACTGGACAGCCGGAGCATGGAAACCCTGCTGGTTAGCAACAAAGAAGTGGTGCAACCAGAAGACACCATCACCAGTGAGGATGAAGTTGGCGGAGACAGGATGCTCAGAGCTGAGGTTCTTTTAGAGAACAACAAAGACTATCTTAGGTCTGACATGATGGACAGGGAATGCAATGCCCTGATGGCACCGAAGTTGAAGTCAAAAGACCACGCATGCATACCCCAATACATATTTATCCACGAGGAACTAGATGCAGTCAAAGCTGTCTGTAAGAGTCCTGCTGTTGCCTGTGATCTCAAGGGAGGCAAATGCCACAAAAGCCCCCGTCCTTTTGATTTGACATTCTGCAAGTTATCCAAATCAGGCCAAGTGATTCCTCACTGTAATTATGTAACTTTTATTCTTGAAAAGTACATTCTTATGTCCTGTAGTGACATGAAAGTCCAGATAACATCTGAATCATGAAGTAACTTTTCTTCACCTTCTCACTTTTGTCTTCCTTTCACTTCTTTTCCTTACTGTTCTCATCCTTAAGTATTCTGCAAAGAAGGGTTTGGCAAGAGAATCTGCAAAGAAGGGTTTGGCAAGAGAAGCTGGACTATTCTGATAAATACAAAAATATAAATCTTCTTTCCCTAGGGTTCAACCAACTTGTATTTTGTTCCTGGGATTAGAAGTGGCACAAGAGGGTGATGATGTCTGATCTCTGTAGATTCTGTCTTTTGGAGTTTATCCCTTGTCCTGGAAAAAGATAAGACAGTCTCTTTTATGATCTTGGTCATTAGTCTGTTCCCTGGTCTGGAGGCCTTTAGATGTGGAGTACAAGAGTTTAATGCATCCTTACCCATGTCCTTCCCAGCTAGCCACCATGAGCTTCTAGGGCACTCACATAAACCTCCTGGGCTTCCCAAGAAGCACTTCTCTGCTGTAGATGCAAATTAAAATGACTCTACCTGTGACTGTATTTGAAAAACCATATGGACCAAGTTTCTTTTCCTGACCCCTGATTGTAGGTGTACCACCTTGGTGCAGTGTTATGGTGGTGCAGACCAAGATCAAACATGTTCTGGGGCAAAGACAGCATTCATTTTCCTGACACTTCTCAACCCTTCCCCCTCCCATCTTTTACTACCGGTCATTTTGCATCTTCTCTCCCCTCCCTTTGTTTCTTCCTCACCCCCAGCCACTTTCTCCTAGTCTCATTTTCCTCTTCTTTGGGGGCTCTCCCTATTCTTTCTATGAATCCTTTTAGAAATTCATTCAGCCAACACTGATCTCTTATACCATGCCAGGTAAGAAGATGCTGGCCTTATAAAGAGTTTGGCATAGGGGTTTAGAGGGAGGGTGGGTCAGGAGAGTGATGAGAATAGAGAACTGTTTTTTAAAACTATGTCCAATAAGTAGAATAATGCTCACATTAGATGCTCAACAGAAGTAGAATGAATGGGATTGGAGAGAATTTTATGCTCACTCAGTACCTCTTTCCTTTTTTTGTTCTGAAAAACAAGAAAGTTAATGAAAGAATATTTTCAGCAGAAAAGGGACTGGATCTACTCAGAGGAGAAATGCTATGGAGTTGAATAAATAGAGGGTGTAAGTGGTTGCCCCAGCCTATTTCCTCTGAATTCAGATCTATCAAGAAATAGTTTAGACAGGCGGGGGTACAGAACAGATCTTCGAAAATGGCAATAAGGATTCACTACGTGACTTGATTTTGAGATTTTCTTTCCCTAGGGTTTTTTTTATGCTTTAGCCTTCTAGGCAGTAACACACTCAAGAGTCAGGGACATGCATAAATGGGAGACTGGAGGAAGGAAAAGTTTGTCTTACTCTGCCTGGCTTTTCTTTTCCTGTTCTTTCATCATTTAGTCCCTAATTTCCCTTATCCTTCCTGTTCTTACAGGCAAGCAACCACTTAAATGCTTTGCCTCTAGTCTCTGCTCAGATTCCCCTATTTCAATATTTTCCCTTATACTTTTGACTCACCTCTCCCGGCAGTGACCTCTCAGGAGCAGTGTTGTTAGGCAGGAAGTGTGACTACAGTTGTGGGCTGCCCTGACTTTTCAGAGGTGGGTTGAGAAGTGGCAAGAGGCAAGGCCCTGGACAAGGCAGATTTCTACCCTTCCTGATGGAGGATCTCTTTCAGGAGAAATAGACAAAAGATGATTTAAGACAAGAGAGAAAAAAGAGAAGTGAGATGTGAGAGAGGAAGAAAGAGCGGCTATCAGAGAAAATCATTCCAATTTTAGTATATGTGCTGCCAAAGTGAGCACAGAGAAAATCAGCCATTCAGTAGGTAAACCAAAAACACTGAAGATTGGGAATGGAATGGGAAAGATTCCAAGTTTGACGTCTTGACCATAAGACAAAAGATCCATTGTGTGGGGTGAACTATTAGGAGACTGGAATTGGCAAGAAACGGAAGCCAATATGTTTTCATTCACAGATGAGACTACATCCTCTCATAGGTTCCCACTAGCTTCTCTTCTTAAGCGTGCCCACACTCCAATGAGTACCTCTATCACCCTCTTTTTGGTCTTCACTTCAGACAAATCTCAGTGGTTAGGCTTTTATCTGACTATAGAAACTATTTCAGGAAGTTCAGTTCAGTTTCCTATTTCAGGAAAGCAATTTACAAAGCCTTCTGCAGGTTCCTAGTGGCTTAAGCAGGAAAACATACCTTGGTAGGTGTAAGGGGTTGATAAGATGTGGGAACTTCACTCACCAGAAGTAGAAAATTAATTCCCTTGTGGCTCAGCTGGTAAAGAATTTGCCTGCAATGTGGGAGACCTGGGTTCAATCCCTAAGTTAGGAAGATTTCCTGGAGAAGGGAAAGGCTACCCATTCCAGTATTCTGGCCTGGAGAATTCCATGGACTGTATAGTCCATGGGGTCACAAAGAGTCAGACTCAACTGAGCGACTTTCCCACACATAGCTCAAATGATGCCTGATCCACAGAACTTTCACAAAGTCTTCTGGCTTCAACGTATCTCCCACTTTGCACTTCCAGGGTATATGCTTACTTAGCCCATATAATAGGCTCTCAAACCTTTTCCCAATGTTCCTAAATCCCCAAAGCTCTGAAAACTGAATGGTTTTCTTTCAAAGTGGTTCCCAAACTCAGTGAGATGTAAGTCTGAATGAACTGACTATGTTTGTATAATTATTATCTTTATTTATTCTCTATAATGGCTTCCCTGGCGGCTCAGTGGTAAAGAATCCACCTGCCAACACAGGAGAGGCAGGTTCTATCTCTGGACCAGGAAAATCCCCTGGTGAAGGAACTGGCAATCCACTCCAGTATTCTTGTCTGGGAAATCCCATGGACAGAAGAGCCTGGTGGGCTGCAGTTCTCGGGGTCGCTAAAATTCGGACACAACTTACCCACTAAACAACAACAATGACTATTACACATTTCACTGAGGAAATATCAAAATGTCTGATTATGAATACTGCCTCAGATAAACTCTTCTGGGGATGCATAAGTAATATATCTTATACCCCCACACAATGTTGCTTTTTAAAATCCTAAAAATTCTGTTTCAAAATGCATTGGCCCTATAAGTTTCAGGTAAGGGATTGGGGCCTATATATACTCTTTAGTTAGCCCTTAATTAATCTGAGTATTTAGTGAGACCATAAGCATTTTTTTGAAGACAACTCTGTTATGAATTTCTTCTATATTTTCAATACATTTATTGATCAAATGGTTACCTGCTTACTGATTATCCAGTACCTCCTCAGAAGTTATAGAAATTGTATGAAACATAGAATCATGTAAGACAAGCAAGTTTTCTGACTTCTATCAAATGTTGCACACGCAAATAAAAAGACGTGAGTGGCTTAATTCATGTTCCTGAGGACTCTATGTGAATTCTTTTAAGACAAGCAGGAAAGAAACTACCATTGTATGATGGACACTGTATACCAGGTGCTGTCCATGCTTGGTTTTATGTAGTTCTTGTAAGGAGGTGGTATTTTATTAGTTCCACTTGGCAGGTAATAAGCAACAGTCTCAGAGAGTCCAAGTTTACCTAGATGAAGGTCACCCAACTCATAAATGGCTGATCTGTAACTTGAATGGAGGATTCTTGCTTGTAGAGATGATTTGGGAGGTGCTGGGTTAAACAGGATTAAGTAGGTTTCTTTTATGCAGTTGGCATAACCTTTAATATTAACATGGCTTATGACTCTCTAATAGGCAGAGATCATATTCAGCATTTCTAAATTTTTTTCATCATGAAATTCCTCCCTTCTGAAATGGCAACCCAATCCAATATTCTTGCCTGGAAAATTCCACGGGCAGAGGATCCTGGCAGGCTATAGTCCATGGGATCGCAAATAGTCGGACACGACTGAGCACACACAGTCTTCAGCAGCTTCTAGAACTAGTGTTTCTAGTTGAGAAAAGTTGTTACAGACTTTTCTAAGCCCTTCACCTGACTTTGTTCATCTAATACACATCATGGGGACCACCCTAAAGATTCATATCTATGTAAATTTATAAAGCAATCTACTTAGATTATTAACTAATTCATATAGTAAGGGAGAAAAGAGTCAGCTCAGCTCTTGCTTCTGAGAACTTCAGGTTCCTTATTTGTAAAATGAGATCATGATAGTACCTACTTCATGGTTGTTATGAGAATGCTATGAGCTTAAATGGCCTTTAGTAGAGCTCCATGACTGGCAGCTGCTTTTGGTGGTGATGTTGCTGGGCTCACCGCTCGTGGAAAGCATGAGCATTTTGACAACCTTCTTCTGGAAGCAGTGCTGTGGTACAATATGCAATCCATTAGCTCCAGTTTCAGTTCTGATCACATTGGCTAGTATGTGAATATGTGGCGTCTTGAACTCCTCAAATTCCATCCCTTGGTGGCCATTTAATTTGCATACTTGGGGCCAGTGCAGTCCTCAGAGCTGAGTGAACAGGACCCTGATCTGGAGCCTAGCCCCTGCAGGGTCCCCTGTACTTTGAACTGCCTTTTACTTAGGAAGTTCCCCTCTGGTGTCTGTGACTGACTGGGGCCAGCAGTGCCATCTGAATCAGGTGCCCTGAGCTTGGGCTGGGACTTCTGTGGGCCCGAGTCCCATTTCTCCCCTTTGGGACACTGCTCCCTTATCCCATGTGTGTGGCCAACCAGCTGCCCCATAGAAGCTCACCTATGGCCTCTGAAGCCAGGCCCTGTTTCCAGGAGGGTGCCTGGTAAGTAGACAGTTTCTTTTGGCTGGTGTGGTATTTCTTTTGTGGGATCACACAGCAGTGGGTCACCAAAATGGTGCTGACAAATTGACTTTTTTGTGACTCAGATATATCCTGGACACAGAATGAATTTAGGACTCTGGGTTACCAATGGTCACTATTCACCCTTGGGCTTGAGTGCATAGATATGAGGCTTCCCCAGGACCCACGTTCATACTGCTCTGCTTCTTCTATCTATAGCAGCTGAGGATGAGGGGCAACATACTCGTGTCCCTGCACTGTGAGCTCCCCACTGCTCCACCCAGGGTGGACCCCACCCCTTTGCAAGCTCCACACCATATGAGGCATGGCAGGCTGCTCCTATCCCCTGTAAAGACTTTTGAGATCGTTGCAGTGCCAGTGGGGCACTTCAGATCAATGCCCTCTCTTGCCTCTGGTTAACAGGTGATGACATGTTCTCTTAACCTGTGCAAGATGAAGTAGGGTCATTCCTTGTGTGAATGGGATTGCTCTTTCACTCTGCCTTGCCTTTGCTCCTGGATGGTGGCAATGTGTGGAAGGCAGGAATATAGTGTGGTCAGTTATGAAAGAGGTGGCATTCTAGGAATGTGGTCATCATGGCCTAAAGAGTTCAAGAGAATTATACACCTGAAACTAATATACTATTGTAAGTCAATTATGCCCTGATTTAAAAAAAAAGAAAACTTTAGAAATTCTTAAGTCAGTCCTCAAAAAAAAAAAAAAAAAAAGAAAAAGCAGTTCAGGAGACGATATGGTTAGAAGATGTGTTGTTTTATGTTTACACTATAAAACTCCAGATTGGAAATTTCACATGGCCAGAAATTTATTCTCATTTTCCTGTCTAAGCTTGGTGCTATGGTCTGAATATGTATCCCCTCCAGAATCACATGTTGGAATCCTGATGCCCCATGTGATGGTGTGAGCAGGTGGGACTTTTGGGAGGGAATTAGGACGTGGAGCCTTATAAATGGGATTAATGCTTCTGCAAAACAGATCCCCCCGAGCTCTGCCCTGACCATGTTGGCACCCTGATCTTGGACTTCCAGCCTCCAGAACCGTGAGAAACAAATTTCTATCATTCAAGAGATAGCCAGTCTGTGGTATTTTGTCATAACAATATAAGCTGGACTAAGTAAGACACTGCCTACATTTGTGGTCATTATCAACACAGTAGAGTAACAAAGTAACCTTTGATAGAATCCCTGGAGCTGGTATTCACAGGCACCACAGTGAATGAAGCGGTGCCATGAGTCATGATACAGCCAGTGTGAAATAAGTGGCATTGCGGAAACTGCAGAAAGAGGAAGATCTGCACGATTCCAATCAGACAGCTTTTGAAGAGTTGTGGCATTGTGCTACCTTTTTCATGTGGTGGGATATAATGAAATTATCCAGGAATAATGCCTCTGACAATAAATAACATGAACAAATATCTCCTAGATCTAACAGGAAGAGATGGTGCCCAGACAGTAACAAAAGTCTGTACGTGCACTGACTGGACAATCAGCAAATAAGCAAGCAGTTAGTAGTAGTTTCTTAGTAGGACTAAGCAGTAGTCCTCTACCCATAATTCTAAATCATCAGTGATAAGTCACTGTACTTCACTTGGGCCTATGACTTTTATAATATATTTAGAAGTCAAATCGTTTATATAGATAGGGGCCACATTAGTCATCACTCTTCAAAAAAAAATTGGCCAGGGTCACACACCTTAGAAACAACTCTGCTTACGGTCAAACAAGGTAACATCTCTGTATCATGTCCTTGCCTGGCTCTGTACTCTAACTCTGCCCCACTTTGGAAGTATAAGTTGAACTTATACTTCCATTATCAGGGTACAGAACGGACCCACCTCTCTATATCCTTTGCATAATTTGGTATTATTTTATTTTAATCTCTGATAGTTAATAGGCAAAATAAGGCATCTCATTATCATTGAACTTTGTATACCTTTTTTAAAATAGGCCACACCTAAACCAATTCTTAACGACTCAGCGTTTCCTCTTCCCAGAGATTCTCTCCACTTCCTGATACCAATGCTCATAAACTTTCTTTTTGCATACAGATCCTGTTACTCTGTAAACATAAATATAAAACCCTTTAAATTTAAATGGATTATTCATAATGGCTGCATAGTATCATCAATCACGCCTTCAGGGTGCTGAATCTGGCTTCATCAAGGAAGATACACAGAGGAAACACAGTTCAGAAATTTCTCCTGGAGGAAAATCACACCAGCAAGCTCAGGCTGTGCAAGTGCGACGGACAGCCCATCATTCACCTGCCTTCAGTCTTGCCACCTGCCCTCCAGTGGACAAGGCCATCATCAGTGTTTGCCACCCTTGAGCTTATCTGTACCAGCCTCAACAAACTATTTCCATAGTCAGTCATCTTCTCATTCACTGGCTCCTCTCTTGTAAACTGTTTTGCCTAGCTTGGTCATCTCAACTACTTTTGAAGCAACTCTTTTAGTGTTAATCCTAAAATGGAAAAAGATCTAAAGTCTCAAGACAAGAATTAAAAAAAAAAAGAAGTCAATTGTAAGATGGGAACTTTCTCCCTTGGCAAGCCCTGTTTAATGAGAATAAAATTTGAACAGGCAGCATCACATCCAGAGATAATAAAGTATCCTCCTAATGACTTATGTAATGCCCTGGTTCTACAGTTCTTTCATCTTTGCTGTTCTGGTCACTTAAATCCATCTTCTGAAATTCTAGGAGCAAATCAACTGTCTAAGCAGAGGTATTGTAGGAAGTGGGCTCAGCAAAAGATGAATGTTACCTCAGAACACACTTATCATTGTAGTAAAATAGATGTAAACATAAGACATGCCATTTTAATCATTTTTAAAGTATACAATCAGTGGTGTCAATTACATTCACAATGTTGTACAATCACCACTACCATCTATTTCTAAACCTTTTTTTATCATGCCAAATAGAAACTCTGTCACTCAGGTCACAATTTGTGTTTATCAAAATAGTACATGCCCACAATTAAAAGCTACAGTCTCTCTCTCCACGACTTTCCAACTCTCCAGTCCAAGTCCAAGTGAAGCCAAGAGGCACCATTTCCAGATCTTGCCTCACTATCTCTAGAAAAGTCTTCTTTCTCTACTTATTAATTCATCAAGTGGTTAAGCAGATTAAGGTTTAGCCCAAATACACCTCACTCCCTTCTCCTCTTCCTCCTAATATAGCTATATTTTAGTTTCTCTGTTGCTTACCTTTCTAACCTAATAATACACTAACTCTCTTAGTATCTGGTTCAGCTATGTGATGTATATTTTAAGTGCCAATTTTGCAAGATGAGGATCTTAACATCTTTATCTTTCCCTTCATTCTCTTTTTCTGCTGTTTCCCAAATTCAGTGATTTGTCCTTTAGTCTTACTCTGTCATGATTATTCATTATTAAGATTTCATTCTGTAATCAAAATTAAAGCTTAGGTTCATGTACTCTAACACTAAAAGTCAATGCAAAGTATTTACATTATTTTGACTACGCAAATAGCCTGAACTGAACTGAACTGACCATGCAAATAACGTTTCTGAAGATTCAGAAACAGCATCCTTTTAAAAGCATTTTGTAAGAGTTTATTTTTGTCTTTTTTATTTGTTACACAGTTTCTGTAAGCTGTAGACCTCAGGTTGATCCATCCTCTCAATCAAATTTAGTTTTCTATGAAGTACTTCCTTCCTTTAGAGATTTCTTTCTTAGAACCACTGACCCAGTAGGTCTGTACTTCACCCGGAATCTTGCACCCCTCTTGTCTGGATGCCATATCACTGTTCTTCGGTCTTGTCGTTGTTCAGTTGCGCAGTTGTGTCTGACTCTTAGCAACTCCATGGACTGCAGCATGCCAGGCTTCCCTGTCCTTCACTATCTCTAGGAGCTTGCTTAAACTCATGTTCATTGACTCAATGATGCCATCCAACCATCTCATTCTCTGTTGCTCCCTTCTCCTGCTATCTTCAATCTTTCCCAGCATCAGGGTCTTTTCTGATGAGTCGGCTCTTGGCATCAGGCGGCCAGAGTATTGGAGCTTCAGCTTCAGTATCCATCCTTCCAATGAATATTCAAGGTTGATTTCCTTTAGGATTGACTGGTTTGATCTCCTTGCTGTCCAAGGGACTCTCAAGAGTCTTCTCCAGCACCACAGTTCTTCAGGGCTCAGCCTTTTCTATGGTCCAACTCTCATGGCTACTGAAAAAAGCATAGCTTTCGCTATATGGACCTTTGTTGGCAAAGTGATGTCTCTGCTTTTTAATACGCTGTCTAGGTTTATCATAGCTTTGGCCACCTGATGCAGAGAGCTGACTCATTTGAAAAGACCCTGATGCTGGGAAAGACTGAGGGCAGGAGAAGAAGGGGATGACAGAGGATGAGATGGTTGGATGGCATCACCGACTCGATGGACATGGGTTTGGGTGGACTCAGGGAGTTGGTGATGGACAGGGAGGCCTGGCGTTCTGCGGTTCATGGCGTTGCAAAGAGTCAGACACGACTGAGTGACTGAACTGAACTGAACTGGTGGTGGTGGTGGTTTAGTCGCTAAGTTGTATCCGGCTCTCTAGGCAGGAATACTGGAGAGGGTTGCCATTTCCTTCTCCAGGGGGTCTTCCTGACCTAGGAATGGAACCTAGGTCTCCTTTTGTTGCAGGCCGATTCTTTACCAACTGAGCTACAAAGAAATTCTTGATCTGGTGGTAGGGTTTAATTTGCATATCTTCAGATGTGGGAAACTAATTTCATTAAATTTTCAATTTTCTTTCTCATCTTTTTTTTTTTTTTTTTGAAACTCTACAGGAGTTGGATCATGAAGAAGGCTAAGCGCTGAAGAACTGATACTTTCAAACTGGTATTGGAGAAGACTCTTGAGAGTCCTTTGGACTGCAAGTAGATCAAACCAGTCAATCCTAAAGGAAATCAATCCTGAATATTGACTGCAAGAGCTGATGATGTAGCTGGAGCTCCGATACTTTGGCTACCTGATGCCAAGAGCCAACTCATTAGAAAAGACCCTGATGCTGGGAAAGATTGGGGGCAGGAGGAGAAGAGGGCAACAGAGGATGAGATGGTTGGATGGCATCATTGGCCCAATGGACATGAGTTGAGCAGACTCTGGGAGACGGTGAAGGACAGGGAAGCCTGATGTGCTGCAGTCCATGGGGTCACAAAGCATAGGACACAGCTTAGTGACTGAACAATAACAAAGTGTCAGATATTGGATCTTTTGGACTTTCTTATCTATTCTTTTTTCTCTTATTTTGGAATGAATTTCTTGGAAATTTCTTTGACTTACCTTTTGACCCTATTACTGATTCTTTTGTTCCTCCTGACATCAGCATATTTATTTTCCAAGTGTTTTGTCTTTTTCTGTTGTTACTTTTTCAAAGCTTTCTGGTTTTGTTCTACAAAACAAACAAACAACAAAACAGTTCTCAAATAACTCAAAATACACTAATTTGAGATCTTAGTCTCTAATTATTAATTATTAAGACTTTATCCCTCTTGCTTTTGCTTTAATTTTTTCTTTTGCTTCATGTTTTGTAGGTGCAGTCTATAAAGAGATATAGATTCAGTATGTGAAAAAAAAAAAGAACTTTGCAAACAAATAGAACTAATAGTGTAGCCTTGGGCAAGTACATTTCTTCCTAAAATAAAGATAATTCAATATTGCTAAAAGGATATGTGTATGTGTACATATTAATAAGGAAATGGTAGAGCCTAATTTTTCCTCCTGTGTGTATTTATTTCTCAAAAATAACCCCCCTCCCCCCAAAAAAAACCCCAGCATCTACAACATGTGTGAGATTTGCCACCAGATGGCGCCAATGCACTAGTCTTGTGATCAGGATCTGTGAGGTAGGTGCTTGCTTGGCTTTACCTGGCTCAGTCTTTTGTAATAAATTTGAGCGCTCCAGCACTTATTTATGAAATAAAATCTGGAAATATATGAACCAATAAATGAATCATAATTTTCTGTGGATGAACATGATTAATTTTTGAATAGTACTCTTTTCTTAGTCTTTACCAATTAATCTGCATTATTTGAATGATAAAAATCAAAATTATGTGTCTCTGTACAGTGGTTAAATTTCAACATTAGATGTTACGATATATAACTATTAGTATTTGGTACAGAAAGAAGTTAACATATAGGTACAAATTGTTGGTGACTCACTAGTTTTTTCCTGTTTGTACTATAAATTATTATTCCTAATCTCATGAACAGACTCATTAGAATGTTTCTTATTTTCTAATATCATTTAAAAAATTAAACACTCCTCTCTCCTCCATTTCCCATCTCCACATTTAAGAAATCTGTAATCTCTTTGATTTCTTTTTAACAATAACGTCAAACACATAGAAAAGAATAAAAAATAATTGCACATCTCCATCAACATTTTAAAATGTTAATGCTAAGCTTTATTTGGTTCAGATTATTAAAACTGAAATGGAGCAGGTCCTTGCCACCCCACCATGTCCTCTGCCTGCCTTTAGTCTGTGCATAATTTAGTCAAAAAATAAGTTTAATCAGAGAAGTGAGAGATGCAAAAACAAAGGAAAACAGTCAAAGGAGACTAAATAATAACGGAGTCATTAAGCAAAGTCAAGGACCTTTGGTTCTTTCTCAAGGGCTATAGATAATATTCTTAGCCATATCCTGTGAGCTGTCTTAGAGATACTAAAACACCAGATGGAGAAGTTAACTACATGATGAGCAGACTGTACCCAGGACATGAGCTGTCACAGTTCTGAGAACTGGCTGCAAAGTAATGGGAGCAAATGGGTGCTGGAACTGAAGATTAACTGTACCTAAAAAAACCAAGATGGTACCGGTCAGACCACTGAGGACAGATTTGAAGATGATTGTGCTATTTCTGCATGTAGCCCCCCACCCCAACTCTGTCTACAAAAGCTCTCACTCCCTGTTTATAGGAAGAGAGTAGGGCTTTGGACAGATGCCTGCCACCCCCTCCCCCCTCCTGCCACTTGCCACCAGTTGCTGGCATCTGAAATAAAGTAAACTTTCCTTTCCACCAAGCTGGACTGTTTATTGGCTTTTGAGTGGCAAGCTCTGAAACCCCCACCTCTTTCGGTAACAAAATTATTTTTTAAAAGAGATTTAAAGGGATGCAAATACATCTAACACTACTCCTCCATTCTCTTTTTCCCATTTTCCAGAAGTAACTAGGAAAGGGATGCTGGTGACTATTCTTCCCATAGACATTTTTATGCTTCTATTAGCTATGCATGTACTGTAAACAATATATATGCATGCAGTATAATATTTTGTGTTTTCAAGATATATGTAAATTATCTTGTTATGCATATCATTTTGCTATTTGCAATTAACAATCAACATTGTTACTGAGATTATCAACACTAAGATAAGTAGATCTTGTTCATTAATTTTTACTGCTATATTCTACAAGTATACTGGGATGTTTATTTTTCCTTTATAAACGGGCATTTAATTTCCAAGTATTTATTATATAAATAATGCCTTAATGAACTTTTCTGTGCATCTCCCTTTGCCTACATGGTGTTCGTCTATACTAAGAATTCCAAATTATGATACAGATGCAATCATCTCATTGTCATAATAGTTCACATTTCCCATATTACTAGTGAGATTCAAGTGTTGATGACAATTCACATTACCCCTCTGTCACTTCTGAAAATTGCTAGTTCTTATAAGACTTAGAAAAAACACGTAAAATTAGCAAAAGCAAAAACAAAAGCTCTTCCTTTCCCGAGTTAACATTTTGTTGTTGGTTTAGCCATGAAGTCTTGTCCATCTCTTGGGACCCCATGGTCTGTAGCCTGCCGGACTCCTCTACCCATGGGATTCTCCAGGCAAGAATACTGAAGTGAGTAGCCATTCCCTTCTCCAAGGGCTCTTCCAGATCTGGGAATCAAACCAGAGTCTCCTGCATTGCAGGCAGATTCTTTACTGACTGAGCTATGAGGGAAGCCCTTGTTAACATTTTATTTATGTTAACATTTTATCACTTTTTGTTTTTACAGTTTTGTCTATCATTTTGAGGGGAATGGTTTGAAAGAAGGTTTCAGACATAATGTCTCTCTATTGTTACTAAATGGTTCTATGAATTTCCTAGGACAAAGACTTTCACTTAAACATCTATGATTATCAAAATCAGGAAATTAATATGTTATAATAATATTGTCTAAGCTAAAGACTTTATTCACAATTTACTAACTGTCTCAGTAATGTTATTTTTTATTTTCTAAAGGTCCTTTCTGGCAATTACCAGCGCAACTGATTCTTTTAATTGAAATAAAGTTCACATAACACACTGTTAGCATTTAGAAACATACAATTCAGTGATATTTAGTACATTCACATTGTTATGCAACCACTATCCCTTTATGGATCCCAAATATTTCACATCACAAGAGAAAACTTGAACCATTAAGTAGTTATTCCTGATTCTTTACTCTCCTCATCTCCTGTTAAACACCAATCTGTTTTCTGTCTCTGAATTTATCTATTCCGGATATTTCACACAAACGGAATTATAAAGTATTGACAGTTCATGTCTGGCTACTTTCACTTAGCATAATGTTTTCCAAGTTTTTCCGCATTGCAGTGTGTACCAGTAATTCTTTCTTTTTTATAACTGTTAATATTCTATTGTGTGCCCTTGGAGAAGGGAATGGCTACTCACATTCCACAATTTGTTTATCCATCACCAAAAGAACTATGAAAATGGCAAGTGCTGTTGAGGATGTGAAGGAATTGGAACCCTCCTACATTGTAAGGTCCACTGTGTCTATCTGGTTTTAAAGCTATGAACTGAGGGTTTTTTCCCCGCACCATCGGCAGTTTTCAATTCGGGTATTCCATTTATTTTTGATGTTGGTTTTTGTTGCCTGCCAAAATTCTCAACCTCCTTGTATTCATTTTTTATTGCCGTCTAATGAATTACCACAAATGTGATGGCTTAAAACAACACCTACTCATGAGTTCGTAGTTCTGCAGGTCTGAATTTGGCTCAATTGAATTCTCTGACCAGTGTCTCATTTCAGAAGTCGGTTGGTTGCATTCTTATTTGGAGACTTGGGGGAAGAATTTAGTTCCAAAGTCATCCAGGTGGTCAGCTGAATTTGTTTCCTTTTGGTTGTAGGACTTAGGTCCCTTTTAGCTGGTGGTTGCCCAGGAGTCATTCTTAGAGACCAGAGGCCACTTGCTCTTCCCTGTCATGTTCCCCTTCCATTGTAAAGCCAGCAATGGTAATTCCCTTCTATCAAATCTCTCCCAAGTTTCAAATCTCTTTCAGAAGATCCAAGTCTCAAAAAAAAAAAGAAGATCCCAGTACACCTAATCAAATCAGGCCCGATATGGAAAGTCAATTACTTTGTAAACCACAATATCATCCCATCATATTCACAAGTCCTGCCACATTCAGGGAGAGCAGATTGTTCAGGACACGCATAAAAGGAGTGGGCCTATCACTGCATTTGTGTATGGGCATATTTTTGTGTGTTTGGACTTATTTATAATTTTAAAATTCTTGTCTAATGACTCTGCTTACTGGATTATATAGATATCATCTATTTTCTGTCTTTTGTTGGTTTTCATGATCATGACTTTTCTTCTTGAATACAGTTTTTTTTTGTGTGTGGTGTGTTGAATGTAGTATATGAAAGCTGTGAAGATAACTTTGAGATCTGGAAGATATTATTTTCCTCTATGAGGTTTTCTTTTTGCTTCTTGCAAGGAGAAGGGCTTAGACCATTAGCAATCCTAGGTAAACTTATTCATCAGGGTTCTAAGTGCTTCAAGGCTTGGATTTAGTTTCTGTGAGGACAGGTCTACTCTCGGTTCATTCTCACTCCTAGGATATCTCAACATTTTAGCTAACCACCTTAGCTATTGACAGGTGTCTCCTTATCCTGAGGTCCCAAATTTTAACTTTTTTCCCTCATTCCTGCGATTCTGAGTGAAGCTCTTCTTGCCTTCTCGTATGCCACTTTTGAAGTTGGCGTTACCTTGAGAGGGGTAAAGTTACCCCAAGTCTCAGGCTCAGCACAGGCACTTTGCTAAAATTTGGGTCAACAATTCATCACTAACTTTACAGTCTGTGATGCCCTCAAAGAGATTTAAAATCTTTTTTTTTTTTTTCCCCTGAAGCTCTTCCAGTTATTTTAGTAAAAGACTGGTGTGAAGCTGAAACCTCAGAAATGTGTCTCGGAGAGCTCTGAGGATCTCCAGTTCTTTATGTCTCAACTCAGAAAGAATTCAGTGAGAAGCAAAATGATAGAGAAGAGGTGAGTTATTAGGATAGGATGCTTGGGAGGCTTACAAGTAGGTGGGGAAGAGGGTGCTGTGCCCTGAGAACTTAAAGGCTACAGTTTTAAAATCAAAGGTTAAGTGAGGAGGAGGAGTAGGCCACCTTCTTCCTCACTTTTCAAGTCTTCCATCATCATCTCATCCTACATGTTGAGTGGTAGAGGTTTGGACCCTATATGGTCATGGCACTATGGAAAGATGATTTCAGGTCTCAGTATAATGAAGGTCTTTCACTTTCAAATGTCACCTTTCCATAAACCATTATTTTTGTGTACAGAGAGTTTGTCCTAGGGGTCATTAACTTGTTGACATCACTGGGCAGAATGTAGGTCTTATTCCACCATTGTTTTATTGTTTGGGGGCATGTCTCATGCTTCTGTTGCATGGTTTTGTTGCTAAGCAAATCTGCTTGGTTTTATGGTTAAGCAAACCTGCTTTCTTGAGTAATCATTAACTTACAGGGATCTCTCATACTTTTTTCTCTACTTATAATCTCCTAGTGGGATTAACTATCTAATCATGTATTTTACCCCTTTACTCTGTCCCTATCAAAATCACTTATTCTACTTTGCCAGAAGCTGAAATAGAGGAATTTCAAACTAGTGAAGACACATTGGACAATCTTTCGAAAGTCAGTAGAGTTGGATTTCTACCTTACATCATACCCTAAAAATAATCTTGTATGAATTAAATGTTTTAAATGTAAGATGGTTAAAAATCCCAATTCAAAAGCAAAGCAGGAAATGCAAGAAAATGTATTTAAACTGTCAAATGAGATATAAACTATCAGTCATAATTCAGTGTATAAATTTTAAGACCTCTGGAAGAGAAAATATATCACAAAAAATTGGTAAATAAAATACCCAAATATCCAGAATTATCCAGGGAAAATTTATTTGCAGCATAAACTTGAAGGATGAGAAATAAAATATTGTGATCACATAAGTAAGCAAAGGATGTCGTAGTCAGTGATTGCAGTCACAGCCAATGATGAGCATTTTTTTTTTTTTTTTGGTATATATATATATTTGTTTGTTTTGGGCTGCGCTGGGTCTTCATTGCTGCATGGACTTTCTCTAGTTGCGGTGAGTGGGGGCTACTCTCCAGCTGTGGTGTGCAGGCTGCTCATGGTGGTGTCTTCTCTTGTTGTGGCTCTAGGGTGCACAGGCTTCAGTAACTGTATCACGTGGGCTAAGTAGCTGCAGCTCCTGGGCCTCAGAGTGCAGGCTCAACAGTTGTGGCCCAGGGGCTCCACAGCTTGTGGGTTCTTCCTGGATCAGGGATTGAACCCTGGTCTCCAGCATTGGCAGGCAGATTCTTTACCACTGAGGCACCAGGGAAGCTTCACATTAAGTTTTAAACACAATTTCGTTTTGATCCAGAAGAAAAAAAAATTGAACTTTTTTTTTTTTTTTGTAGAATCAAGACTACTTTATTCTTTTACATCAGTGCTTATATACCCTAAAACCAATAATCCTTTAAAGAGGTTTAAGGAGGGCAGAATGATAAGATTGTACCAGGTGCATAATCACGGGTTACATCATAAATAACTTTCCAGAACAGCCAATACCTACACATAACAAAATTGAACATATTAAAGTCGAAGTATAACACAAAGAAAAGTGCACAAAACATAGATGTACATCTTAGTGACAACAACAAATCAAATACTCATGTAACCCACGAAGTTTACTTATAGGACTCTACCCTCTGAAAATATTCCCAAAAGCAAAAAGAGAGTTTACACAAGGATATTAGTATCTGAATATTTTATTATTGTTTATGTTTTTAAACATTTCTATTTTCTTAAAATTTAATTTTAAATATATTTCTATCTAGTCATAGTTCTGCTCTGGACAGTTAAGGGAAAGACAGACCTGTAGGTAGAGAGGAAACATTACCCCTGAAGCTGGGGTAATGTTGGAAGCAGCATCACAAGTGTGAAGATGGGCCTGTGACATCCCCAGACACAACAGTCAGCACACGTGACCCCTCCAGAGAGCGCAGAGAGAAAGAGCTGAAAGAACTGAGAATATATGAAGTCAGCACCATCAGGGGCTTCAGAAGTTACCCAT
The DNA here is from genome assembly GCF_963930625.1 of Muntiacus reevesi. Classification (NCBI taxonomy): domain Eukaryota; kingdom Metazoa; phylum Chordata; class Mammalia; order Artiodactyla; family Cervidae; genus Muntiacus; species Muntiacus reevesi. The sequence continues at coordinate 25,726,568 of NC_089255.1, read as the reverse complement.
TAAACAAATATTGTGTTTGTGCTCAGTGCTTTAGTTGTGTCCGACTCTGCGACACTATGGACTGTGGCCCACCAGGCTCCTCTGTCCATGGGATTCTCCAGGCAAGAATACATGGAGTTGCCATGCCTCCCCTCCTCTAAGGGATCTTCCTGACCCAGGAATCGAACCCAGGTCTCCTGCATTGCAGGTATATTCTTTACTGACTGAATTATGAGGGAAGCCACATAGCTTCCCCCATAGCTTCCAAAGGAATACTAAATCTCTGTTTTTCCAGTAGTCACATATGGATGTGAGAGCTGGACCATAAAGAAGGCTCAGCACTGAAGAACTGATGCTTTTGAACTGTGGTGTTGGAGAAGACTCTTGAGAGTCTCTTGGACTGCAAGGAGATCAAATATTCAATCCTAAAGGAAATCAGTCCTGAATATTCATTGGAAGGGCTGATGCTGCTGGTGAAGCTCCAGTACTTTGGCCACCTGATTCGAAGAACTGACTCACTGGAAAAGACCCTGATGCTGGGAAAGATTTAAGGCAGGAGGAGAAGGGGACAACAATGGATGGGATGGTTGGATGGCATCACCAACTCAATGAATGGACATAAGTTTGAGGAAGCTCTGGGAGATGGTGAAGGACAGGGAAGCCCGGCGTGCTGCAGTCCATGGGGTCACAAAGAGTCAGACACGACTGAGTGACAAACAGCAACAATATTCCTATTTGGGGGACACGAGCATCTGAAATCTTTAAGATTTGTTTTCAGTGTCACTGTAACCTTATTTTGTATTTACAGGCTGGAAGTATATTGAAGTAAGTATACTGAAGCCTAGATATGCTGCGTCATGATTTTTATCGGGACCCATTCCTACTTAAGGAGAATAGCAGTAAGCAGTGGTGTGAAGCGAGATCTTAATTTCCTGCTCAGGAGTTGAACCTGAGTAGCCTGGATAAAAACCAGTAATCCTTGCCAGCAGACTAGCTCGGGTTAGAGGCAGAAGCTATTTTTCACTAGATTTTTGCCCCCAGTGAAAAAGACTTTTCTTATGGAAGCAAAAACTGTAAATGCAGGTACAGAGTTTATTGTTAGAGATAGCACAACAGCAAGTGGGAGAGCATACAGAGACACAGTTGGTTTAGTTAAGATAGAAGCAAGGCAGAGATGAACATCCGGAGAGAAAGGGTGTGGACGCACCACCCCACCCCCTGCCAATTATCTAGTTTCTTTTTCCACACCTGATCTACCCTAGGACCCTCCTGACATCCAACAGAACTTTTGTTCAAGATGGGTTCCAGCCCAGAGGCCTATGGGGTCATGTACTGGCATCACACAGTATGTGGTGGTGTCCCCTTTTGACCCCCAAGGAGTCTTTCTGCATGTGCGAAATGTCTCCCTTGCCTGGAGGGTAAGAAATATGTGAACTTCTGATCCTTTACTCAGACGAGGTTTAGTCCCTCCCTGTTCCTGCCACAACTGTTACCTTAAGGTGTCCATACTTTCAGAGACAGAGCCTGGCTTTTTACCCTGTTTCAGTCGTTACCTGCATTTCAGAGAGCAAACAGGAGACTAATTGTACATATCTAACCAGAGCCCACCCTATCTCTGTTTCAGGAAATGTGAATAGGAGACTAGTTGTAAGTGTCTGTTCTGAAGCCAGTCTTTTTCTTGCCCCCCAAAATGCAAACAGGAGGTCAGTTGTAACTGCCTAGCCTGGGGCCCATCTATCTCCTACCTCAAGTTTACCTCTAAGTGTTTTGAATAATGAGTGAAAATAAGGTCAATGTGTGCATGGAATACACACAGAATGTTCTGTACTGTTTTTTTTTAACCTGTCAACTCTGTCCTTTGATCATGTGCCAGTTGTGCCCCAGGGGTTTCACAAGATCTCCCAGTAAGAACTGGAGTCATTATTCTACTTTCCTGGTCCTCAGTAAAAACAGAAAGCTTGGGGCAGCGCCCTAAGTCATGCTGATGGTATCAGGTTATTGAGGAACAGAAGCTGGAAAGGTTGATGTGTTTCGCTGCCCTCAAAGCAGTTTTTCCAGATCACTTATTAAGTTTATTTTGGTTTTAACAATGAGAATTTAATTGGTTTGGTCAGTCAGTTCAGTTGCTCAGTCGTGTCCGACTCTGTGACCCATGGACTACAGCATGCCAGGCTTCCCTGTCCATCAACAACTCCTGGAGCTTGCTCAAACTCATGTCTAATGAGTTGGTGATGCCATCCAACCATCTCATCCTTTCTCATTCCCTTCTCTTTCTGCGTTCAATCTTTCCCAGCATCAGGGTCTTTTCCAATGAGTCAACTCTTCGCATGAGGTGGCCAAAGTATTGGAGTTTCAGCTTCAGCATCAGTCCTTCCAATGAGTATTCAGCACTGATTTCCTTTAGGATGAACTGGTTGGAACTTCTTGCAGTCTAACGGACTCTCAAGAGTCTTCTCCAACACCACAGTTCAAAAGCATCAGTAGCACTCAGCTTTCTTTATAGTTCAACTCTCACATCCATACATGACTACTGGAAAAACCATAGCTTTGACCAGACAGACCTTTGCTGGCAAAGTAATGTCTCTGCTTTTTAATATTCTGTCTAGGTTGATCATAGCTTTTCTTCCAAGCAGCAAGAATTTTTTTAATTTCAAGACTGCAGTCACCATCTGCAGTGATTTTTGGAGCCCCCAAAAATAAAGTCTCTCACTGTTTCCATTGTTTCCCCACCTATTTGCCATGAAGTGATGGGGCCGAATGCCATGATCTTAGTTTTCTAAATGTTGAGTTTTAAGCCAACTTTTTCACTCTCCTCTTTTACTTTCATCAAGAGGCTCTTGAGTTCTTCTTTGCTTTCTGCCACAAGAGAGGTGTCATCTGCACATCTGAGGTTATTGATATTTCTTCTGGCAATCTTGATTCCAGCTTGTGCTTCATCCAGGCTGGCATTTCTCATGAGGTACTTTGCATATAAGTTAAATAAGCAGGGTGACAATATACAGCCTTGACATACTGATTTCCCAATTTGGAAACCAGTCTGTTGTTCCATGTCCAGTTCTAACTGTTGCTTCTTGACCTGCATACAGATTTCTCAGGAGGCAGGTCAGGTGGTCTGGTAGTCCCATCTCTTTTAGAAGTTTCCACATAGATAATCCCTTGGAAGAGTCAGAGAAAGACTTATACAAAAAGTTCAAAAGAACCATCAGAATAGAGGCACTGGAGGACTGATTTAGAGCTCAAGAGAAAGGGGATGTTCCCAACCTATAGGGATTGAACCTGTGTCCCCTGCATTGCAGGTGTATATCTCAAGTGTGTGGACATCTACCTGCTTTATTCTAGGAACAGAAATCATAACACACATTGAAATAGATGATCACACTTGTCAGAAGCAGATAAAGAATTCCTTCGAAATGGTGGAGTAGAAGGATGTGTACTCATCTTCTCCTGTGAGAACTCCAAAATTAAAACTTGCTGCTGAACAACCATCAACAGGAGAATGTTGGATTCCACCAAAAAAAGATACCCCACATCCAAGGGCAAAGGAGAAACCTCAGCAAGATGCCAGGAGGGGCAAAATCGCGTTTAGAATCAAAACCCATACCCACTAGAGATGCTCAGGGGGATCAAACAAAACCTTGTGTGCACTAGGAGGCTCCACAGAGACTGAGCCAGACCTGCCTTGGAGTGTTTGAGTGTCTCTTGCAGAGGAACAAGTCAGCAGTGGCCTGGCTGCAGCCGTCCTGAGCGTGACATAAGCCCTCTTGCAGGAGGTCACCGTTAACCCCGCCTTAGAGCCACCAAGCAGACAACCCGCAAAACTGCAGAACAATTATACCAAATAAATTTTCGAACTGTTAACATAGTTCCAGGACCCACAACAGATTTCCCAACCTGTGGATCTGGCAAAGCGTCTGAGAACCCCCAGGGAATTTGACTTTGGAGGGCAGTGGGGTTTGATTACAGAACTTACACAGGACTGGGGAAACAGACTTTTGGAGGGCACAAACAAAATCTTGGGTGTGCCAGGAGAAAGGAGCAGTGACTGAAGGAGTCTTTTGGGCCTAGAAAAGAAAACAACAGTCTCAAAGGCCCTTGCTGAATCATCTAACTTCAGAGAAAACAAAACAGAACTTTAGGTCCTGCCCTGATGCTCCAGGCCGGTTGCATCTATCTGGGACTTATCACCCCCTGTCCGGAAACCTTCCACCCCCTACACCTGCCCAGAAGACTTATCACCCCCTGCCCAACTACAAATGTCATCTCAACTAAAGAATACTCAAAATATTCCACCTGATTAACATTTCCCTTGTTTCCACAAACCTCCCTATAAGTATGAAGCCTCCCTGATCCCTCTTGGCGCTCAGCCTGGTCGTTAGGCTGACTGTCGCCCCTCCTTGCCTGAATAAAGAACCTACTTCTGTTGAGGTCGTCTTTCCTTTTCTGCCTCGGCCCGAAATATACCTTACAGAGACCCCACACGAGACTGACCCAGACTTGCCTGTGTGTGTCCGGGAGTCTCTGGCAGAGGCGTGGATCGTTGGTGGCCTGCTGCAGGGTCAGGGACACTGAGTGTGGTGATGCTTGCGTGGGACCTTTTGAAGGAGGTTGCCATTATCTTCATTAAATTGGTTAATGTATTAAAAAATGAAAACTCATAGTTATTCCATAGGCTTTTGAATTTAACTTGAAATTTTTTTTACTCATTTCATGTGCTTGAATGCTCAGTTGCTCAATCTTGTCCTACTCCTTGTGACCCTATGGACTGTAGAGATTCAGTCAATACTTGACTGCATTTTGAGTATCCCACAAAGCTTCCTTGTAACCTGTGGTTATAAATTATGAGATGGATATAAAGGATGCAGTGCACTGGGAATCTCAGTCTGGGTCATGGTTGCGGCTTAAGAGAGCTGAAAGTTTGCCAAAGAGCCTAACTTCAGCCTGTAATAGTCTTAAAATTACGAAGAGTCATGTGAGGCTAATGAAACGCAAATAATTTCTGTGGTCCTCCAAGCTTATAAACAGGTCAGTAATGCACCCAAAACTGTAATTCCCAAGGTAAGAACTGTATCTACTGATCCTCACATTTGAATTTTCTTTTGTTGTTTTTCCATGCCATAGCCTTTGAAGTGAAGATTGGGGAGTAAAAAGTAGTCAGAAGATGAGATTCTCTATTTCTCTACCATAGTGTCTACTCTGTACCTCTGTTATAATTATATATTTACATGCGATTCTTAAAACTCACATGAGGCCTAGTCTCGGTCTACCTCTGTCTCCTTAGGCCTCATCAATTTGAGGTTATGGATGGGATCACTTACTAGTAACCACCTCTGTCTCACGTGATTTTTATCCCCACTCTGTGCTGTGGAAAGAGAAAAAGAAAAATGAGTTTTTCTTTCCCTTTCCTGAGAACAAAGAAGATAGAACAGTGAGCAGGTCCTAGTTTTCATTTTAGTAATCTATAATTTGCCATATATTGGGTGATGTTCATAGCCATTATCATGTGTGTGTACTCAGTCGTGTCTGACTGCTTGTGACCCCATGGACAGTACAGCCTGTTAGGCTCCTCTGTCCATGGGATTTCCCAGGCAAGAATACAAGAGTAGATTGCCATTTCCTTTTTCAGGGGATCTTCCTGACCCAGGGATTGAACCTGCTTCTCCTGTGTCTCCTGCATTGGCAGGCAGATTCTTTACCACTGAGCCACCTGGAACCCCAGTTTTTACTTTAACTCTTCCTAATCTGTTACTAATTTAACTGTTAAATTAACTGTTACTAATTTAACTGTTCCTAATCTGTTGCTGAATTCACTTTTCTGCCTCTTAACTCTGCATGAGCTATGTTTCACACCTATTATACTTTGATTCTATGCTAATTACATCTTGCATCTGGTGCTCACCTTTACAGCACTCTCGTTGCAGACCACCGCTTGTAGTTTTTCTCCTTTTACATTACAGAAAGAAAGTCTCAATACAATACACAAAAGACAATGGACCCAAACCAGGCAACCAGACTGCCAGAGGCTACCTGACACCAACATATGACTGTACTTGAAATATCGAAGAGGAAGAAAACAAGATCCTGACACCTTTGTTCCTAATCACCAACCCTAACTACAAGCCCTCATCTTATATAAGCCCCTAGATTCCTTATGGAAGTGGCGGATGGGGCATAGTTCTTGAGCCATGAGCCTACTGTGTTCCCCTGCCCCGACAGCTAAAGACTAAAGCCACCTTTCTATTTCTTCCAGACTGCGTCTGTATTTTTTTACTCAGCTTTAATGAGCAGAGAAAGCCAAGATTTTGACCGGCAACACCTTCTTAATTTCTGAATTTACTAAGTAGAATTGGTTAGACAGTGAAAGAAACTTCATACATCAGTGGCTAAAACAGGATAGGTGTTTATTTCTCATATTTCTCTTCCTTTGCAACCCCATGGATTGTAGACCACCAAGCTCCTCTGTCCTTGGGATTCTCCAGACAAGAACACTGGAGTGGGTTGCCATGCCCTTTTCTGGGAGATAGAACCCAGGTCTCCTGCATTGCCGGCAGGTTCTTTACCATCTGAGCCACCAGAGAAGCTCTTCTAAAGTCCAAGGATAGGCAATTCCGCTCTTATGGTGCTCCCTAGTATTAGTTATGCAGGTTCTTTCTATTTTTTGCTCTGCCAAATCCAGCGTATGTCAGGGTTCAGGATGGCTTCTCTGGCTTCAGCCATCATTTCCATATTCCAGCTATTAGAAAAAAGAAAAGGGAAAATAGGGGCTTTCTTCTTCATTTTATCAACTAAAAAAGTAGTCAGAACCTACAAGTAGAGAGTGGTTTTACTCAGGGGGAATCTTTAGGACTTCAAACCCAGGAAGCAGCATCACAGGTAACCCTGAGAAACTGCTCCGAGGAGGCAGGGGAAGGAGTCAGGGTATATAGAAGCTTGAACAAAAGGGGGCAGATAGTCTAACATCAAAGATTATTGTTAATTAAGGAAAACCAGATAACTCAAGTTAAGGAATTTAACTCTCATCTATGTATGGGAAGATGCAAGAGACTGGGATTGTTGAAGTCATTCCTTTCATATGCGTCTCAGCTATCTGGAGCCAGCATCCTTTTTTTATTTTTTTAATTACAGGGAATGGCTGATGGCTGCCACTGGCCAGCATTTTTCTTCTGAAGGGACCCTCTGGGCTCAGAAATTCACACTTGGAGGCCAGAAATTGCTGATGGCAGGAGATATTCCATTTCACACCTTCAAGGATGTGTCCCCAAAGTTTCACTCATTTCTTTTATTTTCTATAGATGTCTCATTGTCTAGAAATCATTCACATGGCCAGTTTTACATGCAGGTTTCCCTGGTGACACGGATGGTAAAAAATCTGCCTGCAATGTGAGAAACCTGGGTTTGATCCCTGAGTCAGGTAGATCCCCTGAAGAAGGAAATGGCTACCCACTCCAGGATTCTTGCCTGGAATCCCATGGACGGAGCAGCCTGACGGGCTACAGTACATGGACACGACTGAGCGACTAACACACACACACACACACACACACACACACACACACACAATTTTACTTGCAAATAAAACAGGAAATATCTCTTTTATTTTGGGTGGCTATGTGCTCAGGTAAAATTTGAGGTTCCTTTTACAACACCCAGGGGAAGAAAGGCATTACAGATATTGAGGGACAATGGGTCGTGTCTACCCTACTATGTACCCTCCAGGTGCTCTTAAAAATCTCTCCCATGTCATAGGGAAACCATTTGGTGTCATTTTGGGGGCTCTGAAGAGCTCCTTTATATCTCAGCACATAGAGTAATTCAGTGAGAGCAAAATGATAGATAGGAAGTGATTTGTTAGAACAGGACACTTGTGAGGCTTACAAATGGTAAGCAAGAAATGCCATGCCCTGAAAATTTACTAGGCTGCAGTTTTATAATCAAAGGAAAAGTGAAAGTGAAGGAGAAGAACTTCTTCGTCTTTCTTGACTAGACGTCGTGCTTCCATCATCAGTTCCTCCTCTAGGTTGAGCAGGGGAGTTTTCTTGTCCCTACATGGTCAAGCTAGGTCCACAAACTATTGCTTTCTATGTATGCAGAGAGCATGTCCTATGGATCAGTAACTTACTGAGCTCTCATGCCACCATTGTTTTATTGTTTGGGGGCAGGTCTCATGCTTCTGTCGCGTGGTTTTGTTGCTAAGCAAGACTGTTTGGTTTTATGATTAAGCATCTTGAGTAATCATTAACTTACAGGGGTCTCCTATATTTTCTCTACTTATAATCTCATTGGTTTAACTATTCAATCACCTGCTTCATCCGTTCACTCTGTCTCTATCAATAACTGTCACATCTAGGATTCTCCAAAGGAGGCGTCAAGATGTTCCCAGACCAGTAAGTCACATGTACCAGGTGATGTCTTTTTCTTCCAACTTTAGTCTTTTTGATAGTATCTTTTACCCATGAAGACACTTGTGGGAGCTGGATCAATGTCATGGCTTCCTGTGTCTCCATGACAATAGGCTTCTATATAAAGATGTGCTTTCTTCCAATAATGCCAAAACTGTTGGGGTGGAGGTCCCAAAATTGTGTGGTTTTTCTCTGGAGAATGTAGAGATTATGCCTTTATCACCCTATGTTACCCTTCAGTCCATGAGCCCCCAGACAGCATTGCTTGTTCCTTAGTCTCTCATCAAAATAGCTCTATCATACTCGAGATTTCTTTTCCCATAGTGTTCAAACACTAGTCAAAAAGGCCAAGTGTTTGCTAGTGTTTATATGGAGAGTGGGATGGGGAGGTGAATGAAGATGAAAGACCATTCTTGCTTCTCTGCTCCAATTTTCACTTTCTTTTCGATCGTGCAGAATCCTTTCTCTCCAGCAATTCTCCTGTTGTAGCTAGAACCTTTTAAACACTGCCTTAGCAGTTAACCATGTATGCCTGAATCTTTGAATTCTGCTTCTAGAAATAATTTAACCTATAACCACACACTCGTATTTCACTTTGTGTGCCCAGTAGCTGTTAAAGTAACCAGCATATGTAGACACTAAATAAATACCTATTGAGTAAATGAATGAACATATGATTAAGTAGGATCAGCAGATCCTACTAGCAATGCCTTGGATAGTGCCCTCATAATCTCAGTCAGAGCACCACTGCCATCCCCAAATAGACATACAGTCTAAGGTAAAAGAACAAAACAGAATAATATGCTTCTTATTGAAGAATTTTTTAAAAAATCATACTTCCCTGGTGGCCCAGTCGTTAAAAATATATCTGTCAATGCAGGGGATATGGTTTCAATCCCTGGTCCAGGAAAATTCCACATATCATGGGGCAACTAAGCCCATGCACCTTAACTATCGAAGCCTGCATGATCTAAAACCTGAGAGCCACAACAAGACAAACCAGTGCAATGAGAAGCCCAAGCACCATAACTAGAGAAAGCCCGCATGCAGCAACAAAAACCCAGTGCAACTAAAAATAAAAAGTTTTTTTAAAGAGTAAAATAAGCTTTGATGTATGCTCGCTATAAACTCATTGAGAATTCTTTCATACTATGCAAATTCAATTTTAATTCAAATCCTCTAGTTCTTCTTTCCAACCAGATTGCAATCTCTGAGCAAGGTCTGTGAAGTTTTGGAGACACCAGGAATGAGGTGCCAACTTTTCTGTATTCCTCCGAAATTCAGAGAGTTAGAATGTAACATTTCATGGGGGAGAAAATAAAGATCATCTTGAAACTACAGTGTGCCTAAGTGTACTGAGATTAGTAGCTATCAGGAGGACCCCATTTTCCAATCTATCTTGGGAAGATTAGGAATTCACAACACCATAAGAGAAAATAGAAACAACTGTGAAATTATAATGGAAAGTAGTTTGTAGAGGCTGGAAGATGAGGATACTCAGAACTGGGTCAAACCCTTCTACAACCTATTGTTAAATTTCTGAAATATGTGTCCTCTTCCCCCTTCCTCACAGAATTGAAAGAGAAAGACCTAACTTTAGGGAATCAAGACCTTACAATCACTTTGAAGTGAAGACATTTAGGGTTGGCTGAAAGAGCTGTAGTCATCAGGTCAACAATCCTATGTGTGTAGATAAAATCAATGAAGGACGCACAATGTGTCACTTGTCAAATTAACAGAGATTTAAACAAACAAAAAACAAAACCAGTTTTGAAGGCATTCTTGAAAAAAGAGGCTTATATACTGTTGATGACAATATGAATCGATGTAATTATTCCCGGAGAAAAATTAGCAATATGTGTCTGATATTTTGACATTAACTTTGAAATGTTCACCGCTATTCTAGCTTCAGGAAGTATACAGGAAGTGGATGCATTAACTGGGACCAATGGTAGTCACTTAAAAGTTCTTGCCTAGTGCAGTGTAGGCAGTGCATGGGAAGAGAGGATCCTAATTCTTCTTTCTATTGATCATCGAGGGTGGGAAGATGCTAGCAGGAAAGCTGCCAAAGGCTCAGAGATACAGGATTATGAGGGCTGATCTGAATGTAGTCCTGTCCCTGGAAAAATGGGGATTTCCTCAGTTTCTGCCCTTCTCAAAGGAAAAGAATTCAGTCTAGAGGCGTACAGCAGTTTTAAGTAGCAAGAGTTTTATTAAGCAGAGGGAAAGCACACTCTGCAGAAAGGATGAGAGCAGGTTGTTTGGAAACCAGAAACAGGCTTGCAATAGGGTAGGGTTGAGTTTTTTAGAGTGGTGGTTCCTCCTTGTGTTCTGCATTGACAAATTTTTTGACAGCTTTAGGTTATATAATTTCCTCCTCATGTGCAAGTCCTCACCCATAAGCACTCAAGCAAAACCCAAGGGAGTTGGGCGGGAGGCAAAAACCACAATGCTAATTTACTACAGATATGACATAATGAATCTCAGATTACCTTGAATCATCTTTCAAGTCTTGGTCCATTTGCACCAACTTGTGCTGGTGGTTTTATCTTGCTTAGTCCTGATGTGGCTGGAAATCTTGTCGTGGTCCTTGATCACAAGAGGGAGGATCTCTAGGCATGTTCCAAGCAACAGTGTCCAGGTGGGAGAGAGAAAGACAAACTGTCCAGGATGGGGTGGGACCTACTCATCTAACTGGCTACCTAACAGTCCTAGAGTGCCAAGAGAGGCTAGATTCATACCAAGAGTTTTGCTTTTACCCGTTACATCATGGTGAGACGGGATATATCTTCCTTTAAAAAAAAAAAAAACCTTCTTTTTTCTTTTTTAATATATATGTATTTTTAAAAGTTTATTTTTGGCTGCGCTGGATCTTCATTGCTACCTGTGAACTTTCTCTAGTTACGGCAAGCAAACTATTCTAGTTGCTGTGCACAGACTTCTCATTGCATTAGCTTCTCTTGATGGCATAGTACAGACTCTAGGGCACTGGGCGGCTCATGGGCTCTAGAGTGCCAGCTTGGTGGTTGTGGCATGTGGCCTTAGTTGCTCTGTAGCATGTAGGATCTTAGTTCCCGATGGAAAAAGTGAAAGTGTTAGTTGCTCAGTAGTCTCCGGCCCTTTGCGACCCCATGAATTGTAGCCCGTCAGGCTCCTCTGCTCATGGAATTCTCCAGGCAAGAATACTGGAGTGGCTTGCCATTTCCTTCTCCAGGGGATCTTTCCCACCTAGGGATCAAACCTTGTTCTCCTGCATTTCAGGCAGATTCTTTACCATCTGAGTTACCAGGGAAGCCCAGTTCAGTTCACTTCAGTTCAGTTCAGTTACTCAGTCGTGTCTGACTCTGGGACCCCATGGACTATAGCATGCCAGGCTTCCCTGTCCATCAACAATTCCCAGAGCTTGCTCAAACTCATGTCCATTGAGTCAGTGATGCCATCCAACCATCTCGTCCTCTGTTGTCCCCTTCTTCTCTTGCCTTCAATCCTTCCCAGCATCAGGATCTTTCCCAATGAGTCAGTTCTTTGCATCAGGTGGTCAAAGTATTGGAGTTTCAGCTTCAGGATCAGTCCATCCAATGAGCATTCAGGATTGATTTCCTTCCGGATTGACTGTCTGATCTCCTTGCAGTCCAAGGGACTCTCAAGAGTCTTCTCCAACACCACACTTCAAAAGCATCAATTTTTCATTGCTCAGCTTTCTTCACAGTCCAACTCTCACATCCATGCATGACTACTGGAAGACCATAGCCTTGACTAGACGCTCCATTGTGGACAAAGTATGTCTCTGCTTTTTAATATGCTATCTAGGTTGGTCATAACTTTCCTTCCAAGGAGTAGGCGTCTTTTAACTTCATGGATGCAATCACCATCTGCAGTGATTTTGGAGCCCAAAAAAATAAAGTCTGACACTGCTTCCACTGTTTCCCCATCTATTTCCCATGAAGTGATGGGACCAGATGCCATGATATTAGTTTTCTGAATGTTGAACTTTAAGGCAACATTTTTACTCTCCTCTTTCACCTTCATCAAGAGGCTTTTTAGTTCCTCTTCACTTTCTGCCATAAGGGTGGTGTCATCTGCATATCTGAGGTTATTGATATTTCTTCCGGCAATCTTGATTCCAGCTTGTGCTTCTTTCAGCCCAGCGTTTCTCATGATGTACTCTGCATATAAGTTAAATAAGCAGGGTGACAATATACAGCCTTGATGTACTCCTTTTCTTATTTGGAACCAGTCTGTTGTTCCATGTCCAGTTCTAACTGTTGCTTCCTGACCTGCTTATAGGTTTCTCAAGAGGCAGGTCAGGTGACCTGGTATTCCCATCTCTTGAAGAATTTTCCATAGTTTATTATGATCCATACAGTCAAAGGCTTTGGCATAGTCAATAAAGCAGAAATAGATGTTTTCCTGGAACTCTCTTGCTTTTTCGATGATCCTAGGGAGCAAGCTTCTTGACCTATCTTTGCCCATGGCCTCCTTGCCTCCTTGAGTCCTTGTGTAACAGGAGGGAAAGGGGCAGAGCACAACTTTTGAAAGAATGACATAGCCCAAAGACACAATATAAAACAATTAGAATCAAATGTGACCAAGATGGCAGGCAAGAGTAGACCTTGATCTTCAATCAGCAAGTTAAATAACACACCCAGAGGTGCCAGGACAGTTCCAAAGCACTGTCAAAAGATCAAGGAGTGGACCAGTGGCCAGAATCCAGGAAATCTCCACCCCTTCCCCAAAATAGTTGAAATAATCCTCCTACTCATTAGCATATGAAATTACCCAGCCTATAAAAATTAATCATGCCACATTTCACAGCCTCACTTGCCCTCTGTGATGGCCCACATTCTGTCTGTGGAGTATGCTTCTCTCTGAATCTGCATAAATCCATTTCTTACCTATCACTTTGTCTCTCACTGAATTCTTTTTGGGATTAGACATCAAGAATCTGAACTTCATTAGGCCCTGAAACCAGGTACCGTGGGTTTTGGCTGGGTTTGAGTCCCAGCACATGAGTTCAAGTCCCAGTCTGAGGTAGATGGTTTCACTTGCATCGTCAATGCTTCAGAGAGTGGCTGTGTTAAGGACTGGGCTGGAGAGATCCTGATACTGAGAATATTCACCTCCCCTAAGAGTGTCAGAGCTTGGAATAGGAAAACAGAAAAGCAAGTTTGAACAGCTGAGATAAGTATATTTTTGAGGTTGCCGTTAAGTAAAAATAAAAATCATAAATAACAGTGGCTACAATCATGAGCAATTATATGCCAAGCACTAAATTAAGCACTCTACATCCTCTTCTTCCTGGTCATCATCATCCAAGCAAGCTTATGATAAAGATATTCTTTGTAATATTGTTTTTGTTTTGACTGTTTTTAGGATCTCTTTGTGAAGAGATGTTGTCTGAAATCTTACTTTAGGTCTGGCAGAATCTTTTGTTTGTTTTTTTGTTTTGCTTTTTTTAATTTTTTTATCACCAAAAACATTTTGTATTGGGGTATAGACAATTAACAATGTAGTGATAGTTTCAGGTAAAAAGCAAATGAACTTAGCCATATATATACATAGGGTTTCCCTCATAACTCAGTCGGTAATGAATTTGCCTGCAAAGCAGGAGACTCAGGTTTGATTCCTGGGTCGGGAAGATTCCCTGGAGAAGGAAATGGCAACCCACTCCAGTATCCTTGCATATTGCATAGGCAGAGGAGCCTGGCAGGCCCCAGTCCATGGGGTTGCAAGAGTTGGAAATGACTTAGCGACTAAAGAAACACCACCACCGTTCTCCCCCAAACACCCCTCCCATCCAGGCTGGCACATAACATTGAACAGAGTTCCATGTTCCATACAATAGGTCTTTATTGGTTATCCATTTTAAATACAGCAGTGTGTACATGTAGGTCTGGCAGAATCTTAGTTCAAGCCCTTGTGACAAGTCAGCCTGATTTCCACATTTCTGTTCTTCAGTGCTATTCTATGGCTCCCTTCAGTCTAGTTTCCTTACCTCACGCTAGAGTGTACCACCTTCCCCAGGTTGTCATTGTAATCCTATAAGAGACCACCAGAAACAGACAGACCACCAAAGTGACAAGTACTAAAATAATTTCTGAGCCACTAGAGAGCCGTTTATTTCACACAGAGTCGGACACGACTGAAGCAACTTAGGAGCAGAGAGCTGTTAAAAAAAACAGATCCACTTTCCACAAAGCCTAGCTGTGCTGTTGCAGGACAGTTTTCTGTTTTTGTTTTGTTTTGTTTTGTTTCTGTTGCTAGAAGAGAAGATCTTCACTGGGACAACCTGAGTGATTGTCTAATATTGACAACCCAGAAACCCTGACCAAGGTGGAGATGGATATTAGTATTTGACTCCAGGGTGGATCCAGTTTGTAGACATGTGAGCAGACAAGGGGTGCTACAATCAGGTTGATTTGAGGGCACACATCACAAAGCAGAGAGAAGAGGAAATCTGAAGATAGGAAATCAGAGAATGGGCCAAGAAAGAAACAGCTGATCCTAAGTGTTGATGTGAGAGAGGGTACTCTGTGTGTGAGCATGTTCAGAAGCCATTCCTCACACCCCTGTTTTCACTCTCTCATCAGCCTCCTTAAGATGGCTCTTCAGCAGAGATCCCACTGGGACAAACCAGGGACCTCTGTGCACATCCAGGGGACCCTGGAGTCTCTGTGGCATCTTGGGCTGGAGAGAGCTGGACAGGGTGAGCATGGGCAGTGGAGCTGAGGCTCCTGTAGCACCAGGGCCAAGACAGCCTTTCATTTTGTATGTCCTCTAAGCTCTTCATCCTTTGTTTATAAATTCATGTTGTGGTTTCAGGCTTCTTAAAATCTTTGCTCATACCCACGTTTTGCATTTTCACTCACTCTATCTTATTTCTTTATGGATTTTAAAAAATTTAAACCTTTCATCCATCTGGAATTTATTTTGAAGTATAATGGGAGGTGGGTTTTTTTTCACATGGTTTCTATGTAATCTCAGCACCAGTTCTTCAGGGAATAATGTTTATTGTCTCATCTCTAGCTTAAAAGTTACCTATGTGTTTAATAATTCTTTTTTTCTGAATATATTGTATTTAGATCCTATGTTTACTATTCGTACGCCAACTATAAGCTTTTACTTATTATCATTAATAAATAATGTTAATAAGTAATGAAGCAATCCACATTCATTCCTCTTTCTATTCAAAAACTTAGTACAGGGACACAGCAGAAAGTAAATTAGTGGCAGATTAGGGCTGAGGGTAGGAATAGAGACTAGCTATCAATGGTCAGAGAAACAGACAGACAGACAGACAAGGACAAAGATAAACATAGAGACAGAGAGCACAGAACAGATAGTGTGAAGTACACTCGTGCAATGCTTCTTAAGCTTTCTTCTGGTAACCTCACACTGCAAAATCACTTTACTTCCTGGTAATTTATATTTGATGGTTTTTCATCCTACCTGTTTGGTCAGGATCTCTGTGAATGGACCCAGAAATTTGCACTTCAAGCAAATTCACGAGGTGATATTCAACCCACTAGAGTTTGAGAATCGATTTCTTACTCTACATAAAAGTGTACTTATTATGAAGAAAACATCCTCCTAAAGTGGCAAAAGTGTGAGGCTTTTTCAGTAAATGTTTCTGGATAGAGATTGAGATGGATTCCTTTCCACTTTTGGCTGTTGTGAATTAGGCTGCTTTGAACGTGGGTGTACAAACAGCTGGTTAGGTCTAATTTTTCTTCTTTGCTTTTATACTTGCTTGGGAGTTTTAAGGAAGCTAAGGTTTACAGACTGGAAAGGGCCTGAGAGAGGCTGTCTATCTAGAGCGTCTCCTCCTAAAGTGAGGGTACTGAGTCCCAGATCAGGACTCTTTATCCAAAATATTTTTAAAAATCAAGATGGGTCAAAGTTTCCTTAGGTACAAGAATATATATCTCCGAGGGAATATTCAGTGGTGTTTTCAATGTAAATTAAGAAGAAAAACAGGATTTGTAAATAGAATTTAATATGAGACATTAATAGACACTCATTATATAATAATTATATAGCCCCAACCACAGAAGAGAAAAACTAAATTTGCATCTTTCAAATTGGTAATTATTATACTTTCAACCTCATTGCTGGTGAGAGGGTGATAAGGGGAAAATCCTATATTCTGGTGACAGTGAAAACCTTGGCAAGTATAATAAAAATTTTTTTAAATCTGATACTTTCCGCCCATTTTAACAGCTAGAATTCTAAGTACCATAATTTAGATAGCAATGTGGACAGCAAGTTTTATTGTATAGGGACAAAAAGTTCAACTTTGAAAACATAAATGTCAATGAATTTAAGGAATATGTTCATGGACATGACAAAAATGCCACTACAATCATATCTATAAGAGCTAATATTTGAGATAATCAGTGTTCAATATTCATAGAATTATATATTCTTAGAATGGGTTACTTACCAGAATATACAAATATATTAATCAATAAAATTTTACAGATGCAGAATATTCATAAGATAGCAATGGGAATGTCTGGTTACAAGTGACAGGAATACGGCTGTTCAAGATGGCAGAATAAGACATGTGCTCATCTCCTGTGAGAAGACCAAAATTGCAACTAGCTGTTGGACAATCATTGACAGGAGGATGCTGTAACAACAAAAAAAGATACCCCAGGTCCAAAGACAAAGAAGGAGCTGCAGCTAGATGGTAGGAGGGGTGCAACATGATAAAATCAAATCCCATACCAGCCAGGTGAGTAACCCACAAACTGGGGAACAATAATACCTAAGTTCTCCCACTGTTGTGAAGGTTCTGAGCCCCATGTCAGGCTTCCCAGTTGGGGGATCCGACAAAGAAACTGGGGATCTGACAAAGAGACTGGGGATCCCCAGGGAATCTGGCCTTCAAGGTCAGCAGGATTTGACTGCATGACTTCCACAGAACTGGGGGAAACAGAGATGCCAGTCTTGGAGGGCACAAAAAAAATCTCATGAGCACCAAGACCCAGAGGAAAGCAGCAGTAACTCCACAGGAGGGTAGAACCAAAACTAACTGCTAGTGTTGAAGGGCCTCCTGGGGAGGTGTGGGTTGGCAGGGGCTCAACACAGGGACAGGGGCACTGGCAGCAGCAGGCCAGGAGGGTCCCCCTTGGAATAGCCCTCTTGGAGGTAGCCATTAACCCTGCCATAGAGCCTCAGGCCAAACAACTACCAGGGAGGGGGTGATACCCCACCCATCAGCAGATAATTGGATTAAAGCTTTACTGAGCAGGGCCCTGCCCACCAGAGCAAGACCCAGTTTTTCCCATCACCAGTCCCTCCCATCAGGAAGTTTATACAGGCTGCTTGGCCTCCTCCATCAGAGGGCAGACAGAAGAAGCAAAAAACACAGTCCCACAGCAACTAAAATGAAAACCATGTTACAGGAAATTATTTTTGTCTGGATATAGATTGTGAAAACTGTTAAATATTTTTTCCTATTGTGATTATGTAACTACTACTCAATACCATTGTATCATCACTGATCAACAGAAAAATAATAGAGCTCTATGTCACCAAAACTACGATTTAACAGAAAAACCTGTAATCACTTTTTTTTCCATATTGAACAATATGAAAGGTTTATTTATGTTAAGATAATTAGCATATTTGAATTTTTTCCCAGTCTAAGGTTTTTCTTAGCATTCTGTGTTATAGATAAGATGTAGCAGCAACTTAAGTATGTATACAGTGCAGGATATTTCTGGTTAAATATTTGTAAGTTGTCTTCAGTTTCCAAAGCTGTTCCATATTCATTACTTGGTTGGAGCTACACAGCAGCTCAGTGAGGACCTGAATCCTTTGTCCTGTTTCATAGCGAGGATCACTGAGGTGCCATAGGCCTGACTGACTTGCCCACAGCCACACGTGTAAGGCAGAATTCGACCCAAGTCCTCTAACTCCACAGTCAATGATGTTGCCACCACCTCTGCCCTGAGTTCTTCCACATCCAAATCCGATACATGGATCCTTTGTAGTGTTTAGTTACCACAGGGGAAAATGTTTCTTTTTTTTTTCCATTTATTTTTATTAGTTGAAAGCTAATTACTTTACAATATTGTAGTGGTTTTTGCCATACACTGACATGAATCAGCCAAGGATTTACATGTGTTCCCCATCCCGATCCCCCCTCCCGCCTCCCTCCCCATCCCATCCCTCTGGGTCATCCCAGTGCACCAGCCCTGTAATCACTTTTTAAAATCCAGATGCATATCAGA
Organism: Muntiacus reevesi; assembly: GCF_963930625.1. Lineage (NCBI taxonomy): Eukaryota > Metazoa > Chordata > Mammalia > Artiodactyla > Cervidae > Muntiacus > Muntiacus reevesi. The sequence continues at coordinate 25,707,952 of NC_089255.1, read as the reverse complement.
ATTATCTTGAAGTTTTTTGAAAAATACAAATGCCCAGGTGTTACTTTTTTTTCTCCAGAGCTCCAGATAAGTGTCTAATGAGCAGTCATGTTTAAAAACAACTGGGCTATATGATGATCTTTTATCTAGTTTATCACTTTTTCTATTTCATATTCAGTGCTCCCATTTCATTTAGTTGATGTTTTTTAATTTCTTCAACTCTTTTTTTAATTAATTAACTAATTTTAATTGGAGGCTAATTATTTTACAATATTGTAGTGGTTTTTGCCATACATTGACATGAATCAGCCATGGATTTACATGTGTTCCCCATCCCAATCCCCCCTCCCACCTCCCTCTCCATCCCATCCCTCTGGGTCTTACCAGTGCACCAGCCCTGAGCACCCGTCTCATGCATCCAACCTGGTGATCTATTTCACTGGTGATCTATTTCACATACGATAATATACGTGTTTCAATGCTATTCTCTCAAATCATAACTTTTTTAAATGTTCTTTCTCAAGCCTTTATGAAGAGTAGTAGAAAAGCTTTTGTACACACATATATAAATAATATGTACAATATATACTTTAGAAAACTTATAAATTTTTGCCTAACTAAAGATTTTATGACATTTTGATTCCACTTGTTTGACTTAGTATGAACAGAAGGCCAGATTTCTAATTAAAGAAATAGACATGTGATGACCAACAAGGTTTACTGCATAGCACAGGAAACTATAGTCAATATCTTGTAATAACTTACAGTAGAAAATAATTTTAAAAATAATATATGTGTTTATGTATAACTGAATCATCTTGCTGTGCACCTGAGACATTTTAAGTCAACTATGCTTCAATAAAATATATATATTAAGAGAGAAAATAAAAAAAAACTAGTGACAGGAGTGCCAAAGAAACTAGCGACAGGAGTGCCAGGAAGACCTGTACTGACTCACAGAAACAGATGTCTGAGACACACAGCAGGATGAAAATATCCAATCCTTCACTCTTTGTTTTTTCTCTCATTCCACTCTGCTTTCTATGCTAGCTACACGCACAGGCAGGGCCTCACCACAGACTAGCAGAGACATTTATCCAACATAACAAATATCTTTTTTGATTGGCCTCATTTCTGTCACGTGCATAAATCCTTGAACATGAACTCCCCTGACTGGTCCACCTGAAGCTCAGATCCTTCTCTGAGAAGAAAAGGCAAAAGCACAAGTTAAAACGCAAGTAGAATTGCAATTGCTGACAGAAAGGCTGTTCCCCTACAACACAAACAAAGGAATGGACACCAAATACAAAAGTAGCAAATGTCCATTTGAAAAAGCTGGGGAAAAAATCAAAACACAGAAGATATCTGCAACGTGGTCCCAAATAATGTTTGAAATAAAGATTACATGGTGAGGGAGAGGAAGTCCTAAACATAACCTTATTCAACTGCTCTTTCTGAAGGGTTAATTTCTTATAGTGATCTTGAAAGCTGTCCATTTCTCAAAATTAAAATAATTCTGAGGAAGCATCATTGAAGAACTGTATCTTTAAGAGCTGGTTTGGACATGTTATTCAATATTAAGTGCCAATTTCTCAGAATGCCACATTCTCGTATCAGCGAACTCCTACCCTTAGTCAGCATCAGATAATGTCAATTCCTCACTTTGGATAGTTAAACACAAGAGAGAGTCTAAACATTCAGTCCTTACAATTAGACTTACCTTTGTGAGTAAACCCCAGAGTATTTCTCTATTAAATTCTGGAAAAAAAATCTCACCTCAAGCAACTTTAAGTTTATACTTTTTCACCTTGTCTTCAACAAAGGAGGCAAGGATATACAATGGAAAAAAGACAACCTCTTTAACAAGTGGTGCTGGGAAAACTGGTCAACCACTTGTAAAAGAATGAAACTAGAACACTTTCTAACACCATACACAAAAATAAACTCAAAATGGATTAAAGATCTAAATGGAAGACGAGAAACTATAAAACTCCTAGAGGAGAACATAGGCAAAACACTCTCTGACATAAATCACAGCAGGATCCTCTATGACGCACCTCCCAGAATATTGGAAATAAAAACAAAAATAAACAAATGGGACCTAATGAAAATTAAAAGCTTTTTCACAACAAAGGAAACTATAAGCAAGGTGAAAAGACAGCCCTCACATAGGGAGAAAATAATAGCAAACGAAGCAACAGACAAAGGATTAATCTCAAAAATATACAAGCAACTCCTGCAGCTCAATTCCAGAAAAATAAATGACCCAATTCAAAAATGGGTCAAAGATCTAAACAGACATTTCTCCAAAGAAGACATACAGATGGCTAACAAACACTTGAAAAGATGCTCAACATCACTCATTATCAGAGAAATGCAAATCAAAACCACAATGAGGTACCATTACACGCCAGTCAGGATGGCTGCTATCCAAAAGTCTACAAGCAATAAATGCTGGAGAGGGTGTGGAGAAAAGGGAATCCTCTTACACTGTTTGTGGGAATGCAAACTAGTACAGCCACTATGGAGAACAGTGTGGAGATTTCTTAAAAAACTGAAACAGAACTGCCATATGACCAAGCAATCCCCCTTCTGGGCATACACACCGAGGAAACCAGATCTGAAAGAGACACATGCACCCCAATGTTCATCGCAGCACTGTTTATAATAGCCAGGACATGGAAGCAACCTAGATGCCCATCAGCAGATGAATGGATAAGGAAGCTGTGGTACATATACACCATGGAATATTACTCAGCCATTAAAAAGAATTCATTTGAATCAGTTCTAATGAGATGGATGAAACTGGAGCCCATTATACAGAGTGAAGTAAGCCAGAAAGATAAAGACCAATACAGTATACTAACGCATATATGTGGAATTTAGAAAGATGGTAATGATAACCCTATATGCAAAATAGAAAAAGAGACACAGATGTACAGAACAGACTTTTGGACTCTGGGGGAGACGGCGAGGATGGGATGTTTCGAGAGAACAGCATCGAAACATGTATATTATCTATAGTGAAACAGATCACCAGCCAAGGTTGGATGCATGAGACAAGTGCTCGGGCCTGGTGCACTGGGAAGACCCAGAGGGATCAGGTAGAGAGGGAGGTGGGAGGGGGGATCGGGATGGGGAATACATGTAAATCCATGGCTGATTCATGTCAACGTATGACAAAACCCACTACAATATTGTAAAGTAATTAGCCTCCAACTAATAAAAATAAAAGAAAAAAAGAAAGTTTATACTTTTTACTATCATATAGAAGCAATAATTGGAGAAGGCAATGGCGACCCACTCCAGTACTCTTGCCTGGAAAGTCCCTTGGACAGAGGAGCCTAGTGGGCTGCAGTCCATGGGATCACTAAGAGTCAGACATGACTGAGCAACTTCACTTTCACTTTTCACTTTCACGCGTTGGAGAAGGAAATGGCAACCCACTCCAGTGTTCTTGCCTGGAGAATCCCAGGGACAGGGGAGCCTGGTGGGCTGCTGTCTAAGGGGTCACAGAGTCAGACACGACTGAAGCGACTTAGCAGTAGCAGCAACAGAGGCAATAATTATGCTTCAGACCTTCAGACCTATAAGCAAACTGGGAATGGGATCAGTATGAGAAAACCTGGAGAACAATGTGATCCTTATGGGCCATTAGAGGATCAATGGGTTCACTGAAATGCACACCTTTTGGTGAATTCAAGACATTTCTTCCCCTTAGGGTCACTGTGATGACTTGAGGATCTGGAGCTTCCAGAAGTGCAGAGAGTAGAGAGACACTAAGTAAGAGTTTCTCAGTAATTGAAAATCAACCTTCAGAGCACAAATGTAGAGTAATTTTAACATCTTATGTTGCAATAATGGAGTCAAACCTAGGTCTCAGATGACAGAACTCTCTCTCTCGGTTGTAGCTTTCTGCAAATTTATATTTGTTCATACCCTGTTTAGCCTTTTTTGTATGATTTTGCAAAAATGTTTATAGATTTGCTGCATTGATATTTACTATATTTTCATGTAATGTCAATGTGAATTTATCTAGTTTAAAGTATTTTTACAGATCAGATGACAATGTAAGTATTTATTCATTTAGTTTTGGACAAGCCAGGCACAGGCGGGATCTTAGATCCCTGATCAGGGATTGAACCAGTGCCCCCTGGAGTGGAAGTGCTGAGTTTTAACCACTGAAAATGAAAGTGAAGTCACTGAGTCGCCTCCAAGTCTTTGTGACCCTATGGACTGTGGCCTACCTGGCTCCTCCATCCACGGGATTTTCCAGGCAAGAATTTTGGAGCGGGTTGCCATTTCCTTCTCCAGGGTATCTTCTGGACCCAGGGACCCAACCTGAGTCTCCTGCATTGCAGGCAGACTCTTTACTGTCTAAGCCACCAGCCTGGAGCATCTGAAATGTCCTTCAGTGTGAGTTTAGAAGGAAATGACTAAGATATCCAAGGCATGGCCACTGGTTTGACTGATTTCATTATCTTGTCCTAGGATTAGTAGAAAAATAGAAGTATGGAATATGGTGGGGTAGATTATCCCATAGATTTTCTTGGGAAGAGAAAGATAAATCTAGTGAGACAGTTGGCTGCTTATCAGTAAAAACAGCAACATAGGTTCCAGTGTTCATTCCATGTAGCCCGTACACACACACTCTCTCTCTCTCCCCAATGTATGTTGGACTTGAGATCAAAGTAATATTTAGAAAACATTAAGGATATTGATACAAGTACAGTAGCATATTTTTTTCGTACTTAGGATTGAGTAAGGTATGTTTTTCATTTCTTTTCTTTTGGCTGTGCTGCCCATCAGACAGGATCTCAGTTTTCCAACTGGGGATTAAACCCAGGACATGGCAGTGAAAGCATGGAATCCTGGCCACTAGACTACCAGGAAACTACCAAGAATGTCTTTATTATGCAAAAGAGGTGCACAGGCATTAAGAAAATGATTGAAAGACCTGCTTACACACAGACACTGAATTACATACCCATATACACAAGTGCACAGAAAACTTTGCCTGAAACAAATCACATCATAATAATAATTCCTATGCAAAAGACACCAAAAAAAATTTTTTTTACAAACCTAGTTACATCTGGTTTAAAGTAAATTGCGTTTAATTTTAAAATATGTGCAGTGTGAAAGTGCTTCTCAAACTCAGATGCAAGAAAAGTGTGAATTTTTTTTTTTCTAAATTCAACATATCTGCATCAAAATTTCAACTCTCAAGGGTGGCAGCAAAATTTACCTTGGTTGTTATTTTAGGTTCCTTCAAACTATTTGGCTTCCCTGATGGCTTAACTGGTGAAGAATCCACCTGCAATGCAGGGGAGCTGGGTTCTGTACCTGGGTTGGGAAGATCTCCTGGAGAAGGGAAAGGCTACCCACTCCAGTATTCTGGCCTGGAAAATTCCATGGACTGTATAGTCCATGGAGTCACAGAGAGTCAGACACAACTGAGCGACCTTCACACACGCACATTCAACCTATTTTGGGTTTCCCTTGTGGCTCAGCTGGTAAAGAATCTACCTGCAATATGGGAGACCTGAGTATGATTCCTGGTTTGGGAAGATCCCCTGGAGAAGGGAAAGGCTACCCACTCCACTATTCTGGCCTGGAGAATTCCATGGACTGTATAGTTCATGGGGTCACAAAGAATTGGACACGACTGAGTGACTTTCATGTTCAAACTATTTTACATAATTTAAAAAGTCAAATTATCTGAATTTGTGTTACTAAAACAGAAATTTCAGTTTCTTTCTGTGTGTGTGTATTTTGATTGGCATCATTACAGTTTCTCATTCTATTATAAATCATCAGTATATTGAACATAGTGTTGTTTGACTCTCACATTTCAAACAGCTAAAAATCTAAAAATTTCACTTCTTGGTATATACCCACAAGAGTTGAAACCAAGAACTGGAACAGACATTTGCACATCTCTGTTCAAAGTAGCACTGTTTACAATAGGCAAATGGTGGATGTGTTCATCAGTAAATGGAAGAATAAACAACATGTGTTATGTACATTTAATCAAATATTATTTAGCCCTCAAAAGGAAGGAAATTCAAACATATGCTGCAATGTGGATGAAAGCTGAAGTCATTATGCTAAGGAAAATAAGCCATCACAAAAGGATAAATAATTTCACCACATTTAAGTAAAATTAATATGTGTCATCTCAAGGGACAAAAGAATAAACTGTAACAGGATAATGTTCACCTTAGTAGTTTTGTTTTATTGAGAGGAGACTGTGCTAAGGGCACAGGACAATAATCTTTTGCAATCTTAAGATACATAAAATTGGAATAATATTAATAAAGAATGTGAATATGTAATGAAGCAATCCACATTCATTCTTCTTTTATTCAAAAGTTTAGTACAAACACAGAGCAGAAAGTAAATGTATTCACCTGATAAACATTCATCAAATATCCTCACGAACTGTATTATCTTAGGGAATCTAGTGGGTAGGAGTCAAGATCTAGATTTTTATACAATATTCGGTAAGAGGAACAATCTGTGTAAATAATCATTGTTCTATTTCCATGGCTTTAATTACAGAATGTGTAATGATCTGATAATTTACCTGGAGAAAAAGAAATACATTATGATGATTACATACAAAATAAATATATTTATTGTATGTTGTAGAACCCCAAGATACTTGAGATGAACATGACACAAATGAGATGGTCCAGGGCACATACCCAAGCTAGCCTATGTGGAGAATTTCTTCAACTGATGTCTAGAAAGGTGGTTTTGGAAGGTATCGTGGTGACCTCAAATGTTTGATGGAATCTTCATTCACTCAGAAATTACAATAAAAAGTTATGAGTTTCCAAATAAAAGTGCTGTCTAGAGGCTTGATTTTCTTAGTCACAGAATTGGGGTCTGGCAGCACTGAACCCTAGGCCCTTGTTGATAAATGAGGACTCAGCTCTGAGTCTAAAGACAAGCATAGGGAATGGGACATGGAGATGGGGATGTCCCATGCATGTCCCTCTGGAGATGGGGATGGAGGACATGTGCAGACTGGATTGCAATGAAATGTGTAAGAATGATAGGCACTCTCCCTCCCATCTCTCCCCACTCCTTTCTATTCCATTTCAGTAAGTTATAAGGAATAATGATCAAAGGATATCAAGGAATTTTACAAAGGGAGGGAGAAGTTGTTACCAAAACTGGACAAATTTCTTTTCTCATACTGGATCTCCACTTTCGGAAGTGGAATTTTCTCAGATGAAGCCACAGCTACAGCAAGGTGAGAAAAAGAAATGGTGAATGAATGTGACTATGCCAGAAAGTTTGTATTTGTATAAATAGTAATGGCTAAGCTAAAACAAAGATGTGAGAGGGACAAATTAGAAGATTGGGATTGGCATGTACACATTGCTATAAAAAGTAGATAACTAATAAGGACCTACTGTGTAACACAGGGAACTCTACTCAATACTCTATAATGACCTATAAGCAAAAAGAATCTTAAAAGGAGTGGATGTTATGTATAAGTGTAACAGATTTACTTTTCCACACACCTGAAAGTAACTGACATTTATATAGTAAATCAGCTATAATCTAATAAACAGTGAAAAGAAAAGAAACCAAGATGTGGGAATTCACACAAGCAGCATTGGACAGCTGAAAAGTACTTTGGGGAGTTTGCTATTCTGAATATTAGGTATTTATGCTGAGATGATTCTTGTTATATCTATATTTTCCTATCCTCATGAGTACTGTGTTACATGGAAAGAAGAGAACAAGTGAAAATTCTACAAATATACCAACTAGGAATGTGAATTTCACAATGTCACAGGGGGTTCCCAACTCTTCTTTAAAACAAATTATTTATTTACTTAAGGTGCCAGGTTTTTGTTGTAGCATTCAAGGTCTTGATCTTCTTTGGGGCATCCAAATTTTTAGTTGGAGCTTGCGGCATGTTTACATTTGCAGCATGTAAACTCTTGGATTCGGCATGCAGGATCTAATTCCAACACCAGAACTGGAATGCAGGGTCCCTGTATTGGGAGCCTAGAATCTTAGCCACTGGACCACCATGAAAGTCCCTTCAATTCTTTTTGTTTCAAGTTGTGTCACAGAGGAAGGTCAGGCAAACCCAAAAACCCCACATAAGCATTCCAGAGACACCTCGCTACATCGATGCACTTTATTATTTCTACTGAACCAGAAATTCACATGAATACAACTTTGGAGCTTCCGTTGTGGCTCAGCTGGTAAAGAATCTGCCTATAATGTGAGAGACCTGGGATCAATCCCTGGGTTGGAAAGATCCCATGGAGAAGGGAAAGGCTGCCCACTCCACTATTCTGGTCTGGAGAATTCCACAGACTGTATAGTCCATGGGGTCACAAAGAGTCGGACATGACTGAGGGGCTTTCACTTTCACTTATCAGCAAACATTTCGTATTCCTTTTGGTGCTGGTCAGCCTTTCCCTGCAGGCATTCACCCACATGAAAAATTCAAAGTGTGCTAAATTCTGTGACCTGTTTGAATCCGTCTCAGAGCACTATCTCTTAATCCAGCCTACCTTTCCTTTGCCTAGTGTAAGGAGAAAGAGGGCAAGCAGCGAATGATGAAAGTGAATGGGATAAAAATTTCCATTCTCAAGTTTGACTTGTAAGGATCAGTAAGAATAGGATTCTATCTTCTTGCTGTAGCATCTTAGAGAATATACTTCTAGAGGGGTGGAGGGAAAGAGATTTTCCTGGTGGATGACTCTTTATATGGCCAAAATATCAATTACAGACACAGGGATAATTTCTCCAACAACATCATCCCATTGACAAGTGATAAGGACCCATCCCTCTCTGTAAGATGATGTGTATTCACAAAATGGCATCATGGTCCCACTTTTTAAAGCACAATGCACTCCAGATACTATTTCCCGGCTCCTGTGACATTTCCTAACCCCATTTGTGCATTGCACAAAAATGTTATGACAGATCTCTTGAATGTCATCATATGGTGCTTGGAGGAAGAAATGCTCTTTAACACAATGAAGCCTATTGTGAACACGTTTCATCTTCATTTCTTGATTGCAGTAGTCTTGATCAGTTAACGGCATTTCAGAATTAATAATGACATGGGTTCTGAACGCTTCCTTGGTAGGTGGTTTGGTAGGCCCTGTAGCATATAAGTCATCTAAATAGTCTTCTAATTCTTCTCGTCGTTCATCTGATAAAGATGGATCATATATCCTCACAAACTGCAGTGGCTTCAGCAGCAGGAAGAGCAGAAACAGGGGCTGCATGTTGATCAGAGCCCCCATGTTTCCCTGAAGGGAACACAAGAGAGAAGGAGTTATGTCCACTGTGAAGCTGTGCCTTCTGTTACCGTGCAGGCCCATTTCTACCACCTTTTGCTGTTCTGAGATCTAAGACTTTGGACCATTTAAAAATTGACAACTCAGGATCTATTTCAATACCTGTAAAATATTTACTCCAAGGTGACCTCAGGGGAGCTACACTCAATCTAGAAGACTGTGGGTAGGAGAGGGAAAGGTGAAGGAAAATGGAGAGAAAAGGAGAAAGGCAGGGAGAGACAACAGTGAAGAGAGAGAGAGAGAAGGAGACAAGGAAGAGCTGAGGAAGAGAGCAAGAGAGAGACGAAGGGCAGGAAGGAAGGGTAAGTGAGGACAAGAAGTCGAGAGGGCAGTGGGGCAGGAGGCAGAGAAGAGGCTCATGTGCTCCCTCCTTCTGAAGTAAATGCATCTGTTCTCTTCCTGGAGTTAAGAACTTGCTCTAAAGAGCGGTACATGATCCCTTTTCCCCCTCACCAACATCTTGCTTTCCTGAGGACCATTCTTCATCTTGGGCTTCCCTCATAGCTCAGTCAGTAAAGAATCTGCCTGCAATGCAGGATACTCGGGTTTGATTCCTGAATCGGGAAGATCCCCTGGAGAAGGAAATGGCAACCCACTCCAGTATTCTTGCCTAGAGAATCCCATGGATGGAGGAGCCTGATGGACTACAGTCCACAGGGTCGCAAGAGTTGGACACTACTGAGTGATTTCACTTCACTTCATTCTTCATCTTCTGACATTCTCCTCTTGCTCATTTCTGACCATCAATACCCTTGCACAAGGGATCAAGCAAGACTCATCATGTCAAATGAGCACCAAATGAGTGTGGATTGGTGTAAATACTGTTACCATCACCTCATTGCCTGGAATTGTGGGTCCATGTTACAGTCTTCTCTGCCTCCTCTCCCCACTCAGAAGAACTCTTCCACTAAGGTACATTATTGACCACCAAATGAGTGTGGATTGGTGTAAATACTGTTACCATCACCTCATTGCCTGGAATTGTGGGTCCATGTTACAGTCTCCTCTGCCTCCTCTCCCCACTCAGAAGAACTCTTCCACTAAGGTACATTATTGACCTTGTGAGCCTTTTTTAAATCTTTTCTTTAAGGAAGACGTCATGATCCCTTCTCAGGTTTTCCTGTCTCTAAATTCTTCCCATCCTGTGTGCCTATGTGCCATCATGGTACCCTCATCATCAGAGACTTCACAGTCACAACTTTCCTTCCATATGTGTGTGTCTCCATGTCTATTCACCCCACTGGAGGCTGCACTAGTATTTCCCCAATACCTGACATATAGATGAACAAGTGTCTTTACCACACAAATATGGGAAACTAGGTAGTTCCTTATATTTTTTCAAGAATTCTACTACTTAAAAAGAAATGGAAATATTTAATATAGCACCTACTTCTGAGGCACATCTTTATAACGCTTCATGCTAATCATGTTAAGGGACTTTAAGAAAAACAGTCCTTAAGGGAACCATCTTACCTGTCTCCTGAGAAACCTATATGGGGGTCAAGAAGCAACAGTTAGAACCCTGTATGGCACAACTGATTGGTTCAAGATCGAGAAAGGAGTAAGACAGGGCTGTCTTCTGTCACTGTTTGTTTAACCTATACACTGAGCACGTCATGAGAAATGCCGGGTTGAATGAGCTACAAGCTAAAATCAAGATAGGGGGAGAAATATCAACCACCTCAGATATGCAGATGATACCACTCTAATGGCAGAAAGTGAAGAGGAACTAAAGAGCCTCTTGATAACGGTGAAGGAGAGTGAAAGAGCCAGTTTAAGACTAAATATTAAAACAAAAGACTAAGATCATGGCACATGGCCCCATTAGAAGATTTCCCCTTCTATTATGCCAAATAGAAGGGGGAATGTGGAGGCTGATGTATTTCCTCTTCTTGGACTCCAAAATCACCGTGGACAGTGACTGCAGCCATAAAATCAGAAGACAATTGCTTCTTGGCAGGAAAATGATGACAAATCTAGAGACAAAAGCAAAGACATTACTCTGCTGACAAAGGTCCATATAGTCAAGGCTATGGTCTTCCCAGTAGTCACGTATGGTTGTGAGAGTTGGACTGTAAAGAAGGCAAAATGCCAAAGAGTTGATGCCTTCAAACTGCAGTGCTGGCGAAGACTCCTGCAAGTTCCTTGGACAGCAAGATCAAAGTGATCAATCTTATGGGAGATCTACCCAGAATATTCACTGGAAGGACTGATGCTGAAGCTGAAACTCCAGTATTTTGGTTATCTGATGCAAACAGCTGACTCATTGGAAAAGTCCCTGATGCTAGGAAAGAGTGAGAGCAGGAGAAGAGGGTGACAGAAAATGAGATGGGTGGACGGCATCACTAACACAATGAACATGAACTTGGGCAAACTCTAGGAGATGGTAAACAGCAGGGAGACCTGGCTTACTGCAGTCCACAGGGCCACGAACAGTCGAAAATGACTGGGTGACTAAACAGCAATAACATCAACAACAAGGGAACCTGAGCAGTAGTGACCTGTGGTCCAGAAAATAGGCCCAAGTGCTAAACATCAGGGCACAGTCTACTATTTAGTGGAAAGTGTCATCATTTATAGAGGATTCTTGGGTCTATTGATCACTTTTTATCCCTGTCCAGATCTGACTGTTAAGCAACAATTCTCCAAGGAGGCTTTCTTCCCAGGGGAAGGCAAGTACCTTAGGTACACTAGAGAGCAGGCTTCTTGGCCTATCTTTGCCCATGGTCTTTTGCCTCATTTACTCTTTGTATGGTCAAAGCTTCAGAGAGTGGATATGTTCAGGACGGGAATGGAGATATCCTAATACTGGGAATATTGATCTTCCGTAAGAGTGCCAGAGCTTGAAATAGGAAAAGAGAAGAGCAAAGTTGAACGGCTGAATTAAGTACATTCTTGAGGTTGCCTTAAAGTAAAAATAAAAATCATAAATAACAATGCCTAAGATCGCAGGCAAGTATATGCCAAGCCCTGAGTTCAGCACTAACATACATCATCATCCAAACAAGCTTATGATAAAGCTATTCTTATAGTTTTGTTTTTGTTTTGATAGTAAACAGTATCTCTTTGTGAAGGGACATTGCTTCAAATTTTACTTTAGGTCCTGCAGAATCTTGGTTCAAGCCTTTTTCACAAGTCAGTCTGATTTTCACACCTCTGTTCCTCAGTGCTATTGTATGACTTCCTTCAGTCTCGCCTCCCCACCTGAGGCTGGAATGTACCTCTTTCCCTAGGTTGACTTTGTAACTCTAGAAGAGACTACCAGAAACACACAGACCACCACAGTGGCCAGTACAAAATTTGTCTTTGAGCCACTGGAGAGCTGTAAAAAAAACAGATCCATTCCCCACAAAGCCTAGCTGTGCTGCTGCAGGACAGTTTTCTGTTTTTTTGTTTGTTTACTCCACTGTGCTCTTGGTAGAAGAGAAGTCTTCCAATGGGGCAAACTCAAGTTATTTTCTAATACTGAAAATAACCCAGAGACCATGACCAAGGTGGAGATGGATATCAATATTTGACTCCAGGGTGGATCCAGTTTGTAGACATGTGAGCAGACAAGGGGCGCTACAATCAGGTCCATCTGGGGACACACATCACAAAGTGGAGAGAAGAGGAAATCTGAAGATGGGAAATCGGAGATTAGGCCAAGAAACAAACAACTGATCCTAAGTGTTGATGTGAGAGAGGGCACTCTGTGTGTGAGCACGTTCAGAAGCCATTCCTCACACCCCTGCTTTCACTCTCTCATCAGCCTCCTCAAGGTGTCTCTTCAGCAGAGTGATCCCATTGGGACAAACCAGGGACCTCTGCACACATTCCCAGAAAGGGGACCCTGGAGTCTCTGTGGCATCTTGGGCTGGAGAGCGCAGGACAGGGCGACCATGGGCCATGGAGTTGAGGCTCCTGTAGCACCAGGGCCAGGACAGCCCTTCATTTTGTATGTCCTCTAAGCTCTTCATCCTTTGTTTATGAATTCATGTTGTGGTTTCAGGCTTCTTAAAATCTTCATTCACCCCCAAGTATATGTGCTTTCACTCACACGCTACCTTATGTCTTTATGGATTTTCAGAAAGTTTAAGACTTTCATCCATCTGGAATTTATACTGAAGTATAAGAGGTAGTGATTTTTTTTCATATGGTTTATATGTAATTTCAGTACTGATTACTTGTAGAATGAAGTTCATTCGCTCACCTCTAAGTTAAAATTTTACCTTATGCTCTGTAACAACCTAGACAAGTGGGATGGGGAGGGAGATGAAAGGGAGGTTCAAGAAGGAGGGGACAAAAGTATACCTATGGCTGATTCATGTTGATATTTGGCAGAAAGCAACAGATTCTATAAAGCAATTATCTTTCAATTAAAAAATAAATTAATTTTCAAAAGTTACCTTAAGTATTTAACGGGGCTTCCCTTGTGGCTCAGATGGTAAAACTGCCTGCAAAACAGGAGACCCAACTCTATCCCCGGGTTGGGAAAATCCCTGGAGAAGGGAATGGCTGCCCATTTCAAAATCTTTGCCTGGAGAATTCCACAGAAACAGGAACCTGGCAGTCTACAGTCCATGGGGTCACAAAGAGTCAGACAAGACTGAGCAACTAAAACTTTCACTTATGTATTTGATAATTCTTTTTCTGAATGATTCACAGGCCTGGAAAAAGTTAGTTTTCATTCCAAACTCATGAAGGCAAATGTCAAACAGTGTTCAAACTGCTTTTTAAAAAATTTTTAAATAGTAAATTTAATTTTTAAATTTAAAAATTTTCAATTTTACCATTGAAAAATGTTCAAATTGTGCTCATTTCTCATGCTAGCAAGCTAATGCTCAAAATGCTTCAAGCTAGGCTTCAGAGTTTATGAACCAAGAACTTATCTTAACATACAAGCTGGGTTTAGAAGAGGCAGAAGAAATAGAGATCAAATTGCCAACATTCATTGGATCATAGAGAAAGCAAGGGAATTCCAGAAAAACATCTACATTTGCTTCTTTGACTACGTTAAGGCCTTTGACTGTGAAATCACAACAAACTGTGGAAAACTCTTAAAGAGATGGGAATACCAGACTACCTTACCTGCCTCCTGAGAAACCTGTATGCAGGTCAGAAGCAACAGTTAGAACCAGACAAAGAACAATGAATGGGCTGGTTCAAAATTGGGAAAGGAGTATCTCCAAGGTGTATATTATCACCCTGTTTATTTAACTTCTATGCAGAGTACATTATGCGAAATGATGAGCTAGAGAAACCCAAGCTGGAATCAAGATTGCCGGGGGAACTATCAACAGTCTCAGATATGCAGATGATACCACTCTAATGGCAGAAAGCCTAGGGGAACTAAAGAGCTTCTTTGATGAGGGTGAATGAGGAGAGTGAAAAAGCATTTTGTTGTGTCTATGAATGGACCTAGAAATCTGCGCTTTAAACAAATTCACAAGGTTATTCCTCTTTACTTTTAAACTTGTTTGGGAGTGTTAGGGCAGCTTAGATTATAGGCTGGGAGGGACCTGAGAGAGGCTGTCTGTCTAGAGCATTTTCTCCTAAAGTGTGGGTCCTGACTCCCAGGTCAGAACTCTATTTACAATTTTTAAAAAATTGAGACTAGTCAAAGATTCCTTAGGTATATGAATATATATATATATATCTCTGAGGGGTCATTAAGTGTTTTCAGTGTAAATCTCTTTAAAGAAGAAAAACAGGATTTGTAAATACAGCTTAATATGATGCATCAATGGACAATAATCATAAAATCATTTTGTAGCCCCAACCACAGAATAAAAGTGAAATTTGTATCTTTCAAACTGGTAATAATTATTACAGTTTCCAAATTCATTGCTGGTGAGAGTGTAATAAGGGGAACAATCCTATATTTCTGGTTATAGTGAAAACTTTGGCAAGTGTAATGAAAAATTTTTTTTTAATCTGATACTTTTCCCCCAATTTCAATAGCTTGAATTCTATGTACCATATTTTAGATGGCAATATGGACAGCAAGTTTTACTGCATAGGAACAAAAATTTCAACTTCGAAAACATAAATGTCCAAGAATTTAAGGAAAGTTTAAGTTGCCATGGATGTATTCATGGACACAACAAAAACACCACTACTATTGTAACTGTAAGAGCTAATATTTGAGATAATCAGTGTTCTATATTCATTGAATTTATAGATTCTTAGAATGGATTATTTTCCAGAATATACAAATATATTAATCAATGAAATTTTACAGATGCAAAATATTCATAATATTATTCATAATATTCATAATACAGCAAAGGGAATGTCTGGTTTTAACCAGACCGGGGGCAGGAGTGTAAAAAATTAACTCAAACTCAAGAGGACCTGTACTGACTCACAGAGACAGACGTCCAGGACACACAGCAGGATGAAGAAATCCAGTCCTCCACTAGACTATTGTTTTCTCTCTCACTCCACTCTGCTTTCTATGCTAAGTTCATGTGCAGGCAGGGCCTCTCCACAGAATGGCAGGGTAAATCATTAACCACATTTATAAGACAATATAGGGTCACTGAAAGATGTGCCATCCTCTCTAACTTTCATCCAACATAGAAAATAGCCTTTCTAATTGGCCTCATTTTTGTCATGTGAATAAATCCAGGAATGTGAGTTCCCCTTTTTGGTCCATCTGAAGTTCATGCTTTTTTCTCCGAAGAAAAGGCAAAACCACAGGGTTAAAACCCTGACAATTGCTGACAAAAGGCTGCTTCCCTGCAATACAAACAAAGGAATGGACATTTAATACAAAAGTAGCAAATGTCCATTTGAAAAGGTGGGGGAAAATCAAAACACAGAAGATATCTACAATGTGGTCCCAAATAATGTTTGAAATAAAGATTACATGGTGAGGGACGGGCAGCCCCAAACATAACCTTATTCAACTGCTGTTTCTGAGCAGTTTATTTCTTATTGTGATCTTGAAAGTTGTCAGTTTCTCAAAGTTAAAATAAATCTGAGGAAGTGTCACTGAAGAAATGTGCCTTTAAGAGCTGATTTGGGCATATTATCCAATATTAAGTGCCAGTTTCTCAAAATGCCACCTTTTTATATCAGCGAACTCCTACCCTTTATCAGCATCAGGAAATGGTTGAATGGTTGAATAAAGAGCCTAAACACTCAGTCCTTAGAATTAGACTTACCTTTGTGAATAAATCCCAAAGTATCTCTCCATTAAATTCAGGGGAAAAAAGTCTCACCTTAGGCATATTTAAATTTATGCTTTTACAAACATATGGAGGCAATATTTATGTTTCAGGCCTTCATACCCATAACTGAGCTGAGAATGGGGTCAGAATGAGAAAACCTGGAGAACAATGTGATCCTTACGGGTCATTAGAGGGTCAAAGTGTGTGTGTGTGTGTGCTCAGTCATGTCCGACTCTTTGCAGTCGCATGGACTGTAGCCCGCCAGGCTCCTCTATCCGTGGAATTTTCCAGGCACAAATACTGAAATTGGTTGCCATTTCTTACTCCAGGGCATTATGCCAACCCAGGGATTGAACCTGTGTCTCTTAGGTCTCCTGCCTTGGCAGGTGGGTTCTTTACCATCAGTGCCACTCGGAGGTCCCACAGGGTCAATGGTTCCCCTGAAACACAGTTGTTGCTCAGTTCGAATCATGTCTTCCCCTTAGGGTCACTGTGATGACCTGAGTATCTGAGCTTCCAGAATGGACAGACACAAAGTAGAAATGAATTGTCGAAGGAGACACATGTGCTGTCAAAGCAAGAGACTTTATTGGGAAGAGGGGCCTGGATGGAGAGTAGTAGGGTGAGGAAACCCAGGAGGAATGTTCTGCCATGGGATTGCAGGGTTGGGCTTTCTGGTAATTGGGCTTATCTTTGGATCCTTCCTGGTGGAACATGTGTCAGTCAAGATGGAGTCCAGCAAGGATTCTGGGAGGTTGCTGGGCCTTATGGACAGGAGTCTCGTCTCTCCTTTTGATTTTTCCTGAATTCTGCTGGTTGGTGGTAGCTTGTTGGTTTCGCATTCCTTACTAGACCCTCTGGTTTAAGATAACTCCTGCAAGTGGTTACTAAGATGCTGGGCCAGGGTGGGCAGTTACAGTCAGTGGTTCTGTTAGTGTTTCTAACATGAAAGAAATTTAATTTAAAAATTTCTCTTCTTGGTATATACCCAGAAGAATTGAAAGCAAGACCGTGAACAGATATTTGTACATGCATGTTCAAAGCAGCATTATTCACAATAAAGAAATGATTGAAGTGTTCATCAGTGGAAGGATGAGTAAACAACATGTGACATATACATTTAATCAAATATTCAGTTCAGTTCAGTTTAGTCACTCAGTCATGTCCGACTCTTTGTGACCCCATGAACCGCAGCACGCCAGCCTCCCTGTCCATCACCAACTCCTGGAGTTTACCCAAACCCATGTCCATTGAGTCAGTGATGCCATCCAACCATTTCATCCTCTGTTGTCCCCTTCTCCTCCTGCCCTCAATCTTTCCCAGCATCAGGGTCTTGTCAAATGAGTCAGCTCTTCGCTGACTGGTGGCCAAAGCATTGGAGTTTCAACTTCAACATCAGTCCTTCCATTGAACACCCAGGACTGATCTTGCGGATGGACTGGTTGGATCTCCTTGCAGTCCAAGGGACTCTCAACAGTCTTCTCCAACACCACAGTTGAAAAGCATCAATTCTTCAGCGCTTAGTTTTCTTTATAGTCCAACTCTCACATTCATACATGACCACTGGAAAAACCATAACCTTGACTAGATGGACCTTTGTCGACAAAGTAATGTCTGCTTTTTAATATGCTATCTAGGTTGGTCATGACTTTCCTTCCAAGGAGTAAGCATCTTTTAATTTCATGGCTACAATCACCATCTGCAGTGATTTTGGAGCCCAGAAAAATAAAGTCAGCCACTGTTTCCCCATCTATTTGCCATGACGTGATGGGACCGGATGCCATGATTTTAGCCTTCAAAGGGAAGGAAATGCTTAGCTATGCTACAGTGAGGATGAAACCTGAAGCCATTATGCCAAGGGACATAAACAAGCACAAAACCAGGAATAATTTTACCGCAGTTAAGTAAAATTAATGTGCATTATCTCAAGGGGCTCTTAACATAAAAAATAAATTGTCATGGGAATTAAGGAAGGGATAATGTTCACTTTATTAGTGTGGTTTTATTAAGGAGAGACTGCTAATAGGCAGAGGACAATAATCTATTGCAATCTTAATATGCATAAAGCTGTAAATTACTGTTTATACCTATCTTAGAAAATCTAGTAGGTCAGGACCAAGATCTGGCTTCTTATGCAATAAGAATAATCTGTTATAATAGATAAAAGGAACAATCTGTGTAAATAATCATTGTTCTACTTCCATGGCTCTAATTATAGAATGTGTAAAGATCTGATCTTTCATCTTGAGAAAAAGAGATATATTTTGATGGTTTCTTGCCTAGTTACTACTATAACTAGTTACTACACCATATTCTCAAAAATATATTTCTTGTATGTTGTAGAATGTAGTATGTTGCAGAACCCCAAGATTTTGAGGTGAATATGGCCTAGATGAGATAGTCCACAGCACATACCTAAGCTAGACTATGTGGAGAAATTCAGCTAATGTCTAGATGGTTGACTTCTAGAGGATGTCATGGTGATTCTCAAAATGGTGGTGGGGTCCTCATTCACTAGACATTACAATCAAAAGTCTTGAGTTTCCATGTGAAAAGTTGTATCAAGAGACTTGATTTTCTGGTGTCCTTTACTTAGTCACTGAATGGGCTCTGGCAGCCTTGGGCCCTAGGCTCTGGGTCCTTACTGATAAATGAGGACATTAGCTCTGAGTCTGAAGATAAGGATAGGGAATGGAAGATACATGCAGATTGGATTGTAATGAAACATGCAAGAGAGACAGGCACTCCATCTCTCCTCACTATGCCTTGTCCCATTTTCAGTAAGTTATAGAGAATAATGATAAAAAGATAATAAAGAGTTTTACAAAGAGAGAGAAGTTATTACTGAAACAGGACAGATTGATTTCTTTTCTCACACTGGATCTCCAGCCTCTTTTGGAAGTGGAGTATTCTCAGATGAAGCCACAGTGACAGGAAACTGAGGAGAAGAAATAGTGAGTAAATGTGACTATGCCAGAAAGTGAGGAATTGTGTGTAATTTTGTGAACAGTGATGTCTAAGCTAAAACAAAAATGTGGGAATCCATGAAAGTAGCACTGGATAGTAAGAGTGCTTTGGGGAGTTTGCTATTCTGAATATTTAGGTATTTATGTTGACAAGGCTCTTGTTAGAATCTATCCTATCCTGTTTCCATGAGTATTGTGTTGTATAGAAAGAAGAGAACAAGTGGAAATTCTACAAATGTAGCATTAGGAGGAAGAATTTCACAATTTCTCAGGTGTCTCCCAATTCTTCTTGTTTCAAGCTGTGTCACAGAGAAAGATCAGTCCAAACCCAGAAACTCCACATAAGCATACCACAGACACTTCACTATGTCAATGCACTTTATTATTTCTATTGAACCATAGTTCACATGAATACAACTTTGGAGCATACCTCAGCAATTATTTCCAATTCCTCTTGGTGCTGTTTATCCTTTCCCTGCAGGTATTCATCCTCAAATCACATTCAAAATGTGCTAAACTCTGTGACCTGTTTAAAACCACACCTCAGAGCACTATCTTTTAATCCAGCCCACTTTGCCTGGCCTAAGGAGAAAAAAGGCAGGCAGTGAATGATGAAAGTGAATGGGATCAAAATTTCCATTCTCAAGTTTGACTTGTAAGGATCAGTAAGGATAGGATTCTATATTCTTGCTTTAACATCTTAGAGAATATACTTCTAGAACTGTAGGGAGAGGATACTATCTTGGTGGATGACAGTTTACATTTTAATAATATCAATTACAGAATCAGGAATAATTTCTCCAACATAATTTCTCCATCCATAAGTGATAAAGACCCATCCCTCCCTCTGTATTCACAAAATGACATCATGATCCCACTTGTTAAAACACAATGCACTCTGGCTATTGCATTCCAGCTCCTGTGACATTTCCTAATTCCACTGCTACATTGCACAAATGTGTTGTGACAGATCTGTTGCATGTCCTCATATGATGCTTGGAGGAAGAAATGCTCTTTAACACAATAAAGTCTACTGTGAACACATTTCATCTCATTTCATCATTATAGTGGTCTAGATCAGTTAATGGTCTTTCAGAATCAATAATGACATGGGATTTGAATGTTTCTTTGGCAAGTGGTCTCATAAGCCCTGTAGCGTATGAGTCATCTAAAAAGTTTTCTAATCTTTCTCGTTGTTCGTCTGATAAAGATTCATCATAATGTCCTCATGAACTGTAATGGCTTCAGCAGCAGGAAGAGCAGAAATAGGGGCTGCATGTTGATCAGAGTCCCCGTGTTTCCCTGAAGGGAACACAAGAGAGAAGGAGTTATGTCCCATTTTTACTACCTCTTGCTGTTCTGAGCTCTAAGACTTTGGACTGTTTTAAAATTGACAACTCAAAATCTATTTTAATACCTGTAAAATAAAAGTGACCTTAGAGGACATCAGTCTAGAAGACTGTAGGTAAGAGAGGGAAAGGGGAAGGAAGAAGGAGAGTAAAGGAGAAAGGGAGAGAGAGGGAAAAAAGATGAGGCGAGAGAGAGAGAAAGTAACAAGGAAGAACTGAGGAAGAGAGCAAGAGAAAGATGAAGGCCAGGAGGGAAGGGTAAAGAAGGACAAGCGGTGGAGAGGGCAGTGGGGTGAGAGGCAGAGAGGAGGCCCATGTGCTCCCTCCTTCTGAAGTAAATGCATCTGTTCTCTTCCTGGAGTTAAGAACTTGTGCTGAAAAGAGGTGGACTTGATCCCCACTTCCCCTCACCAACATCCTGCTCTTCTGAGGATCATTCTTGATCTTATGACTTCTTCCTCTTGCTCATTTCTGACCATCAATGCCCTTCACAAGGGATCAAACAAGATCCATCATGTCACATGAGCACCAAATGCTGTGTGGATTGGTGTAAATACCGTTACCATCACCTCATTGCCTGGAATTGTGGGTCCATGTTGTGGTCTCCTCTGCATCCTCTTCTTGCTCAGAAGAGCTCTTCCACTAAGGTGCATTACTGATCTTGTGAGTGTTTTTCCCATCTTTTTTTTTTTTTTTTTTAAGTTAGACTTCATGGTTTCTTCTCAGGTTTTCTACTCCTAAATTCTTCCCATCCTGTGTGCCCTTATGAAGATATAAATCTCATCATCAGAGATTGCACTGTCATGACCTTCCTTTCCTCTGTGTGTGTCTCCATGTCTATTCACTCCACTGTGCTGCTGCTGCTGCTAAGTCGCTTCAGTCGTGTCGGACTCTGTGTGACCCCTTAGATGGCAGCCCACCAGGCTCCCCCATCCCTGGGATTCTCCAGGCAAGAACACTGGAGTGGGTTGCCATTTCCTTCTCCAATGCATGAAAGTGAAAAGTGGAAGTGAAGTGGCTAAATCGCATCCGACTCCTAGTGACCCCATGGATTGCAGCCTACCAGGCTCCTTCGTCCATGGGATTTTCCAGGCAAGAGCACTGGAGTGGGTTGCCATTGCCTTCTCCACAAAGGAATGGATACAAATACAAAAGCAGCAAATGCTCATTTGAAAAAGTCAAGAAAAAATCAAAATCTGCAACCTGGTCCCAAATAATGAAAATAAAGATTATATGGTGAGGGAGAGGGAGCCCTAAACAAAACCTTATTCAACTGCTATTTCTGAAGGGTTAATTTTTAATTGTGGTCTTGAAAGTTGTCAAATTCTCAAAGTTAAAATAAATAATTCTGAGGAAGTGTCATTGAAGACATATATCTTTAAGACTTGGTTTGGGTGTGTTGTCCAATACCAAGTGCCAATTTCTCAGAATGCCACATTGTTATATTAGTAAACTCCCATCCTTTATCAGCATCAGGAAACATCAGTTCCTTAGTTTAAGTGGTTGAGCAAAGACAGTCCAAACACTCAATCCTTATAATAGACATACTTTTGTGAGTAAATCCCAGAGTATCTCTCCATTCAGTTCAGGAAGAAAAATCACACCTTTGGTAGCTTTAAATTTACTTTTCACAAACATAAGGAGGCAATATTTATGCTTCAGACCTTCATATCTATAACTAAAGCGAAAACGGGATTAGTTTGAGAAAACCTAGAAGGAAAAGTCATTCTCATGGCTCATAATTCGGCACAAGTCTTCCCCTTAGGATCACTGTGAATACTTGAGTGTCTGAGCTTACAGAGGTACACAGAATGGACAGACACAAAATAAGAAGTCTTCAGTAACTGAAAATCAACCTTCGGAGCACAAATGTAGAGTAATTTCAACATCTTATTTAGCAAAATGGAATCAAAACCAGGTCTTAGATGAAAAAAATCTCTCAACTGATTGCATTTTCCTGCAAATCTATACTAACTCATGCCTTGCCTAGTTGCTCATTGTATGATTCTAAAAAATATTTTAAAGATTTTTTTCCTCTGTCATGTCAAAGTGAGTTTATAAGGTACAGACCAAGATATTGCCACTGGTTTGTTTTGATTTTATAATTTGTTCCTTGACAGATTAGGAATAGCAGGAATATGAAAGTATCAAATATGTTAGGATAGAGAATCTCATATTTTCTTGAGAAAAGGAAAATACATCCAGTGAGACAAATGTTGTATATCAAGAAAAAGTAACACAGGTTCCAGTGTTCATTCCATATATCACACACACATGTACACACAAACACACACAAAAACTCACTCCCCAATATATAGTGGACTAGAGATCAAAGTAATATTTAGAAAGCAACACTAAAGATACTGATGCAATTATACTATGGTATTTTTCATAAGTTTGGAATTAGTAAGGAATGTCTTTGTTACACAAAACAGGCATACAAGCATAAAGAAATTAAAGATAAAGGTTGAAAGACTTCCTTACACACACATAGACTGAATTACATACCCATATACATGAGTACACAGAAAACCTTACTGAAACATATTGCATAACAATATTTTCTAATGGCAGAAACCAGCAAAACTGAATTTTGAAAACCAACATTAGCTTAGAAAACAGTTCTTAAATAGGTATAATATGAAATTACTTTCCAAACTTAAATACAAGAAAAGTACAAATTTCTTCTCTAAACTCAATATATCTGCATCAAAAATTCAGTTCGACTGTGGCAGCATTTACCTCGGTTCTTATTTATGTGTCTTCTTTCTTTTATACGTAATTAGGAAAATCACATCACCTGAATTTGTCCTAAAACAGAAAATTTAGTTATTTTTTATGTCAATATTGCTTGACATTATCACAGTTTCTCTTTCTGCTAAAAATTATCTGAAAGAAATTGTTATTAAGGTAAAAGCAGCCAAGAAAACACCTGAAGACTTGAGAAACTCATCAAGATTAAAAGACCCAACCACCTGAGACCTACACACACCCTAATCTTGTCAGCAACCCCATCCTTGAGGACTGTTGTTATAAAACTCTTCATCAACTCCTTCTAGGTGGGGACACATAGTTTCTCAAGCCAGGAGCTGTGTTCCCCTTTGCCTGACAAAGTAATAAAGCTATCCAAAAGGCAACCAAAACTGTCTCTGAGATTTGATTTGGCACTGGTGTAGACAGAAGCTGAGCTTTCAACACCAAATCCTGTCAAGACCTGTAAGTGACACAGACTTGGAAGGAGATATCACACACTTGAAGATCCTCTCAGAGGAGGGACAGAATGAGTCATATATTAGACAGCCTAGCACTGGGGCCTGACACTGAGAAGATGAACCCCTTTAGCTGGTTTGAAAACCAGTGGGACTTGGTCCTCTGCTAAGAAAATGAGTTTCCACTATTGAAGAGTGAGAACAAAGAGTCTTCTCTGGTGATCCAGTGGCTAAGACTCTGAGCTTGCAATGTTCAAAGATTCTGAATGTTCAAAGATTCTGAATGCTGCTATGAAGATCGAAGGCCCTGCGTGCAGCAACTAAGTTCCAGTGCAGCTAAATAATTAAGTAAAAAAATGTTTTTTAAAAAAGAGTCAGAACAAATAAGTTCTTGTTTTCAGTCCCAGTGCAGAGACACCAAACTGATAACTGCCTAGTGTTCTGACCAGCCTGCCAGGACCTACCCGGCAAGCCCTCCAACACACATGGGGCTCCTGCTCAATCTCCTGCTCCAGTGCTGCTCCCCGCTGCTCAAACTCATGTCCACTGAGTCAGCGATGCTATCTAACTATCTCATCTTCTGCTGCCCCTTCTCCTTTTGCCTTCAATGTTTCTCAGCATCAGGGTCTTTTCCAATAAGTCGGCTCTTCACATCAGGTGTCCAAAATATTGGTGCTTCAGCTTTAGCACCAGTCCTCCCAATAAATATTCAAGGTTGATTTCCTGTAGAATTTACTGGCTTGTTCTCCTTGCAGCCCAAGGGACTCTTCAAGAGCCTTCCCTAGCACAACAGTTCAAAAGCATCAGTTCAGGATGGGGTTAAAGTGACGTAACTTGGCAGGGCTGGCACCTTCCACAGCGACCACGGCATATCCTGGCCTCACCGTGTCTCTTTCCATGATGAGTGTGTTTTGGGGCATCATCGGCTTTCCAGATGCTCTGGTTCATCCCTAAGGATCCCAACTGGGGAGCTGTTATCGCTATGTTGGTGACCTGTTCTGTTTGCTGCTGTCTCTTTTGGCTGAATGCAATTCAGGCCCAACTCAACCCTCTCTTTGGACCACAGTTGAAAATGAAACATTCTGGTACCTCAAGTGTCATTGGCCTTGGGGAACTGGCTTGCTCACCAGTACTGAAACATTGAGATCATGTAGAGAACTCATCTAGATGAAAAAACACCTCCATACCCAGACCACATCCCTTGACTCACCCATTGTGGCCATCAGCTGCCTTAAATTTTCACCCACATTTGAATATCATAATCTACAATGCAGTAATTTTTTCCTGTCTCCCTTTTTACACTTTGATGAACGATGTGCCTGTTTAATCTAAACTATGCTGCCTCTGTAAAATACTTATGTATACTCTTCTGAGATTGAAAGTGCTGTTCTTCTGAGAAATAACATTACTCTCTCCTTGGAATTCTGTGGGTTTAAACATGGCTCTTGCCTGCTCACAACACGAGAATCAGCAAAATGTTTAAAAACTGTTACATGATAATAAGTCTCCAGTGAGGCAGTCAGTAGGAGAACATGTTCAAGGGAAAATCTGTCCCACAAACTTATAACAAAGTTTATTATACCAAAGTATGAATCAATTTCAGGATAAATTTCGTATTTCTGCCATTTTTTGGAATAAATTATTTTTCTGCTTTCTACGGGGTGGGGGGGGAAGCATCAGTTCTTTGGCACTCAACCTTCTTTATGCTCCAACTCTCACATCTGTACACGACTTCTGGAAAAACCAAAGCTTTGACTATATGGACCTTTGTTGATGAAGTGATGTCCCTGCAAGACACTGTCTAGGTTTGTCATTGCTATTGTTTCTCTTGTCTGAAGAGACTGATCCAAAAAAATACTGCAAAAGTTAACAAATGGGGCTGACCTTTAAAGTTTTTGAACTGTGAAGGAAACTGTCAACAAAATGAAAAGACAATCTATTAAATGGTAGAAGGTATTTGTAAATGATATTTCTGATAGGGATTAATATCCAAAATGTATAAGGAACTCATATAACTCAGTAGAAAAAAAAACAACCCAATTAAAAAAGGGGCAGAAGGCCTAAATAGACATTTTTCCAAAGAAGACGTACAGGTGGCAGGGATGAACATCAACATTTTAGGAATCAGTGAGTTAAAATGGATAGGAATGGGTGGATTTAATTCAGATAACCATTATATCTACTACTGTGGGCTAGAATCCCTTAGAAGAAAAGGAGCAGCCAGTAGGAATGGAAAATGGCAATGATTTTAGAAGACATTTCACATTTCCTACAAAACTAAACATACTCATTATATAATCCAGCAGTTGTACTCAGTGGTATTTGTCCAATGGAGATGAAAATGGATATCTACTTAAAAACGTGCCCGCAGATAGTCATAGCAGCTTCATTCACAATTGCCAAAACTTGGAAGCAATCAAGATGTTCTTCAATAGATGAATGGATAAATAAACTGTACATCCAGAAAATGGAATATTATTCTGTACTAAAAAGAAATAAGTTAACAAGCCATGAAAAGATATTCAGGGACCTTAAATGTACCTTAAAGTCACACAACATTTTATGTCAATTATATCCCAACAAAGTTGGAAAAAGTACGTGTGAATGTGTACGTATGTGCTGCCAGGGTGAGGGGAGGTGTAATGTGCTTATAAAAGGAGACCATGAGAGACATTTGCAGTGACAGAAATGTTCTGTATCTTGACTGTTTTAATGTCAATATCCCAATTTTGATATAGTACTACAGTTTTACATAATATTGTCATTGGAGAAGCGGGTGAACTGTACATAGATTACTCTTGATTATTTATTACATCTGCATGTAAATCTATAATAACCCCAAAATAAAAGATTTAATTTAAAAACATAAACAGAAAGGCTACATACTATATGCACTCCTTTACCTCAAAATTAAGGAATCATAGATATGGAGAACAAATCAGTAGTTATCAAGGGTGAAGGAGTTCCTTGGTGGAAAGGGAACAGTTCTGTATCTTGACTATCATAGTGATTACATGAATCTATACACAAGATAAAATTACATATAACTACACCCACACTCACACGTCTGTCTTTCAGGGCTCAGTCGTGTCTGACTCTTTGTGACCCCATGAACTACAGCACGCCAGGTTTCCCTGTCCTTCACCATCTCCCAGAGTTTGCCAAGTTCATGTCCATTGAATCAGTGAAGTCATCCATCCATCTCATCTTCTGCTGCCCTCTTCTCTTGCCTTCAGTCTTTCTCAGCATCAGGGTCTTTTCCAATAAGTCAGCTCTTTGTATCAGGTGGCCAAAGTACAGGAGCTTCAACTTCAGCATCAGTCCTTCCAATGAGTATTCAGGGTTGATTTCCTCTAGGATTGACTGGTTTGATATCCTTGCAGTCCAAGGAACTCTCAAGGGTCTTCTTTAGCAACACAGTTTGAAAGCATCAGTTCTTTCAGACTGAGCCTTCTTTATGATCTAACTTTCACATCTGTACATGACTACTGGAAAAATCTTAGCTTTGACTATGTGGACGAATGTCAGCAAAGTGATGTTTTTGCTTTATAATACACTGTCTAGGTTTGTCATAGCCTTTCTTCCAAGAAACAAGCATCTTCTAATTTTGTGGTTGCAGTCACCATCTGCAGTGATTATGGAGCCCAGGAAGAGATAATCTGTCACTGCTTCCACTTTTCCCCCTTCTGTTTGCCATGGAGTAATGGGACCAGATTCCATGATCTTAGTTTAGACCCTTACGTGGAACCATATATGGAACAACTGACTGGCTCAAAATTGAAAAAGGAGTATGATAAGGCTGTATATTATCACCCTTTTATTTAACTTATATGCAGAATACATCATGCGAAATGCCGGACTGGGTGAGTTACAAGCTGGAATCAAGACTGCAGAAATGTTAACAATCTCAGATAGGCAGATGATACCACTCTAGCAGCAGAAAGCGGAGAGGAACTAAAGAACCTCTTGATAAGAAGGAGGAGAGTGAAAAAGCTGGCTTAAAACTCATACTGATTGCATGTAAAAACTGATGACATCTGAATGAGGCCTATGGTTTAGTTAACAGTATTGTTATTTGATATTGCACTGTAGTTACATAGCATGCTACCACTGAGGGAAGCTGGGGTGAAAGTGACCTGGGATTGTGTACAATCATTCAGCTTCCTATGACTTAAAATTATTTTTTAAATGATAAGTTTAAAACAGTGAATGAATAGATCTCTCCATTGATGTAGAAAGAGCACCAGGACATATTTTTATAGGAAAAACAAGTCTCAGAATTAAAAATGTATAATATGACCCAATTTATGCCTAAAAAATATCTATCTGGGAGTGCACCAATCTATGTATGTGTGGAAGAAAAGACCTATGATTATACACAATAAACATATTGACTTGATTATCTACAGGAGTTATTTTCAAAATGTTTAAAAGCTCAATGACATGAGCAGTAACCAGAATGACTACTTTAAAATTAGACACCAGAGTGAATGTGAGAGTAAAACCAGACATTTACTTTCTCCTGCTTTGAAATTTTTACAATGAGCATGCATTGTTTTATAATTTAAGCTCAATAAAAATAAGCTTTAGATATAAATATATCATAAAAGAAATTAGCATATGCCTATCAGACAACTATATATTTGGAACAACTATGAAAGTTATATAAATTATGTGTAGATGTCAATTGGGTTTCAACATGGCACATAATTCAAAAGTCTCATAGATATGTTAAAAAGTAAAGTAGGGAATGGAAATCCTTTACTCTCAAAGGGGTGACTACCTAATCCTTTTTCCTTGGGAAGAAAGAAAAAGAGAGGCTTCGCCAGGTCCTGGCCCTTCAATGAATTTTACTGTTTGATTATGGAAACAAACTGGAAAAAAAAAGGATTAAAACAGAGTGTATTACATCCAGTGTATGCATTCACTACTTCATTTTCTGATTATTGAACACTATTTTGAATAATGAGAAGAGATGTCAAAGTTCAAGGGATACAAGTGAAGATGTGGAGCAATTGGGACATTTCTAGTAGGAATGTAAAATAATGAAAGCATCACTATGAACAAAGCTAGTGGAGGTGATGGAATTCCAGTTGAGCTATTTCAAATCCTGAAAGATGATGCTGTGAAAGCTCTCCACTCAATATGCCAGCAAATTTGGAAAACTCAGCAGTGGCCACAGGACTGGAAGAGGTCAGTTTTCATTCCAATCCCAAAGAATGCTCAAACTACCACACAATTGCACTCATTTCACACAATGGCAACCCACTCTATTACTCTTGCCTGGAAAATCCCATGGGCAGAGGGGCCTGGTAGGCTGCAGTCCATGGGGTCTTGAAGAGTCAGACACGACTGAAAGACTTCACTTTCACTTTTCACTTTCATGCATTGAAGAAGGAAATGGCAGCCCACTCCAGTGTTCTTGCCTGGAGAATCAGGGACTGCAGAGCCTGGTGGGCTGCCATCTATGGTGTTGCACAGAGTCGGACACGACTGAAGCAACTTAGCAGCAGCAGTAGCACACACTAGCAAAGTAATGCTCAAAATTCTCCAAGCCAGGCTTCAGCAATACGTGAACCGTGAACTTCCAGACGTTCAAGCTGGTTTTAGAAAAGGCAGAGGAACCAGAGGTCAAATTGCCAACATCCACTGGATCATCCAAAAAGCCAGAGAGTTCCAGAAAAACATCTATTTCTGCTTTATTGACTATGCCAAAGTCTTTGACTGTGTGGATCACAATAAGCTATGGAAAATTCTGAAAGAGATGGGAATACCAGACCACCTGACCTGCCTCTTGAGAAACCTATATGCAGGTCAGGTAGCAACAGTTAGAACAAGACATGGAACAACAGACTGGTTCCAAATAGGAAAAGGAGTACGTCAAGGCTGTATATTGTCACCCCGCTTATTTAACTTATATGCAGAGTACATCATGAGAAACGCTGGGCTGGAAGAAGCACAAGCTGGAATCAAGATTGCCAGGAGAAATATCAATAACCTCAGATATTCAAATGACACCACCCTTATGGCAGAAAGTGAAGAGGAACTAAAAAGCCTCTTGATGAAAGTGAAAGAGGAGAGTGAAAAAGTTGGTTAAAGCTCAACATTTAGAAAACTAAGATCATGGCATCCAGTCCCATCACTTCATGGGAAATAGATGGGGAGACAGTGGAAACAGTGTCAGACTTTATTTTGGGGGGGCTCCAAAATCACTGCAGATGTTGATTGCAGCCATGAAATGAAAAGACGCTTACTCCTTGGAAGGAAAGTTATGACCAACCTAGATAGTATATTAAAAAGCAGAGACATTACTTTGCCAACACAGGTCTGTCTAGTCAAGGCTATGGTTTCTCCAGTGGTCATGTATAGATGTGAGAGTTGAACCATGAAGAAAGCTGAGCGCTGAAATATTGATGCTTTTGAACTGTGGTGTTGGAGAAGACTCTTGAGAGTCCCGTGAACTGCAAGGAGATCGAACCAGTCCATCCTAAAGGAGATCAGCCCTGGATGTTCATTGGAAGGGCTGATGTTGAAGTTGAAACTCCAGTACTTTGGCCACCTCATGAGAAGAGCTGACTCATTGGAAAAGACCCTGATGCTGGGAGGGATGGAGGGCAGGAGGAGAAGGGGACAACAAAGGATGAGATGGCTGGATGGCATCACCAACTTGATGATCATGAGTTTGAGTAAACTCTGGGAGTTGGTGATGGACAGGGAGGCCTGGCGTGCTGCAATTCACCGTGTTGCAAACAGTCGGACAGGACTGAGCAACTGAACTGAACTGACTGGTGGAAGATGGTTTGACAGTTTCTTCCAAAGCTAAACAGAGATCCACCATACAACCTAGCATTCATGCTTCTGGGTATTTACCCAGCTGACCTGAAAAGTTACATTCACATAAAAACCTGCACATGAATTTTTATAGCGTGAATCTGACCACATTTCAAATCTGACTGTATGACAAAACCTCACTGAACTGGATACAGAAAAAAGAGATCTAAATAACTTAAATCTTTATGTAACTCCCCATTCATATGTTGAAATCCTAATTCCTAATATAGTGGCATTGGGAGATGGGGCTTTAGGCAAGTGATTAGGACATGAGGATGGAGCCCTCATGAATGGGGTTAGTGCCCAACACTTCAGAGACAATTTCTATTTTTTAATAATTTTTATTTATTTATTTGTTGGTTGTACTAGGTCTTTGTTGCTGTGTGGGCAGCTAGTGGGGACTACTCTCTGGCTGCAGTGCTCAGGCTTCTCACTGCAGTGGCTTCTTTTGTTGCTGAGCGCAGGCTCTAGGGCACACAGGCTTCAGGAGTTACGGCCTGAGGGCTCAGCAGTTGCGGTTCTCAGGCTGTGCAACTCGGGCTTACTAGTGGTGGCCCTCAGGCTTAGTCGCTCCCTGGCATGTGGGATCATCCCAGATCAGGGGTCAAACCCTTGTCTCCTGCATTGGCAACTGGATTCTTTACCACGGAGCCACGAGGGAAGCCCCGTTCACCAGTTCTATAGATTAGGACCTGGATATCTTTGAGAGCCATTCAGCCTTCTGCAATCTTATGAGGAAAAAAAATCATTCAAGTTGTTTATTCTAGCATTCATCTATCTACAACTATATTTCCACCCACTCTTTTCATATGTTTCTTCCCATTCCTAGTACTGTTTTCTCTTTATTCATTTTTTTTAGCTATTTTAATGGATTGTCCAACAAGTTAAAGATTTTAAGTCTTCTTTTACAAGTGCCTGCACTGATCACTTCAAGCAACAGAGATATGTTCTTCCCTTAAGGTACTATATTATTAGCCTATATCCAGTACATGTACACATTTCTTTCATTATGCCTTTTTCCCACAGTAGCTGGCATAATGCCTTACATATGAATGTTTCTCAATTGCTTGCCTGTAAATACATTTTACTCACTAACCATTCTATTATTACTGTGCTTCCATAACAGGCCATCTCACATAATATCATCACATTTCTCCCCACTGGGTCCAAAGGTCTACTCAGCCACTCTAGGCCTACATGAACATACCTTCACTTTTATAATTAATTTACAGGTGACTGCCCGACATGAAGACTAAAACTAGAAAATAAAAAAAATATGATGAATGTATTTTTGAACTGTGATTAAATTTACATCAGTGTAATTTGCCACACATTAAGTGATGTTCATAGCCATTATCATGTGTGTGAGCTCAGTTGTGTCTGACTCTGCAAATCCCACGAACTATAGCCTGATAGACTCCTCTGTCCATGGGATTTCCCAGGCAAGGATACTGGAGTGAGTTGCTCTTTCCTCCTCTAGATCTTCCTCACCCAAGGATTGAAACTGCATCTCCTATGTCTCCTGCATTGACAGGTAGATTCTTCACCACTGAGCCACCTGGGAAGCCCAGCTATTATCATCAGTTCAGTTCAGCTCAGTCGCTCAGTCGTGTCCGACTCTTTGCGACTTCATGGACTACAGCTCGCCAGGCCTCCCTGTCCATCACCAACTCCTGGAGTTTACCCAAATTCATGTCCATTGAGCCGGTGATGCCATCCAACCATCTCATCCTTTGTTGTCCCCGTTCTCCTCCTGCCCTCAATCTTTCCCAGCATCAGGGTCTTTTCAAATGAGTCAGCTGTTATCATAGTGCCTGGTAAATAGGCCCCAAAGGAAGCAACTCATAAAAATGTTAACAATGAATATGATTTTTATAAAGACAGCTGAACAATTTCAGAATTTTCTAAAGGAAGACAAGAGAGGCCTGCTCCAAAGCAGGCCTGGGAGCAATTCAGAGGCACTCCTCTAAAAGGGCTGGATGTGTTCCCAGAGGGAGTTCAGCAATCCGCGCTGTTCTTGTCCTTTTCCACCTGGGCAACTCAGGGCTATGTGTTCCATGAGCTTTGGATGAACAGGTTGCTCCACTGGGGTTGAAGCCAGGCCAGATTGAATATTGGCCTGGCTCTAGAAATCTGTTCACCTTTGTCACTCTCTATCTGTACAGCGACTTAGAATACAAGACACACAGAGAAGAAAGCATAGAGTTAAGTGGTGCAAAGCCTGGAAGCCAGATAAGCAGAAGACACACAGGCTATAAAAGGGAGAAGGAAAGTTGAGGTCACAATCTGATCAACAGAAGAAAACATGAAAGGTAGGTGAGGAAGGGACAGAAGATGAAAGGTAGAACTAAGAGTCATTACTCTTTGTGGAGGTGTGTTTTGGAGCCCATCTTCCCAACTTTGCTCCCCCAATACTTCCACTAACAGACTCTGCCTCCCGTGCCCAGCAGAGCTCTCAGAAGGGGCAGTGAATGTGGCAGGACAAAGAGCTCAGCCCACAGTCCTATCACGAAGAACACGGGATTCTTGGAACAGCCTGAGCTGGGGAGACAAGGAGAGAACACGCCAGCAGCATAGCCTGCAGCTCTCACATACCCAGGGCTCTGCCAGCTTACCTGGCCCTGCTCTCTGACCTTATGCAAGACAAGCCCCACGGCCTACTCAAACTCGCCCATGAGGTCCCACACTCAAAGTCATCAGAGCAACTCCAGTCTTATCTCTAACATACAGAACTCAATTGTTCTGGATTGAGGCCCAGGGATTTGTATTTAATATCAATTCCTTAAGTTTTAAAATGTGTTAGGGTAAAGCTAAGAGGATGGAATGGAATCTCAAAGTACAGTGGATTTTTAAAAAGACATTTATTTCTCTCTCATATATCAGACCCAAGTTGAACAATTCAGGTTGGGAAAATAACTCTGCCTCACACAATTGTTTGGGCACATGGGCTTTTGCTCCCCTTTCTCTGTGGCTATTCCTTGAACAAATCATCATCTACATCAGCAGTCTCAACCTTTTTGGTACCAGGGACTGGTTTTGTGAAAGATAATTTTTCCAAAGACAAGGGCAGGGGGTGGGGGGTGGGAGTGGAGCAGGGGCCCTTGTGGTTTGGAAGCAGAAAAGGAACATGATGAAAACTTAATGTTGCAGAATCTGAAATCCTCTGCCTGTTGTCACCATTAGGGATCTTCAAATGCTATTATCTTGAAGGGGTGAGTGACTTTGAGGGTGAGGAGTGCTAGCACTCGGAAGGTCTGACAGTCTATGGCATCTTCACATTTGATATCTTTCAGACTTCATAGTTTGATGATTAGGTAGATTCTGGGAGATCAAAGCACCAAAGACTTGGAACCAAGAGCTCCTGATTTCTTCCGAGAACTGGAAAGGTTTGGTCTTAAGACCCTTTAGCAAATGCTCCTGACCTGGAAGGTGGTATCTGTTCTGCCAAGTCATTGTTCTTAGTTCCTGGTAAAGGAAGAAATCTGTAATAGATTCTGAACTAGGCTGAACTTACTTTTTCTTGTTGTTTAGTCGCTAAGTCATGTCTGACTCTTTGCGACCTCATGAACTGTAGCCTTCCAGGTTCCTCTGCCCATGGGATTCTCCAGACAAGAGTACTGGAGCAGTATTGCCATTTCCTTCTCCAGGGGACCGTCCCAACCCAGGGTTCGAACTGATGTCTCCTGCATTGGCAGGCAGATTCTTTATTGCTGAGCCACAAGAGACGCCTTACTTTTTCTTACATATTACCAAAAAACTCTCTCAGAACTAGTATAGTTATTGTCTCTGGGGCTAATATGCCCACCTCCCAGAGCTGAACTCTATAGTAGGAAAGAAGTTACTCAAATTTGAACCAAGTTTGAGCCAAGGAGAGACCTACTAGACTGCTCCACTACAGAGAGAGCCCATCTCACGTTTGGTGAGTGGGTGGTAGCTCCAGCCTGGCTACATGGAACTAGCCCTAGAATGGAACCCAGTGATATGGCTCCCTTCCAGGGCCTTGCAGTCTCCTCCCACAGAGAAGAGGATCTCAAACTCCAGGCACTTCTATAAGTTTCTTCTCCAGCTGCCAAGTGAAAAATAGTTGCTGAGAACATAACTATCAATATTTGGCCAAGACCATAGTGATTGTTTATTTAAGCAGCTATCATACTGACAAGGAAAATTCAGCTAAAAGATATAAAAATATCTGTCCTAATGTTGCATATTGGTTGATTGTCAGAGTTTTGCAGTTTCAGTATAATGAGAATTCTGCACCAGATATGAAAAACATTAGGAAAATTTATAGAGAGAGTGAGGTACAACATTCTATTTACATGCATTTATTTAAAATTAGGACATTGAAGATGCTTTTTTGGGTATACCAGTCTGCCGCCTTCCCAGTCTGCCAGCTTTCTAAATAAAGTCACTATTCCTTGCCTTAAAATAAAATTAGGACATTAAAAAGGATCTCAGGATAGAGGGAGGATGTATGATGAGGAATCAAGAATGCATACACACACATTTATGAACAAGATAACTGTTCAATTTTATGTAGGGTGTTGAACCATAAAGATTTACAAATAGACTTGGCATAGACTTGCTATTTCCCATCTTTCTACTTCCTTTATCCCCCCATGGCTTGCCATTCCTCTCCCAGGGCCCCTGAAAATCAAGACTACGCTTGAGTAAAAATTACAATGGAAGCTTTTTTTTTCTCTCTGTAGCAACTTGTGAAATAGATAGGGGAAAAGATGGAGGCATGGAGATTGGATAGGGCTAGAGCTGTTGACTGAAGGCAACAGCTAAACCAAAGGATCTTTTCTTTTGGCATCTTTTAGAGAACAGGCAGATCCCATGGCTACATAGGTGGGCACTCACACTTGTGTGCATGCATCAACATACATTTTCTTTGAAGAGAAGCAATGATAAAAATATCCCCCTGTCATTCACTATTTCTCTGAATCCTCTCAGTGGCAGTACAGTTACATTTCAATACTCTGTACTGGTTTGGAGCCTTCTCTCCTTAATTTTGTCAAGTTGGGTAAACTCTGCTTCTTGGCTTTATAGCTGAGTGAGGATGGAATTCAGTTTGGTTCAGAGAAAGTTTGTACATGCATATATGTATGTGGGAGAGAGAAAGAGAGAATGCATCTACACTCCAGCATCAGTGATACACTTCAACTGAATTATCTACAATTGTAGATTTGTTTCATTTCTCCAGTTGCTATAAATAATTAAGAGTTTCCTACAGTGCTGAAAGGATAGATGTGGATAATAGAAAGCAACAACCAATAATGAAAAGTTCTGTGGGATTTACAAGTTAGAGATACTAACTAACCAGCTCATCAGAGAATGACTTGTCAGCACTACCAAAATTTTCTTTAATGAAGTAACACCATGGTGTTGGCAACTGG
Organism: Muntiacus reevesi; assembly: GCF_963930625.1. Classification (NCBI taxonomy): domain Eukaryota; kingdom Metazoa; phylum Chordata; class Mammalia; order Artiodactyla; family Cervidae; genus Muntiacus; species Muntiacus reevesi. The sequence continues at coordinate 25,671,721 of NC_089255.1, read as the reverse complement.
GGGATTGTTTGCCCACAGTGAACTGGCATGTAGTGGTCCTTAGTTCTGGAGTCTCAGAGCAGCTTATGCATGAAGTCTGTCCACACTTGCAGCTGGGGGTTTTGGCGACCCCATCGACCACTTCCACGGAGCCATGGATGAAGTTATTGCTCAACTTGAATGACCCATTAGCTTCTGAAACTTTTCTCCAGACTGTCATGTCATTGCAATAATGTTTGTTATTACCTGGGTTGTGTTTGGAGGGCAAGCTATAATGTAATCTTCTGAAGGTCAATAATGAGGAAGACACATCTTTGGACATGCTGAGGCTGGTGTTTCTATATAACACAGTCAAATTTATTAATACCTCAATGGTCTGTTTTTCCTGGTCACTTTTTTCCATGTCATATTGCACCTCTTTCTCTAAAAATTCTTCTTTAATGATCTCCATTATACTTTCTGAAACTCCTGCAAAAATCACTCCCAGGCCAAGTAGCAGCAGAAAGAAGATCTCCATCTCAGATCTAGGGCAAACTCTTCTGCAGTAAAAACTAAAAGATAAAAATGAAGAAAATATTAAGTGAGTAGCTCTCTTTTCCTTATGACAGTCCCAGGGTCGACTCCTACATGTAAGATAAGACACCTACATCTACTAATGAAAGGATGAGATAGGAAAAAGACAATCAGCTATGTAGTCTGAAGATCCAACTTCAAACCCTTGTTTATCCACTAATAAGCAATTTATTCCACCTCATGTAACTAACTTCAGTTTCCTCTTGTGAAAAAAAAGAAAATATGAGAATTATATAAGATAATACATTTAAAGTACCCAGAACCAAGTAGTCATTTCTCTTTCTTTTCACCCCATCTATAATCTCACTGGTAAAGTCTGTAATCTCTGCAGTGGGTCCCAATAATCTCACTTAACATATTCTTCACTATTGCTGTGGATCCCCCAGCCTCACACAGTACCTGGTGCATGGCAGGCACGTGAAAAAACCACCATGATATTTTCCCATCTCTCATTTCTTTTCCCACTGATTCTCAGTCATGGAATTTCTGTCTTTACCAGTTCTTTTGGCAAGTTGATCATGTAGAGAAAGATCCCAGCTTGTTGCAAGGCAGGAAGTGAAATTGTATTCATTTCCTGGGAGTTTCTCTTACTAGATCTAACAACGGAAGGGGGTGCAAGAAGGAGAAGGCAGAACTTTCTGAGATAGAAGGAGGAGACAAAGTGGAACCAGTGATGCTCGGAGAACTGAATGCAGTGCCCACTTGGCTGTCAGAATCCCAGTGCCCTTGGGCAGTACCATTGCTTCTTCTCTTGTGAAATCTTCTTTGTTTATTTCCACTTCAACCCAGAGTAATTTTTGTTGTTTTTGAAACCCTACAGCATAGATAATATTGTGTTTGATTTTATACATTTTTTAAAAAATTTTTTAAGTTAGTTGGTACAGTTTTTCTCCTTTTTATTCAGTTCAGCTCAGTTCAGTCGCTCATTTGCGTCCAACTCTTTGCAACCCCATGAATTGCAGCACGCCAGGCCTCCCTGTCCGTCACCAATTCCTGGAGTCTAGAAATTTCTTGAGCCTGGAAAATAGCCACTGCTTCTTTTCATTCTCTACAGGGATAATGAACTATATATGTCCTAGTTTCTCACAATGTTTGCCAACAACATAACATGGTTTGACTACTGTAGAAAGTCCTTTACTTGAGGTCAGTGCTGGAAAATTCACAGTGAGATTCCCAGAAGGAACGGTTATTTGGGGGTAATAATTCTTTCTCTTGCTCTATAATGACCATCCCTTTTTTTCCCCTCTTTTTTTCTCTCCCACCTCTAAAAGTCTCCTTCCCTTATACTTGTATCTACTGTATTATCTCCTAATCACTAGTCCTTGCCCCTCCAATTCCTTCAATATGCTACTTTTCTAAAAACACACTTGCGGTGACACTATTTCAGGAACATTGAGATATTTCTCATTGTCTCTACAAGGTAATCTAATCTTCCGAGTCCACTTCATCAAAATTCTATTTGATCTAATCCCAAGCTGCCTCTCAAGGATAATCACCCATTATTTTGGTGTACACACCTGTTCCAGTCAAATCAGTGTGACCCACTCTCCTGTGAGTACACCCTATTCTGTCCTGTGTGTGAAATTAGAGCAAACACCCAGTACCAAAAATACATGAGCCTTAGTAATTGGGTTGATTGATTATTGATAGATTATTAAGAATTCAGTGGATGTTTTCATGTGTGTGCCTTGAGCACAGACTTGGTACAGGTTGAAGGGAGGAGGGAAGAAGGATTTGAACTGCTTCCTAAATATCCTCTACCATCACATCAATCAATTCAGTTCAGTTGCTCAGTCGTGTCCGACTTTTTGCGACCCCATGAATCACAGCACGCCAGGCCTCCCTGTCCATCACCAACTCCCGGAGTTTACTCAAACCTATGTCCATCAAGTTGGTGATACCATCCAGCCATCTCATCCTCTGTATCCCCTTCTCCTCCTGCCCCCAATCCCTCCCAGCATCAGGGCTTTTCCCAATGAGTCAACTCTTCGAATGAGGTGGTCAAAGTACTGGAGTTTCAGCTCACATCAATAGTGAGGTGCTAATAGGAAAACAGGAGACAACAAGGAAAAAAATAAACAAGAAGCACAGAACAGAAACACCCAGTTTTTCCAAAACATTTTACATGGGAAGAATTCACAGCCACTTGGGTTTGATTGGGGTTGCTGGTACCTATTTTTAAAAATATGCACCTGACTCCTTTCAAACTACAAATGTCTAAAATGTCACAATTCATTTGAATTGGGATTTGATCCTTGGAAAATGAAAATATTCCAAAGATAGTTACTTACTTTAATAGGAATGCATTTATCTGCAAGATTTTGTTTTTAAATACAAAGAAGGAGGTTAGAGGAGAAAGGGAAGGAAAAGTACTGGGAAGGAAAGAAAGGACAATGAAGCCTAGGGAGAGAGAGAGAGAAAGGAATCAGAAGTCAGAACATAGAAATGTAGGCCTAAAGCATTTCAGAAAAGCAAAAAGCAAAACCCATTTCAGCTACATTTTCCCAGGAAATGATTCTGCTACCAGGACCCAACCTGTCACACGGTAGGGGCCAGCTATGCCCTCTCAGCATCTGTTCTGACACTGGGGGCTCTGCTTCCCTGGTGATACCCACACTTTCATAAAGACAAGGACCATAGGATTCATTACTCGCAGAGAAATGAGTAATGGAACTCAGCTGCAAAAGGGCTACCCCAGAGAGGCAAGCCTCTACTTAAAAGGTTGCCAAGTGTTCTTTACAAATGATTGTCACACCCTTTCCTCCAAAAATGTCATCAGTCTGTTAGAACTTGATGTTTAACAATGACAGAGTTACCAACTAGCATAGGTTGATCTGACCTTGAATTAAGTACAACTAAATAATTGAATAGTTTGAAGTCTCTCAACTGAAAAGATAAGAACAGACCAGGCCCTTTAAAGCTTATGCATTGCCTGTGTCTGCTTTAGCTCAGCGATGAGTGTCTGGCTCTCACAGGATTAAACTGTCATAGCTCAGATTTAGTGACCCCATAACCTGGCCCTTACTTGCCTATTACCCCTTTTTTCCTTACTACTCCCTATCTCTGACAACTCCAAAAAGATTCTAGATTCCCTAAGAAATAGAATTGTGGAGTAATAGACCTGGCTGCTGCTGCTGCTGCTAAGTCTCTTCAGTCGTGTCCGACCCTGTGCGACCCCATAGACGGCAACCCACCGGGCTCCGCTGTCCCTGGGATTCTCCAGGCAAGAACACTGGAGTGGGTTGCCATTTCCTTCTCCAGTGCATGAAAGTGAAAAGTGAAAGTGAAGTCGCGCAGTCGTGTCCGACTCTTCGCAACCCCAAGAACTGCAAACTACCAGGCTCCTCGGTCCATGGGATTTTCCAGACAAGAGTACTGAAGTGGGGTGCCATTGCCTCCTCCAAATAGACCTGGAAAGAAGCTCAAAGATTATCTAGTTCAATCTCTTCACTTTACAGATGAGGAAACTGGTATAGAGGAACAGAACTTAATCAAATCCCCAGAATTAGGCGTCTCTATTTCCCTTCCTTCTCTTCTTTTGTCCTCTCATTTTAAAGACCCTCTGTCCATAGCAAATGAGGAGAAGCTAAACAGTCCAGTTGTAAGAACTAAAAGGGGAAAGAATGATTTGTCTGAGTCAAAGTAATCTCTGTTCCTTCTGGGGACACAAAGAGGAAACAGACGGAACCCTGAGAGTCTTGATCCCTCCCTGGGAAATCTTTATCCATTTCTTTCTAGACTCTAAGGGAAATGGTTTCTCACCAATTAGGCTTCTTCTGATCTCCTTTTCCTTTTCTTTCAAGGCACAGAGGCAGCTGTTGAATAAGAGCAGGTACAGCTAGAGTTATACACGTCATCCTTAAAGAAGACCTTAAGAGATGACCCCTACTCCCTCTACATTTAGGATAAAGTCTAGGGTAAGTGTGAGATGAATGAATTACTCACTCTGCAGGTACAAACTGTTAAAAGCCCAATAATCAAGATAAACATTATTTTATTGCAACATTTAAAAGTAAATTTAATGCACATGACACAAAAGAACCTATCTATGAAACAGAAACGAGCTTCACAGGTGGCAACAGTGGTAAGGAATCCATCTGCCAATGCAGGAGATGTAAGGGACAAGGGTTCGATCCCTGGGTCGGGAAGATCCCCTGCAGGAGGGCATGGCAACCCACTCCCTTTTCTTACCTGGAGAATCCCATGGACAGAGGAGCCTGGTGAGTTACAGTCCTTAGGGTCACAAAGAGCCTGAAACAACTGAAGCGATTGAGCACTCACACGTGAATCAGAAACAGACTCATAGACATAGAGAACAAACTTGTGGTTGCCAGAGGGAGGGGACAAGGAAGGGATGGATTGGGAGTTTGAGGTTAGCAGCTGCAAGCTATTATATAAATTTAGAATGGATAACAACAAGGTTCTAAATTATCATCTCAGTTGCTCTGTCATGTCCAGGTCTCTGCGACCCCATGGACTGCAGCATGCCAGGCTTCCCTGTCCATTCCCAACTCCCAGAGCTTGCTGAAACTCATGTCCATCGAGTCAGTGATGCCACCCAGCCATCTCATCCTCTGTCATCCCCTTCTCCTCCTGCCTTCAATCTTTCCCAGAATCAGGGTCTTTTCCAAGGAGTCAGTTCTTTGCATCAAGTGGCCAAAGTATTGGAGCTTCAGCTTCAGTATCAGACTTCCAATGAATATTCAAGACTAATTTCCTTTAAGATTGACTGGTTTGATCTCCTTGCAGTCCAAGGGACTCTCCTATGGTATAGGGAATGATATTCAATATCCTAGGATAAACCTTAATAGAATAGAATATGTGTATAACTGAGTCACTTTTCTATACCGCAGAAAGGACCACAACATTGTAAATTGACTATACTCCAATAAAAACAAAGAAACAAAGAAATAAATTTAATGCAAAATAAACCCTGCTGAACAGATATCAAAATTTTAAGTAACAGGATATGATCCTACACTGTTATAACTCATGCACCCCACCTCATCTTAAATCCAACCCTGTCAGAATGGGTCTTAATTTAAAATTCAGATATTTTGCTCATCAGAAATTTTTATATTGATCCTTAAAATTTTATTTCACTCTATGACTCTGGGGATTTTGGTGTTCCTAAAATTTTGGGTGTCAAATGAGTACGTTATTTCCCTTACCTAATTTCAGGCCTGTATAGGATTCACTCTTGGTTCTCATCAAATGACCCACAGAAAAAGGAGAAGGAATTAAAACACATATAGACTTTGTGGTTTAATTCAGTAGATTTTTTTTTATTAAAGCAGAATAAAAAGATTCCAACTCAGCAGTAATGGAAGGATAAATGCATTTCACTCTAGGCATGGCCCCATGTCCACAGTGTGCAGGAAAACCAGCACCAGTGCCTCTGAAAGAGGAGATGAGAGGACGGCAGACTCTGATGCTGGTCTCAGATTATTCAGTGTATCTCTGGATTTTAGATGGCCCCATGTCATCACAAATGACAACAATAAACCCCTCTGTGGTGAAAACGCGGTAGTTGCAGGCAGGATATCTGGTGCCTTCAATGAGCTTACAGACTGTCATTTTGAACTCGATTTCACTGAGGAAGCAGAGACTGGGGTCGTGGTTTTGGCAAGGCAACCTCCTGGGAGAATTGCAAACACTGTTGATATTTCGAGGCCTCTCATGGATGAAGAAATGCTCTTTTTTGCAGGTGTTGTTGGGTTCCTTGATGATTCTTTGTATGATCATGTGGTTGCAGTACCTTATCGGAATGTCACTCTGAGGGTAATCCACATGCAACTGCTCTAAAGTTGCTGCCACTGCATCCTCATCCAGCTCATTTTCCCAGAATAGAAGCAGCAAGAAGATTATCACCATTAGTATCATCAGGGGTATGAGATCCTTCACATGTTTTGGCTTAATTACTACAGAGGAAGAGAAGACAGCAAATATTGGAGAGTGATCAGATTCCACCAGCCCCATCCACTGACTTTCTCCCCTGTGCGTGCCTGCTCAGTCATGTTCAACTCTTTGCGACCCCATGGACTGTAGCCCACCAGGCTTCTCTGTCCATGGAATTTTCTAGACAAGAATACTGGAATAGGTTGCCATTTTCTACTTCAGGGATCTTCCCAACCCAGGGACTTTCTCCCCTGGCCTTTGATATTTTAACAGCCTTCTCTCTGTTAATAAAAGCCATGTTAACCCTGCAATGTTCAGCTAGAGGTACAGCTCCCTCCCCAAGAAAGCCCTTTCTGATCATTTCAGCTCTCAGGCTGGCATTGATCAGTTCTCTAATTATTCCTGGGTTTTGGTGGTGGTGGTGGTGGTCTCCATAGCTTCTTAATAGTTGGTATCTCATCACCTGTTTCTCCTGAATCCATCAGAGTGCTTAATACAAAGCAGAACATACAGAAGCTATTAAAAGTACCCCATATCTGATTGTTTTATTCCTATTACTAAACAACTTTCTCTCCCATAATTGTCTTAACCTTGATTTTACCCAATTCCATATGCATTTTTAGCACTGTCTACTAATCCTTTCTTCCCAATTCCTTCCCAACCTCTCCTTCTGTCGATCTTACTTGGTTTTGTGCTAGACCCTCTCACCTTTGGTTTTTGCTGTAGCTCTCATAGACAACATATCCTTGTGATCATGGAACTCAGAAAGTCCTTTGTGTCTCACTGTTCCCAGACAATAACTGGTAGGGAGCCAGCTGAGTGTGGGCAGGTCCAAGTGAAAAGAGCAGAAAGGGAGGCGCCTGTAGGAGGGGAGTGTGCTTGGCTGCCTTCAGGAAAAGAAGTTACTTTCAGAGGGACAGTTGGGGAAGGCAGGTCCTGTTTGTATCCTCATTAAACAAGCAGTGACTTTTCAAAACATTTATTAAAGTCCTGAGTCTAGTTATTTTCCAAATTTTCATCAGTCCTTACTACAAACTTGTGAAGTAGTTGTTATCTCCACTTCATTAATGAAGAAGTAAGTTGCAGAAAGTTGCAGGCAGAGATACAATATGGCAAAAATATTAAAAATCTCACCATCTCAATCCTTAAGCCTTGAATTCCAGTTTCAGCAAATTTCATTCCCACGTGGTGTCCAGGACACGGCAGAAACAATTCCTGGACATTAACATGAGTCTTAATAAAGCCCTTGGCTCTCAGAGAGCATGGTAATGATTTCCAAACTCTGTTGAACTTAGGAATCTCTGAGGTATTTTTAAATGCCACCTTGAGGCATTCTGCCTCAGTTAGTGTTGGGTAAGACCTGAGTGTTGAGTATATTAAGCGTTTCCCAGTGACTCTAATATGCAGCAAAATTTGAGAACCACTGAATTATAGTATACATTGGACGTCTACATGGAAAATTAGTAGATAAGGGCTTAAGTAAAATAGTGGCTCAGGTATCGAGACAATAGAATTATTTTTGTTGCCAAAATCTTACAGTCTTTGATATAGGAATGGGAAAATGGACTTAATTTTGCTCTTTCTTGCTCTGAAATGATTTCTCTTTTGGAAAGACAGCTACACAGTCTCCTTTGTATGTTTCTGTATATGTCTTTCTAAATGTCATGTCGAAAGCTATTTGAGGGTTAAAATTTGTCTAGGAGACAGTCCTGGAAAAGTCTTCAAAGAATGTGTCTCTTTCTATGCAATAAAAATAAAAGCATAATTCCAGACCATGAAGATGAACATGCAGGAGGTTTTTATTTACTTTCCCAAAATTTTCACTCTGGCTGTCCTTTCACAATTCAAACTGTCCTGTTTTGGTATGTGCTGCAAAAATGCCACAAAGATATAAGTGCATAATTAATTGTTTGTGAAATTTTCAATTAACAAATTTTGATTTGCACATCTTACAAAAACATTTCTGTTGTATAAAAAGAACTCTATCTACTGTATTGTCACATGTTCACTGTTTCCTGCCAGGATTTCCAAGTTGCTAAAATATAGATGTGATACTAAGTTTACAGGCAAGGAATCAACTCTTGTTACAAAATTTATCCTCAACTAATGCAACTAGGCCTATCTCTTATTTCACAGTATTACCCTTTCCCAATAGAGTTGAGGCTGGGTTTAAATGTTTTATAGTGCTGGCAGCCAAATGGAGAAAACATTTGTAATGCCTAAAACTAACCAAAGATTAACACCTGGACATAAGGAATTCCTTCTTTCAGTGGTTCAGTTCAGTCGCTCAGTCATATCTGACTCTTTGCAACCCCATGGACTGCAGCACGCCAGGCTCCCCTGTCCATTCCCAACTCCTGGAGCTTGTTCAAACTCATGTCCATCAAGTCGGTGATGCCATCCAACCATCTCATTTTCGGTCATCCCCTTCTCCTCCTGCCTTCAATCTTTCCCAGCATCAGGGTCTTTTCCAAGGAGTCAGTTCTTCGTATGAGGTGGCCAAAGTATTGGAGTTTCAGCTTCAGCATCAGTCCTTCCAATGTATATTCAGGACTGATTTCCTTTATATCAACAATAAAAAGACACAAACACTCCAGAGGAGAAAAGAGTTATGAAAAGTCGATTTCAGAAGGGGAAGTCAATGCTTAACTGTGTTGGTAATCTAATAAATGGAAATTAACATAACCAAGAGATAAGTGGTTTTTAACGACCAGATTATCAACAACTAGAATATCTAACATCAAGTGCTGGAAAAAATGTTAGTAGGCTTGAAAAATTGGTGTAGTGATATTGGAAAATAATCTGGAAGTATTTGGTGAAATTATGAATGGGTATAATCTGAGACCGTGTAATCTTATCCCGAGCATAGACTCCAACAGAGTTCTTCCAGATGGAATATGTGCAGGGATGCTCATCACGGCATGATAAGTGGCAGAAAAGAGCTAAAGGTAACTTAAATGTCCCGCATGACAGAGATGGACAGGTAGAGATGTTTTAGAGACATAAAATAAAATAGTATAAAACAGCTTCAAATAATGCACTAGTTTTACAAATAACAACATGTATAGAACTCCAAAACATGGTGCTGTGTGAAAAAAGAAAAATCACTGTCAGTTGATGTATATTGAAAACATGCATGCTCAAAAATAATATATTTTCCAAGGATATACAATATCTAAATAAGAGGGAAGAATGTGGATTACATCCTCTAAGACAGATGCCTATGAGAATGAGAGAAATAGAAGCAAGGATAAGGGATAAAAAGGAAAAATAATAAAATTGAATAAAACCAGAGAGGCTGTAAACAGAATATGATCAACTTAGTTCTGAAGAGGGAAGGGAGGGAAGAAGAAAAGAGGGAAAGAAAGAAGGATGGAGATGGAGGGGGAAGAGGAGAAGAAGGAGGCAGGGAGGAAGAGCGGGGCGGGGAGGAGGAGGAGGGGAGAAAGAAGGGAAGGGATTATCAGCTGATTGCGCTCAACCTGAAGTTCCCGCCACTCTCCCTTTGCTAAGTCTCAGGTCTATCTCAGAAGACTGCAGGAGGCAGATAGTTGCTGGAAACTAATATCAGTGCCAGGATGTAAAACAACATAAGTAATTCCTCTCATGACTCATCCTGTCAAAGTGATGAGCTCTACTCCAGGACGGCTAGAAACTGACCCACGTCCCACATTGTCTGTGACAAGGCAGTGGCCTCAAAGGGACAGTAGAGGAAGCAAGCACTTACTCTGGAGGCCTTCAGCTGCCACGTATGAAGTTTGGCTTGTAGAGGCCACCAGTGGAGAGAACGCATGGAGGGAGAGAAATGCGCAAAGACCTCCAGCTGCTTCACCTCCCTCAGGAAACTGTGGAGCTTATTCATGTCCCACAGATGTGGTTGGCTACCCTTGCAAGACTTCTGCAGTTGCCCAATGCCTCGCTCACCTTAAAGCCACGTAGCAGATTGTATTTCTCCCCAAAATGACCACAGTATATTTCTATCCCAGTCTCTTCCAGAATCTTACCACTCCCTTAGCAAGATGTAGAGTCTCTGTCCTTTCCTGAGAATAAGGGTGGGCTTCTGTGCCTGCTCCCGTCATGTAGCATCATGTGACCTCTCAGCCGAGGTCACAAGCTTCCATTGGGCCGTGGTTCTCTGAGGATGTTGACTCTGGGTGTCCTGCAGAAAGAAGTCTGACTGTTGAGACCACACGGGGGGAGGCCATACAGCGAGAGAGATGCCCAGACTGCTCCACCCATTTCAGTTCCCTGTGCATGAAACCACATACAGGACCTCAAGCAAGAACTGCCCAGTGAAGTTCAACCTCCAGATTTAGGATTGAATGAGTGTTATTGTTTTTGGCCACCATGTGGGGTGATCTGTAAAGCAGCAATTGACAGACAGACTAAAGATCTCACCATTCTGCCAAATCTCCCCAAGCAAATCCAACTGCACCAACTTTTAGCAAATAGTACTATAGATACCACTGAAGTTTTCTTGGACATAGAGATGCCCAGGATGTCTTCCCCTGCAGGATCCAAGAACGTTCCAGACAGACCTAGGCTCACTTGCTCTCTCCTGCAGAGGAAACATGATGAAACAGACGTTTGGAGGTTGCTTTGACTTTCCCTGGGAGTATGGGAGCCCTCCCTGGGTGCAAGGCCTCAGTTGTCACACAAACAATAATGCAAAACTAGTTTTTTAAATCTCCGTCTGCTGTAAAACTATCAAAGTTCCCTTTTAACTCCCCCATCTCTCTCTATCTCTGACTTGAGAGCCTCGCTTCTCCATGGTGCCAGCTCTTCTGTGTCTCCTGGATTCCACCTGTCCCTCTGTGCTCCCACCTTTCCACAAGTACCTTGTAACCAAATCAAGACCCCTCCCAATGGATACATGTATATGTATGGCTGAGTCCCTTCATTGTTTGCCTAAAACTATCACAGCTGTTAATTGGCTGTACCCCAATACAAAATTAAAAGTTTTTTTTTTTAAATAAATAAATAAAAATTTGAGGGAAGTCTGATGAATTACATTTTTAAAATCAGGTTTCCCAGGTGGCGCTAGTGGTAAAGAACCCACCTACCACTGCTGTAGACATCAGAGACACAGGTTCCATCCCTGGGAGAAGGGTAAGGAAACCCACTCTGGTATTCTTGCCATAGACAGAGGAGCCTGGAGTGCTATAGTCCATAGGGTCACAAAGAGGTGGACATACCTGAAACGACTTAGCACGCACACATGGGTAATTTATAATATTGTGCTCATTACTGTTGTACGGCAAAGTGATTCAGTTATACATATGTACACATTCCTTTTTACATTCTTTTCCATTAAGTCTGATGAATTAAGTGAAAAGTTATGTAATGAAATACAAAGTATGATTTCATTTTTGTGAAAACAAATATGTTCTTGAATGTTCTTCAAAAATGCCTGGCAAGATATCAGGGGGGAAAAAAAGACCCTTCCTGATAATTGATTCACTTAAAAAATCAGTGCAGTATTGTAAGTAACAAATATTTTGCTGCCTAACAGGTATAGATCTTATTCTACAAACTTAGGCAAGAAAATTTGCATCACCTTATTGCTTCTATATCAAATTAAAGTTAATTCTAAGTCGTCTGCCCTACTAATCTGGGGAGAAATTCAATGTGGTTGTTATTATGGGTTTTTTTTCTCCCAGGGATCCAGGGGCATCTAGAAACATCTATCAGCCAATAGCACTAACCAGGAGACAAACATTCTTATCAACTTCCCTTAAAAAACTCCTTGAGTACAGGGTTCACACTCAGAATTCTTGACTCATGGTTGTGCCAAGACTTAGTTTCCTCAGTCCCTGTTTATACTGGATTTTTGTCACCTACTATAAGGAAATTTTATCATTCACATGTTATTTGTCTTCCTGTGCCAGACACTATTTTCGACACTTGGGACATATCAGTGAAAAGACAAAGATCACTATTCCCCTCTGAGTCTGAATCAATCCTTAATATGAACATTTATAATTAAAATATAACAGCTGCACATTATTTCAGGGTAGCCAAATACCTTTCATGTAATAAAGGAAAGTTCTTCTTTAGAGAAGAAGAATAACCAATACAAACCTAGACAGCATATTAAAAACCAAAGACATCTTTTTGCCAACAGAGGTCTATATAGTCAAAGCTATGATTTTCCCAGTAGTCATGTATTGACATGAGAGTTGGACCATTAAGAAGGCTGAGTGCTGAAGAATTGATGCTTTCTAATTGTAGTGCTGGAGAAGACTCTTGAGAGTCCTTTGGACTGCAAGAAGATCCAACCAGTCAATCCTAAAGGAAATCAGTCCTGGATATTCATTGGAAGAACTGATGCTGAAGCTGAAACTCCAATACTTTGGCCACCTGATGTGAAGAGCCGACTCATTAGAAAAGACTCTGATGCTGGGAAAGACTGAAGGAAAAGGAGAAGAGAACAGCAGAGGATGAAATGGTTAAATAGCATCACTGACTCAATGGACATAAATTTGAGCAAGCTCCGGGAGATGGTGAAGGACAGGGAAGCCTGGCATGCTGCAGTTCATGGGATTCCAAAGAGTTGGACGCAACTTAGTAACTAAACAAGAACAATAGCTAATGGAAATGAAAAGAATGACAAAATCAGTGGGAGCTGATAAGAGCCACATTAGTGACAAATTCGCACCCCATCCATATCTGTTCTAGCTGTGTTTTCTGTGTAGGTCGGGGGTCTCCTGCCTGGGGTGTTTGCTCTGGCCACCCCCTCCGCCGGATCCCCGATGTCTGTCCGTCACAGACGCTGTGCTCACTCACTCTCCTTCCTTCAAGTCTGCCAGTGAGGCCCATACAGACCAACCCACCTGAAATTCTAGCCCACACATGTCTGACCCACACTTACATGTTCTACTTTTTTCTTTTCTATTTCATTTATACCCTCTAATATATTATGTAATTTTCATTTTTATTTTGATTGTTGTTATGATCTGTTTGCTGCCACTTACAAGTAGGCTCCATGTCAGGAGTACTCTGAACAAGCTCCCCTCAGGAAGGAAAACATTTCCAACTCCTTGGTTCCCCCCCTGGATTTGACTCACAACCGTTAAAAGAGTGTGTTGTGGAGTAGCACCAAGGGCTGGTGCTTAAATGCCTTCCAATAAAGAACCTGGGAAGCTTGTCTCAGGAGTGCTAAGAATGGAGTGACAGATGAAGGAGGCATGAGGACCGGAGGAAACTTTTTGCTCACCTTACTGACTGGACGAGCTTAGGCCGCTGTGTGTATGTTCTGAACCATTCTGGACTCTGGAAGCTCAGAATTCCTGTGGACTCTGAGGAGTTGTCTGTACAGACTGGGGCCTTGGGGCCAATGCCCTTGGAGACTGTTTACAGTACTGTATTTGTCTCTGACAAATGGAGTTTATTGAAAGAAAAACAGTTATTATACTCAAATACATACATATTTGTATATAGCCCTTGGACCTACTGATAGGGGAAGGAGATCAAAGATATATAAGTATCAGTTATAAGTATTTGTTGGAAGGACTGAAGCTGAAACTCCAGTACTTTGACCACCTGATGAAAAGAACTGACTCGTTGGAAATGACCCTGATGCTGGGAAAGATTGAAGGCAGGTGGAGGAGGGGACGACAGAGGATGAGCTGGCTGGACGGCATCACTGTCTCGATGGACATGAGTTTGAGCAAGCTTCGGGAGTTGTTGATGGACAGGGAAGCCTGGCGTGCTGCAGCCCAGCATGCAAAGAGTAGGACATGACTGAGCGACTGAATTGAGCTGAACTGAGCTGAACTGAACTGATATATATAGAGAGAGAGATGTAAGCTTTAGAAGAAAACTTTTGAACAACTTATTATAATTAGTATATTTGTTAGAATATATTTATTGATTCTAAATACTCTTAATCAGCCAAGGCCCTCTCTTATTCCAAGTATCCATTTTGGAATATCCTTTATTATATTTTGTTAGCTTATGTGCAAATCCCTAGACTTTGTGTACGTCCTAATACACAACTTGTTTTGAGGGAAAAAAAAAAAGTCTAAAAAGATCACCTTTACACGCTTCCCAAATGGCTGCTAATGATAGAAAGCTCAAAGTAATAGTAGTCTAAACAAAATGAATGTTTATTTCTTGTGTAAATAAAGTGAAGTCATTCAGTTGTGCCTGACTCTTTGTGACCCATGGACTGTAGTTGGCCCAGCTCCTATAGGATTTTCCAGGCAAGATAATGGACTGGGTTGTAACGAACCTGGGTCTCCCACATTTCAGGCAGACTCTTAACTGTCTGAGCCACCAGGGGAAAGCCTTAGGTAGTCAGCCTACAATTGGCGAGGTGTTCCAAAATGGTGGTTCTTCTCTCTCATTGTGTGGGTTCTGCGTCATGGTCCAGAAGGCTGCCCTGTCACAACTTTCCAGTCTGCAGTCTAGCCAGCCAGCAGGGAGAAGAAAGGCAGGGAAGGGGCATGCACTGCCTTCTGAGGACACATCCCAAAGTCTGGCACACTATTTCCAGTTATATCTCATCAGCAATAGCTTGGTCAGACCCAACTGCAAGGGACACTGGGAAACTTAAGGTTTATTCTGGGTGGGCATGTGCCCAGCTAAAATTCTGGCTCCCTATTACTACAAGAGAAGGAGAGGAGAAACACTGGAAGGACTTCCCTGATGGTTCAGTGGTTAAGACTCCATGCTCACAATGCAGGGAGCACAGGTTCAATCCCTAGCTGGGAAACTAATATCCCACATGCCACCTAATGTGAGCAAAACACCAAACAAAAAACACCGGAGGGCCACCTTGCCTTCAGGCAAATGTCCTTCTGTAAAATGTTAATGAGTGAACTTCAAGAAAAACATTTCACGATCTAAAGTTAGAGGAAACACTGTTCATTATATCCCTTCCTTTGCAGTCACGAGATTCACAGAGCGTGAGGTTCTGAGAAGCTCAGCATTAGAGAAGCTTGACTAGTTTCATTTAATTCAAGATTTTTCAAATTGATTTGAGCTTGGAGCTTTATTTGATGGACACTACTATTAACAGTCAAAGGAACAGGGTTCTGTGAAAGATCACTTGGGGAAAAAGTGCATGGATGAGGAGACATAGATGGCAAGCTAAGAGTCAGGCATCTGAGTGGTAACAAAGGAAATAATAAGCCAAAGGGAATGTAACCTAAATAGACCCAATATTTTAGATTTGGGAGATTGCCCTCCCTTGTATAGCAATAATCCAAGCTCCATGCTTCATCACTATTAGAATTCTAGTTCCCTTCTGCAACTGTTCAAGATCTCTGGGGAGCACTTTAATCTCGTGTGCATAACAGATGCTCCGGTTTTCTTGTTGGTTCATCCCTGGTTTCTCAAAGTGCTTCTCCATGGGGCTGCAGCTGTTTCTGGCCTGTTTCACCCTTCTCCCAAAGCCTGGACACAGACCTGCCCTATACTCACTAATACACACAAAACACAAGGATATGGAGTTTAACAGACTTTCTGAACATTTTTAATTACAAAAGAGAAAAAATACCTTCACCCTGATTCGTAACATCTGCTAGTCCTGCCATCGGTCAGCAGGCCCTTCACCAGCTGTCTTTTTCAAACTGTCCTTTTTCTGGGCCACTCTGATATGGGGTGTGCTTACTCCCCTCATCATCCCATACTGTATATGTCCTCTTCCTCAAGCTCCATGCCTATTCACAGCAGTGACCACAGAGTTTCAAAGGAGCTCGGCCTGAGGGGTGCTCATTACTCCATAAGAAGAGGCAAGGGGCCCCCTTGAAGATGTATCTTCTGAGTACTTTACCATAAAACTGAGGAAACACAAATTGCCCATGCCAAAGAATGGGGATGGAAGGAAGGTGGGGAGCATATTGTGGAAGGGATGACCTCACAGTCAGTCCTCAACCACTCCTTAATCTGTCACTTCCTGGCTCCCACAGATTAAAAAAAAAAAGAGGTACAGGTGGTGGTTTCTAAGTGAAACCCATCAGAGTCCCTTGGCTACTGATGAAAAATACAGAAATCTGGGCTTTACCCTAGACCCATAGAATCAAAATCTCTGGAGATGAGGCCCTGGATTCTGCATGTGTAATTAGTAGCCCATCTGTGGTGATTATAATGCTCCCTGATATTTAAAGATCACCATACTAGATGAGCCTCGAGTTGGTAAATAGCATCATAATTTGTAGAGTGGCACCCACCCCACAATTAAGCTGAGTTTTCCATTATGATGTGGATTACTCAACACCCTAATAGGAAACCATGATGTCTAGGTCACTTTTCCTCGTTCAGAGCTTCCACAAGGCACAAGGGTATGCACTTGTCTCACATCACACGACTCAGCCCGCTCCTCAGAATGCTTCTTCCCTGGATCCTGGGAAGACCTATGTCACAAACAGATCATTGGAGGAAAAAGGATTCGTCTGTATTTCTCAGTTATAGGCCTTAACTACTCGTGTTCAAAACAGTTCATCGGGATCCTAGAGATAAACTGGAGAGATCTGAGTTCTACTAGGGAGGGAGAGTCCAGGGTCAGGCAGGGAGGAAGGGAGTAGTAAGAACATGTGTGTGTGCCTTGGAAGTGGGGATGACTGGCAGAGAAAGAGTTGTCAATACCTTGAATTTAGGAAGCTTGTTTAAAGCCGAAAGAACTCCTCACCCCCACCCTCCACCATTCTCTAGTTCTCTCTCCCTATTTCTTCATCACCCAGATGTCCACCTTTTAGCACTACTCTTAAGACAGAAGGTGGGAAGTACTTCTGAGTTGGGATCTGTTTTCTTTCTTCACTGTTCATTTTCACCAAGCAGCCCTCCCAAACCATTTTCACCTACTACTCTGATGGGGACAACAGTCAAGCTTCTTTCTAACCTTGGAAGTGGAGCCTGCAATTTCTGCTGGTTCCTACAAACTCTCAGACATTTGACACAAGCCCACCTAGCAAGCAATATCTCTTGACTGCCAAGCAAAGGGCATGGGATTTTATCAGTTCCTCCAGGAATTTTATGAATTACCCACTTGCATCCTATCCTTGAGTGCCATACAAAGCTTTCCTCTCAGCTTTCTGTTCACAACTTGGCAGTGGTGACTACTATGTGGTGTGGCAGAGAATGTATTTGGCTTTCTCTCCCCCATGCAGTGTGCTTCTGGACAGCCTGAACAATGTACTTGCTTGCTCAAGCACACTGCTTGGTACTCACAGGAGATCAAAAAACGTTACAGAATGGATGAAAGATTTCAGATCTTTTTCTTCTTCTGTATCACTTCTCAGAGTCACAGTTCCTTCATCTCTAAAATAGAGGTGGTAGAAAAGAATAAAGGAAGAATTTGACTATAAGGTCAACAAAGGTTGTCCAGCCTCTCCAGACATTCTTGTGCAATAAGACTCTTTCCACATCACTCATTATTAGAGAAATGCAAATCAAAACCACAATGAGGTACCATTTCATACCAGTCAGAATGGCTTCTATCCAAAAGTCTACAAGCAATAAATGCTGGAGAGGGTGTGGAGAAAAGGGAACCCTCTTACACTGTTGGTGGGAATGCAAATTAGTACAGCCACTATGGAGAACAGTGTGGAGATTCCTTAAAAAACTGGAAATAGAAGTGCCATATGACCCAGCAATCCCACTGCTGGGCATACACACTGAGGAAACCAGAACTGAAAGAGAAATGTGTACCCCAATGTTCATCACCAGGACATGAAAGCAACCTAGGTGTCCATTGACAGTCAAATGGATAAGAAAGTTGTGGTACATATACGCAATGGAATATTACTCAGCCATTAAAAAGAATACATTTGAATCAGTTCTGATGAGGTGGATGAAACTGGAGCCCATTATACAGAGTGAAGTAAGCCAGAAAGATAAAGACCAATACAGTATACTAACGCATATATATGGAATTTAGAAAGATGGTAACGATAACTCTATATGCAAGACAGAAAAAGAGACACAGATGTATAGAACAGACTTTTGGACTCTCTGGGAGAAGGCGAGGGTGGGATGATCTGAGAGAATAGCATTGAAACATGTATATTATCAATTGTGAAACAGATCACCAGTCCAGGTTTGATGCATGAGACAAGTGCTCAGGGCTGGTGCACTAGGATGACCCAGAGGGATGGGATGGGGAGGGAGCTGGGAAGAGGGTTCAGGATGGGAAGCACATGTAAATCCATGGCTGATTCATGTCAACGTATGGCAAAAACCACTACAATACTGTAAAGTAATTAGTCTCCAACTAATATAAATAAATGGGGGAGGGGGAAGCAGGACAAGCATGCTAAAAAAAAAAAAAAAAGACTCTTTCCATAAATCTCAAGCACTGTGACTTCAAAGAAAAAAGCAAAATAAATCAAGAAGAAAAGAGGGGGGTGGGGTGGTGGAAGAGATACAAACAGCCTCCTCTGAACGATAAATGTATGAACCACAGGGTATGGAGGGAAGCAGAGGAGAGCGGACCGTACAAAGTATATTCCTCAAGTCATCCTTCACAGTCCTATTTACCCTTCAGTGGGTAGTGTGGCCGAGCGGTCTAGGGTGCTGGATTAAGGCTCCAGTCTCTTCGGGGGCGTGCGTTCGAATCCCACCGCTGCCAAGTGTTTGAACATTCTTACTTTTGCAAATAAAGGCTCTGAACTACATTTAAACGGAACTACATTTAAACGGCCCTGAAAGCTCTTCTCTTAAGATGAGGATTCTCTGGCCACCACTTCTATTTCGCTCCACACTGGGGGAGTAGCCACGTGTTTTCTGCCTCCCGGGCTGGAGTCAGGGTGCTACACGTGTGCGTGTGTGCTCAGTGTTCGACTCTATGCGCGCCTCCTCTTTCCTGTCTGGAGTCTCCTCCAGGCAAGAATACTGGAGTGGGTTGCCTTGCCTCTCTCGAGGGGATCTTCCCAATCCAGGGATCAAACCTGCATCGCTTACAGTCTCCTGCATTGGCAGGCAGGTTCTTTACCACGAGCGCCACCTGAGGAGTCAGGGTGAGCTATGCAGAAATAGGGGGCTAGATCCCGGGCAACAGTCCCAAAGGTGGGGAGCAGAACTCTGATTCAGAAGTGAGATGGAACAGCCTGTGAAATGGCTTAGGGAATTGGCATTCTGGCATAAATATATCTCCCTAAATAAAAAACACTATTGCCAAAAAAAAAAAAAAAGCATGAAGCCACCCCTATTCTGGAAGGGTTGATTGACTACCTTCGGCAACCGCAAAGCTGTTTCCTAGGTAAGCTGTTACTGGCAGGATTCATACCAGTAGGAATACAGGAGGGCGTTCATTCAATACGTTCACAAGCCTCTGGGCCCTCTTCCAACTGCCCTCCCACTACCTCACCCGTCTCCATCCACTACCTCACCCATCTCCATCCAGGTGAGTTAGACTGGAGCTTGCCTATGTCCAAAAACAAGCTGCTGCTGATTTGTGCAGGACATGTTCTGAGTCAGAGGCTATCAACCTCTCAGCCTTGCAGCTACAGCCCCAGTCTATGCACACAGGCAGTGGGAGGGACTGTACTCTCTTGGGGGCAAACCAATTTTTTTGGTAATTTTTACTTGCATTCCTGAAATGACAGCCACCAAGTGGTAGGCCAGAGGAGGTCAGGTTGAGGAGAGATTGCCCTAACTGTATCTAATTGCTACTTGGTAAGCCTTTCTGTTTCCCACTTCTGAGAAAGCTTTGACCATAATGTACCTGAATCCTCATGTGTGTTCCCAGGCTGAGCCCTGAACCAGTTTCCTTTGAGTCCACACTGAGGAAGGAGCATTAACCCATCTTTCCTCTACAGCATCTCCAAGCACATTCATACCTTTCCTACCACTCCCATCTCTGCTGTCCTCTTGGGAGTCAATTTCAGTTTCCCTGAAAATCAGACAAGATTCCTTCAAATGATGATTTCCTGACCCCAATCATTATTAAGGCCTAAAAGAACCCAGATGCAATTTTTTTAAAAAGTGAAAGTGAAGTCACTCAGTCGTGTCCGACTCTTTTCGACCCCATGGACTGTAGCCTAGCAGGCTCCTCTGTCCATGGGATTTTCCAGGCAAGAGTACTGGAGTGGGTTGCCATTTTCTTCTCCACATTATAAATAAATAAATAAACAAAACCAAAAATTAAGACAACCACCAACAAAAAAAAAAAAAAAAGAAAAATACCCTCCCTTTTCAGAGGCCTCCAGCTAGAGCAAAATGAGCAGTGGCCTGGGAGTCATGAAAGCTGTGTTCCTCTCTTTACATTGGCTTTGCCACTCAATAGTTCTGTGACCCTGAGCTTAATTCCACGGGCCTCACTGACCTCCTCTGAAGTGGCTGGGAGCTGGCAGAGTTGGCAGAATGCACGAGAGAAAAACAATGAACAATTTTAGAGTTGGTAAAACACATTCATCCGTAAACCTCCCTGATGTGGGGCTCTGGGCTTGCTTATTAGAAAGCTGACACAGGGGTTCTCCATGGCTTTGTTGTCAACCCTGCTATACCGCAGTAATCTTTTGAAAACACAGATTTAGTTCTGTGCCTGTGCTCTCCACAACCACCACCCCTGACCTAAACTGTATCAATGACTTAAGTCTTAAAATAATGACCATAGTCCTTACCTCTGCCTACCAGGCCACGCAAAGGCGCCTCACCCCAAACCACTCTCCCTGTCTCCCTAACCCTCCTTAAACTCCCCTTTTTAGATCCCTGAACTCATCAGGGTTCCTCTCAACTCAAGATTTTAACATCTAGTTCCTGCACATGTTCCTTATTCCATTCGCCCTCCCCATTCTCCTGTCCTTAGGCCAGCCTGCCCAGAAGCCCCAGCCTAATGAACAGTCTCTGTTTTGCTTGCATCACACTCCTACTTTTCCTTTACGGCCTTTATAACTAGTATATTAAATTAACTGTATTTCTCAGTTTTGGAAAAATTATTTGATTGTTTCATGAGGGTAGAAACCACATCTGTCTGGCTCCCTGAAGTAACCTCTGTTCCAAGCACAGAGCCTGGAATAATGCAAATGTTCAGCAAATGTTTGCTCAATAAATACTCTTTAAATACAGACTGAACGGAAAAATCCAAGAGTGCATGTCTTAAAAGAACCAGATTTCACCCTTAAAAATAGTATCAAAAGGCTATCCTTGGCAAAATTTAATAATCTGCTTTGATACTTTTTGGTGGGACCTGTAGCCCCATATGGACATAAGATCAGAAAGATCAATAAAAGAAAAGAAAATGTTGATTCACCTCTACTTGAAGATTTTAAATCTTTGATTGTCACTCTGAACCTTCACCTTTAGTTAAAGAAACAACTCAAGAGTTTTGCTAATGGGTGCTAGCTCTATTTTCTGCTTTCCCTGTATATCCATGGGATGCCATGTACTTTAATAAGTAGTTCAGCTTAACCCCACCAACACCATCTCCCTGGACAGTAATATAACTTTTTCCTTGTAAGATATACCTCCATACAATGTACACGGAAGATTCAGCAAAAAGTAATGAGGTCCTTGAAAATTAATTTTTAATCTGAAAGCTACTGCTGTTTAGTCGCTAAGTCATGTCCGACTCCTTGCGACTCTGTGGACAGCAGTGCTCCAAGCTTCCCTGTCCTTCACTATCTCCCGGAGTTTGCTCACACCCATGTCCATTGACTCAGTGATGCCATCCAAACTTCTCATCCTCTGTTGCCCCTTTCTCCTCCTGCCCTCAATTTTTCCAGCATCAGGGTCTCTTCCAATGAGTCGGCTCTCTGCATCAGGTAGCCAAAGTGTTAGCACTTCAGCTACAGCTATCACTCCTTCCAGTGAATATTCAGGGTTGATTTCTTTTAGAATTGATTGGTTTGTGTGGATCACAACAAGCTGTGGAAAACTCTTAAAGAAATGGGAATACCAGACCACCTTACCTGCCACCTGAGAAACCTGTGTGCAGGTCAAGATGCAACAGTTAGAACTGGACATGGAATAATGGACTGGTTCAAAATTTGGGAAGAAGTACGACAAGACTGTATACTGTCACCCTGCTTATTTAACTCGTATGCAGAGTACATTATGCGAAATGCCAGGCTGGATGAATCATAAGCTGGGATCAAGATTGCAGGGGGAAATATCAATAATCTCAGATATGTAGATAATACCCCTCTAATGGCAGAAAACAGAGGAACTAAAATGTCTCTTGATAAAGGTGAAAGAGGAGAGTGAAAAAGTTAGCTTAAAACTCAACATTCAAAAAATTAAGATCATGGCATCTGGTCCCATCACTTCATGCGACGTAGATGTGGAAAAAGTAGAAGCAGTGACAGATTTTCTTTTCTTGGGCTCCAAAATCACTGCGGATGGTGACTACAGCTGTGAAATTAAAAGACACTTGCTCCTTGGAAGGAAAGCTGTGACAAACCTAGACAACATATTAAAAAGCAGAATTATCACTTCGCCAACAAATGTCGGTATAGTCAAAGCTATGGTTTTTCCAGGAGTCATGTACAGATGTGAGAGTTGGACCATAAAGAAGCCCAAGCACCTGAAGAAATGATGCTTTTGAAATGATGCTTTCAAATTGTGGTGCTAGAGAAGACTCTTGAGAGTCCCCTGGACTGTAGGTTTTTGGACTGTAGTAGGATTTTAGACTGCAAGGAGATTAAATCAATCATCTCCAAGACCCTAATGGAAAAACTCATGGTAATATTTGGTCTGTCCACAAGGGGGCAGATTTCAACTGGTGGTCATAGCCCCTGAGAACAGTCACTTTGCCTATTAATACCTATCTTGAGAGCATCAACAGGTTTTCACTTCTTGTTTTAAATACTCCTCCCAGCATTCTCCCTTCATGTGAGCACTGTTTCCTTGACTCACAGTCACAGATCGCTTATCATGAAACCTGGTCAAGTGAAGTTGATAAAGTCCCATTGGATTATACAGCTTCTTTTCTTTCGTTTTTCTCATCCTCTGCAATCTCCCTTTTATGGACTTTTGTTCTTATTAAGTCCATTATTTTACAGACTCTAACAGAATGGCCCTGCTAAATGCAACTCTACAGTGTGAACTCAAAACACCATGTGGTTCAGAATTTGCCCAAGCAAATTTGGCCAAGCAGCTCTGCCCAGGGAGAGCTTGCTACTGAAGTCGGTGGCACTGAGGCACAATTTACAGCTTTGTGCCTTTCTTTATGTCCAGTTGGGAGAACCTTTCAACACTTCTGGAAAGCATTTGCAGGTCCATACTGTGACCGAGGAGAGCTGCCAAAGAATATATTTCAGAAAGCCCGTTCTCAGGCTTTCTTAGAAGATGGCACATGCATAGGATACCCGACACTGCAAGAGCCCTCTTGTTCAAGCTCCCAAAACCTCCATGCTCTTTATTCCCTTCGGCATCCAGAATCAGGGATTCCTTTTTCTTTTTTTAAAATATTCTTTAATGTGGGCCATTTTTTAAGTTTTTATTGAATTTGTTATAATATTGCTCCTGTTTTATGTTTTGGGGGGTTTTTTTTGGCCCTGAGGCATGTGGGAATTTTGCTACCTGACCAGGGATCAGACCATCATCCCTGGCATTGGGGCCACAAGGTCTTAACCAAGGACTGCCAGCGAAGTCCCCAGGGATTCCTTTTTGATTTAAAATAATTCACACAGGGAATTCCCTGGTGATCTGGCAGTTAGGACCTTGCTCTGTGGTTAAAAATAAATAAAATAAGACAATTCACACACTTTATTAAACAAATATTTCTTGAGTATCTATTAGGTGCTAAGAACTGTTCCAGCCTCTGGAATAGGAGACTTTGGCAGTGAAAACAACAAATACAATGCCCTGTCCTCACGGAGCTTCCATTCTAGTGGCTGAGGAGGGAGAATTAAACAACAACAGGAGCACCAGCAAAAGTTAGGTGCTGGTCGGTGCAAAGAATGTAGTTACAGTAGAGACAGAGGAGCGGAGAGCATAGGGGGTGGGTGCTATTTCATACAGAGGTCACTCTGCTAACATCTGAGCAGAGATCTTAAAAGCAGGACTGAGCCATGCAGATATGAAGGAGAAAAGATTCAAAGCAGAGAGAAGAGCATTTGCAGAGGCACTGGGGTGGGTATTTCTGAGAACTACTATAGGCTAATGTGGATGGAACACAGCTGACAATGGGAGAGACAGTGGGAGATGAGGTCAAAAAAGTGAGAGGAGTCTGAGAAATGGCAGAGTCATGTAGAGATTTTTGAAGTCATGTCAAGGAGTTTTGATAAAATGTGAAATGAAACAGAGATGCATCAAAGGATTTTAAGCAGAGCAATGATCTGCTGTCTCCTAGGTTTTAATCCCCTTCATGGATCGCAGCTGTGTCATGGTGAGGGGGCTTGCATAACTTAATAAAGCTATGAACCACGCTCTGCAGGACCACCCAAGATGGACAGGTCATAGTGAAGAGTTTCGACAAATCATGGTCCCTGGAGGAGGAACTGGCAACCCACTCCAGTATTCTTGCCTGGAGATCTACATGAACAGTTTGAAAAGGCAAAAAGATATGACACCAGAAGATGAACCCCCCCCAGGTTGGAATGTGTCCAATATGCTACTGAGATGAGATGATTAAATAGCATCACCAACTCAATGGATATGAATTTGAGCAAACTCCAGGAGATAGTGGAGGACAGAGGAGCCTGGCTTGCTGCAGTCCATGGGGTCACAAAGAGTCGACATGACGTAGCAACTGAACAACAACAAAGGTTTTAATAGGCTCGTTCTCTCTGTTAACACAAGTTCGTGTGCCTGACTCACTGTGAGGTGAAACAAACTGAAATGTTGGAGTTTGGAGCAAGAGAAAAGTTTATTGCAGGGCCATGGAAGGAGACGAGGTGGCTCAGACTCTAAATTGTCTAAGCTCCGGAAGGGTTTCAGGAAAGCATTTTTGGTTTTGGCCACACAGTGCGGTATATGGGGTCAGGGACTGAACCGTGACCCCTGAGTGGAAGCATGGAATCTTAACTACTGGACCATGAGGGAAGTTCGTAAACAAAGCATTTTTAAAAGCCAGGTGAGGGAAAGGGTCATAGGGTATGTGATCAGCTCATGCACATTTCTCTGATTGGCTGATGGTGAGGGAACAGGCATTGTCAGAGGGGTTAACAGTATCAGTCCTTAGGCTCCAGGAGGCTGGGGTCTATGTGCCCATGGTCATTGAGTAGTTAACATCTTCCATTTGGTTGGGGGGATGGTGGTGGTTCATATCTGTAAAACAACTCTGAAAATACTACGCATCAAATACTATTATCTAGGTACTTCAGAGAAGAGTTAAGGCAGAGAATATGAGAGAAGGCACGTTCTGGGAAGGCCCCATAGGGTCTTTCTTGTTTACATCTATACTGCATTGAGAGTATACACAAGGGCCAACCAGAGAGGCCTGTTGATGGGCTATTGTAATAGCGCAGGGGCGAGGTGGTGGTGCCTTGGAGTACAGAGGTGGTGGAGGTGGTGAAAAATGTTTAGACTCTGGAAATATTCTAAAGGTACAGACAATATTAATTGTTACAGGATTGAATATAGGTTACAAGAGAGAGCACTAAACAATGATTCCAAGATCATTTGTTTTACAGTTCTTCCAAATGTCTTAAGAGGTACTAGAAGTTAAATACTCAGGGAAATAAGAGTGAAGTAAAAATTACTTATGGTTTCTAGGTCTTGTTCATCAGGTGAGCCAGAGTGCATCTGACTGAAATAAGGGGATGTGAACACTGCATATCCAGCAGGTAGGGAGCGAGTAGGATGAAGGTCATGAACTGAGAGTCTAGCCCTTGTGTAGAGGATGAGAGTTACCACCCCTCCCACCCCATATCCCAGAGAAAAGATTGTACTCAGAATTAAACTTAAGGAGTGAAAAGGAAGTACCAGCTGGAAGAGGGTGATTCTGAGGCAGGCGGAATGGGGCGCAGGATGCCTAGTTGCTGGGATACTGGGCGTGGTCTCTAGCTGTGGCCTGTAGAGCAACTAGGTAGCATCTGTGACTCCCAGGCCAACCTTAATTACACTTGAAGATCTGTTATGAAATGACCATCCTCAAAGACTTTGGTTTAATTGGTTTGGGGTTGGACCCCCAGTGAATGATTAAACAGATTTACAGGTTGAGGCTAATTTGCAGGCATGTATGAGCACCCCTGTCAAGAAGTTCCTTCTCAGGGTGCTACTCTACCAGAAACTCCCACACACCTACTAACATACCCAAGGGCCCTGGAATGTTAGGTTTGAATGAGGGAGGGAGTCCAGGCTTTCTGGGACAAGACGCGTGGTCACACTTGTTGAGCTGTGGAGGCCCCAGTACCCAGTGTGGGCCACAGGCTTACCGCCTAGGAATATTTCCACCTAGGAAAATTTCCACCTCCCTAGAAGGAACACTTCCTATTTAATAACAGGAAACTACAAAAGAGAAATGATACTTGACGTTAGAAATAATGATTTTGTAGAAGAAATTTTATATGAAATATGCTTAATAACATCTAGCATTTATCCTTGTGATTTAAGAACACAAAGAGTATTTGTCTAAAGATATGTTTAAATCTGCAATAGTGGAGTATAAAATGGTGCTCCTTACTGTAATATTAGCTACATAGGGTGCTTGTTTAACGTGATGGTGTTTAACATAAACAAATCAGAGGCTTTATGGGAGGCAGACAAAGGAAAGACAGCTGACAAGGAAAGGAAAAAAAAAAAATAGGGCTCGTCCGGGATTTGAACCCGGGACCTCTCGCACCCTAAGCGAGAATCATACCCCTAGACCAACGAGCCACACAACTATCCTTCTCTTTTAAACTTTAGTAGAGAAACTTTTAGCCACGTCTACAGTTGGTTGCAAAAATCTTTTGCTAACTATGGACGTGGGTGACACCTAGTGGAAGAATAAATCACTGCACTCTCGTCCACATTACGGATTGCTATTCCACAGATCGTTTTTAAGAAAAAAGATTCAGGATCAACAAAAAATAATTGCGCAGCATGTTTTCGCTTCTGAGTGAGCCAAAGACGCTGCGGGAACGAAGGTAGGCAATTGCATTAGGGGCAGTCACAGGCCGAGGGGTGATCCTGTGATACTGGGGAGGGGAGTGGACCCGCGTTGCTGACAGAGCATCTGTTTTCGGTCCGCTGCGGGCTGGAGACTGGGGCCCAACTGGTAGGCTTCTTCAGGCTTCGGCACATTACTGACTGTTTCCTGGGTTCGGTTTGGGACTTTTCTGGCTCTCCCTTTTAAGCTATGGAACTCACCGCCTGGCGAGCTTCTGCGTCTCCTCTAGGAAGATCCAGACGCTTTCTCGCCGCAGGACCCCAGACTCAGCATCTTAAGGACCGAAAGCTCTCGCCGTGTGGCGCTTTCCACGAAAAGCATCCCCAAGACCCGGGAGGGCCGACTCTCCCGGGCGACCAGACTGTGCCGGGCCCAGGCAGGCGCTCGGTACCCGTTAGAGCTAACAAAGGTTGTCCGGCCTCTCGAGGCGCTCTTGTGCAATAAGAGTCTTCCCATAAATCACAAGCACTCTGGCTTCAAAGAAGAAAGAAAGCAAATCAAATCAGGAAGAAAGCGTGGGGGCGGGGTAGATACGAAGAGCCTCCCCAAATAATAAATATGTGAATCACTGGGTGTGGAGGGACTGGGAGGAGAGAGGATCATAAAGCGTATGGCCCTAAGCGCCGTCTGTAGGTAGCGTGGCCGAGCGGTCTAAGGCGCTGGATTAAGGCTCCAGTCTCTTCGGGGGCGTGGGTTCGAATCCCACCGCTGCCAGGTGGTTTTTGAAACCATGCAGATCAAATATCCTTGACTCCGCCGATCCTGCCACTTTAATACAGTTTCTTGACTTTCCTCTCCCTACTGATGTTCAGTGCTTGATAGAGTATGGACGTGCCCAGTTTTGTGCTTTGGAAAAGACCCTGTTGCTGGGCAAGATTCAAGGCAGGATGAGAGGGTTGAATGGCATCGCCGGCAAAACGGTAATGTAAGCTCCGGGAGGCGATAAAGGACAGAGAAACCCGGCGTGCTACTGTCCATGGGGTCGCAAACAGTCGGACACGACTGAGCGTCTGAACAAACAATCATTCTAATTCCTCCGCTAGAGATGACCTTACTCTACGTGAGTGTTGTTTGGTTTTTTGGTTTTTGTTTGTTTGCTTGTTTTTTAACTCCACACTAACAGGAGTGTGGAGTAGGAGAAAGAGAAAACAAAGAAGACACCACAGTATGTGATACTACATAAAAACTCTTTTAAAGGATAATGTATCACACACGCTTAAAATGGAGATTATGTTAGTACATTTCAGACCCGCGTTCCTTCAGGGGCGGGAAAAGCAGTTTGTGTTTAGCACTATTTGAAGTTGCCAAGCAGTTTTGTTACAGCCAAACGCTCTGGGAAGCGAACTCACTCAGAAGGACAGCCTGGATCGTGAAGTGCAGTTTATTACATGGCGGGTCCCAGGCAGTTTCCTCCTTAGCCAAGGACCCCTACCGACTTGGTGACAACCTTTTATACAAAGTGTACGTGCCCAAGCCCACATCTCCAAATTCTCTAAAGTCCACTCTGGACAATGTTAGTAAGAGATACAATCAGGTTACAGCCATAAATTTACATTCTAAAGCTATCTGGACATAGAGTTCAGTCTACATCAATAAGTATTATTAAGATTACATAGTGGTACAGATCGCCAGCCCAGGCTGGATGCATGAGACCAGTGCTCAGGGCTGGGGCACTGGGAAGACCCAGAGGGATGGGATGGAGAGGGAGGCGGGAGGGGGGATCGGGATGGGGAACACATGTAAATCCATGACTGATTCATGTCAGTGTATGGCAAAAACCACTACAATATTGTAAAGTAATTAGCCTCTAGCTAATAAAAATAAATGAAAAAAAAAAATAAAACTCTTAAGAAAAAAAAAAAGATTACACAGTGGACATTGCGTACCTTCTGGCTCCGGGAGGTCTAGGTACGGGGTCGGCCTGGTCTGGTTTTTATCCGCCAGGGAGGCCTGCTTGGCTGTTGGTATTTCATCTCTATGACTCCCTAGGTATGCAGTCCAAAGTCCGCCGAGAGTGTAAGGTGGAGTTCCTGTTTTTTTAAAAAATGGAGTCAGTCCAGTCAGGGCAACCTGCTCCTTTCCTTCTTCAGTTTCCCATACACTATTTTATTTACTGAACGGGATCCCTGGCGCTAGACTGGGAAAGGGAACATGTGACCATTTGCATTTTCACAGCAGATGCACCTGCGAGGTCTGGAGACAGGCTCTCGGAGCTGCCACGTCAGCCTGCAAGCCAGAAGAGTGGGGAATCGCATCATCAGACAGAATTGAAAAACTCGTAGTTCTCCGTAACTTTACCATTTCTCTTTTCTAAGGGCCCTGTGCCGCAACTTTTCAAAGCAGAGTAGAGAGAACAAAATGCGATAGCACATATATTTTAAATAAATTACCAGAAGCAAACAAAGGTGGGCTCGTCCGGGATTTGAACCCGGGACCTCTCGCACCCTAAGCGAGAATCATACCCCTAGACCAACGAGCCACAGTGAGATAGCCCATTAATTCCGCCTCAAGGCTCACGCACGTCACTAGGCCACGTCACTAGCCGTTTCTAAGACACAGGAGTTTGAGTGCCTTCTACCGGCAGAAATGCGTGTCGTTTCCCCAGCGAGCGCGTGCCTGACGCAGCGGAGGATTTATCAACTGTGATCGTGGGTCCAGACCAGGACAGCAGAGGGGGAGCTACGTCCACTTGGCCTGAAAGTCTTATGACGCGCTGCCGACGGCAGAGGAGATCTGCCAGAACAGCCGCACGGGTTCCCTCGCCCTGTGGCCACGGCTTAGGAGGCGGGGAAAAAAACGACCATCAGGCCCCAGCGAGATTTGAACTCGCGACCCCTGGTTTACAAGACCAGTGCTCTAACCCCTGAGCTATGGAGCCCTCTCGTGTATGCTGCGTCTCTATCTTCCCTGTTATAGTTGTTTTCAGTAAGATTACTGTGTTAAATGGCATTTTGATCCAAGCAAAAACTAAGGTATGCTGCAAAATTGAAATCTTTCTGTGTTCTGTCAACCACTCCAAAAGACTCTGCTTTGAGCAGAGTCACTACTAGACTGTCTTCTAGTCCCTTACCCTGATAGTCGGCTGAGACATTGCCTTCTGTGTCTCTGCTGCCCAGAAAGGATGCATATGCCAGAACTCCAGATACTTGGGCACTCGAGAGACCCACCTGAGAATAAAAAGGCGCATATAGAGGGTATCCGACAGGCAGGGACGTTATGGTGCACTCCCTTTTCTCATGTGGTGGTGAAATCCACAGAGAAGGTGGGAAGAGGTTTACCACACGGTTTTTTGTCTTTTCTGAATCCCAGAGCCCCTAACTCTTGCTTGTATGTTGGAATTATTGCCACTCAAAGGTTCACGGTTAAGAGCAAGCAGGGAAAAGAGGTGCTAGAGAGGAAAATTTTAATCTTTCCTTAAAGACATATGGATTTGCAGGTATCCTTGGTATGAATAATACAATCTTTTAAAGGGGATTTTGTTTTCACTTTTTAGAGATCCTGTTTTTATAAGCTAGTAAACAGGAACTAAAAATTTATTTAACTACAAAAAATCTTGTACTTATTTTTTACTGCAAATATAGCCATAGACTAGAACATTGCGGGGGGAAAGGACTGACTCATGCAAGCCCAAGAAGCGAACCACTTTTATTTAGTAAGATTTAGATTCTCTGACCATAGGCCTGCTCGTGTACTCACTAATTTTTAATGTCATTTGCCCAAGATCATTAAGTCTGCAAGAAATCTGAAAGTTACTGTGACCTTTAAATTCCATACCTAAATACTTAACAGACATCTCCTAAAAATAAGAACTAAGAATAAAAGCATAACTTCAGTACCATATCGGACCTAATTAACAACATTTATAATAACTCTGTAATTTGATAGTCCATATTTTCAAATTTCCCCAACTGGCTCCCTCCAATTTGTTTTTTAAAACTAGATTCAAACAATGTTTCTGGCTGCTTTTAGTTTTAATGAACCTTTAGTCTCTTTCCATTTGAAAATTCCCCTCCTTTCAGCCTTTCTTTCATAGTAGCTCTCTTATAAGTCTCACATTCTGCATGCTAAGTCACTCCAGCCATGTCCAACTCTTCAATCCCATGGACTGTAGCCTGCCAAGCTCCTCTGTCCATGGGATTCTCCAGGCAAGAATACTGGAGTGGATTCAATACTCTAACTGGATTCAGCCTATATATTTTTGTTAGGAGCACTACCTCACAGATTTTTAATACTCTAAGGAACCAAATAATTTTCCAGAACAGATTGTCTAGGCTGTAGACAAAATTAAATTTCTAAGTGTCCAAGCAGAAAAACGAGGTCAAATAAGATTATTTTATCTATTTGCATGAAAATGCATTGTGTGCCATTCAAGGAGCTTTTTTTTTCCTCCCACAAAAGAGACGTTCTTGATCTCCTTGGTTGAAGACCCTGGATTTTCAGGTTCACTGATCCTAAAGTACCTTAAAATGTCAAGAATTTATATAGAAAAGTAGGCACAATTAAGAGCATCCAATCAATTATTCATCTTAGCAGCATCCAAGTACATCTATGGATAGACAGACTGGTTTCTAAGGTACATAGACTATTTATCTAGAATATCAAGGAACAAGGCTTTGCAAAATTTTAGCAAAAAAAAAAAGTTGTACTAGCCTCAACTTAATGCTTTCTTAAATTTATTTTCTTTAGTTTCCCTAGATCTCTGACCCTTGGGAAATTGAGGCTACTTTCACTCTGGTGTATCAGTTACTGCTCGTGTTACCACCTAATGGTGGTGTGTATGTGGGTATTCATTCTTCTAGATTTATATTGTATGTTTTACAGAAAATATCTTCTTACACTCAACTGCAAGCTTGCTACAAGCAGGGATAATAACCTTATTTATTTTCTGCACAGATTTATTTGGTGGATGTGGGGTGGGTTGTAATGTACCTTGAACACCAAAAGAAGATTCTATTCCTCAGTTTCACAGTGCTTCTTGGTCCGTGTTCTCCATTACCGAATCCAAAGTGCCTAAATCCATTATAATTACTCTTATGTGTTCATCGAGAAGCTGCCCGCTGAGTACTTGGATACTCTGGAACTGGAGTCAGAAGCTGGGCAAGGTAGTAGAGAAATCAAAGAAGAAAATCAAGTGTACATCAGATTTTATCTTCTTAAACCCAAAGCATGCCTGCCAAGTCTCTCCAGTTGTGTTCGACTCTTTCCAACCCTATGGACTGTATCCCACCCAGCTCCTCTGTCCATGGGATTCTCACTGGAATGGGTTGCCATGCCTTCCTCCAGGGGATCTTTCCAAAACCCAAAGTAGCCAGACTATTACAATATTTTGTAGTGACTGAGTTGGCGGTGGGGGGTGGAGGAGAAGGAGGTTATTGCTACCAGCAGGATGAATAAAAACAAAGAAAAAGGAATGCCTCATAAATTTCTTCCTTCCCTTAGGCTGACCATGTTCAGGGTTACATTTCTTTTCACCTGAAGCTTGCAGAGGCAATCAATCTGGTGAGATTGTTCCCTTTTGTCCCACCTCTTCCATCAACTTCAGTAAACGTTATAAAGTCAAATACAAATTTAAAATAAGAGGCTTAATTCTTCCTATTGAAAATAAGGGGAAAGATTTTCTTTCCCTTCTCTCCTTTTTCTTTAGAAGTTCTTTTATTTAAAAGTTAGTTATTTTAGAAAAGTTGCAAGTGTAAATACATCACAGTATTTTGTATTACTCTGATGGTCAATGTATTAAACACACGAGACCATGAAAAAGCTACTAAATATTTAACTAGGGGCTCAATAAATCCTGAAAAGACTATCTGATACATCCATCAAAAGGAACATATTATTTACCAGTATTTAATTTTTAGTAAGATTTTTGTGGGCTTCCCTGGTGGCTCAGATGGTAAAGGATCTGCCTGCAGTGCGGGAGACCAGGGTTTGATCTCCTGGAGAAAAGAATGGCTACCCACTCCAGAATTCTTGCTTGGAGAATTCTATGGACAGAGGAGCTTGGTGGTCATAAAGAACTTTTAGTGAGATTTTTAGAGCACATGCAGATGGGAGCCTAGCCAGTAATCAGATGGCTCTCTACTGGAGCTAGGGTGAGAGACTTACATTGCCATGTAGTGCAAGTCTGGTGGGAACTTTAAAATGCCCTAAATAGAGAAGACAACAGTTGAAGCATAGATTGGAAAATAGAGTACTTGTAACAATTCTCTAACTTTGGGGGAACTTATTAGGATTCCAATTCATGGGCCTGAGATTCCTAATAAGTTACCAGGAGATGCTGATGCTGCTGGGTTCTTAGACTATACCTTGAGCATCAAGGCCTTAAAGTAAATCTTCCATTTGTGTATAAATTTTCATCATTTAGGCTATTGACAAGGTATGGATAGCAGGAAATCCAAGGTTAAATTCTCCTGTAATGTTGCAGAATGTTAGAGCCTAAAATACTAGTTAATACTAGCCTAAAATACTAAGATCCTTTCAACACTGAAAACTGAAGGAATAGTTATGTGCCAG
Source organism: Muntiacus reevesi (assembly GCF_963930625.1). Classification (NCBI taxonomy): domain Eukaryota; kingdom Metazoa; phylum Chordata; class Mammalia; order Artiodactyla; family Cervidae; genus Muntiacus; species Muntiacus reevesi. The sequence continues at coordinate 25,637,784 of NC_089255.1, read as the reverse complement.
ACAAACATCACACTTATCTCTATCAGGCATCTTTCCAAAGGGCTTCAGATACTGGTCAATCAAGTATTTGGCAAGGCTGGCATTCCACTAGGAAAGCTAAGACTTCTGACTTCAGGTCTCTGTAAGTCTAACAGATGATCCACTTCTATGAGGAACAGATCAAAAGACTTCTCTCATAGAAGAATCCAGTGAGTTTAAGGCAAATAATGAGTGCTCCAGCGATAACTGGTGACTGAATAGGGGAGGCCGTGCACACTGGTTAGTAAAGGAAAGTTAGAATGGCATGTGAGACTGTGGTATTTTGTCCTGATAAGAAAATGCTTTGAAGCTTGTCAATTTGTGGAGCCTGAATCTGCAGTCCCATAGAATCAAAGGGACCTCTGCTATATTGATCAAGTTCTTTCTTATTAACTAGTTCCTCTCACTGCCCTGACCTAGAACTAAAAAACAAATAAATAATCAAGGGTTCAGGTCACTTCCATCTTATGAGAATCTCTGTACTTTTTTTGGAATCCATATTTTTAAAAAGAAGAAAAACATTTACAGAAGCTGTGGTTTATTTAAATGTGTATGTTTACCAAATTAGCACTGAGACCTAAATATGATCTCACTTAATCTTCTAATCAAAAGCCTCAATATGAGATTTCCCAGGACCAATCCATAGACCCTGAGTTTCTCACCTGGTTCACTACTAGACAAAATAGTTCGATAAATATGTTCAACACTTGTTCTCTCTTCCTCCCATCCATCCCTATATCCTTTCAGGTAGTAAAGAAACCCAGGCCTTTTCTGTCTTTCAAACTGATGCTTCCTTGTCTTATGCACAAAGTTTATTGCACACGATTTCTAGGTTCTCTCCAATTTGAGATGAGCATCAGTCTTCCCACTGCTTGTGACCTGTTGCAAAGAAGCGTGTACTACTCAAGGCAATAAGGTCACACACACTTTTTGCTGAAGGTCCTCAAAAAGTGTGGAAACACGAACTGAAGTTTCTTGAAAGTTGTCCACTTCAGCCAAAAGGGGCTGGAGACAGGTCCTTGAGCTCCTCCATCTCCAGTGATGTGGAGCATAGAAGCCACACCTCTGCCGATTCCGCTAGATTCGCTGGCCTTTGCTTCTCACCATCTCCGAGAGACGGCCACGCTCGTGACTCCAGTACCTTCTGGAGAGAAAGAGGACTCGGTGGGAACCCACGAGTTGACACCCAGTTTTACCCTGGGAGCTCAGATTGCCTGTCAACTGGGAGCAGAGAGAGGGAACGAGAGAGCGGAAAAGAGCGATCAGGAAGCGTCTAACCCGGTGTGGGAGAGGGAGGAGATGAGGTGGGGGGTGGAGGGGACTTGACCCAGAGGGCACCCGGATTGGCGGCAGTAGGGAGCTGATGGGGAGTGCGAGGACAGCCCGCCTCTGGCCTTGAACTCTTCCTAAAGTGGCCCCAGCTTTTCCCACCTCCTGCTTCCCGGTCTTGGTTCTACGTTCATCCGGGGTCCCCTGAGCCCTATTTCCAATCAGCCTTTTTAGAAGTTCTTTTGTGTTCCTCGCTCCCCACCCCACCCCGCTTCCTGGCATCGAAGATGGGAACCAGCGAGACCTTCGTCCCAAGAAATTACAGAGAAGAACAATTTTGCCTCTGTCGATGGGCATGAGTTTGAGTAAACTCCGGAAGTTGGTGATGGACAGGGAGGCCTGGCGTGCTGTGATTCCTGGGGTCGCAAATAGTCGGACAGGACTGAGCGACTGAACTGAACTGAAGCACGCCTGACCTGACCCCGACTCCTCAGGCCACCGGGATAGGACCTCGGAGAGCTCTTGGGCAAGGGTAGGCAAGAGCAGGGTGTGGTTTTTTGGAGTGGTGGAGGCGGGGAGTAAGAGGAAGTTAGGAAACTTTAATTAGACTCTAGGAGAGTTTCTGCATCCTGAGACCCAGAAATGGCCAATCAGAAGCAGCAATGAATAAGGTGACTTGTAATCCAGGGCTTACCGCGGAGCACAGATCGTTAACAGGTACGCGATTCCACTTGGGCGCTGAAGATCCCTGGCTGGGAGCACTTCTGAAACTTTTTCTTCCCCTCTACGCCATTCGAAAGAAACGATCTGAAGCTTGGTGGCTCCGGAACCCCCATGGAAACCCGGACACAGCCCTCCCCGCTGTGGGAAAGTTCTTGGATGTAACCTCCCTCTGGGAGTCACCCATTCCCTCTGTAAGGGAAATTGTTCAGAGGCTACAGTAGTGCGCGTGTGCGTGGGTCTACCCCAGAATGCTACTTTCAGGAAAAGTAGACCAATCTCTCTCTCTGACCGAACCTGCAGGGAATGCGACCAAGGATTTTCCTGTCTATCGGCGACAGGCTTGGAGATCTGTCAACGGAAGCGAACCTCTTGCTTGATCTGATCTCCGACCTCATTCTCTCTGTGACTTTCACAGCCATAGACCAACGACCCAACAGAGGAGAGTTTCTTAGTCTTCTGAAATCACTTGCAATAAGTCGCCAGTGAGATTTCCCCGCTCCTTTCTGCGTGGAATTGCCTCGGTTAAAGAAAAGGTCTTTCAAGGAAATTTGCGCTAATAATCATTGACCACTTTCTAGTTCACTTCTCAGACCTGTGAGAATACAATGATTTCTCCTCTCTCCGAGTTTTCTCGGGTCCTTAGGGATAAATGAAAACACTGAGGGAAATTCCACTATCTCAAGAAAATTCAAAATTATGAGCACGTGTACTGTAGTAAACAGCTCGGGGATGAGGTTTCCTCCGAGCTTGTGGTAGTGTGGCCGAGCGGTCTAAGGCGCTGGATTTAGGCTCCAGTCTCTTCGGGGGCGTGGGTTCGAATCCCACCACTGCCAAAGGTGTGTTTTAGTAAAGCTGTAAATCAGAATTAGTATAACTCAAGCTGAATCTACGGAAATCTTTCGCAAGAATTTCCAGAAAACCTTTCAATCCTGCTCGAAAATTATTTCAAATCAAGTTAGCTAGGTTTCTTCTCAACATCTCCTGCTCAAACTATTTTGCACCTCATCTTTGCTTGTATCTAAGCTTTTGTATTCTCACAACAGGGAACTCTTTCTGTCCTCCTCTTATAAAATCCATGCTCACACTGAATCATTCTCATGACCTGGCTTAGGCACCATCTGGCAGGAAAGACTTCCTAGATAGTGCCCCATAGCCCCCATCAGCCCTGGTTTGGGAGCCAACACTGGTTTAGGAGTTGCAGCTTTGTGCTCAGGAAATAACCCACACAGACTTGATTTGGTTTTAGTCACATTACTCTTGTAACTGAAGATGATGAATGAATGCATCCATGCAGAAAGCCATTTCCTTCCAGGCTTCCAGCTCTCACTCAGGCATTATTGCCTTAGAGTTGGGGCAGGGCAGGTAAATGGTTCTTTTGAATTTGACTTTGCAGGAGGGTTTTTGATTCCAAAACTCTTAAAAGCTGATTTTTGGCTGACTCTGGGTGTTAAGCCCAGTGGAGTGTTCTGTGAATGTTGGCTTAGCCACTGCTTTGCCCCTTCTAAATGAATTCAGTTACCTTGGAGACTGTCCTGGTCTCTGAATCACCCAACTGCAATGCCTGTTTAGAACCTAACTCAGTGTGGGGAAGTGGAAGGGATACACTCAGGGTCTATTTAGCGGTGCCCTATCAGAATGGTTGTCCCATTGCCCTTCTCAGCCCTTTCAGCCCCTGTTATCCCACAGGCTGTACAGCTCTCTCAAAGAGGTACAGTATTTCCCTGCAGTGCCCTGAGGAATGAAAGTTACAGAGCAGAGAAGGAGGACTCTGCACAGGAACCAAGGTCTTGGGATTTTTTGTGACACATTGATTGTGCCTTCCTTTTTATGTCATTCTCTCTACTCAATCAAAATTATCTTCTGTGTCCTCACAGGTCATCTCCTGTTTCACTTTGATGACTCCTCCAGATCAGTTCCTTTCCTTTTTATCCACCTCTCACTAAAAAAAATCTTAAGACGCCTATGTTCTTCACACACACACACAAACACACACACACAAAATGATTATATTTTTGTGCTTTGTGAAGAGGGAAAAAATCCTCTAAAATCTTCAGTTTACAGTTTACTCTTGGTGTTGCATATTCTATGGGTTTTGACAAAATGAACAATGATAATATATCCACCATCATTAAAGTATCATAGAGACTAATTTCACAGGCCTAAAAATCCTCAGTGCTTCCCCAATGCATTCCTCCCTCCCCTATAACCTCTGACAACCACTGACCCTTTTAGCATCTCCATAGTTTTGCATTTTCCTGAATGTTGAATATTTGTTGTCGTTGTTGTTGTTTAGTCGCTAAGTGGTGTCGGACTGTTTGTGACCCCCATGGACTGTAGCCCGCCAGGCTCCTCCATCCATGGGATTCTCAGGCATGAATACTGGAGTGGGTTGCCATTTCCTTCTCCAGTTGAATATTTGGAATCATACAGTATGTAGCCTTTTCAGATTGGCTTCTTCCATTTAATACACATTTAAAGTTCTTCCATACCATTTCATGGTTTGATGTCTCATTTCTTCCTGGTGCTGAATAGTATTCGATTGTATGGATGTACCACAGTTTTATTTATTTACCTATTGAAGGACATCTTTACTGTTTCCTAGTTTTGAAAATTATACATATATAAAGCTGCTATAAACTTTCATGGGCAAGTTTTTGTGTGGACATCAGTTTTCAACTCATTTGAGTAAGTACCTAGGAATGTGATTCCTGGGTTGTATGGAAAGAGTACATTTAGTTTTGTAAGAAACTGTCCAAATGTCTTCCACTGCAGCACAGTGTATTTTTAAACATCATTTGTAAGGTTAAACCTTCGGTTTTTAAAAAATGTCATTTATATATGTAGCATATTTTGGAAAAAAAATACTTAAAGTATACAAAACACAATTTACCCACAGATAAACATCTTTTGCTGTATTTCCTTTGTTCCAAAAATGAATGATAAATTTATAGGAGTAGGAAAAGAATACTTGATGAAACACCATGTCTGTTGTATGTGTTTTTTTTTTTTTTTTAAACACAGTGTTTTTTTAAGATTCCTGATTTATAAGGCCCAATTGTACTACTCCAGAAAGTAGTGACAATTTTAGGAGAAAGTCTTTGTCACTGTATCCTGGCCAGCACTAAACAGCAAACACTGTGTAATTTGGTGGTGAAACAAAATCCGCTAGTTTGTATTAGTATTTCTTTCTTATTATTGAGAGAACATTCCCACATGCATATTTTGCTTTTTGCATTGCTTATTCTCGACATTGTTTCTTCACACTCTTTTGAAGGACAGATATTTCTACAGTATTTCTCTTTAAACTCTGAATTGCTTAGCATAAATTATTCATGGTAAGGGAAAATTGTAGGGCTGGGGGAAGGGGTTGAGGGATATTACCCAATATTCAGTTAAGACTTGCTGGCCTTCAAGATTAGGAGAAGCCATTCAAATCTAAATGGGGTACCGTTATTTCATGCTGCTGCTGCTGCTGCTAACTCGCTTCACTTGTGTCCGACTCTATGCGACCCATGGACAGCAGCCCACCAGGCTCCTCTGTCCCTGGGATTCTCCAGGCAAGAACACTGGAGTGGGTTGCCATTTCCTTCTCCAGTGCATGCATGCATGCTAAGTCGTTTCAGTCGTGCCCGACTCTGTGCGACCCCACGGACAGCAGTCCACCAGGCTCCTCTGTCCACTGAATCCTCTAGGCAAGAATACTGGAGTGGATTGCCATTTCCTTCTCCAATCGTTATTTCATATCTCCTCAGTAAACCGAATCACCTATAATTCATGATCACCGAGAGGACATATAACATTAAGTTTTATGGTCGGCAAAAAGTTGCCGACTTTTTGTTGCCTGAAAATCGAATTAAATATTCCACAGTTGTTGATTTAGGAGATAAAATCTAGTGGAATAGGAAACTGCAACGAAAGGTTAAACATTTTCTCTCGGCGGAATCGAACCAGGGATCCAAGGATAACGGAAGCGTAATTACTGCTGCAGTCCTCCGCTCTACCAGCTGAGCTACCAAAGGTTGCATCTAACGCGACAAAGTGTCGATTACTGAGCATATAGTAACTGAGCCATACAGTACTGAGCCAGTGAGTGGCCTAGCTTTTTGTATTTGAAGTTCGGGCTTAAACCGGAGGTCAAGAAATCTCCAGAGAGTTAAATCTAGGGTAAACTGAATCCTGGAGTAGCCTGGGGCAGGACACAGAGGCTGAGTCCGAGGAAGTAAGAGCAGAAACCGCCCGGATTCGGGTGTATCTGCATAGCTTCTGGACTGGGCTGTCCCAGAGTAATCGGCAAAACAGTTCTCGCTCCAGAAGCAAAGGAAACACTGGGGAGTCAGGCAGGTAGCAAGTGGGAAAATGCGCAAATCCACGCGCCAGCGGCAGCCGGAGGACCACGGTAATCTGTTGGCCGAGGTTGATTTATTCTTGACCTTAAACGCAGTTGTGTGGACTCCGCCCATCCTATAATCTTTCCTCTCAAATCTTCAGCGGATAATTTCCCCTGGACCTTCACGCACTGCTTTTTTCTTTCAAGGGTCAGTGTAACAAAGAAAAGCGCCGGAAGCACCACTCCTATTAGTGAAAGTACTCTCTTAAGGCCCCAGCGAGATTTGAACTCGCGACCCCTGGTTTACAAGACCAGTGCTCTAACCCCTGAGCTATGGAGCCAAAGCGCAGCGTAGGTTTCCCCGTCGACTTCCCTAAGTTTTGATACCTGCAGCTAAATGACATATTTACATAAAATTTAACAGATATTTTAAAATTAAAAGGATTTTTTTTTTTTTGAAGGAAGCGCTTCTTTATATACGAAGAAGAAATATGTCCTTGACTAGGCCCAAACGGAAATGTGAGTCCCTGGAAGAGCGCTGGAAGCGCCCACAGTGCGTGCTCCTCAGGCTCGGGCCTGACAAGTCACCGAACTTGGGCAACCGCAGGGCCACCAGCGCAGCCCGGAGATAAAGTGGGGCAGGTGCGCGTGCGAGACTCGGCGTCTCGTCCTTGCCTCCTATCTGCTTGGATCCTTGTAAAAGTAACTGCTACAGCTCTCGTAGACTCTATTAGGGTTTGTTTTTGTTTTAAGAAAGGCGGACTTCTGGAAGCCCAGAGCGTGCCCGAGGTGAAGACATTCAGGGGTCCAGGCCGTCCCCACCACACGATCTTTCAGTGGAACCAGGTTCGGTCTTAGTCAACCTGGGTCTGAGATTCCTCCAGGTTTCCTGAAGCAGAAATAGACTAGAAGAGTAGTAGCCTTTCCCTCGGTCCTTTAACACTCTGCCAACAGTTCGGAGTCTGAGCGGCAGCTGCTTCTCTCTCGGTCTCAGAGCTCTTCTAAATACCCAACCGAAGTCTAGAATCAACAGAAAGTGGCGTTTCAGAGAATGGTTAGGAAGGGGGCGATCCCCTGCTTTTCTCTCGCATCTTAGCCCGCCCAGCAATCTGGCGCGGATACTGAGTCCCGTGTTCGTTGTTTATCAGGTTTGTGCCCTGAGCCAGGAATATGCTCGGTGCGCGGTGATCCGTGTGACCAAGGCAGACAAGCTAGAGCCCAAGAGCTTTGTTCCCCAAGCAAAAGAGACTGCGGAGTAAGGGCTACGCTCTCGCTTCCCATTCCACCCACCACCTTCTGGGTGCTGGAGAAGCGGGCGAGGGTAGGCTTCGAAAGGAGAGGGTATTGGAAATGGTCGGCTCTTCCCGACGTTTGCCACCTTCCGCGCGCCCTTGAAGAGTGCCTTAAATCTAGATCTATAGTACAAAGTTCATTAAAATAAGCTGAAAGAAAACATCAAGAGCATGATACAAGGTGTGACATAGTGGGCAGGCTGGGGCAGTGGTTCTAGGATTTGACCCCCGCAGGGGCGTGGTATCGAGTTCCTCAGCTTTAGACCCCGGGCGGGAAGGCTTTCGATGAAATCAATGTGGTTTTTTGTCTTTACGTGTCCTCTAACCCCAGGCCATCGGCAGGGATGTTTGTTCTAACTGTAAGAACTCAGACCCTCGCAAGAGGGTCCACAGGTGGACTAGCAGCTCAGCCTGTGTCCCTTACCGAACATTTCTGCCTCTGGAACGCTGTGGCTCAGGTTTCCCTGAATCCGCGCGTTGATGCTCCTGAAATCTGGAGGAAATCGCTGGGCTTAGGAGAGAAATCAAAAATGGTCTTCATACAGTGTGATGCAGGGAACAGAATACATGAATATTCTTAAATAAGAAAGCAGGTTATAGTGGTTGGCTCGTTGGTCTAGTGGTATGATTCTCGCTTTGGGTGCGAGAGGTCCCGGGTTCAAATCCCGGACGAGCCCCAGGATGTTTCGTTTTTTTCTTTTCCACCTCTTTAAAGTTAAATGAAGCCATCACCACCAAGCCTAGATCCACTTAGGTGAAGTCCCTTTCAACCTTGACCTGATTCAAGGACTTCGTTGTAGACAGAGGTACCTCGTCCCGCTATGTAGATATTTTGTCAGGAATATCTTGCTCAGGCAGAGCTTCTGTCGGCACTTCGAGCAGGAACGAAAACTAGTGCGCTTCTCATTCGGCATTCACACGGAATAGAGTGGTACCCGGAGGTGTGCTGGGGCTGCAACGCCTGACAGAACTCTCTTCCTGAGGTCCTAGTCTGTCTTCCCCAGAGTCTCAAGTGCTGTACGCGGTCTTCCCAATAAATAGGGGCTCCGGGAACCCTTGGGCTCAAAGGGTTCAGACATCCATGCCGCCCAAAGGCAGTACAATTGAATTATTTTAAGGCGTTATTTTCCAAAACGCAGTATAACAAGGTGACAATTGTCTTGCCATTTCCGGCAAGAGCCCACCAGACTCTTCAATGCACTTTGATTGCTCACTTGGAAAACCATCAGGTTATAATGTGAGGTGTCTACTTGTGACCTTAGGGTGTGGTTGATCCCGATTTGTGGAAGTCGCCAAGACTTAGAAACCACTGGTGTGACAGGCCTTCAAATTTGCCTATCTTCCTAAACTGCTTATACAAGGGGGATCTTTGACAGGATTTCTGTCTGACTTGATCATATTTGCAAGTTTCCTCTCTTAGAAAGGTTTTGTGTCCAGGCAAGAATAGAGTTTTGTGATTGGTGATTGGAGGGAGGGGAGAAAGTAGAATCTGCCAGGATGTCCTTGACAGATTGACCCTCCCCTGAGAAAGGTGATGTATCCAGCCTGGGTTTTAACGTGTTTGCTGAATGACTGCTGGTGGAGATGCACAGTGAGAATTTGGATATAAAATTCTGAGATTAAAATATGAATATAAAATAACATTAATATTAAATTATTAATTATTAATATTATAATAATATTATTAATAAAATATTAATATAAGTTGTATTTATATTAAAATATAAATATAAAATATAAAATCCTGAGATTCAAGAGAAAGATCCAAACCAAAGAAAGGAGTTTTATGAATAAAAAAAGAGTAGTTAACAGTGATGTGGGTAAGAACCAACAGGAAAGAGCAATTATATAGAGAAGAAGAATTTAAGGACTGGCTCTGGTGATCATTCGTGTTTAAAAATGTGAAAAGAAAATACCAATGAGTGAAGGAACTAGAGAAGGAAGGCTCATGACAGTCACTTGCTCTGATGGCTTATTTATTTTCTTAGGGCCCACTGACAATCTTTACCAGCATTTAAAGCAAAAAGTTTAGGGGAGATGACAGTGCTGTATGGAATGAAGAATAAGGGGAAGGTGTAGACACATAAGTAAATCTTTCTTCTTAGAATCTTGAGTGTGAAGGGGAGGACCTAGACAGTTCACACATTTAGCTTAGAGGTCTTGGGATAGCTTCACAATTATTTAATTGTCTACTCAAAGACAATCAGTGGGTCTTTTGCTGCCCTGCCCTGAAACCTGGGCAAAGGATGTTGGGTTGCCAAAAGTGCACTCCTTGATCTTGGTATGTTCTGACCCTTAAGGGTTTTTATCAGTAGCACAGATGAAAGTGGCATCTGTGCCACTTTACTCCCATTATCCTCCTTCCATCCTCCTTCCATTATCATAGTAAGAAGCAGAAATACTGGCTACAGTCAAGACAAGGAACTCGTCAGCACTTGAAAAAAAGGCTCAAAGGAGCAAATTAAAGAATACCCAGGGGGCTTGAGGGGGGAGAAGAAGGAAAATTAGTTCTGAAAAGCAGAAATAGTTTAAAATGATCTTATGTGGGAGAGATGTGGGGATTTCTAATCTCAGATAAGATCTTTTGACCTTCGAGAAAATAATGTCCATTGGGAACCAGAAACAGAGCACCTGGCTAAAGATTCAGTGGGTAGTTTTTTTCTATAATGGTGGAAATTGGGACCTTATCTTCTGGGCTCTGCTTGAGAGGAGCAGCACCAGCTTCTACAGCTAAGAGTCTGAGTTCAGAGTTTATTCTACTGATGACACTTCCAACAAGTAATTTTGTTGCTTGTTGGGGTTGAGACCCACTATGTCATCCTCACTGCTAAAGGAATGTTAGGAGTCACAGAGAACGTCTGGAAAACTTGTCAAAGTCTTTACTGCTAAAATCCTTTCTGTATTGTCAGATCTTGAAATACTTCCTATAGCTGCAATGCACTCTTTTTTTTTTTTTTTAAGATGGGGAACCCAAGGGAAATATCCATATGCAAAACTTCACAAAATCATGGTTTTCCTGAAATGAGGATCTTTTAGGAAGGACTTGACTATGTATGTATAACTACTGAACTCATCTGCTCCAAAGCCCACTCGGGAGCTCAGCCATAGACTCAGGGCCTGTACAAACTTAGAGCTGCTAAACTGTCTTCCTCACCTCCTATGGTACCTATAACTATCGTACTCCTATGCCAATATGGGCCTTTAATAAGCTATTGTCAACACGATCCCCTTTGAATTATACAAAAGTGTCCCTAGCAAATCACTATTGAGCATACTTACTTGACACTTTTTCATTCCTTATGTAATTTTTCCCTACAAGAAAAAAAAAGTAATGAGACTTTACTATGCTCCAAATTACCAGGTACTCTTCTGGATGGCATGGAAATGAACTCAGATAGGACCCAGTCTCTGTCTTCAAGAAGTTTGAAAAATAATGGGAAACAGGAGAAATGTTGCAGCTTATTGTTGCAAAAGAAATTTTATCATTTAGGATTCAATCAAAGTGGAAGCACTATAAGTAGTGATGAATAAGAGATTTATTATAATTCTGGGAATTCATGAAAAAGTTTATGTTAAGTTCTTGCTTCTAAGGCTAGTGTTGGGTCTGAATCTGTAACCCTGGGGGTGAACAGGTAAGGACAAGTGGGCATTGAAGTGAGGGGAGGATGATTCAAACTGACACCATGAAATCCATAAAGACAAAATGAAATAAAAAGGGTAAATTGGGACCTACATCTGTCTCTCACTGTCTCCAACCTTGTTGATGTGGGAAATCTGCAGGAGAAGCTGGCTCCCTTCATCATGGAACTACCCATGCCCTTGGCCCAAGAGAAGGAGAAGGAGATCCATTTGTGCCAGAGGAGTTGTGGGTCCAACTTAAGCCCATACCAATGAGCGAAAAGCAGACTAGTAGAACAGCATCTCTATTGCATCAATAAGTACAAGCTGCAACAAAGCCTGGCATTCTATGCCAATCTTCAGAACACAGTGGTTGCTGTGTGTGACATTTTCACCTTCTAAATCTCACTACAAATTTCACCACATAAATATAGAAATTTAGATTCACATAGAAAAGAAAATTCCAGATAATGTAGTTCCAGCTTAGACAGACACAGTACAGAGTCAACTTTCTTGGGCACCTCCTAAGTACCAGCCTCTGTTCTATATGTTTGGAACACATTCTTATTTTTAGCTTCCTCTTATTTTGTGATCTTTGGGATTGACTTCAGGTTTTTATGCTCCATGAAATTAGGTAGCTTTTAAGGCAATACCTCTTCTGCCCTCTGGGTGACACTTCTAGATCATTCCAGAAGAATTCTTTTTCTCTCTCAAATTACTGCTTATTCTTATTCCTTCCACTCCTCTAGTTCTCAATCAGGGATCTTTCAGGGGAGAAATAGTGTGTGTTTTTGTGTATTACTAATAGAACCAGATAAAAGCATCACTATTTCCAGTGACCATTGAAACTTTATGGCTATTTCTTTGGATATTCCTGGAGAAGGAAATGGCAACCCACTCCAGTACTCTTGCCTGGAAAATCCCATGGAAGGAGGAGCCTGGTAGGCTACAATCCATGGGGTCGCAAAGAGACAGACATGACTGAGCGACTTCACTTTTACTACTTTGCATATTAATGCTCAGTTTGCCAATTTTGCAACATTATTTTGAGGTTGATGTGCTGTCCATACTTTGATATTTATTTTTTCTAAGCGTTGTGTCTCTGTATACAAATGCACTCCAACATGGAGTTAATTCCCATGTAGTGAATGATAGCTTCTGAAAACTTCTCTAACAAGAAAATGTTTAACAGGATAAATCAATTTTCATATGACCTCCAATGTTATTTTGTAAACCCCCTTATCATCCCCTATCTTTGAATTATTATTTGTCTCTTAGTCTTCCACTTTAAGATCAAAGTCGCTTGAGGTTAGGAACCATTGCTTATTCATCTTATTATATATAATAAGGACATAGTATATATAATAACATATATTACACATATATCACAGTATCCAACAAAGATGCTTAAAAAACCTTTGTTGAATGATTGAATACATACATACATATATACGTACATAAACATTTGTCCAAGATTCCAAGGTCACCACAAATAAGAACCCTCATTTCCTTTCAAATATACAATGAGGTTAGATAAAATGTAACACAAAATCTGATTCTTGGTAGGTATAACAATAGTTGATATTCTTAATTTTTTTATGCTGAAAGTCCTCATTCTATCCCCATTTTACTAAAACTAAAAGATGAATGAGGATATTCAAATGTAATAAAAAGATGGACAAATGAAAGCAACATAATCCACTGACAAAACGAGTGAATATATCTTTAATCCACCTTTATAATACAGTGTAAATTAGATAACCACATTAAACCTTTATAATACAGTGTAACTTAGATAACCACATTAAATGCTGCTATTCATAAGCTTTCTTTTTGATCTGCTTTTTCAAAGGCATCTGAAACTGTCATGGAGAAGAAAATAAGTCCCTTATTAAATTTGTTTTACCCCTTTTCCACCTAACAGTGAATGCATTTTTTTTCAAAATGTATGCACAAAAATACACAGTTAATCTATTTCTTTTTATGATTATAGGACATTTGCCTTAAGATTCTTGATTTTCATAAATAATTTAAAGACTCTAATGAGAACTAGTTTTTAACTTTTGGTGAGAGTCATACACGGAACTCTTTAGGAATTGAATTAAAGCTATTTGTCCTCTTCCCAGACAATTGCATATAGGCTCGATATATACGTTTACATAATAATAGTGCTTATACACTTTCTGAAGCTCATTCTTAGATACCCAGGTGTGCCAGGAGCCGGCACACGAGATCCCACCCATGACAAGGTCATGAGGGAGAAAACCTGACAGGCAAGGCAGATCAGGTTTTCAGGGGTTTCAAAAAGGCCAGCTCACGAGATCCCACCCATGACAAGGTCATGAGAAGAAAACCTGACAGGCAAGGCAGATCAGGTTTTCAGGGATTCCGAAAAGCTGCCCCCCGGCGCTCACCTTTAAAGATGATATCTGTCTTTCTGATGCCTGCTTCAATAGACTACTCCCTAATTTCTGTGACACAGGCAGAAGGCCTTCCCCAAACTCTTCCCAAAGAAGAATCAATTTAGAACTTTAATCAATAAGTTTCCCGGGTGGTGGTATTTTATGAGATTATTCAGGGTGAAAGGAGTGTTTTAATTGAAACTCCTTTGCTGGTATTTTAGTTTATTTGGCAAATGTGTTTATGCCCTTGGTACTAATAGGCATGATTGCTTATAATACCCTAGTCATAAAATAACATAAAGAACCTGATCATATAAAGGCCCTAATAGACATAGAGCCCTTCGGGGAGTGAGGAAGCCCTATTAGAAAACATAAGAAAAATTATCCTAAAGGTGGTTATTGGGTTGATGTTTGTTTGCTGTGTTTTGCTTGCTGTGTTTTTGCTCTTAATGTGCTAAGGTTGTGTTATAGAAACCATTGTTAATATAGTTAAAGATCTAGAAAAATAAGAGCTTAGCCCTAGTGTGGTAACAATGAGATGGTTGTTAATTGTGAGCCAGGAGTGCTAGGCAGAAGCTGCCTCACTGAAGCTGCAGAGTCAATGTGGGGTAAACTTCTTAGATAAATGCAACTGACAACTTCTGCAGAAGGATTAATTTTTGCGTTAACAAGGTTATACTTCTATTCTGTACTGTTGCCCTATGAGACTGCTACCTTTCAGTTAAGGTCACCATAGAAACAGAAAATAGGTTTACATTCACCTGACTTGCATAAAATGTTAATAGGCCCCAAGGCCAGAAGATAAAGTATAAGACCCTCATAAACAAAGAAGTATGCAGAAAACACCTTGGTTTCGTGAAGAACAAGCTGATGTAATGTTAAACTATCTTCCCCCTTAGAGATGTAGTAACTTAGGGTATAAAAGCTACAGTAAAAAATAAAGCATTGCCAGACCCTGCCAGACTCTGCCAGACTCAGCTGCACACCCCCCCCCACCCCCCCCCCACCCCCGGGTCTGGTCACTCTCTCTCTCTCTCTCATCGTTCATCCTGAGACTTGGCCCTATCAAGGCTGGTCTCACATGTCTTCTCTCTCTCTCGCCGACACCGTTCGTCCTTAGGGTACGAACGTCCTTAGGGTACCCCCTGGATCCTGCTGGACCCCAGCACAGGTGACTATGGACCCATAGGTTAGGATTGCACAGGTTGGAGGTTCTTATGATGGTATTGATTATGTTAAATCAATTATAATGTGAATTTATATGAGATAGAATCAAGGAATTTTGCCTGAAAGAGAAGAAGGATGAATTTGATGCCTTGTAGTTCTTTAGTGGTTCCAAAATTTGGACATGTGGTGATAGCCATGATGATGAGACAATGAGAAGATAACAAAGGAGACTTGGACTTAGGACATCCCTTAAGTGATGGCATCCCTTCACTTTTACCTCACTATTTTCTTGTTGAAACTCTTAGCAAGTGAAAGATGCCACCAATATCCTGCTCTTGCCTTCTTAAACATGTCCTTCAAAGCTTGTTTGACTCGCTCATTACGTAAGGCATAGATGAATGGGTTCAGCAGCGGTGTCACAAATGTTGTTATCACTGTCACTGCCCAGTTAGTATCCACAGAGTCAGTCTGCGATGGCCGCACATAGAGAAAAACGGCACTTCCATAGAAGAGGGTCACCACCATCAAGTGGGAGGTACAGGTGGAGAAAGCCTTCTGCCGGCCTGAAGCTGAGGGGATGCGCAGGACGGCCAGGACTATGTGACCATAGGACACGGCAGTAATCATCAGTGAGGATATGATGACAAGAGAAGCTAAGACAAAGTCAGTTTCCTCCAACTCCTTGGTGTTGGTGCATGCCAGGCGGAGCAGTGGGCCGCTGTCACAGAAGAAGTGCTGCACCACAGCGTCCTGTCCACAGAAAGGAAGCAAGGCCACAGCCACTGTGGGGCCGAGTACTCCAAGGAGTCCCCCGACCCAGCAGGCCAAGGCCACTCGGAAGCACACAGCCCCATTCATGAGCAGGGGGTAGCGCAGAGGATGACAGATGGCCAGGTAGCGATCCACTGACATGACAGCCAACAGCAGGAACTCAGAGGCCCCAAGAAAGAAGTAGAGATAGAACTGGGTAATACATGCAGCAAAGGAAATAGTGTGTTGCCTTGAGAGGAAATTACTCAGCATCTTGGGAATAATGACAGAAGTGAGCAGAATCTCTAGGCAGGACAAGTTACCAAGAAAGAAGTACATGGGAGTCTGCAGGCGAGTATCAGCTCCTACCACTCCGACGATCAACACATTACCTGTTAGACTCAGCAGATAAACAAGAAGGAAGACAGAAAACAGTTCTGCTTTTGTGCTGTTGAGATTTGGGAAACCCGCCAGGATGAACTCAGTCACACCACTGCTCTGGTTTCCATCAGGAGCCATTATCCTTCCCATCTGTGCAACAGCATGAACGCAGTCCTGGTGAGGATAGGTCTTCTCCAGACAGTCCTAAAGTTTATTTTATCATGATATGGCACACAGAGCTCCACTTTCTCTAGTCACAGATCCTGTTAATACTTGAAGAACCTGAAAGTCCATCAACAGACAAATGGATAAAGAAGATCTGGCCCATACATACAATGGAATATTGCTCAGTCACAAAGAAGAAGGAAATAATGCCATTTGCAGCAACATGTGTAGACCTAGAGATCATCATACTGGTGAAGTAAATAGACAGGGAAAGACAAATATTGTCTGATATGACTTAGATGTGCAATCTAAAAAACAGGGGTATGATGAATGAATTTATCTATAAAACAGAAATAGAGTTACAGATGTAAAAAAAGAACACCTTATGGTTATAAAGGAGTAGGGGGAGGGATAAATTGGGAGATTGGGATTGATAAATGCATACAATATATATAAAATAGATAACTAGTAAGGACCTACTATACAGCACAGGGAACTCTACTCAATATTCTGTAATGGCCTAAATGGGGAAAGAATCTAAAAGGAGTGGATATATGTATATGTATAACTGATTCACTTTGTTGTACACCTGAAATGAACACAACATTGTAAATCAACTATACTCCAATAAAAATTTTTTAAAAAGATTTGAAGGACCTGAGGTCCTCATCTAATTGATTTTTAGAGCTGAGAAAGATTTCCCATAAATGGTAGCTAAAACTAAGGTGTGAAGATGATAGGAGGCTCCATCTTCACATCTACTATTCTAAGATCCCAAATGGTGATATCTCATTATTATAAAAACAATATCCATTGAGCTGGACAAAAATTAAGAAAAATGATTTTGTGAAGAATGTGATTCCTATTCAACCAGAATCAGAACTTGAGCCAGACTGCCTGGCTTTCAATCCCAGCATCTATACTTACTAGCTGAGTAGCCTTGGAAAAGTTACTTAACCTCTCTGCGCAACTCAACTATAAAATGCTGTAAGGAGCAAATTAATTCATAGTGCAAAGAGTTCCCAGCAGTTAGCTGGCAAATGATGTGATAGAGAAAGCTCTGGACTCTAAGTTTAGAGCACCAGAGACTTGCCTCTTCCCTTGGAAAACAGTCAATTAATCCAGCTTTGATTGTCTTTCATCTGCTCAGCTGTAGAATGAGTCATAGGAATCTAGGCCATTAGTACATTTATTACACAATGTTACCTTTTCATGGAGACTTTCTCCTGCAACCCAAGAGTCTAACAGAACTCAGTTAGTCACAAAGTGCTTGCCTATCTAAAGCAAGTTATATTTAAAAGGGAGAATAGGGATAAACCACACTGATTCAATCAGTCGGTTATCTACATGTTTTAATTTAGAGCCAACTTCAAGCCAAATATTCTGGGGAATGTTAGGATGAGTTTCTCAAGCTTTTTCAGTCCATAACACCAAGATAAGTCTCTTCAAACTTGGGCCCTATTAGATGACTTGCCAGAGACAAAATTATGAATTCCTAGTAATTTCTAATAAATTCAGAAATTAAGTCCTTACCAACTGATTCTCGTCATTCCAATTCTGAAGACTAACACCAATTATAAGAACAAATCAATGATATTCTGAAATTTTTCTTAAAGCTTCAGTTACTAGGAGAAAACTGATCACCATTAGCCATGCAAAGCATGAGAAATGACCTTCAGCCCTTGGTTCTCTGTCAGCCCCACAGTTCTCTAGCACACCCAGCAGTCTACATTTGCAATAAAGTTTGTGTGCTAAGCTGCTTCAGTCGAGTATGATTCCTTGTAACCCCATGGACACGACTCTTTGTGACCCCATGAACTAAAGTCCGCCAGGCTCCTCTGTCCACGAACTGGAGTAGATTGCCATTTGCTTCTCCAGGGTATCTTTCCGACCCAGGGATCAAACTCATATTTCTTACGTCTCCTGCATTGGCGGGCGGGTTCTTTACCACTACTGCCACCTCTCTACTTACAATCTCTCACCTGTGGCTCCCACTCAAGTAGGAAAACTTTTGCACCTTTTGTTTAGGATAAAGCAATTCTGTGGTCTTTTCCCCTAGAGATTTCATTCAACATTCTCATCTCCCTGTAGCTTCTATAGAAATTACCTTATTAGCAGTAAAACCATTCATCTTTTGTTCTAGGTTGATTATGTCTCAGGTGCTAAGTTTGTTGATTTGGAGGTAAAGGCAACATTGTCACTACCCTCATGCAGCTCACTGCCTAATGAGAATGACAGAAAAGTTAAAATGTGTCACACATGAAGTGTCACAGGTAAGCCCAGGGGACTTGAAGGAATCCAAGCTGAGACTTAGAGAGAAACTATTCTAGAGAAAGGTGATACCTAAAATAAATACTAAAAATAAGTATAGATTTGATAGGAGAGACAGGAGGTTTTTAATGGAAAAGAGCAGTACGTGAGCATAGTATGTTGCAGTTGATGCACATAAAATAAGTAATGGAGTGAAATGAAATAGGATTGGTCCCCTCAAAGAGGATTCTTTCTGGCTGTCTGAAAATACTGAAACTAATTATCCCTTAAGTGAGAAGAGGATGAGTCCCAAATCAAGATATAGAAGGGATTCTTCCTACCTGCCCTTGAAAGTCCTTGATATCTCCATGAGGCTGAGGATCACCCTGCAAGAATTTTCTTTCCCTTTTTATGACTGAAATGTCCTGCTCCATCCTGGAGTCCTTCCCATGACTTTGCTGTGATGCTGACAATAGCCTGGCACACTTGGAGTTCCTGAGGATGGGCAGAGCACTTGGGAAAAGAGGCTGCAGGTGGATAATCTGCTTCTTCTTTTGTGCTTTCCTCCTGGGTATAATTCTTCAAAGCTTTTCTTCTGCCTTGTAAATAAAGGGACTTTCTGATCCTAAGGAGGCTGCATCACATTGTCCTTTCTTGTGGCCGTGGCCAGGTCCACAATCAAGGTCCACCCTCTCCTCCCTGTATGAAGAGTTTCTTCTGCATTCTGATCACTGCCTTAGGTTTGAACAGGTACACTTCAAGTGAAATACGATGATCTCATAGGGCTCCAAGGTATGTCACTAAAAGAATAACATGGGGCTGAAAGGCAAGGGGTGGATATAGAGGGTTTAAACCTCTCATCTACCTATGAAAAGACTTTATGCACTTACTTATAGCTCCTTTTGTCTCTAATGGTTGAAAAATGTTCCATTTAAATCCAGATAGTCACCTTTTTTGCTGGTGAGTTTTATGTACAAACTGTCAGTTTTTCTGTTTGAGACCCTGTCCTCCCTGGCTCCTGGCATGAGCCTGAGTGCAGGGAAGGAGAAGACTGAAGAAGTGGCTGGTTTCTAACCAGTCCATCTATTGACAAGTAGGATCCTTCATGCAAAATTTGAGTTTCAGCATGGGAAGGAGAAAATAAAAGAAAAGTGAAGTTGCTCAATTGTGTCCAACTGTTTGCGACCCCATGGACTGTAACCTACCAGAGGAACCTGGTATGGGGTTTTCCAGGCAGGAGTACTGGAGTGGATTGCCATTTCCTTCTCCAGCGGGAAGGAGAGGTTAGGACAAATGGAGAAAGTAGCAATGACATATATACATGATCATGTGTAAAATAGATAATTAGCGGGAAGCTGTTACATAACACATGGAACCCAGCGTGGAACTCTGTGACAACCTAGAAGGGGGGAATGGGTGACGGAGGGAGGGGATATATATATTATATATGTATAATATATTACACATATTGTATATAATTATGACTAATTCATGTCAATGTACAGCAGAGACCACCATAACACTATAAAGCAATTATCCTCCAATAAAAAAAAAAATTGAGTTTCCAGTGGTGATGCCCCAAAATGAGGATTTACTGAACCAAACACTAGGAGCCCAGCTAGCAGCAGTACCTGCTAAAGAAAAGAGATCCAACTGGTGAGGAAATAAAGCCATAAGAAAGAGAGAAAATAATTCCTCAAAGACACAAGAGAAATTTGCAATTCAACAGAAGTTTCCCAGACTTCATGCTTGATGAAAAGGAGGCTGACCCTTAACAAGGGTTGGGTGGGAATGCTTCTGCTTTCATCTGTCACTCACCCCAAACCAGCAGCTGCGAAAGTACTGGGCAATACAGGAGAAATGAGAGAAAGAATGGAGTCTGACCAGCTGTGGAGGACCATAGCCAACATCTGTCTTTCTCCTGCACAGCACTCATGGGACATATTTATATCCCAATTACAGAAGCATTCTGTTTTCTCCCTGAGGATTTACACTGATATTGAGAATCCCTCCCCTGGCTTTTGGGTTGGGAAGCAATAGTAGCCTCAAGGGTGGGATAAGATAAGAGAAGCTTCCCTGCATCATCCCTAGCTTTTACTGCTTCTCCCAGCCTTGGACCTTATCTTCCAGTAATAAATAACACACACACCTAAAACACTATTCAGAATTCTGAACCACTCTTCACATTTTTCTATCTCTGTTCACTTTATGTCCTTGAATAAAGACTTGACTAACTCCTATTCATGTTCTAAAACTCAGTTTACCCTGACACATATCAGCTTCGTTTCTGAGAAGCTTCCCCTGCCCACTCACCTTAACCCCACCTCCTGCCCACTCTCCAACCTGATCCATGGCTGGTTCTGCTAAACTAAGTCTCAATACCTAATTGGAACTCTACCTTCTCATTTGTGTCTCATGCCAGATTCTGAACTTGTAGGACAGGAATTATATTTTAGTATAATAACAAACACCAAACACAGTGCCCAGAACACATTAGGTGCTCAATAAATAAGTGAATTAAACTACTCTGACCCCTAGACTTGAGGAGAAGCTGGTATTGTGAGATAAGTCTTAAGCTGAGAGGAAGAAAAGTAGAGTTGTCTCTTGTTATCTGCATCAGATTGGTTCCAGAACCCCCTGGGGATATTAAAAAAAAACTATGAGTGTTCAAGTCCCTTGATTAGAATGGGATAGTATTTGAATATAACCTGCACATATCTTCCATGTAAAGTTGACTCTTGAAAAATGCAGTGGGAGGGAGGTTTAGGAATGCCAATTCCCATGTAGTTGAAAACCCACATACTGCTATTTCTGCCTCAAAAACAGAGGAATTCATAAATGACTTACCCAAGAGCAAAAACCTGAAAGAGTTTGGTCAGAATCAGTACTCAAACCCTTCTGATTTCTTTTGATTTCACATATTGTGATCTTTAAGAGAAATGAAACTTCCTGTCATAGCTAGTTAATTTAAGGATATGTAAAATGAAAATGTAGGTACTATATTTATTGGAAAAATCCACAAGTAAGTGGACTTGTTCAGTTCAGACCCATGTTGTTCAAGGGTAAGCTATACTTTAAATCATTTCTAGATTACTTATAATACCTAACACAATGTAATGCAGTAGGAAATGGCAACCCACTCCAGTATTCTTGCCTGGAGAATTCCATGGATGGAGGAGCCTATCAGGCTATAGTCCATGGGATCGCAAGAAGTCAGACATGACTGAGTGGCTAACACACACACACACACTCACAATACAATGTAAATGCTATGTAAATATTTGTTGGTATAGCAAATTTGTTTTCCCTGATTATTTAAAAATCCATGGTTGGTTGAGTTCCCAGATGCAGAACCCATGAATATGCAGGATTGATTGTACAGAGGTCCCCCTGAGGCCCAGTTTGACTGAATTCCATTCTTCTGGACATATTCTTTTTTAGAGAAAAGATAATACCTAACTGGAAACATGAATGAGGCATGAGAAGTTTCATCACTTTAGATTATGAGGAAATAGTGAGATCACAGACAGGTAGACCTGGTTGAGGTAAGTTGAAGAAAACTAAAGTAGAACCTGAGGCTCTTGTTTGTTGAGCTGTAAGGAGGACAAGTTGAAGCAAAGAGAGATGCATGAAGTCTGAGCGCTAGTAAAGCATACTTAAGCCATATATGTTTGTAACATTTAATTGAACTATAAAACTTAAGACTCTAACTACAAAGTCAGGCAATTTTTTAAAATTATATAGCCATCTGTCCAATTAACAATGATCTTGGTATTGTTATAATACTTTCAAAATGACTTGATCATAGGAATAGCCTAGTTTTTGCATGAAATAGTACATTTTAGAAGAAAAGATCATATTTATTTTAAAAATATAAAACATACTCAAATGACTTAAAAATACAACAATGTATAGATTTTTAAAGTTCTAATCCTTCTCCCCCCCCAATCCATCCCATATCCCTTCCCTGTTTAACCATTTTCATTATCTTACTGCACAACTTTCCAGGGTTGTTTTGTGTGTATGTAGGCAAATGTCACAATGCTTAATTCTTTACCTGTGACTTTCTTACTCTGTTCTGTACCTTATTACTCACTTTTAGGATATCCTGGAAAACTTTCCCTGTCATTATATGGAGGACAGAAGGAAAATATTTAAACTAAGGAGACTGCTAGCTTGACAACTCTGTTGAATGATGGAATTTCAATATTTTCGAATATGCTTCTATTTTAATCATCTTTTAATACCACTTTGACTTTAGTTTTCCTCATCAGTAAAATTCCTGTTGTGGTAACTGTATAGAAAATAATTTATAGCAAAATGATATGATACTTGGGATTTGCTTCAAAATAAAATGAGTGGAGGTATAGATAAAATTAGCATAGCCATGATTTGGTAATTCATGGAACTATGAGTTTGTTACACCATTATTCATTATACCATTTTCTTTATTTTTAGAATGTTTGAAATTTTTCATAATGAAAAAGCATCAGAAATATGTAGCTACAATCAGGTATATATGTGAAGAAAATTCAGCTTTTAGAAATACAAACTGTCTGCAGTTAAAAAATTAATGAATGTCAGAAATATTTCCCTAAAGATGGCAACTCAATTTCCACAAAATTAGCCAACCAACCACTGGGGAATGTCAGATACCATGTGGCCTACTCAGAGCCAGGAAATGTAAAACTATAATGAACTATCAACTCCAGGAGGAATTCAAGCTTCCCAGAAACAAGTTGCTTTCTGATCCAAAAGTAGTGGAGGCAATATAGAAGCACAGCTATTCACATGGAATCACAGTTCAGAATGCGGAGATAGGATTAAAAGAAAATGTTGAAAACAGAAGATTGTCTTTTTCATTATGATAAAATTTCTGAAAATAAATAAAGATTGCTTTTCTCTCCCTTCTTCTTTTCCCTTTTCATATTTTAAAAGGGTAAGTAAATAACATAGGAAAACAAGATTGAGTTCCATTATCAAATTTTATATAAGAGGAACTTACCAGGAGAAAAAATAGCACATAGAATTGAATAAAAAGAACAAGAAATACAATACAAATCTAAAATATGAATAGAAGATTATTCCGTAGTCCTTAATTCATATACATTAACTCATACCCATGTATAATCTGGCCTTGATTATAATAACCACAGTGTGAAAAGAAGGATAAAACAGAACAAGCAGGTACTTCAGGAATGGCTGAAGACTATCTTAAAGAACACAGAACTAAGAAACAAAATACATGAGAGAAATATTAAGTGACATAAAGGCAGACAAATATCTATGAAACAGAAGGGTGCAGAAATAGACCCACATATTTATGGCCACTTGATTTTCAATAAGAAAAGGAAATTCAGTGGAAAAAGTATAGTCTTTTCAACAAATATTGAAAGAACAGTTGGATATTCACATGATAAAATGGACTTTAATCTACATCTTAGACTATATATAAAAACTAAGTAAAAAAAAAAGATTCATAGACTTAAATGTAAAACTAAAATAATTTTAATTTCTAAAAGTACAAAATAAGATATAACCTCTGTGACTTTGATTTAGGCAGATTTAATAGAAACTAAATCAAAAGCACAGTCCATAAAAGAAAAATTGATAAATTGAACTTCATCAAAATTACAAGTTTTCTTTCTCAAAAGAAATACTGTTAAGACAACATATAAACAAGTTATAGGTTGGGGAAATTATATATATTAAAATCACATATCTAATAAAGGTAAAATTGTATCCAGCTATATTAAGAACTTGCAAAACTTGTTAATAAGAAAACCTGCCTCTAATTTTTTAAATGAAAAAAAGATTTGGACGGTCCTACAATGATAGTTGAAGACTTCAACACCCCAGTGTAAATAATGGAGAAAACAACTAGACAAAAGATAAATAAGGAAATAGAAGACTTCAACATGGTAAGCTAACCTAACAGCTCAGATCTAACAGACCACACATAGAACATTCCACCCAATGACAACAGAATACACCTCCCTCAGAAATACAGATGAACATTCTCCAAGATAGATTTTGGGCCACAAAACTAGTCACAATAAAATTATACAAGTGTCTTTTCTGATCACCATGCAATGAAACTACAAATCAATAGCAGAAAAAACTTAAATCACACAGTTTTGAGCAACAAATGTGTCAAATTAGCTAACACAAGAGGAAGTCAAAAATACTTAGAGATCAGTGAAAACAAAGTCACAACATACCAAAACTTAAAGGATGCAGCAAAAGCAATGTTCAGAAGGAAATTTAGAGCTATAAATACATTCATTAAAAAAAAAATTCAAATCAACAACTTAACCTTCAATCTTAAGGTTGAAAAGTTTAAGAAGAAAAGTTTTAGGAAAAAAGAAGAGCAAACTAAACACAAACAAACCAAGCAGATGGAAGGAATAATAAAGACTAGAGCGGCGATAATGAAAAATAATTTTAAATAGCAAAATCAACAAAACCAAAAGTTGGTTTTTGAAAAGAAGAAAAAAAAATGGACAAATCTGTAGCTTGACTGACAATGGAAAAAACAAAAGAAAAAAAAAATCAGATTACTGAAATCAGGAATTAAAGTGGAGATGTTACTACTGACCTTACAGAAATAAAAAATACTGTGAGAATACTATTAACACCTGTATGCCAACAAATTAGACAACATAGACGAAATGGAAAAATTTCTAGAAACACACAAACTATCAAAACTCACTCAAAAGTTTCTTTGAAAAATGGAAAATCTGAACAGATTCTATAGTGAATAAAGAAATTAAATCAGTAATTGAAAACCTATTAAAGAAAAATTCAGGATCATTTGGCTTTATTGGTGAATTCTACCAAATATTTAAAGAAAAATTAACTCCAATCCTTCTCAAACTCTTCCAAAAGGCAGAGGAGGGAATGCTTCCAAACTTGTTCTATGAGGCCAGTACTAGTCTCATATCAAATTTAGAAGAAAAAAAAATAAGAAAAGAAAATGATACACCACTGTACCACATGAATGCAAATACAAAAATCCTCAACCAAATACCAGTAAACCTAATCCAGTAGCATAGTGAAAAGATTATACACTAAAACCAATTGGGATATACCCCAAGAATGTAAGAGTGGTTCAACATAAGAAAATGAATATAATATGCCATGTTAACAAAATAGAGGGGGAAAACACATGATCATCCCAACTGATAAAGAAAAAACATTAGACAAACTTGATATCCTTTCCTGATGAGAATACTCAGCAAACCAGGAATACAAGGGAACATCTTCAATATGATAAAGGACACCTATGAAAAATTTGCAGCTAATATCAGTCTTAATGGTGAAACATTGAAAACTTTCTCCCTAAATTCAGGAACAAGAGTGAACAACCACTTTCACCACTTCTATTCAACACTGTACAGGAAGTTCTAGCTAAGGAATTCAGGCAAATAGAATGGGATGGAATAAAACAAAATGAAACAAAACAAAATGATATATTGTATATACCTTACTATACAATATAATGCATCCAAATTGGAAAGGAAGAAGTAAAACTGTCTCTGCTAGGAGATTTTATAATTTTTATATGTAGAAAATCCTAAAGAATCCATCCACCCTAAAAAACTACTGTAGAAAACGAATTCAGAAATGTGGGTATCAGAGAGCGCTGTGCTAGGCAGAAGATGCAAAAGCAAGAGTTGTAGGGAAATAATAGTGTAAAAGGCTTGAGGCTTGGGCTACTATCCGTTTAAGTGGGAGCGATGGTTGGGGGACCGGGGGCTGTTGTTTTGCGCTGAAAGTCGTGGACTTCAGAAGAAGAAAATGTGTTCCTTGGCGACAGTCCACAGGTCGCCGTGAGGGTGACTCCAGAAGGGCTTTCCTGCCCTTATTCTGTGAGAGTTCAGATGCTAACCTTCTTCGCAAGGGTAAATTTGCGCAGCTGGGCGCCCGGGGGTGGCGGCGGCCTTCACAAGGGAGCAAAACCACCAGCTGCACTTCCTTCGAGCCGGAATCGAACCAGCGACCTAAGGATGTCTATATGCTTCGCATCTACAGTCCTCCGCTCTACCAGCTGAGCTACCGAAGGGTGCGTACGCAGTCGGTTGGGTCCTTCCTTTTTGCAGAAATGTCAAAAGCCAAAAGGCTCTAATAGGTTCCGGGTACAACATACTCTGGTTTGGCGGTAAGTCCTTTGGCAAAGAGCCTGCACACGCCGGGGATCCGTGGTGGCCAGGCATCCCGGAAAGGTGATTTTCAGAATCTGAGCCCGGGCCGCTACTTGTTGACTCATTTTCTCTCCTTTGGGCTCTTTCTTCAGAGAGAACAGGACAGCAGCCCTCTGTGGTCAGAAAACTGGAAAGAGGGTGAGGAGAAGGGGGCGTTACTGAAACCCAAATGGATGCGTGGGTGAGGTGGGAGCTGGCTTGCGGAGGAAAGCAGAGGATCCTACCTGGGTAAGATCCGCTGAGGGGCCCTCGAGGAGTGTCTGAGCGTCGCCCCCAGCCCTTACCCAAACCCAGACCTGCCCTCTGATGCTGGGGCGTCATCACCCCTCCACTTAACCCTATTGCTACCACGAGCTGGTCTCACTTTTCCTCACGGTGAGGCTTCCTGGGAAGTGATGAGGAAAGGATGTCGGGCTAGGCGGGGAGACCACACCTTAGGTACCCAGAAGCCTGGTCATGCTGCGGCCAGTCTGGGGACTTGGCTCCCCTCCTCGGCTCACAGACCCGGATTCCTTTGGCAAGAGACGGCTGCTCCCTGATGTAGCTCCAGATTCTGGGGACTTCCTGGACAGGCACGGGAGATGAAGGGAGGACCAGAGCCCCCTGCCGTCAGGCTTGGACCTCTTGCCTTTGCTCCGCGTCTTTGACAAATGTTTAAGGTTCCGTCTGGTGCGGGCCGGCCACCCCAACAATGCTTGGTCACCCACCCAGCTCATGTCGCACGGAAATATGACACGCCACACCCAAGTGTGGCCTCCAGTGCCAGCGTGGCCACTCCTGATCCAGATACCCGCAGGTTTTCACCTGCAAGGACGAGGTCCATGTCCTCGAAGGTCTCCTACTGCCCGTTGTGAGGTCCCAGACAGGAGGAGTGGGGTCATGGTGGGGCTCACTCTGGAGTGTCCAAGTCACCAGAGTCTACCTCCCAACCATAGGCACACCCTCATTCTGTTATATCCCCCAAATATCAAAGCTAGTTCCCCCAAACCTGGTAACCTTCTCTCTCTCTCTCTCTCTCTCTCTCTCTCTCTCTCTCTCTCTCTGGAGAATGAGGAAGAGAGAGAGTTAGAATGAGAAAGAGAAAGTTAGAAAGAGAGAGATGGACAGAGAAACACAGAGACAGTAGTTGGGCTAGACAGAAGAGAAAAGTTATGGACCATTCTAGGACTAGGCAGAGTAGGGAAGGGAAATTGAATGGGAGGATTTTCAAGAAGAATGCCTTGGTTGTCCCTGACCCATGTGATGGCAGGGGTGCTTGTCGGGCTCCAGGGCTTGTGGTGGGAAGCTCCTCTGTGGCCATTTATCTGTCACGGATCTGTCCATGTTGAGTAAGTGGTAGCGGCAGAGAGAGTGCAGTTTTCTCTAGAGAGAGATACATGAATAAAAGTTTAAATGGCTTGGGAGGTTGCGAGGGTGGCTAACTAGGGTAGCCTGCGAAGGCAGGAGCAAGGGGGTGTTGTTAGGATGAGGGGCATTTGTCCATGGATTTCAGGAAGGAGGGGTAATTGGCTTCTGAAGGGCTTTGTCCTGTGAAAATGGGGATGATCTACTGATGAAAGGGCCAGGGTCAATATACAGGGCAGCGGTAGAGGGCGCTAGCGGTCTTCGTGATGGATTAAAAAAAAAAAAAAAAAACCCAAGCACTTCCTTCGAGCCGGAATCGAACCAGCGACCTAAGGATGTCTACCTCTAAGGATGTGATACTACAGTCCTCCGCTCTACCAGCTGAGCTATCGAAGGGTGCATAGTTAGGTCCTTCCACTGACAAGTACTGAGTCTTCTCTTTTTGCAGAAATGAAGGGGGACAAGAAAATGGAGCTTCACTGTTTCTTAAAGAGAAGCGTGGGCCTCTAAGCTCCTTCCCCCATTGCATCCCCAATCCCCGTTCCTGGTTCTGTATCTCATTTACCTGTTACTCACTCCAGAGAGGGGCCTTGGTGCCCACCTAGATCTAGTCTTACTTTTCCGCGCAGTGAGGCTTTGGGAAATGATGCAGAAAGGATATTGATTGGGCTAGCCCAATCTGGGGCCTTGGTTCCCCTCCTTTGCCCACAGACCCGGATTCCTTTGGCAGAGGCGACTGCTCCCTGAAGTAGCTAAAGATTCTGCGGCCTTCCTGGATAGGCACAGGAGAGGAAGGGAGGAGCCAGAGCACCCTCCTGTCGACTTGGACCTCTTGCCCTCACTTGGAGTCTTTGAAAAACCTTTCAGATCCTATCTGGTGTGGGCTCGCCACCCCAACAGTGCGTGGTCACCCACCCAGCACAGGTAGCACAGAGGTGCAGCAGGCCACACCCAAGTCACCTGCCCTCCAATGCCTGTGTCGCCACCTCTGATCAAAAGACCCACAGGTCTGCTCCTGTGAGGATGAGGCCATGTCCACGGAGGTCCCCTGCTGCTCCCTGTGAGACTCCAGACAGGAGGATTTGACTGTGCTAGGGCTCACCCTAGAGTATCCAAGTCATCAGAGTCCATCTCCCAACTATGGGGACTCCCCTGCCCCTGATACATCCCCAAAACATCAGAGTTAGTTCCCCCAAACCTGGGAATCTCCAATACCCATGGAGAGCAGGAGGGGGGCGGAGGTAAGGGTGTCTGTGGGCACATCCAATGAAAGATGTGCCTTAGAAAATCTCTTCGGTCCCTGTCCGCTGGTCTCTGCAGAAGGTGACATTCAAGGCTGGGGACTCTTTGTGGTCACAGAGCAATAAAACCTTTCTCTTGAAGGTCTCCTGTGGGAAAGCAGTGGGACCACCCCATGGACCCTGGAGATGCCACAGCCCCGGGCTCAGCCCCTTTTAGCCAGCAGTGGGACATGGGAAGACCTGGGGCAGCTCACCTGGAGAGGAAACTGTGTGGGGAAATGCAGTCTGAATGCAGAGGCAGAACCTGAACTGAACAGGAGTTTGTGGGCTTAAGAGTCAGGGGAGGCCAGCAGCTGGGCCCCGGGACTGCAGAGAGTCACAAACCCATCACCGTTGTACAGATAGTCCTTTTCCCCATGCTTTCCCAACATATCTCCCACCTTCAGAAGTTTCCCTCCCACAAGAGGGAAAAGAGCCAGGGCCACACCTTGGCTTTCCTCTCTGCACCCACAAGCCTTGACAACCCTCCCCCAACCACCACCACCTCTTCAGCCTGGCTCAGTTGGGGATGAATGGAGGTCAGTGGGAAGGTCCAGTCCATGTAGCCTAAGGGCCCGGCCCTTAATTAAGCCAGCTGGTCAGAAAGCACAGGCCAGTGGCCTGTGTAAGGTGGACAGTGGGTGTACCCCTCCAGATCACACATCCAGCCATCAAACCCCACTCCCTGGCCCCTTCTGCTCCCTGCCTTCAGCCACCATTATCTGCCCTCCCCTCCCTGCCCTCCCCTCCCACTTTTCCTACTCTCAGTGCTCACTCATTTATAAATCTTTCTTTTTGCTCACAAACTCTGCTCCTCTCCATCTCCCCCTCCCCTTGCAGTCACTCCCCCTTGGTCTCTCTCTGTCTTTATCTCCAGCTCTCTTGCTATGTCTTATATCAGAAGCAGCAGGGGAATCAGTGCACGTGTTTTTCCCTCCATTGTACAGAGTCGGAGCAATCATTAGTCTTTCAGAAGGAACTCAAAGCTTCCTATAGCAACCAGAACAGCTGTGAAGTTTCAAGGAATTTGAAGTTTTCCCATGGCCTCAGCCTAGTTCTCTGACAGGAGACCTGAATCGGGCCTCGGCAGGTTTCATCATGACTTCAAGCCTTCTCCCCCCGTCCTGAGAGCCTTGGTGTCTGTTGCCACTGCCAATGCCAGTGGCTCTCAATGCAGGTGTAGAGTTGGCAGTGGCTTGGTACATCCCAGAGTGGCAGTCCTGTCCCACAGTATAGAAAACGAATAGTGATGGAGGTTTTCTGTCTCCCTATGTCTATATATTTATGGATTATTCGAAAGAAACACAGAAAGAGAGAGCAAATGTGAGAATGAGGGAGAAAGAGAAAGAGAGAGTCAGAGAGAAAGTTGGAGAAATGGACAAGGACACACAGAGACTGCAGTTGGGCTAGACAGAAGAGAGAAGCAAGGGACCACCCTAGGACTAGGCCGAGTAGGAAAGAGAAATTGAATGGGGGGATTTTCAAGAAGAATGCCTTCATTGTCCATGACCCATTTCATGGCCCAGTGCTTGTCCGGCTCCAGGGCTTGTGGTGGGCAGGTATTGTGTGGCTGGGCCTATCCATGTTGAGTAAGTGTAGTAGCAGAGCAGGTGCTGCTATCCCTGGGGAGAGGTGGGTGAATAAAAATTAAAAGGGCTTGGGGGTCAACAGGGTGCCTTGTTGGGGCAGCCTCCTAAGGCAGGAGAAAAGGAGTGTTTGGGGCTGGAGGGCATATGTCAGTGGACACATTTCACTAGTAGCCCTCATGATGGGGCAAAAGTAACTAAGACACTTCCTTTGCACTGGAATCGAACCAGCAACCTAAGGATGTCCACATTTATCAAGTCTACAGTCCTCCGCTCTACCAGCTGAGCTATCAAAGGGTGCATGTCCATGCCTTCCAATGACAAGCACTGGGTCCTTTATTTTTGCAAAAATGAGAGGGGCCAAAGAATGGGAGCCTCACTGCTCCTCAAAGGAGCACCACCTCTAAGCGCCTCCTTCCATCCCACCCACTAGAAAACTCAGTGGGAGGATTTTCAAGAAGAATGCCTTGGTTTTCCATGGCCCGTGTGCTTGTTGGGCTCCAGGGCTTGCAGTGGGCAGCTCCTGTGTGGACACGTGTTTGTCAGGAATCTGTCCACGTTGAGCAAAATGGTAGTGCAAGAGGGGGTACTTGTCTTCCCCAGGAAGAGGCACATGAATAAAAGCTTAAAGGGCTTGGGATGTTGAAGGGGTTGCCACAGTCCACTCAGGTTGCTTTTGGATGAAGGGCATGTGTCGTTGGATTTGAGAAAGGGACAAGTGACTCCGGAAGGGCTTTGTTGGCTTTGTCCAGTGAGAATGAAGATGATTTTGTAGTGCACAGGCAATGGCCAATTTGCAGGGCAGGGGCACCAGGTGCCAGGAGGTGGTGGCATTTATGATGGGGCAAAAGCAAGTGAGGCACTTCCTTCGAGCCGGAGTTGAACCAGCGACCTAAGGATGTCCACATGTATTAGACCTACAGTCCTCCGCTCTACCAGCTGAGCTATCGAAGGGTGCACATTGGCTCACCCTGGGTCCTTCCTTTTTGCAGAAAGGACAGAGGCCAACACACTGGATGACCCCGGGGAACATCAAGCGTCTGGTTGGTTGAAAGCCTTCTTGGCAAAGAGAGATGTACATGCCAGCTCCGTGGTTGTCAAGCATCCTGGGGTGGCTATTTTCAGAATGTCTGGGCCTGGAGAGTCTTTTCTCTCCCCAGATCCTTTCTACACGGACTGGTGGGATACCGGCCATCCTAGGTCAGAAACCCTGTAAGAGGTGAGGGTAAAGGGGGCGTCAGCCAAAGGGAGGCGTGGGTTGGCTGATGGCGGGCTTGCGAAGGAATGGAGAGCAGCAGAAAGCATCCTGCAGGGTCAATGAAGACCTTTTGAGGAGAATCACTGCCTCTAACCGCCTCTCCCCATCCCACTCAACTCCCGCCCCAGGTTCTGTACTTACCTCGCCTCAACACTCACTCCAGACCGGGACTGCGGTGCTCACCTAGACCTAGTCTGACTTTTTGCGCTCAGTGAGGCTTCCTGGGAAGTGATGGAGAAAGTGACGTTCGGTTCCGCGGTCCCATCGGTACTCTTCTGCCCTGTTAGCTGAGGCCAGTGAGGAACTTGGATCTTTTCTGCCCACAGACCCGAATCTTTGTCAGTAGCTGTTTCTCCAGAATCTATCTTCCACTCCCTGCACCCTTCAGTTCCCTTGCTTCAGCCCTCTTTATTTTCCCCACCACCTTCCTACTACCAGGTGTATTTCTGATCACTTTTTGATCCCTAAGTTCGTGCTTTTCTCTTAAACTTTCCCCCTTCTTGTATAGCTGTGTCTGTTTCTCATTTTCTTTCTGTCTCTCAGGGTGTCTAGCCCTCTTGGTCTGATTTTTCTCTGTAACTTTTTTTTCCCCACTGTTTTCTTCTTTGTTTCTATGTCTCTATCTCTTGTTTTTTGTCTCTTTCTGATTTTTTTTCCCTGTCTTTCTCTATTTCTATATCTCTATGTCAGAATTTGCAGTATATTTGTTTCTAATTCTCCAAGTTTCAGCACTCATTGCTCTTTCAGATGAAACTAACACTTTCTGGGTGCAATGAGAGCAGCATATAGGGCAACAGATATTTGTCTAAAATGCAGGCTGAGACAAGCCAGTGGGAAAATAAAGGAAGAGTTTTGAAAGTTCAGGATAGTTATCTTGGGTGTGTTTATAATTATGCATGCTCAGAATCTCTTGGGACCTTTATTGCAAGTTTCTTTTACTCTCCAGGTTTGAAGAAATCTTTAATGGCAAACAAAGAAATTTTGCTAGGATGATGCCTGAATTTAATTATTAACAAAATGATATAATTGGTTCACCAAATGTAACAAAATGTATTATACCAATGCAATTTGTCATTAGAAGGGAAAATATTGGAAGAGGAGCAGGGAGAGCACATGTATGAGAACTTTCTTTACATTGTGCTCAGTTTTCTTTTACATAAAACTGCCTCCAAACAGAAAAAAGTATTAATTGAAAAATTCATGAATTGATTTTGTCCATGTCTATCCATTTGCATGTATACTGCTACTAGAAAGAATGTTCTTGGGTAAGCAATAAAGGATGGCTTCTAGTGTGCAGTTAGAGGGGATGATCTTAGCTAGTATCTCGGCTAGGTCATTCACAGTAACAGGAGGAATAAAAGTCCTCAGATGCCTGTAGATGGATACCTTGTAGTATCGTGCATGCAGACATTCTCCTGTGAATGGTTCTCTTTCCTTAGTGAAATAGAAAGCCAAGAGTGAGAATGGATGCTGAGGTATTGCTATTTTAAAGACACTATAGAAGGGATGAAAGATTCGCCTTTAAGAATGGTACAATGAAGTGATTGACAAAAATAATAAGATTATTATGCAGATGCACTTGAGATCATTGTCATGAATTTAAATTGAGACCATTTGAGCATTACTGGGTTTCTCTTCATTCTAGTTCAGCTCGGTGAGTGCAGGGGTGCAATATTTATGTTGAACAAAGATTGCGATTTTGTTAAGTGAGTTTTCTAAGCAAAAGAGGGACAATCATACGCAGACCCTTAGACTAAGAATTCAGCCAGGAACTGTAAACTTCTCTTGATGTTTCTTTTAAGGACATGGGCCATCTCTGCTCCTTCACCACCTCCTGAAGGTGCTCTCTCCATTGCATAAGGATGCTCTCTCCTGCAAAATGGGCCTCTACAAAGACACTGAGAAAGGTGTAACACTTTAATTCAACCTGGATTTCAGTGGACATCAAATTCCGTCCATACACTCTCCTGGAACCCTGAAATGTGGGCCAAGATCCAAAGTTACCTGTACTCACAGATTAAGAGGTGAAAATGTCTAATAGGAGTTCAGATTATTGGTTAAAACATTCTCAGACTTTTTGAAAGCAAGCGGTAGGGACAGTGAGCAGATTTTCCAAGTTTGTTGTCCAAGATCCTTGATTCAAGTCTACAAGAATTTAAACACCTCCCTCCTCCCAGCGCACATTGCCTTTTTTGTTGAGTCACGCTCCAGACAGTCTCCCTCAGACCCTCCCTGTCCTTCTCACTTCCTGGTAGAGAAAGATGCAGAGTCTTCATCAGGAGACCAGAAATGGGGCTTGGGCGTGGGGAGGCAGATGCGTCCCAGAGCAAACAGACCGATGGAGAGCTGAGGACCTGAGGAACTGACTCTAAAGTCTCCGCTGTACTCTGACGACAGTATGGACCCAAGGGCTACTCCCTGCACTTTTGCCAAAAGAGTTGCCGCTTGAATTTCGATTTTACACTGCCCGCTAAGCCTCTGTGAATTTCCCTCTGTAAAAATGTGTGTGTGGGGGGGGGGGGGGGGGGGCGGGAGGGAAAGGACACCGCTCCCCCTTTCCCCTACCCTTTTATCAGTCCCTTGTCGAATGTGACAATTTCTTCTTCCGGAGTGCGTTTGCACTTAAAGCTTCCGTTTTAAGGTCTTAAAACTTGTTCCTGATGACCCCTATCCCCTTCGTGAAATTCCCCTCTTTGAAGACCAATCAAAACGTTACTAACTAGCAAAACTTCCTCGCCAGAGAAAGCGTTTGACTAGTTTTAACTGAACCTCGCTCCCACAGGCTCAATCTCTCACCTCTAACCTAGTAAGTGCAATATTTGTCTCATTTTAGATCTGAGTCTTCTGCAACTGGCAAAAACTTTCCCTGGCAGCGGTGGGATTCGAACCCACGCCCCCGAAGAGACTGGAGCCTTAATCCAGCGCCTTAGACCGCTCGGCCACGCTACCAGATGCTGGAAGCATATTTACTGCTCTTTCAGATAATACTTTCTTTACATCTCAATTCTGCTTTACACGATACGTTCTTGAAGTCCTAACTTCAACCGTCAAGAGCAAGGGGTTCAGGGCACAGCAGACACTTACCGCAAAAATTTACTCTCCTCTTTGGCTCTGAATTTTTCATCTTCCACCCAGGGCTTAAAGCGGAAGAATTTAGTGAATGAATAAATGGGTAATGAATGAATTAAATCTGTACCACACACTAGGCTCTGGGTCTTCAGCAGTGCTACTATGTTTTATTCCTTGAGGCTTCCTCAGTCTACCATAAATCTCTTACAAAGATAAACAAAGGCTGTTGCTAATTAAAGCTACGAAAATCTTATCTTTAAAGGAACATGACATCCAATGGCGTTTTTAGAGCATTTGCAAATGCTACAGCGCCTATTTGGAACCTAACCAACAACCCAGAGATGCCAACAGAATTCTATAACTCCCCCTATTTCACCAACTGAGACATCAAAGAATGCACACATGTGGCTCTGCTGAATTATTTCTTTAGAGAAGAAGCTTCTCATATGGTTTTACACTCTGTTCCTAAGACACTTCTCTCTGTTCTCATAAGGAGAGAGCAGATGCTCACACAATTTGCATTTGGTGACTTTAGGGGCTGAAGGGTCTCCCAGGTTGCCACTGTTGACATCTCTGCGTTGCAAATTCACCCTCGGAATCTGCTAGGGAACTTGTGCGGGGAAATCCTAGCCCAGCGACAAAACATGTTCATTTCCCCGAGAAAAACGTTTTGGTGATAGAAATCTTGAAGCTCCATAGAGGCCAGACTCGGGCTTCTGATCCCTGCAGTTACCCTCTTTCTCATCAGGCAGTTGTTACTATCACAGAATATCCTGTCCTCACTGACAGATCGCCTTCTCCAGAGTCATTTTCCAGAGGATAAGCTATAGAGTTTAGGCCACTCAAGGGTCGTTTTGTCCCTTTCTCTCAGAACTGGAACTTGGGTTGTAGCCATTGTAGGAACTGTTTGCCACTTAATAGCTTTGAAACTTAGGCAAGTATGTGACTTCACTCTTGAGTCTCTTCCCTCACCCGAGACATCAAAGAATGCACACATGTGGCTCTGCTGAATTATTTCTTCAGAGATGAAGCTTCTTACATGGTTTTACACTCTAAAACACCCGGAGATGTCTTCTCTCTGTTCTCATAAAGAGAGAACAGATGCTCACACAATTTGCATTTGATATGAGGATAAATAATGCTACAACCTACCTTACAGGGTTGTTACAAAGATAAAGTACTGAGTGCTTGCTTGGCACAGTGCCTGGCATATAGTGAGCCAAGGTCAATGTGAGCAGCTATTTTTTCTTTATAGATTAGTGTTAGCCTCTTCTGCGTAACACTTGAACATGCCCCCAGTTGAGTGGCTTTGGCCCAGACACAACTGTCCTCATGGCTGTTCTAGCAGGTGGGCAACAGGCCACTGGGGATAATGCGGAAGTTCCAGGCTCTCACCAATCCCTGTTGTTGCGTGGATTTCCTGTCAGTCTGAGCAGAGTGGCAGGGCCAGAGACACTTCTGAAACCACACAACTGCAAATTCGGGACTGCAAATTGTTTTGGGAGTTGACTGAGTCACTGACCTGGCTCCAGGACTTCGTTCTAGATTCCTTAAAAGTCTGTAACTGATATCACATTCACAGCTGAGCAGTAGCTTCAGTTCTTTGATCTGTGGGTTGGTGGAGGATGGAGTTGTTAGCAGTGGGGAAATGCACTGGGTTTAAAATAAGCTTTGTTGTGAAACCAATCTGGAATAAAACTCAATTGGAAAAGTATAAAGCAAATCAAACTTGAAAGCCTATTTAAAAATTCTATGGAATCTTCAGAAAGCTATAACTAATAAGTGAATCTAGAAAAATTGTAGAATATAAGATTAATATTAAAATTAATTGTATATATTATTGTGAGTTTGAGCAAACTCCAGGAGGTGGTGAAGGGCAAGGAAGCCTGGCAAGCTGCAGTTCATGGGGTCACAAAGAGTTGGACACACACATATATATATACACATACATACATATATGTAAGTATATATATAGTGTATAATATATATACACATAGTATATACCAGCAATGAACAATCAGAAATTGATTTTGGATTCTTTTAAAAAGAATCCAAGTTACCATAGAATTATTAAATGAAATACTTAGCATTAAAATATGTCCAAAACTTGTATACACACACACACACACACACACACACACACACACACACACACACAAAGACTGAGAGAAATGAAAGAAAATCTAAATTCAAGGAGAAACATTTTATGTTAATGAATGAGAAGGCAATATTGTTAAGATATCAATTATCTCTAAATTAATTTATAGGTTCAATGCAATCCAAATCAAAATAACAACAGGCCTTTTTATTTTTTCCCCCCCGGAAAACAATCAGCTGACTGATTCATATGGAAAATTCATATGGAAAATCAAAGACATAGTATGTCCCAAACAACTCGAAAAAGGAGAGTACTCTGAAAAGTTAAAGGACTCACTCTGTCTGGTATCAAGACTATAAAGCTGCTATAATCAAGACTGTAGTATTTGCATTAAGATACAAAAAAAATAGATCAATGGAACAGGAGTACAGAGGTAGAATTACACATATATTATCAACTAATTGTTGACAAAATTTCAAAGACAATTCAGTAGAGAAAAGTAGTCTTTTCAACAAATGATCTTTAAAATTTTTTTTGATCCTTATGTCACACTGAATAAAAAATTGACTGAAATATATCAAAAGCCAAAATTATAAAATAATTAAAATAAAATATTTGTCAACTTGTGTTGGAAGATTTCTTAGATGTAACATTACAAGCACGATCCATAAAAGAAAAATCAAGCAAAATGATTAACTGTACTTCATAAAATTAAGAACCTCTACCTTTCAAAAGATGTTGTAGGAAATTGACACAACAAGCCAAACACTGAGAGATAACAGTGTAGTTGCAGCCTGAGTCTTTAGTGCAGATATTGCCTCTTAGGGGACATTTGGCAATGTCTGGAGACATTTTCACATTCTACAATGCATATAACAGGCCTCCACAGCAAAGAATTTCCACTTGCCTGGAGAATTCCATGGACAGAGGAGCGTGGCGGGTTCCAGTCCGTGGGGTCTCAAATAGACAGGTCTGAGCACCTAACACTTTCACTTCACTTTCAGAAGCTGACTAGAGTAACAAGTCACATGGACAAATTTATTGTTTGCCTCCATAGGCCAGTCAGGACCATCACCACCTACTAAAGTGAACCAATGACTCCTCAAAGGCTTAAGGAAGGCGAGATACCTGGATTCAAATCTGAGTGCAGTCGGTGCCAAACCAAGCCCAATGCACCCTTTGGGAACCAACAGTGGTGCACACTGGGCAGGAAACGCACTGCCCTGTAGGGTCAGAAAGTGAGAGTGTTCCTTAAAGAGCTCAAATTCTGACTTTGAACCCATCCTAGGACACTATGGAAGATCCTCTGGAGAAGGAAATGGCAACCCCCTCCGGTACTCTTGCCTGGAAAATCCCATGGACGGAGGAGCATGGTAGGCTAGAGTCTACGGGAGTCGCAAAGAGTCGGACACGACTGAGCGACTTCAATTCACTAGGACACTATGTGCTAGGTAGAGTCGGAGTACTCTTCTTTGGCTGACTCAAGCCTAGGAATTAAATCACTTCCCTGAGCTGATGGGGCGTCCCTGGTGGTTGGTAAACTCAGTTGGTAAACTGAGGAGCAGTTGCCTCCCTCGATGATTCTCTTCCAGTTTAACCCATCTGTTTTACTGGCCTGACTTTACCACCCTTGCCTGGAGGGGAAGGAAAGAGAAAGAGGGAGGAAGGGAGGGGGTGCTGTTTAAGTGAGGAGAGCAGCAGATAAATAGAGATCACCAGTAGGAAACAGTAGGGATCCCAGAGGCAGTCAGCAGCAGAAACTGCACCGGGACATTCTGCAACTGCCCAAAGTTTGCTGGCTTAGCAGCAAATGATGAGACAATCTGTCTTCACTCCCTGCTCTCCTCTGCTGGGGCAGCCCGCTATGGGGCCCTTGCACTTTCATGGCTCTGCACCTCTCTTCTCTCAACTTCAAAAAGCCCCAGCTTAAATGCTATGTTTTTGGCAAGTCCTTATCCGGTCCTGTAGTGAGGACGTGGGTCGTGATCATCCACGATCAGGAAACAAAACCTTGGCAGCGGTGGGATTCGAACCCACGCCTCCAGAGAGACTGGAGCCTAAATCCAGCGCCTTAGACCGCTCGGCCACGCTACCACACCCACACCAAGTATCCCCCTATACTTACACCTTTCTGCCTCTTTTTTTTCAGCGTTGTTCTCTCCTCTGTGACCCCAAACCTTGATTCTAGATATCACCAGAGGACACTAAGAAAGTTCTTCTCTGCTCTACTAGAACTCGAACCTGTATCCACCCAACTCAAATAGCTTTTTCCACTCGCGGAACTAAAAGGGAAGTAACTTCAAAGCCAAGTATCGCTCCGGAAGCGCAGCTCTTAGGGTGTGGAATGAAACAACTTCCCGAAGGTGGGTCGCATCAGGTTCTGCTTTGCATCCAGTAAGCGCTCGAAAACTATTTGTTGATTGGACAAAAGGTGATCAGTATCCATATTGCTTGGGGATACTGGTGGTGGTGGAGTAAGAATGAGCAAAGCTGCCTTTCCCTGTCAGCTCCAGGTGCCTGGACTTCAATTTTTTGCTAAATTTTGAGTTCGATACTTTTCGATTCTGAAGCCGGGAGAGCAGTCTTGAGTCTCCAGGAGGCATGCATAAGGCATGCGTTAAAGGATTAAAATAAACAAACAAACAAAAACAAAACGAGACAAAAAAACCCTTGTCTCCCAGTTCCCTTTTGCTCTTAGTGGCCGAGAGCCCAAACAGTCGACGCCAATCAATGCCCGCTGCCTAGTGTCAGCCCAAGCAGAATCTTCGCAATTCAGCAAATTCTGTTGCAAGAGAAGGCTGTCTTTTAGGTTGGATCGGTTGCTGCTTCCAGGGAGCCTTTAGTCCCTTTCTTTGGAACATATATTTCTGCGTCTCCCAGAGAGGTCCTGTCTCCCCTGCGCAGTTGTAGCCATGCAGCGGTTCTTACCCCTGGCGACTGCAGGAGAAGCCAGAGAAGCCCTTCTCCGGGGACTGAGGGAGGATTCTGAGCCCAGGCTGGTACTCCTGAGAACTCCGCGTCTCCCGCACCTCATCCTACCGAGAACCCCAAGCCTACAGGCCTACGGAGAGGAGCCGGGGAACGGAGCCGGAAAGAGAGAAAATTAGCATTACACTGTCACCCCTCTTGACTCAGATTAGTAGCCACACACATCAGTTTTCCGAGCTTTTGAGCATCTGTTTAGGGTCCACACACTTGAGTCTCTGTGTTCCCCATGCGGAAAGGAACTCTTGCTTCTTTTACTTACAACGAATTGGAAATTACAGAACGACCAGATGCTGCTATCTCTTTCACTAGTGTGTGGCTGTAGCAGAATTATTTCACAACTACTGCCTAGACTTGTTGGAGGTGGTGGTGGGGTGGGGGAACAGGTGACAGCAAAAGGCTGGGTGGTGGGATTGGGGGATGTTTGGGTGAATTTTCTGCCTTCTAAGAAAGTAGCAATTGTGGCTCCTTGATGACATCGGATCACACCCTTCATTTAATAATATTAAAGCTATTTGGGGAGCAAATTTCCACGAAGAGCTTTAAATGGAGAGGTTGTATATGTTCATGTTTTGTGCCTCCCTCCCTCTTGCAAATACACAGTCTATGTTAGGGAAGAAGCACCCAGACCTGGCTTACTTCCTTAAGAATAGACAATTGTCACTGTCTCTTAATTTCCCCCAAGAGAAGAGAAAGTTAATCCCATGATGGTGTTGGGGGTTCCCTGGACATATAAAGGGGATTTTCCCAGAGCCTCCTGTAAAATTCTGTGGTCTTTGTTGTAGGTAGAATTTTGTCCCTCCAAAAGGTTATATAGAAGTCCTAATCCCCAGTGCCCCAATATGTGACCTTATTTGGAAATAAGATATTTACAGAATAACCAAGTTAAAATGAGGTTATTAGTGTGGACCCTAATCCAATATGGCTGGTGTCTTTATCCCAAGGGGAAATTTGGGCATAGAGACAGAGATCTCTTCTTGAAATCCCGTAAGTTTTAACATAGAAGTGAAGGGAGCAGGGATTGGAGGAAGACTGCTAACTCAGATCTTCTGTGGGGTCTCTGTCAATGAGATTTTCAAGGGTTAAACCCATTTTCAAGGGTGAAAGAGGTAGGCATACTGGGCCAGAGCTCCCTGCTGCTGTGGAGAGAGGCATGACTGGAGAGGGGCATCTCTCCAGGGTAGAGCACTGACTCAAACGTCAGCAGGCATCACAGTCACCTGAGGGCTTATTAAAAAGACAAATTGTTGGACTCAGCTCTTGGAATTTCTGATTTAGAAGACCAAGGGCCTAAGAATTTATATTTCTAACAGGTTTTTAGGTGATGCAAATGCTACTGATCCAGGGACCATGCTTTGAGAACCATTGATTGCAGCAGAGATCAGTTTTGTAGAATTTTGGAATTCCAACAGAAATGAGGAAAGTGAACTAAAGAAGTCAAAGATCTCCTGATGTCTTGAAAACAGTGTGCAGGGAAGAGATGGTGCTCAGTATGGTGGCAGAAGGGGGAAAAATGAGAAGCCTTAGATATAAATGAGAGGGAAAAGAAGAAAACCCTGGCAAAATAGTAAAGACAACTGTTAAGGACAAGGAAAAGATCCTTCCAATACTAAGGAACAGTACCAACCACTTTATGACCCTTTAGGCATGAATAGACTGTAACCAAAGGATGCCCAGGACTAGAAACACCGGAGATCTCAGATGAACTACACAAAAATGAAATCAAGTTGTGCTATCTTCTGAGGTCTCTGGCCAAGTGTATTTGTTTTGCTGGGCATGACAGGTGAGTATGCAGGCGAAACTAGGAGAAATGCTTGCACCATTACCCTCTCTTGGGCCACATGGACAGCTCTTCACATGTTCAAATTAATCAAATGAGATCATCCTGGAAACTCAATACCAGGGGTCTTTCTCATCTGTGGAAGAACCTCAGCGATTTGAAATCTAGAAAGTGTGAAGTCCATGAACAATGCACCTGCAAGATCTTGGTCCAAGAACAAGGAATCTCAACTACCTTGATCTTCTAAGTCCAAATGTGGTTTTTATTATGTCAGTTTTTCAGGCTTCAACAAGGTGGTGTGCACACCCTTATCAGTAGTGTGCAAAATACTTGTGTTCTCCTTTGAATCATAGAGACCTAAGTCTACCAGGACATGCATCCTACAGTCCTCCATTCTGTCAGCTGAGTGACTGAAGTTTGTGTGGACTGAAAAAATGTACAACGTGGGAGTTGTGCATTAAGTTTTATCTAGGGAGACTAAAGCTCAGGAGATAGTGTCTCAGATAGCTCTGAGGAACTATCTGCTCTGAAGAGGTAGGGAAGTGTGAAGTGTGTAGTGTTGCTCAGTTGTGTCTGACTCATTGCAATCCCATGGACTGTAACCCACCAGTCTCCTCTGTCCATGGGATTCTCCAGGCAAGAATACAGGAGTGGATTGCCATTCCCTTCTCCAGGGAATAGGGGAAGTCAGTATTCTATATGACTTGAGTGAAGGGAGATATGTTCAGTCAAGCACACATTTTGGCAGAGGCCTGCTGCTAATCACAAGGAGAAAATGTTTCTGTTAATGATTTTAGTGCTTTTCTAGATGTGAGAAGATACAAGAATTTGAGCTCATAAAGTCTTCTCCTGAAAATAACTACCTGAATGAAGCCCTGTTCTACCAGTTTTTCCCAGAGCACAGAGTGCCTCATTCCTGATCTCCACCCTGAGCTCCTTTCAGGATGTGTTGAAGGTCAGTGACTGCAGCAGCTAGTGACTTAATCCTTGTAGA
This sequence comes from Muntiacus reevesi, assembly GCF_963930625.1. Lineage (NCBI taxonomy): Eukaryota > Metazoa > Chordata > Mammalia > Artiodactyla > Cervidae > Muntiacus > Muntiacus reevesi. The sequence goes on along the minus strand of NC_089255.1, from coordinate 25,594,824 downwards.
GGCAGAGGGAAAATGGCAATTTGTACTTGACATATGCATAGTAAACTTCATTCAAAATTTCTTTTTTAGGAATCTATCCAATTACCTCTCAATACCAGATATTGGTTACTGTGTTCATAAAATCTTTAATGATCTCACTGAATATTTTGTCTAGTGGTTTAACACTTACTGAGAGAGATTTGTTCAAATATCCAGTCATGATTGTGTGTTTTTCTATTTCTATTTCTTCTCTCAGTTCTGTCAACTTTTGTTTCTTACCTCTGAAGATATGTTATTAGATACATAGAAATGCAAGACTATTGTTGGAGAGCTTAAAAATTCTATGTTTATAAATTCTATGTGTTATAAATTCTATGGTTTCTGACAAATGTATTGCATATATCCGCCATATCAAATAGAACAGTTTCACTACCCTAAAAGCCTTCTGTGCTCTGACTATTCATCCCTCTCTCCCCACAACCCTTAGCAACCAAGGATCATTTTGTTGTGTCCATAGTTTTGCCTTTTTCTCAGAACATCATGTAGTTGGAATCATATAATATGTATCCTTTCAAATGGGCTTCTTTCACTTAGTAAAATACATTTGAGTTTTTTGTCTTAGCTCAGGCTACCATACAAAATACCATAGATTGGTTGACTTGAACAACAGAATTTTATTTATTCACAGTTATGGAGGCTAGAAGTCTAGAGTGCTAGGATGGTTGGATTCTGATGCAAGCTATCTTCCTGGCTTGCAGTCAAGCATTTTGTCCTCACATGGTACAGAGAGAGAAAGAGAAAGTTAGCTTTTTGGCATCTCTTCTAAGAAGGGCACTAATCCCAGCATGAGGGCCCCATCTTCATGATGTCATCTAACCCTATGTACCCCCTTTTGGGGTACATCTCCAAATACCGTTACATTGGAGGTTAGTGTTTCAACATATGAATTTGAGGGAAACATAGGCATTCAGTTCCTAACATTTCTGCCATGTCTTTTCATGGCTTGATAGCTCATGCCTATAGGTCTTAGTGCTAAATAATAGTCCATTGTATGGATGTACCAAAAGGTGCCAAAAGGAATATTGTGCTTTGTATAGAATTGACCCTTTAATAAAAAAATATTCCTCAATATCTCATATAGTATTTCTCACCTTAAAGAATCTGTTATCTGATATTGAGGTAGCTACATCAGCTTTTTTTTTTTTTTTCATTTTCATAGTATGTCTTTTTCATTTTTTACTTTTAACATCTGTATGATGGGAAAATTTTTCATATTTTGAGGTAAAGGCACATTATTCTGGCTTATACACAATTTGGCTTGAACTTTATGCTAACTAGAACAGTCTGTCTTATGACCTGTCAAACGTGGGTTGTACGTCTGCTTTAACCATTAAAGAAAAGAATACATTTTTAAGTCAAAATGGAGTAACTGTGGTTTAGGCATTCAAAATGGAGCTGGGTGGCCATTGTGGATTTGGTTTCAGACATGTTTCTGAATCTAAGAATTTGAATTTTTGTTTGTTTGTTTGTTTTAACTGTATGGGACTCAAAGACACCGCCAGCTGTTCTCAAAATAGCATCTGCTAGCAGCAATCCTTGTTTAACAAACACCTTTATTTCTTGCCAGATCCAATCCTAAATCTTGACAAACAACTTACGTAACTTTGCAGTTTTTGCCTACGTAAGCTTTTCCCATTTTGTATGCCACTACAACACAGTTCGAGAGCTTATTGAATCTACATCTCCTGGGTTATAGTCTTTGGTTTGGCACAGATCAAACTCTTTTCTATTTCTGTTGTTTATTGATTATTTCTGCTAACACATGTCTTTACATTTAAAATGTGTTTTCTATAAACAGCATAGAGTTAGGTCTGATTTTAACTCAATTTAGCAATTTTTACTTTTAGCAACAGTATTTGTTCCACTTATGTTAAATGTAATTTCTGAAATAGAAGAGATTAAGTCTCCTGAATGCTATTTGCTTTCTATTATTCCCATCAATACTTTTTAAAAACAACTTTATTGAGATATGATTTATATACTTAAATTCATCCTTGTAAGTGTACAATTCAATGATTATTTTAGTAAATTTATCAAGTTGTACAACCATCACTATAATCAAGGTTTAAAACATTTGTGTCATCCTACAATAAGATTCCTCTTTATCTTTTCTTTGTTTCTTTCCTTCTTAACCAAGAAGTCCAGGAACAGAGACCTGGTTGAGATTAAAAAAAAAAAAAAAAAAAAAAAAAAGCTTTTTTGAGGGTTTGTTAAGACAGCAGTCCAGTAAGCACAAATTCAAGGAAGCACTTGAATTGAGTTCCATTGGATTACAAAATGAGGAAAGCTTACAAAGGCAAAAAACTGTGAGGTTACATAAGTTGCTTGTCAAGAATTAGAAGAAGTAAGGGTGCTTATTTCATAAGGATTGATTGGGGTTTGAAATGATAACATAGTTGTGAAATGGGTGGGGGGCACTTTGAAACTACAAACTTGCACCTAGAATCTGCTATCAGATGTTGTTTTGAAATTGACTAGCGATGTCCTTGAGTTTGGTACAGGTCAGAAAGTTCAAGCTCTCACCTCTTTAGTTTATTCTTAAGTATTTTGTTGTTGTTGTTTTTATTGCTGATGTGAATGGGATTGTTTTCTTAATTTCCTATTTGCATAGTTATCGTGTATAGAAATGCAACTGATTTTTGCATGTTGACTTTATATCCTGAAACTATACTGAGTTCACTTATTAGTTCTAACAGGTTTTTTTGGTTGTTGCTCAGTAGTTAGGGTTTTTTGCATAATGACCATGTCATCTCTAAACAGAGATGATTTTACTTCTTTCCAATTTGGATGCTTTTTCTTTCTTTTTCTTGTCTAATTGCTCTGACTAGGACTTCCTGTACTATGTTGAATAGAAGTGGTGAGAGTGGGCATCCTTGTCTCATATCAGATCTCTGAGGGAAAGATTTCAGGTTTCCCCCATTAATTATGGTGTTAGCTGTGGGATTTTCATATATGACCTTTGTTCTGTCAAGAGAAGTCCCTTCTATACCTATTTTAGTGAGAGTATTTTTTTAATCATGAATGGATGTTGAATTTTGGCAGATGCTTTTTTTGCATCTAGAGATGGTCATGGAGAAGGGAATGGCAACCCACTCCAGTATTCTTGCCTAGAAAATTCCATGAACAGAGCAGCCTGGAGGGCTACAGTCTACAGTGTCCTAAAGAGTTGGACTGGAGGAGGAAATGGCAACCCACTCCAGTATTCTTGCCTGGAGAATCTCAAGGACAGAGGAACCGGGAAGGCTACAGTCTATGGGGTTGCAAGAGTCGGACACGACTGAGCGACTAAGCATAGCACAGAGGTGGTCATGCGGCTTTCTTCTTTTTCTGTTAAAATAGTTTATCACATTGATTGATTTGCACATGTTGAATCATCTCTGCACCCCAGAGATAAATCCGACCTGGTCATTGTGATGATCCTTTTAATATACTGCTAAATTCAATTTGCTAGCATTTTGCATTGGTAGTGGACTATAATTTTCCTTTCTTGTAGTGTCTTTGTCTGTTATTGGTATCTGCATGATACTGGCTCCATAAAAGGAGATTGAAAGTGCTCCTTCTTTTCCTAATGCATGTATTCAACCCTACTAGGGCAAATTTCCTTTGAGAAATGCCTGACTTTCCTTCACAGTCCTAATGTGTGATGCCAGACCCTCAGGAAGACACACTTTCTGCGGAACAAATGTGTAGGAAACAAAGGTTGCCCTGTTAGACAAATAAGTTTCTTAGGTGGGGCTTCTCTCGCTGGAAAGTGTGTCTGCCTGAGGGTCTGAAATTATGAATTAGCCTGAGAAAGGAGGTCAGACATTTTTCAAAGGAAATCTGCCCCAGCAGGGCTAAATGCATATGCCATATTAAACAGATTTCACCCAGTCTTTTGTTATAAACATTATCTTATATATTCTCAGTCTCAATAGGTAACCATACATTTATTTTTAGGTAACTTCTCCTCTTTTCTGTAAGGATACTCTGTGTGTGTTGGGTGGGTGGAGCATTCATCTCTGTTAGTGTTAGGTACACCATATAGTGACCGTGTAAAATGAGAACTGGCCCCTGAATTCAGACTAGTATCCTGGAATTTAAATTAGATGAGAGCTGGAAGTCCCTTAGAGATTTTCAGTGCTTGTTTTACCAGTAATTTCAGGAAGAGGAAACTAAAATAATCTATTGGGCTCCAGATTTCTGGGGGAAATAATATCTTTTACTCTCTGAACATAAATGGGTAGTAGTTTGCTCTCCATTTCAAGTATTTGGTAATACCACTGTGTGCTGGTTACTTTGTTAGGTATTTTGGAAACCCATACAACCTTCCCCTCAAGGAGCTGAGAATACAGTGCATAAAACTGTTTGTGGTTGTTCAGTCGCTAAGTCTTGTCCGACTCTTTGCGACCCCATGAACTGCAGCACCCCAGGCTTCCCTGTCCTTCACTATCTGCCTGAGTTTGCTCAAACTCATATCCAGTAAGTCAGTGTTACCATCTAACCATCTTATCCTCTGTTTCCCCCTTCTCCTCCTGCTTTCAATCTTTCCCAGCATCAGGGTCTTTTCCAATGAGTGGTCAAAATATTGGAGCTTCAGCTTCAGCACCAGCACTTCCAATGAATATTCACGGTTGATTTCTTTATGATTGACTGGTTTGATTTCCTTGCAGTCCAAAGGACCCTCAAGAGTCTTCTCTAGCACCATTTTGAAAGCATCAATTCTTCAGCAGTCAACCTTCTTAATGGTCCAACTCTCACACCCATACATGACTACTGGAAAAACCATAGATTTCACTATACAGACCTTTGTTGACAAAGTATGTCTCTGCTTTTTAATACACTGTCTAGGTTTGTCATAGCTTTTCTTCTGAGCAAATGTCTTTTAATTTCATGGCTGCAGTCACCATCCACATTGATTTTGGAGACCAAGGAAATGAAACTTGACACTGTTTATACATTTTCCCCATCTATCTGCTATGAAGTAATAGGATCAGATGCTATGACCTTCATTTTTTGAATGTTGAGTTTTAAGCCAGCTTTTTCACACTCCTTTTTCACATTCATCAAGAGGCTGTTTACTTCCTCTTTGCTTTCTGACATTAGGGTGATGTCATCTGCATATCTGGAGTTGTTGATACTTCTCCCAGCAACCTTGATTCCAGCTTGTGATTCATCCAGCCCAGCATTTCGCCCAATGTACTCTGCATATGAGTTAAATAAACAGGATGACAATACACAGCCTTGATATACTCCTTTCCCAGTTTGGAACCAGTCTGTTGTTCCATGTCCAGTTCTAACAGTTGCATCTTGACCTGCATACAGATTTCTCAGAAGGCAGGTCAGGTGGCCTGGTATTCCCATCTCATTAAGAATATTCCACATTTTGTTGTGATCTACAAAGTCAAAGACTTTAGAGTAGTCAATGAAGCAGAAGTACATGGTTTTTTTTTTTTTTTTTAATTCCCTTGCTTTTTCTGTGATACAGCTTATGTTAGCAATTTGATTTCTGGTTCTTTTGCCTTTTCTAAATCCAGCTTGTACATCTGAAAGTTCTAAAACTTTCAGTTCTAAAACAATGTACTAAAACTGCTGATGGTATACTAACACAATGAATTCTAAAAACAAGATAAAGCGGTCTATAACTAAGTGTAGTAGAATCTCCTTCCCTTTTCCTTTCCATCTCATTCAGTTCTTTCTTTGTATCCTTTGTAGCATTTCCAAAAGGTGGACACACACATAGATAGGAAAACAGAATTTAGAAGTAATTCTGGAAGATTAAAAAATAAAAGGGTGCATTCTTTCAACAATATTTCATATAAGATGAAGAAACTCAGGAAGGACAGAGCAGTCTGATAATTTCATAACTGACTGAGTGTAGTTGAATGGGTAATGGCAGTCTAGATGCTTAATTTTGGGTGCTAGGGAATACCTCCATTACATGTGTCCTATTCAAAATCCTGAGAGAGAGAGTGAAGAATAAGGAATAGTAAAGATGAATAAGGCTCATAGGTTTTAGAGGGGAAATGAGATGATATCTACTTGGTAAAAAAGCAAAGGCATTGTGAATTAGAACATTGAGATAATCTTTCCAGGATAAGTAGTGTTTGACAGATATGGAAAAATGGAAAATCATTCTAGTTGAAGAAATAATAAACAAATGATCACAACTGGAAAAGTGAGTTATATTTGGAGAATTATAAGTGGACCAAGTTGACTGGAGCAGAGATCTGTGTATGTGGCCAACATATAACTGCCATTTGATAAATGTTGATCCAAATACTAGAAGATAAAAGCTATAATGTAGAGACATGTATTAATGCCTTCAGTGTTATTTAGGAGTATTTTAAGTTGAAAATAATTTTTCCTAAAATAGAAAGGAAAATTGCTGTAAAAATTCAGGGACATCTCATAGATTCTAAGAGGGAATACAGTGAGGCCTCAGGAGTGAGTCATAACGAGGGACTTGGAAGGTACACAGGCTTCCTTTTTCACTATCACTGCTCTCTTTTTTGCGCTCTCTCTCCCTTAGGCCTTTTGTAGACTGATGCATTCTCTCCTCAGTCCATGTGGTAGAAAATGATTGATGTTATAGCTCCTACCACTCTAGTCTCCTTTCTAGTAATTGTGGGCTAAATAAATTGGACCAACCTCTTGAGGAAAAATGATAAAAATATTGGATAAGATTTTACCAAATCTTTGTAAAAGCATCAAAGTACTAATATGATAACAGGAAACTAATCGACCAGAATCTAAGGAAAAGATGAAATCTGAGAGGTAAGGAAAGCATTCATCTTTGTAGCTCTTAAGACATTTGCTAATTACTGCAAAATTGGGTTATAGTTTTGGCAGCATCTTTGGGTAGGAGAAAAAGGAAGGGCAGACGTCAAGGTTCAGCACCCACCAAAAGTGGAAATTCTACTAAGATACTCTTCCAAATATTAAGTTGGGACCCCAAAGAGCTATACTCACAAGATAAGAATGAATAAGAAGTTAACCTTTCACTTACACTAATTGTTGTGGAGCTCAGCAAAAATCAGCTGAGCTTAGAAAGGGAAAATAAAAAGAAGAGCTTTCAACTTTTACTGGGAAGCTAGGACCACAGGTATGCTTTTTCTCTGATTTGCAGTTTGGCTTTACATCATCTTGGAGGCCCAAGGAATGTCTAACCATGAACTTTTTTTAGAGTCCTTTTGGGCTGATAATGGTTCAGGTACATATGAGAAACAAAAGCCATGTAATTTTTTTTATTCCAGGAAGAAACTTTCATCTTGACCTCAAAAATTCACTGCTTATAATTTTGCAAAGATATTGAGCAGTATACATTCAAAGATGAACAGTTACACAGGAAACAATTCGACAAGAGTAAGAATCAACTAAAGCAACAGATAGCATAATACAGATTATCATAGATATTAAAATAATATAATTGCTATGTTTAAAGAGATTTTTTTAAAGTTGGCAGATATCTGCAAATAATATGAAATTATAGAATTTGGCTTAGTAGTTTTGAAAAAGAAGCAAAATGTCTAAAATTGAAAATAACCCACTCCAGTATTCTTGCCTGGAGAACCCCATGGACGGAGGATCCTGGTGGGCAACAGTCCGCTGGGTGGCAAAGAGTCGGACATGGCTCAGTGACTTCACTTTCACTTTTCACTTAAATACAGCAGTAGTTGATTATGAGTAAGAACATATAACCCAGAAAGCAACATGGAGACAAAAAGAGAGTAAATATGAAAGAGAGGTTAACAGATGAAGGACAGGGTGTGAAGGTCTAATATATATTTAATTTGTTTCATGAATGGAGAAAGAAAAGTAGAGGACAAAAAACCTTAAAAAGATAATGGATGAGAATTTTCCAGAAGGGAAGAAAGGCAATAATCTATAGACTTAAGAAATCCCAAAGCCAAGAAACTGACACCTTCATTATTGGACAAATATGGGATTTCCCTGTGGAATTATTAACTCCTGGATTAGAGGAGTTAAAAGGATTATTTATACCTCTAAACTGAAATCTTCTCTGGATGCATCTGATTGGTGGACCTAGGTCATATCCTCACTCTCAGCTGCCAGGTGGGAAAGCAAGTTTCCTAGGACAATCTTACTTATAATATTGAAATTACAAAAAAGTAAGGAAAATGTTTTTAAAATGTTGGACACACTCATATGACAAAGGCCTGCAACAGGGCTATTCAGAAAGCTTATTTTCAGGTGTCTGTTGTTTTTTCTTTGTACTCTCTTCCTTCAAGAGCACACAATTCTTACAAGCTCTGACTCAATGAATGACCTCTGTAATTTGATCTAACCTTGACTTATCAGTCTACAGAACTCTAGACACAAGCTGTCATAAATTCCCATATCTTCCATCTACATTTCAAATCCAGCCTACCTAAATTCTAACATTTCTTTACCCCTCTGTCTTCTCCAGATACCCATCTCTCCTTTAGATTTCCTTTTTTCAGTATCATTTTGCTTCTTCAAAGTATGATGTTTGAGAATCTTCCTTCTTTCTTCTTTATTGTCTCTTATTTCTTCTTCTTCACTTCAGCAGACTCTCCCTTGCCTGTATCGCTCTCATTCATTCCTTCCTTTCCAATTCCATAACTACTATTCTCCTACATTTTATGTTTGAGAGTCTGTACCATGGCCAGTCTCGGGTGTTCCCTTGACTTTGGCTTCTCTCCCCTTCAATCCAGTCTTCATATTCTTGCCTTGTGAATTTTCCTGTTCAATTTTTAAAGGGGTACAACTTCATTCCAGAATTTTCTAAGTCTCCTGCTAACTTGTTTTACAATACCTCACTTCCACAAGGGCTGGCATCTGCCCCAGCCAATGTTCTGCCTTGGCACTTTAAATGCCAAGGTCTTTCTCTCCAACCTTGCTCATAATTTTTTTCTCTACCAAGGATCCCTCTGTTCCCAAACTTGTGTAAGTCTTAACTCGCCTTCAAAGTGCCGTTCAAGTTCCATCCCCTCCTGAAGGCCTGCCTCTGTGATGGCTCACTCTGCAGGTGTGTGAACCTTAGCACTGTTACCCTCCCTCACACCCAGCACAGCTACTTCTCATTGTCCTTTTTTTCATGAAAATTAACGTTCTTTTATACCACAAGACTATGCCACTGGCTTCAAAGTAAAGACCATATCTAGATGTCTCATTCCACCTAGCACAGAATTGGAGTTCAGTGTTTATCCAATAAAGGGATGAACAAATTAACGAATGCCTGTTCTGGCACTAAGACTTGAGCTGTGGAGAAATCGCTAATCTTACGAACTTGGGGCAGGCGGTTGCCCCTTGGTGCATGTCCTAAGTCAAACAGAAAACCAAATGTGGATGTTGAAACTTAGCCTGAGAGATCTGTGGTCGACAATTATCTCTCTGTAGAATTTCCCTTCTTCATTTTCATAATCTGCAGAGGGTGGAGAGTGGAAAACTTTCACTACATTAGACTATGTTGGATTGGGCAAATTTCTGCATTCTTATATTTTTGGGCTCCAAAATCACTGCAGATGGTGACTGCAGCCATGAAATTGAAAGACGCTTACTTCTTGGAAGGAAAGTTATGACCAACCTAGATAGCATATTAAAAAGCAGAGACATTACTTTGCCAACAAAGGTCCGTCCGGTCAAGGCTATGGTTTTTCCAGTGGTCATGTATGGATATGAGAGTTGGACTGTGAAGAAAGCTGAGCTCCGAAAAATTGATGCTTTTGAACTGTGGTGTTGGAGAAGACTCTTGAGAGTCCCTTGGACTGCAAGGAGATCCAACCAGTTCATCCTGAAGGAGATAAGTCCTGGGTGTTCATTGGAAGGACTGATGCTGAAGCTGAAACTTCAATACTTTGGCCACCTCATGAGAAGAGTTGACTCACTGGAAAAGACCCTGATGCTGGGAGGGATTGGGGGCAGGAGGAGAAGGGGACGACAGAGGATGAGATGGCTGGATGGCACCACCAACTCGATGGGCATGAGTTTGAGTAGACTCCAGGAGTTTGTGATGGACAGGGAGGCCTGGCGTGCTGAGATTCATGGGGTCGCAAAGAGTCGGACATGACTGAATGATTGAACTGAACTGAACTGAAACTAGTGGTAGTTCCTGTCTCTGACCCCATATTGCACTGTTCCCAGCAAGAGACTACAGAGTTCCAATAGTGACCTAAATCAAATCTCTTATGATTATACAGTGGAAGTGACAAATAGATTCAAGATATTAGCTTTTATAGACACAGTTTCTGAAGAACTATGGGCAGAGGTTTGTAACACTGTACAGGAGGTGGTGATCAAAATCATCCCCAAGAAAAAGAAAAGCAAAAAGGCAAAATGGCTGTCTGAGGAGGCCTTACAAATAGCTTAGCAAAGAAGAGAAGTGAAAGGCAAAGGAGAAAAGGAAGATATATTCATCTGAATGTAAATTTCCAAAGAATAGCAAGGAGAGATAAGAAAGCCTTCCTAGGTGAACAATGCAAGAAATAGAGAGAAACTATAGAATGGGAAAGACTAGAGATCTCTTCAAGAAAATTAGAGATACCAAGGGAATATTTCATGCAAATATGGGCACAATAAAGGACAGAAATGGTAACAGAAGCAGAAGAGATTAAGAAGAAGTGGCAAGAATACACATAAGAACTATACAAAAAAGATCTTCATGACCAAGATAACCACGATGGTGTGATCACTCACCTAGAGCCAGACATCCTGGAGTGGGAAGTTAAGTGGGCCTTAGGAAGCATCACTACAAACAAAGCTAGTGGAGGGGATGGAATTCCAGCTGAGCTATTTCAAATCCTAGAGTATGATGCTGTTAAAGTGCTACACTCAATGTCAGCAAGAAAAGTCAGCAGTGGCCACAGGACAAGAAAAGGTCAGTTTACATTCCAGTACCAAAGAAGGACAATGCCAAAGAATGTTCAAACTACTACACAATTGCACTCATTTTACATGCTAAGGTAATGCTGAAAATCCTTCAAGCTAGGCTTCAACAGTTTGTGAACTGAGAACTTCCAGATGTACCAGCTGGATTTAGAAAAGGCAGAGGAACCAGAGATCAAATTGCCAACATTCGTTGGATCATAGAAAAAACAAAAGAATTCCAGAAAAATGTCTATTTCTGCTTCTTTGACTATGCTAAAGCCTTTGACTGTGTGGATCACAACAAACTGGAAAATTCTTAAAAGAGATGGGAATACCAGACCACCTTACCGGCCTCCTGAGAAACCTGCATGCAGGTCAAGAAGCACTAGTTAGAACCATACATGGAGCAAGGGACTCGTTCCAAATTGGGAAAAGAGTATGTCAAGAGTATGTATATTGTCACCCTGCTTATTTAACTCTATGCAGAGTACATCACGTGAAATGATGGACTGGCTGAAGCACAAGCTGGAATCAAGATTTCCAGGAGAAATATCAACAACCTCAGATATGCAGATGACACCACCCTAATAGCAGAAAGTGAAGAGGAAGTAAAGATCCTCTTGATGAAGGTGAAAAAGGAGAGTGAAAAAGCTGGCTTAAAACTCAACATTCTGAAAGTTAAGATTATGGCATCTGGTCCCATCACTTCATGGCAAATAGGTAGGGAGACAATGGAAACAGTGAGAGACTATTTTCTTGGGCTCCAAAATCACCATGGACGGTGACTGCAGTCAAGAAATTAAAAAACTCCTGATCCTTGGAAGAAAAGCTCTGACAAACCTAGATAGCATATTAAAAAGCAGAGACATCTCTTTGCTGGCAAAGGAACAGATAGGCAAAGGTATGGTTTTTCCAATATTCATGTAAGGATGTGAGAGTTGGACCATAAAGAAAGGCTGAGCACTGAAGAATCGATGCTTTTGAATTGTGCTGGAGAACACTCTTGAGAGTCCCTTGGATTCTAAGGAGACCAAACCAGTCAATCCTAAAGGATATGAACCCTGAATATTCATTGGAAGGACTGATGCTGAAGTTGAAGCGCCAATACTTTGGCCACCAGATCCAAACAGCCGATTCACTGGAAAAGACCCTCATGCTGGGAAAGATTGAGGGCTGGAGGAGAAAGGGAGAGATGGTTGGATGGCATCACCGACTCAATGGACATTAGTTTGGGTGAACTCAGGGAGATGATGAAGGACAGGAACGCCTGGTCTGCTGTAGTCCATGGGGTTGCAAAGAATCGGACATGACTGAGCGACTGAACAACAACCGACTGAAACTGACGTCCAGGATTTTTTGTCCGGTACATACAGGCACCCTAATAAAGGTCTAGCATAAAAGCTGTTTTAAAGAACAAGGGAGAGTGGTCACTTGCGGGGCCCTATAGCTCAGGGGTTAGAGCACTGGTCTTGTAAACCAGGGGTCGCGAGTTCAAATCTCGCTGGGGCCTACTGGGCAATCCCTTCACTCTTTTTAAAACCTACTTCACCAGCTACCCACCACTCTCGCGTAATTTGAACTCCAGCCGAAATTCCGCTAATTATATCTTCCCGCCGGTTTGCAGATGTCCCAAATAAACAGTCGAGCGGAACACTTACTTTTAAGTTCAATAGTAGGGGGCAAGGGCCGCTTTGCCGCCCTGATTGTGGCAGAGTCGGTTACAAACTGCGGCAAGTGCTGCCAGGCTCCGAGGACGCCCTGGCTTTGCGGGACCACAGCAAGAGCCGTGGGGGCGGCCCGTGCCGCGGCGGGACACAAGGGCGGTGAGGAAAGAGATGGGATCGAACCCGCACACCCGCTCTGAGCAGGCCTGGAGTCCAGAACCAAGACCTCTCCCCAGCGTCCGCTGTCCCGATTAGGCGTTTGGGAGAATATAGGCTGTCCGACAAGGTTCCACGTTTCAGTGGGTTTTCGAACACTTCAGTATCAAAGCGGGAAAGTTAGGGTCGAGACTCGTATCACTAAATTTTATTATTGACTCAAAGAATCTGTGGCTACCTCTTTGAAAACCTTAAAATAGTTTCTCCAAGAGTCAATTCTCATAGTAACATTGGGCTTAGCCATGTTATACGTCACAGCCTCTCCCTCCGCAAGCCTGTGGACGCGTAAGCGGAAGGGAGAAGCGGCTCGCTTGTGCAAACGCTGCTGGATTATGGAGGCGAGCATGGGAAGTGAGGAAAAGGGAGGCCCAGGCCGGAGCTCTGAGGCCCGCCCTTCTCCTTGACTCGCAGCTGCGCGATCAGAATTGGATGTTACACCACCTCAGCCCTTAGTTTTCCAATGCCCGGGTGTCTGCTCCCACTTTAGATACACATCATCAGGCCAAGGGGCCCGGGGCAGCGCGCTAAGTGAAGACAACAGGCCAGCAGATCGCCACGGCTGGGGGCGGCCTCGAGATCCACAGGTTCTAGGTACGCGAGTGAAGAGCTCCCAGGTTAGGCCCGCTTGAATGCCCCTCTCTGAATCAGGAGAATTCGGCTCTAGAGGGGTTGTCCGTAGAAGTGTGGATGAGGGACTTTCTCCTAAGCTGCTCGGCTACGTGGTACCCACACACTGGTAACTAGTGGGCTATTGTGCCGGAATCTCTGTTTATCAATGTTCTTAATACAAAATTCTAGGTAGCTGCTGCTCGCGCTTCCTTCGATAGCTCAGCTGGTAGAGCGGAGGACTGTAGTACTTTCGAGAGTAGACATCCTTAGGTCGCTGGTTCGATTCCGGCTCGAAGGAAGAGATGAGTGTTTTGGGGGTGGCAACCGCTTCGTGAGCCCTTGCACTCCAATTTCTCACGTCGTTTTAAGTGTTCTAGGCTATTTTCCTCCAGACCTTACCACGTTCCAAAGATGGTTTTGTTATCCAGAAAACGGTCCCATTGGGCACAGTTTTCAGAAAAGGGGGAGTGAGCACTAACTCTTCCAACCATCTGAAGAAGTTCTGAGTTTGATGGTTTAACTGAATTTAGGTTGCCGCCTGTTGAAGATCCAACACCACTCGTTGGTACTGAATATATATTCTATTCTGCGGTCCTTAGAGCTCTAATTTGCGGGACAACCCCCTGAGAACTTCATTCACACTACACGCACATGTCCATTCAGTGAGGAGAGACTTTTAATTTATTCAACTGTTAACAGATTTTAATAGTTCCAACAACAACAACCAAAAAAAATTTTTTTTGAACTGGAGCAGGAAGGAATAGGCTTTGACGTAAATTGGGATGTGATTGGGAAAGAGAATTTCAAACTGTGGAAACAACTTAAAGGTGGGGAAATGGAACATTTGATTCTCATTCAAGGAAACTTCGGGGGTCTGATCTTTACGAACACGCCCCAGACTGGTTCACCTACAATAGATCAGAATACTGGCTACCCGTATTTTGATGCCGGTCATTCCTGCCCCTAGGATTTTACACTCTCGCGAAGTAGTAGCAGCCGGACAGATACACATCCTGGGCATCTGTCCTGGTGTTCTGAACCCTACAGTCTTGCAGTCGACCCCAGCTCGGGCCCTCAACTGGGTTCTCTGCAGGTTCCCTCCTGTCTGGAACTCAGAGACTCCTCAGGGAGGGGCTTGTTGGAGCTCAGACTCGGGACTGACGTCTTGAAAAGCTGCCTCTCCTCACCCCATCTGGCGTCTGGAGGGGTCCAGGACGCGGATGGAGAATAAGTGAGGTCAGAGTCAGACGTGATACTTCATAAAGAACAGCTAATAAAAATCAAAGGTAAACGTCTACACAGAGAATAAAAGTTCAGAGCAACCACACGGCCAATTGCTGACGGAGAAGTGAGATGCAGAGATAATCTCTGCATCTCGCTTTTGCCGTGGCTCGTTGGTCTAGGGGTATGATTCTCGCTTTGGGTGCGAGAGGTCCCGGGTTCAAATCCCGGACGAGCCCAATCCTTTTATCTCCTTTCTACCCCACCTTTACTAATAGCTGAAAAAAGCTGTGTTCTGTGCAAATTTTCCCGCTGTTCTGTGCAAATTTCCCGGCGTTCCGAACTGTTTTACAAAAGATGTACACTGATCGAACATAAGGTAGCTGGATCTGGTTATGTGTGCGGGCCAAACTGCCTGACTTACTGGACTCTCGCCAGCAGACGCCTGAGAGAGGCAGCCTTCCTCCCTGGAGTAAGGGTCCTGCAGTCTGCAGGCCCCCTCAGGCCGCGTCCTCTTGGCCAATGAGGCTCAGTCTCAGCCCAGGCAGAAACCCTCCGGTTCCGCCTAGAACGGGGGTTGCTCTGACGCCTGCTTTGGAGGCGGGTCCTGGCGGGAAGCGCCTCCTAGGAGAAGTGGGGCGCCGTCCCAACTACAAAAAGCCTCGCACCCCGACCCTTCTCCACCCCTCTGCATCTTTGCACTTCTCCCGACTCGACGTCGTCGTTACAGGGAAGAAGCGGGTGAGAAAAACTTCTTTTCCACCGTCTTGCCCATTTCTGCAGACTTGTTCCGAGGCCGAGGTAGGTTCCCACTCCCGCTCCTTCATCTCCCCCTCTACTCCTCCTTTTTTGGTAGCTTTATCCGGGAGTTTGGGCGAGGCAGTCCCTTTTCAGCAGAGACAGTATGGAGTTCTGTGGGGAGGCGTTTGCGGGACTGGACTGGAAGGGCTGAGGATTGGAAGACAAGGTAAAAATTCCATTCTTCTCCAGTTAGGGATCCCACATTCCTGTGCATAGGCCCTCCGTCGTGTTCCACTCTGCCACCCCATGGACTGGGACCCACTCCGCTCCTCTGAGCATGGGAATTCTCCAGGCAAGAATACTAGAGTGGGTTGCCATGCCCTCCTCTAGCCCACATTCCTACTCCGCTGCTTATTTTCTGCAGCTGAGTAGAGCTGGCAGCATGAAATACCTGTTGTCTAGAACATAGGCTCTAAGCGTGACCGCAGAATTGGTGAACGGAAGGGAAATCCGAGGAAGGCTACACTTCCTCAGGAAAACAGGATGATCGCCAGATTTATGAACCATAACTTGTCAAGTTTTTGCAACCATAACTGACATTTGGGAACTCATGTTTTCCTTTTCTCCTCTGTCTTCTCCCCCTTAACCCACCTTCAGCCTGAGTTGTGAAATTCTTTGAGACACTTCACCAACAACCTCTTCTCTAAGCTTTCTTAGTGGAACCTTGGGGCCCTCAACTTTCTTACTCTGTGACAGCACATCAAATGATAACGACACAGGCTTATTTAGGAAGGACAGTAAAAGCAATTTTCAACGGTGTTTGGGGGCCTGGGGAAATCTCAAGTGAGCTGTAGGGGAGCAGAATTTGCCACCCCAAAATGTCTCTTTGGCATATTATTTTAACTTGGTTGTTTTCTAAAAAACAGCAGACAAGGAGAAAATCCTGAAAACCTGAAAGGAGTTAACTTTTTGTAACAAGAAACATTTACATTTATAAGGGAAATGTCCATTTAGTAAGAATGTCTCCCTTGCTGTACCCAGAAGAAGATGATGACCAAATCTCTACAAACTTGCCAACTGGAGAAGGCAAAGACATGTTTGCATAACCACCCTCAATTGTTTATTTTGCTTTTCCTGGTAACTGACTTCCCACCCTCAACATCCTCTTTTGAGTCAAATTAGTTTGGCTTGGGAAAATCATTCTAGAAAAAGAGGAATGACTCTGGCTATTGTTAAAAGAGCAGATGTGAGTGTATAAGCAGTCAAAGCTAAGAGGTTTACCCAGTTACTGTTAGAAGCATGTGCCAGTGTGATTCATAAATTAGATGGCTGAGAAAGTGGACCACAGCAGGCTGGTGAAATCCCTCTTTAGTTTTTATTGAATCTGTATTTGAGCAAACAATCTCTGTAAACAGCTATTCTCAGAACACACTGAAATACCTGGCAAAGAGCTGCTGCTACTGCTAAGTCACTACCATTGTGTCCGACTCTGCGACCCATAGACGGCAGCCCACCAGGCTCCTCTGTCCCTGGGATTCTCCAGGCAAGAACACTGGAGTGGGTTTCCATTTCCTTCTTCAGTTGGGACAGAGCAAATGGGCACAGAACCCAGAGTCTGTTGAAAACTGGATGGTTACTGTTTGTTTTTATTTGGAAATATAGGTAGACCAGTAGGACTTTGTCCCCCCTCTCCCTCAGTCAATAGTGTTTTCTACTTCCTGGAGGTAGAAGAGTGGTCCTTATTTCCATGTCGTTTTCATCCTCCTTTAACCATTGACTCCTGTTACTAAATAAGTTTCACACTTACAGACCTAACATTTTTTGTTATGAAGGAATTTGTAGACTAATCTCTTCCCACCAACACCTACTTTTGTAATTACCCTTGGGGACAGAACTAAACATATGTACTCTGTATAAAGGGAAAGGTATACTAGCACCAAGTCCATAGAAGGAGAACCCATGCTTCCTGTGTCCTTGTGCAGGGAAACTGTTGGCTTGAAGGAGAGAGTGAAAAACATTTCAAAATATAGGGGATGGCTTTAAGTTCAAGCTGACAGAACAGTTTTTAAATATATGAGCATTTTTTTCAATTGGCAATGCAATTGCTTCCCATCTATTAAAGGTAAGGTAAGTGAAGTCGCTTAGTCATGTCCGACTCTTTGCGACCCTATGGACTGTAGCCTACCAGGCTCCCCCATTCATGGGATTTTCCAGGCAAGAGTACTGGAGTGGATTGCCATTTCCTTCTCCAGGGGAATCTTGCCAACACAGGGATCGAACCGGGTCTCCCGCATTGCAGGCAGACGCTTTGCGGTCTGAGCCACCATGGTGCTTCCCATCTGTTGAAGTTACTGACAAAAAGATATAGCATTCATTAATCATAGATTATGGGAAGTCCTTCGGTATTCAACAGGAATTAGTTCCAGGACTTGCCAAGGGTCCTAAACCTGATGCTCAAGCCCCTTATATAAAATGACATAGTATTTGTGCTAATATATAATCTGCACACATCTTCCCTATAGTTTAAATGATCTCTAGATTACTCATAATACTTAATACAATGTAAATACTATGTAAACAGTTGCTGGGACACAGTGAATTTAACATTTTGCTTTTTAGAACTTTCTGGAATTTTTTTTCAAATATTTTCGGTCCATGGTTGAATCTGAGGATGGGGAACCTGTGGATATGGACGGTTAACTGTAGCTTCTCATTGTAGGTATTTTGAGTAAGCATTTCAGTTCAGTTGCTCAGCTGTGTTGGACTCTTTGCAACCCCATGGACTGCAGCACACCAGGCTTCCCTGTCCATCACCAACTCCTGGAGCTTACTCAAACTCATGTCCATCATGTTGGTGATGCCATCCAACCATCTCATCCCCTGTCATCCCCTTCTTCTCCTGCTTCCAATCTTTCTCAGATTCAGATTCTTTTCCAATGAGTCAGTTCTTCCCATCAGGTAGCCAAAGTATTGGAGTTTCAGCTTCAGCATCAGTCCTTCCAAAGCATATTCAGGACTGATTTCCTTTAGGATGGACTGGTTTGATGTCCTTGCAGTCCAAGGGACCCTCAAGAATCTTCCCCAACACTACAGTTGAAAAGCATCAATTCTTTGGCGCTCAACTTTCTTTGGAGTCCAACTCTCACATCCATACATGACTACTGGAAAAACCATAGCCTTGACTAGATGAACCTTTGTGGACAAAGTAATGTCTCTGCTTTTTAATATGCTGTCTAGGTTGGTCATAGCTTTTCTTCCAAAGAGCAAGCGTGTTTTGTTTTGTTTTGTTTTCTTTTATTGGGTTTACCCCATTTTTTTCCATTTATTTTTATTAGTTGGAGGCTAATTACTTTACAATATTGTAGTGGTTTTTGCCATACATTGACATGAATCAGCCATGGATTTACATGTGTTCCCCTTCCTGAACCCCCCTCCCACCTCCCTCTCCACCCGATCCCTCTGGGTCTTCCCAGTGCACCAGCCCTGAGCATTTGTCTCATGCATCCAACCTGGGCTGGTGATTTGTTTCACCCTTAATAATATACATGTTTTGATACTGTTCTCTCAAAACATCCCACTCTTGCCTGCAAGCGTCTTTTAATTTCATGGCTGCAGTTGCCATCTGCAGTGATTTTGGAGCCCAAAAAAATAAAGTCTCTCACTATTTCCATTGTTTCCCCACCTATTTGCCATGAAGTGATGGGACCGGATACCATATCTTAGTTTTCTGAATGTTGAGTTTTCAGCCAAGTTTTCACTTTCCTCTTTCACTTTCATCAATAGATTCTTTAGTTTCTCTCCACTTTCTTCCGTTAGGGTGGTATCATCTGGATATCTGAGGTTATTGATATTTCTCCCAGCAATCTTGATTCCAGCTTGTGCTTCATCAAGCCTGGCATTTCGCATGATGTACTCTGCATAGAAGTTAAATAAGCAGGGTGACAATATACAGCCTTGACATAGTCCTTTCCCAGATTGGAACCAGTCTGTTGTTCCATGCCCAGTTCTAACTGTTGCTTCCTGACCTGCATATAGATTTCTCAAGGGGCAGGTCAGGTGGTCTGGTATTCCCATCTCTTTCAGCATTTTCCACAGTTTATTGTGATCCACACAGTCAAAAGCTTTGGCATAGTCAATAAAGCAGAAGTAGATGCTCTTCTGGAATTCTCTTGCTTTTTCGATGATCCAATAAATGTATGTTGGCAATTTGATCTCTGGTTCCTCTGCCTTTTCCAAACCCAGCTTGAACATCTGGAAGTTCATGGTTCATGTGCTGTTGAAGCCTGGCTTGGAGAATTTTGAGCATTACTGTGCTATCCTGTGAGATGAGTGCAATTGCACAGTGGTTTGAACATTCTTTGGCATTGTCTTTCTTTGGGATTGGAATGAAAACTGACCTTTTCCAGTCCTGTGACCACTGCTGAGTTTTCCAAATTTGCTGGCATATCGAGTAAGCATTTAGATGCATTTTAATAAAATATTAAAATTTTCTTTTTATTTCAAAATCTTATTTTCTGTTTGCATCAACTCATTGTGCCAAGGTGAAAAGAAAAGCAATTAGAATAAAAGTAACCATTCATTACTCACCAACTTGCTTTTGGCATTGTCAGTTCTATGAATGGATTGCTGCTGCTGCTATGTTGCATCCAACTCTGTGCAACCCTATGGACTGCAGCCTGCTAGACTCCTCTGTCCACGGGATTCTCCAGGCAAGAATACTGGAGTGGGTTGCCATTTCCTTCTCCAGGGGATCTTCCCAACCTGGGGATTGAACTCAGGCCCCTTATGTCTTGCCTGCATTGGCAGATGGATTCTTTACCACTAGCACCACCTGGGAAGCCCAGGGATAGGTTGTGTAATCTCCAAATGTTTGTCAGGTAAAATCCAAGGGGAAGAGATAGGACTTAGCTGTGTTCAGAAGCTGGAGGCTGCCCACCAGCACTACTGCGTGACTCTAAAATCAGAGGCTGATCTGCTGCTTTTAGGTGATTTACCAGAGAAGGATGGGGTCATGTTGGTTAATTTGTCTTGATCCCCTTGGACAGTGGGAGTCGGCTGCTGCTTCCTAGTCCAGGGTTGCTAAGGCACTAAGGTTGTCGCAGGAGCCTGAGAGCCTTCTCCCTAATAAGTGACTGGTTGATAACTTTGTTTTAAGATCACATTATTTATATTTATAAACCTGAACTCTCTGATAAAAGATCTTCTGATTGAATCTCAAAGCAAAACCCAGCTTTGTGGTTTGTAATGGTCGATAATTTTTTAAAACTCAGTTCTTCAGTGTGTTTAAAGAATGATGTGTGGGTAATTTAAAATAGGTATTCTTACTATTTACAGTAGCTAAAACATGGAAGCAACCTAGATGTCCATCAGCAGATGAATGGATAAGGAAGTTGTGGTACATATACACAATGGGATATTACTCAGCTATAAAAAGGAACAAATTTGAGTCAGTTCTAATGAAGTGTGTAAAACTAGAGCTTATTATAAAAAGTGAAGTAAGTCAGAAAGAAAAACACGAATATTGTATATTAACACATATATATGGAATTTAGAAAGAGTGTAACAATGATCCTACATACGGGGCAGCAAAAGAGACACAGATGTAAAGAACAGACTTTTGGACTCTGTGGGAGAAGGTGAGGGTGGGATGATTTGAGAGAATAGCATTGAAACATGTATAGTACCGTGTGTAAAATAGATGACCAGTGCAAGTTCGATGCATGAAGCAGGGCACTCAAAGCCAGTGCTCTGGGACAACCCAGAGGGATGGGGTGTGGAGGGAGGTGGGAGGGGGGTTCAAGCTAGGGGGACACATGTACACTGATGGCTCATTCATGTCGATGTATGGCAAAAACCATCATACTATAAAGTAATTGTTCTCCTATTAAAATAAAGTAATTATTAAAAAAAAATAAAATAGGTGCTCCTCTCAAACAGTGTGTTTGCTCAGAAAAGAAAAGTGAGTGGGCACATTGTTAGATGCCAGGAGAAGCCCCACATCCCACTATTTTTCTTTGCTCTGTTAAAAACCAAAATTCAACTGAGTAAATTTGAAGACCTAATTGGCTTTGATAAATGATTCATGAAAGGGGCAGCATCTCATCTAGTAAATAAGAGAGGTGCTCTGAGAAGCTCAGCAATGAAAGAGTTTTATAGGCAGAAACTGGATGGATCAAGAAAGTTATTAGCAGGAGGAAAATAAAAAAGGATTGCTTCAGTCAAGGTTTTGTTTGATTTTGGAGTTTCTTCACACACACAAAAAAAACTGACTTACATAATACCCACCTCAAACAGTCTTGGTGAGGATTAAATGTAGTCATATAAATAAATATGAGCTCTTCATAGAATGAAAGGTAACAATGATTGTTATAATTATTATGATGATTTCAAATGCATTTGTTTTACTGATAGGCAGCCTGACTTCAGCTGACACCTAAAATACAGGGAGACTGAAAATGCAGAGGTGGGTGAATGACGAGAGAAGGTTGGTATTTTTAAAGAAGACAACAGTGTCCTAGATCCAACACCAGTGAAGGTGGTTGCCGGGGCCTGTGAAACAGCTGGCCTCCTGCTGCTACCTGGTATTTGAAACCATAGGATCTGAAAGTGATCCTGGTGCCCTTGCGTCCACTTTCTATGCAGGCAACGTAGCCATTTTGTGAGTGGATGCAAGGCAGTGTTGCATTGATGGTGGAGTTAGTCAGTTTTACAGCGGAAGACTGGACACTCACAGTCATTTGTGGACAGGTAAAGATGAAAGGAAAGAGAAGCCCAGGAACATGATAAGGATACTTCTGAAGGGTAATAGCTGGGAGGCTGAGGTCAGGTGCAGGGTGGTAACAGCTGTCACATAACCTTCTCTGGAAGTGCTTTCCCGGTTCTATAAAACCTCCTTAGCACCTGTTCATGAGACCAGATTCTGTGGGTAAAGAGAAAGCACAGTGGAGCTGCATCCTCCCGGGGGACCCCATCTTCTCTGCAGGCTTCTACAAGGCAGTTCTTGGAGCTGGCCCAAGAAACAACATCTTTGGGATTCAGATCATTGCATGGGAACAGTGAAACCTCGGTCCTGTCTCAGGCAGGGGTAAGAACCAGGGGTGTCATAAAAAGCCAACTTGGGGACAAAAGGCCACATTTATCAAACTTTGCCTCCTAGAACAAATCTCTAATCCAAAGGCGAGTTAATAGTTGACCAAATCATGCCCAGGGAAGAGGTGAACGACTCTCATTGTTTGTTCAAGAGCAGTGTCCTTGGTTTGTGTGTCTCTGTCACGGTTGGGAATTTTCAGACCTGGTCTCTCCACCCTGTTCATCAGATCACTGTGTGATCAGAACCAGGAGGGACCTCCAGATTCACTTGGCTGGAACCCATCTCCAGGAACAAATAGCGGGAACCCCTCTGCAGTTGGAGGGAAACTTCCAGATATTTGTAAGATTCTTCCATCTGGGTAATCCATTATTTTATTTATTTGTCTGTTTGTTTTTTGTTTATATACTATAGCCATCCATCCATTTAAATGAAACTATTTTCCCCTATTTTAAAACCTCTGGGCCCAAGCTCATGAATTCAGAAGAAAATGAATTAGGTTCCAAAGTTTAAAATGAAAACAGATTTCTTTGGTGGATATCCTTTATGTAGATAAAGGCAAATTAGTGCCCCTGGGAGCAAGTAGAGGGTTAGGACAGATTTCTAAATTGTGGTAAAATCCCCAAAGCCTGGGGAAAGCTGTTTGCTGAAGGGTATCTGGAGCCCCACCTCACCCCCACCTCCCCAATATATGTTGGGTTTTTTTTTTTTTTTTTTGGTTTTTTTTTTTAATTTTATTTTATTAGTTGGAGGCTAATTACTTCACAACATTTCAGTGGGTTTTGTCATACATTGACATGAATCAGCCATAGAGTTACACGTATTCCCCATCCTGATCCCCCCTCCCACCTCCCTCTCCACCCAACTTCTCTGGGTCCTCCCAGTGCACCAGGCCCGAGCACTTGTCTCTTCGAAAACCCAGTATAGGTTTTGTGTGACACTGAACAAGAAAAGAAACAGAAAGTATATTTTTAGCTCTTAGTTTTCTTTTTCTTAAATATCTATTTATTTATTTGCCTGCACCAGGTGTTAATTGTGGCACAGGAATCTTCAATCCTTGTTGCAGCATACAGGATCTTTAGTTGTGGTGCTGGCACTCTTAGTTGTGGCAGGAGGGATCTAGTTCCCTGACCTGGGATCAAGCCCTGGCCCCATGCATGGGAATGTAGAGCTTTGGCCACTGCATCACCAGGGAAGTCCAATCTCTGTTTACTTGTAAGCTTCCCAGCTAACTTCTTTAAGAAAATTTTGGAGGAGTTCCCTAACAATCCAAGCAGGACTATGCCATGCTTTCACTGCCAAAGGCATGGGTTCAATTCCTTGTCAGGGAACTAGGATCCCACAAGCTGTGTGGAACAGCAAAAAAGGAAGAAAGTAAGTTTTGGGTGTTCTTTGAAAGCAAGTGGAACACACCCCAAGATCAAAAGAAGGTGCATTGACCATAATTACTCATCATCAAAGGTTGGGGTAATTCTCTGGTACGTGAAGTTTGATGGCTCCCTTGAATACAAAATATTGCCTGTCAGAGAGGACAAGAATGTTAATTTTTATAAAGACCAAGAGATTAGTCTGAGACACAGGATAAAAATCTAAAGAACATTTGAAATAAATTCCACTGCCAAATATGTGCTTGGGTCTAGAAGGATCTGTGTAAATGAGTCTGACTATCCTTGACCAAATGTGAGGCTCTGCACCATTTGCCTAGGCAGATTCACTTCTGTACCACAAACCTTCTGTCTCTTACTTGTTTTTTCCCCAATTCCATTTTACCTCTCATTTCCAGAAGTTTAGAATCTCAAACATGTGAGAATTGAAAACAATGTGTGAAGTGGGGGAGCAGATGTTAGATAGAGGTGGCCATAGTGTGTTTGCTGGGATTTGGTTTCTGGATGTCTCAGGGAGTCAAAATTACAATAAGTCTAAGCAAACTTCAGCTGAGTTGTTACAGGCTGAATTTTGCAAATTTTGTAGATCAAAAATAAAGATATTCCTTTACCTCCCCAGACTGGAACATGAAGGCTTCAACCTCCCAACAAACAAATAACTTTTTAGGGTGCCAAGCCCTGAGGTAGGCTCAACGCCTTAACTAGAGGTGAAGAGGGCTGGGCTTACGCCCTGATCCTTAAAGGATGATACATACCAGTGAGATTGGGCTCACATCATCCTATCTGTGCCACCAACTAAATCCATACAAACTTATCTTTACAATTCCGTGGTCACTGGACATTTGCTATGAAACTAGAAAGGTTCCCTGATGCCTTAATGAGAACCACAGAATTTCAGACTTTTACAGTGAGCACCTCTCATTTTATAGTAAGCAAATTTAGGTTTGGAGACGAAAATTAAAACAGTCATTAAAAAATATATATATTGCGGGTCTGCTATGAGGCATGTAGTATGATTCAAGGTGAATAATATGCTCTCTGCCCTGTTGTAGATTATATGCCAGTAGGAAACACTTATCCTGGAGGAGGGCATGGCAACCTACTCCAGTATTCTTTCCGGAATAATGCTGTGGACAGAAGATCCTGGTGGGCTGCAGTCCATACAGTCACAGAGAGTCGGTAACGACTGAGTGACTGAGTGGGGATGCAAGAAACATTTATAAGTAAATAGGTAATTGTTTGCTTAAGATCCCATGAATAACGGTTTAGGAATGGCAGGCATGAAACCTGGTAACCACTAAATCTTTATTTGTGATATCCTGAGCTTTGTGACTTTTGCTTTGACACTCGTATCTAGTGAGGTGTCCTTGGTCTTAATATCTAAGGCATAGAGTGTTTGGACAGAGACTGTGGCCAGGCCTGCCAGCTCACATCCTCTTCTGTGATCAGCAATATCCCCTGTACAGTACTGACTCCTACAAGGACCCACCGGTTCCTCCAAGCGAGGGAGACAACATTCCTATCCACCACTGCCACCTAATGACTCTTTTGGGTACGACCAGCTCAGGTTCTGTTAGATTTTTGAACTCTGGGATTCTGGCCTCTGTTCACAGTGTGACCATTAAGGATACTTCCACCCTTGACAGCCTGCCATTCTACAACTGCCTTTGACGTTAAAAGGCGATATTTATCCATTGCAGAGCAGGGGGCTTAACTGATTACAATTCAAGAAAAGTGTCTTCCAAAAAAGTAGAAAAAGAAAACACAAATCCATGGCTGATTCATGTCAATGTATGGCAAAAACCACTACAATATTGTAAAGCAATTAGCCTCCAACTAATAAAAATTAAAAAAAAAAAAGAAGAAGAAGAAAACACACCCAGGAGACTGAAAGCGCCATGTAAAGAGCTTGGCGCGTGGGGAGCGTGGCAGCCCAGCGGCTGTGCTGGGGCAGTGGCCCTGTAGGACAGCTTGTTATTCTTTTAGGCGTGACTCACCTAGTCATCTACCACTTTCTTGCTAACCTCCCCAAAATACTTTTGCTGATTCTTACGTGCTTAATGGAAACCATTTCAGTGACTATTTCTTTCTTTCTTTCAGTGTTGAAGAATGACCAAAGAATCTTAGGGTACAATTTGGTAATTCTTTGGTAGTATACCAAATTTGTCTATATATAAGATAATACAGATAAGGTAGATCAATGCCAGATGCTGGTTAGAAAGAGAGATCATTTCGTTCAACCTGTCACATGCATTCCTATGTAACCAGCGGAACCTTGAATCCTTTTGTCTTTCTAGAGTCACAGTTGTGCTCCTAGGACTGTTTAGCATCACTACAGGCTTAGTGTTATAACTGGTGGTGGTCTCTTTAAGGGCTATGAAAATATTTAACATGAAAATATGTTTATTGATTTACACATAAGAAAAGCACAATATAAAAATAATTTAATATCTATGACTCTATATCATTTGTTTTTAAATTTAGAATTCATAAAGATTATAGTACAGTTAAAAATAAATTGAAGGTCATATCTTTGTCCCATTTAAAAATTTCTCAGCTTGTGTGATAATTGCCAAGAAATCATCAGTTCAGTTCAGTTCAGTTGCTCAGTCGTGTCCGACTCTTTGCAACCCCATGAATCATAGCACGCCAGGACTCCCTGTCCATCACCAACTCCCGGAGTTTACTCAAACTCCTGTCCATCGAGTTGGTGATGCCATCCAGCCATCTCATCTCTGTCGTCCCCTTCTTCTCCTGCCCCCTTCCCTCCTAGCATCAGGGTCTTTTCATATGAGTCAGTTATTTGCAGCAGGTGGCCAAAGTATTGGAGTTTCAGCTTCAGCATCAGTCCTTCCAATGAACACCCAGGACTTATCTCCTTCAGGATGGACTGGTTGGATCTCCTTGCACTCCAAGGGACTCTCAAGAGTCTTCTCCAACACCACAGTTCAAAAGCATCAATTTTTCAGCGCTCAGCTTTCTTCATAGTCCAACTCTCACATCCACACATGACTACTGGAAAAACCATAGCCTTGACTAGATGGACCTTTGTTGGCAAAGTAATGTCTCTGCTTTTTAATATGCTGTCTAGGTTGGTCATAACTTTCCTTCCAAGGAGTAAACCTCTTTTAATTTCATGGCTGCAGTCACCATCTGCAGTGATTTTGGAGTCCAAAAAAATAAAGTCTGACACTGTTTCTCCACTGTTTCCCCATCTAATTGCCATGAAGTGATCGCACAGACCACGGTCTTGTCTAACTCAATGAAACTAAGCCATGCCATGTGGGGCCATCCAAGACGGTTGGGTCATGGTGGAGAGCTCTGACAGAATGTGGTCCACTGGAGAAGGGAATGGAAAACCACTTCAGTATTCTTGCCTTGAGAACCCCATGAACAATATGAAAAGGCAAAATGATAGGATACTGAAAGAGGAACTCCCCAGGTCGGTAGGTGCCCAATATGCTACAGGAGATCAGTGGAGAAATAACTCCAGAAAGAATGAAGGAATGGAGCCAAAGCAGAAACAATACCCAGTTGTGGATGGGACTGGTGATAAAAGCAAGGTCCGATGCTGTAAAGAGCAATATTGCATAGGAACCTGGAATGTTAGGTCCATGAATCAAGGCAAATTGGAAGTGGTCAAACAGGAGATGGCAAGAGTGAGCATCGACATTCTAGGAATCAGCGAACTAAAATGGACTGGAATGGGTGAATTTAGCTCAGATGACCTTTATATCTACTACTGTGGGCAGGAATCCCTTAGAAGAAATGGAGTAGCCATTATGGTCAACAAAAGAGTCTGAAATGCAGTACTTGGATGCAATCTCAAAATGACAGAATGTCCTCTGTTCGTTTCCAAGGCAAACCATTCAATATCATGGTAATCCAAACCTATGCCGCAACCAGTAACGCTGAAGAAGCTGAAGTTGAACGGTTCTATGAAGACCTACAAGACCTTTTATAACTAACACCCAAAAAAGATGTCCTTTTCATTACAGGGGACTGGAATGCAAAAGTAGGAAGTCAAGAAACACCCGGAGTAACAGGCAAATGTAGCCTTGGAGTACAGAATGAAGCAGGGCAAAGGCTAATAGAACTTTGCCAAGAGAACGCACTGGTCATAGCAAACACCCTCTTCCAACAACACAAGAGAAGACCCTACACATGGACATCACCAGATGGTCAACACCGAAATCAGATTGATTATATTCTTTGCAGCCAAAGATGGAGAAGCTCTATACAGTCAGCAAAAACAAGACCAGGAGCTGACTGTGGCTTAGATCATGAACTCCTTATTGCCATATTAAGACCTAAATTGAAGAAAGTAGGGAAAACCACTAGACCATTCAGGTATGACCTAAATCAAATCCCTTAAGACTATACAGTGGAAGTAAGAAATAGATTTAAGGGACTAGATCTGATAGAGTGCCCAATGAACTATGGACGGAGGTTCGTGACATTGTACAGGAGACAGGGATCAAGAGCATTCCCATGGAAAAAAAATGCAAAAAGGCAAAATGGCTGTCTGAGGAGGCCTTACAAATAGCTGTGAAACAAAGAGAAGTGAAAAGCAAAGGAGAAAAGGAAAGATATTCCCATTTGAATGCAGAGTTCCAAAGAATAGCAAGGGGAGATAAGAAAGCCTTCCTCAGGGATCAAGGCAAAGAAATAGAGGAAAACAACAGAATGGGAAAGACTAGAAATCTATTCAAGAAAATTAGAGTTATCAAGGGAACATTGGTATGGACCTAACAGAAGCAGAAGATATTAAGAAGAGGTGGCAAGAATACACAGAAGAACTGTACAAAGTCTTCACAACCCAGATAATCACGATGGTGTGATCACTCACCTAGAGCCAGACATCCTGGAATGTGAAGTCAAGTGGGTCTTAGAAAGCATGACTATGAACAAAGCTAGTGGATGTGATGGAATTCCAGTTGAGCTATTTCAAATCCTGAACAATGATGCTGTGAAAGTGCTGCACTCAATATGTCAGCAAATTTGGAAAGCTCAGCAGGGGCCACAGGACTGGAAAAGGTCAGTTTTCATTCCAATCCCAAAGAAAAGCAATCCCAAAGAATGCTCAAACTACTGCACAATTGCACTCATCTCACATGCTAGTAAAGTAATGCTCAAAATTCTCCAAGCCAGGCTTCAGGAATACGTGAACTGTGAACTTCCAGATGTTCAAGCTGGATTTAGAAAAGGCAGAGGAACCAGAGATCAAATTGCCAACATCCACTGGATCATCAAAAAAGCAAGAGAGTTCCAGAAAAACATCTATTTCTGCTTTATTGACTATGCCAAAGCCTTTGACTGTGTGGCTCACAATAAACTGTGGAAAATTCTGATAGAGATGGGAATACCAGACTACCTGACCTGCCTCTTGAGAAACCTATATGCAGGTCAGGAAGCAACAGTTAGAACTAGACATGGAACAACAGACTTGTGTCAAAATGGAAAAGGAGTATGCCAAAGCTATGTATTGTCACCCTGCTTATTTAACTTATATGCAGAGTACATCATGAGAAACACTAGGCTGGAAGAAGCACAAGCTGGAATCAAGTTTGCTGGGAGAAATATCAATAACCGCAGATATGCAGATGACACCACCCTTATGGAAGAAAGTGAAGAGGAACTAAAAAGCCTCTTGATGAAGAAAGTGATAGAGGAAAGTAAAAATGTTGGCGTAAAGCTCAACATTCAGAAAACTAAGATCATGGCATCTGGTCCCATCTCTTCATGGCAAGAAATCATAGCCAATTATAAAACGAATGAGTTACTCATAGGAAAACAATTTGAAAAACAAAAGTTATAAAAATCAGTTTCTAATTTCCTGTGGAAAGTTATTTTTATTGTTGGATGTGAGGGCATTCACATCTATTTGGTGAGATGTGGAGTAGAACTATGGTGGTTTACAAAAAGGCCTTGTTTGTCACAGTTTTTCCCAAAGAACTGAAGGTATAGCAGAAACCACCTGCTACAAACAACAAATATCTTTCAGTTCTCAAGTTTCAGAACACATAAAATCTTAGTAACTGTAAGATATTTGTTATCTATTTTATTATATTCTATGCCTATTTAATTCTATCTTAAATTATGTGTCATTGAGTTAAAATTGTGCCCCAGGAAGAAACATAGTATTTGCTCTCTGGGTGTGTTGAGTGTCTGTGACACACCATTCCTAAAATGTTTGAGTTTTACAGTTTGAGTTGACTGCTCTTGAGAGTTGATAGAAGCTTTCTTCTTTTGAAGAAGATATTAAAAATCAATAAGGAAATTACAACACCTTTGATTTGATGAAAAGATCTAAGGTATTTTGTTTGCTTGTTTTACCATGTGGTAATACCATTTGCCTATTGTGTATCAGTGTAGGTATGTATTCAGGGAAACTGAAAAATATCCTCTGAGGATCATCCTATTTGCTCCCAGTTCAAGAAGCTCCTAAGAATAAGCTTGAGTTCCTCTTCCTCCAGTCCTCTAGAGGATGAAGCAAGTGTCTTTTAATTTCATGGCTGCAGTCACCGTCTGCAGTGATTTTGGAGTTCAAGAAAATTAAAATCTGTCACTTACTTCTGTGTTTTCCCCTTCTATTTGCCATAAAGTGGTGAGACCAGATGCCATGATCCTAGTCTTTTTAACAATGAGTTTTAAGTTAGCTTTTTCAGGCTCAATAAGAGGCTCTTTAGTTCCTCTTCACTTTCTGTCATTAGAGTGTTATGACCTCTGGTTCATCTGCTTCTTTGAAACCCAGCTTGTACATCTGAAAGTTCTAGGATCACATACTGCTGAAGCCTAGCTTGAAAGATTTTGAGCATAACTTGCTAGAATGTGAAATGAGCACAACTGTATGGTAGTTTATATAACAATTCCACCTTTGGCCACGAACCACCTATTTCTTGGGGAATTGGGTCCGCTTCCCTTCACCTCAGCCCCTCAGGGTGCAACTGCTGTCCTCCCAGTCAACTGATGGATTGACTTGAGTGCCTGCGATCTGTCTTCAACAATCCTCTGATCGCCCCTTCCCTGGGATTCAAGGTTCCATAGAAGTCCCTCTTCTTCATAGCTTTCAGCATCTATCTTACTGTCTCATCTCAGTAGCCTGGTGCTCCCATCCCTTCCCCATGGGTGCCACATCCCGTATTACGGAGGCACTTGGTGTGTCTTAATGGCCTTTGTCTTCCAGGACCTAGCATGGTGCCTGGTACCCAGTAGGGACTTATATAGAGTTTGCTATTAAATTAGCCAATAACTGAATTAAAGCGTGTGAATGGATTTTGTAATGTTTCAACTGATAGAAATGTACATTTTCAGTGATCCTCAGGGATAGGAAAGATCAGCTGAGGCTGGAGTTGTGTTCAGGAGACTTTTAAATTGACTTTTCAAAGGAATCAATAGACAAGATGAAACATTTCCTTTTCGAGAAAATGAAAAGAATATCACTAAGTAGTGATGAAGGATACCTGACTCATGATACCTTGTCAGAGAGAAAAGTCCTAATTTGGCAATGCTGTTCTGTGCCCTACTTAATCTCCTTTTGCCCTTTGCAGGAGCCTTTGTTGGAAGACATGGTCATGGTCTTGAGCCCCCTGTTTTTGGTTTTCATGCTGGATCTGGTCCTGACCCCACAAACCCTGGCTCAAAATGATGGGTACAGGGGATTTTTAAGGAAGCACTATGATCCTAGCCCAGCAGGCCACGATGACAGATACTGTAACACCATGATGGAGAGACGAAACATGACTAGACCCTGCAAAGACACCAACACCTTTGTTCATGGCAACAGTGATGACATCAGGGCCATCTGTGGTGATAGTAATGGAGAACCTTACAGAGACGGTCTTAGAAGAAGCAGGTCTCCCTTCCAGGTCACTACCTGCAAGCATATAGGAGGGTCCACCCGGCCTCCATGCCGGTACAGAGCCTTCAAAGCAAACAGAGTCATTGTTATTCGCTGTCGAGATGGCTTTCCTGTCCACTTTGAGGAGAACTCTATCCCTCCAAGACCGTAGTCCAGAGCTGGCTCTGCTCTTCCTTCCTTGCATTTCCCCCTCGCATTATGGCAACATGCATTGCTAAGAATCCAGAACATGAGCTGCTGATCTTTTCTTTTATGCTTTACAAGATGCTTCATAAATAAAAATTCTCTGAAATCAGCAAGAATCAGTCTTCTCACTGATTCCTGGTCTATTGATCTTCCCCCCATTTTCTCTATTCAGCTTCCCCCTGAGAGGGTTGGATGGGAGAGCAATGCCTTTTTCCTTATCAGTCATTTCCATCTCAGGTAACAGGGGGCAAACTTTTCCTTTCTATGAAGGTTGGGATGTTAAATTTATCTTTCAGCGATTGCTGGAAAACTTTTTCAAAAAAATAGAGAAAACACATCCAGCAGACTGAAAAGTGCAATGTAAGCTTAAATCAAATCCCTTATGATTATGCAATAGAAGGGAAAAATAGATTCAAAGGATTACATCTGATAGACAGAGGATTAGATCTGGTAGACAGAGTGCCTGAAGAACTATGAACAGAGGAAACTTAAATCCCTTATGATTATACAGTAGAAGTGACAAATAGATTCAAAGGATTAGATCTGGTAGACAGAGTGCCTGAAGAACTATGGACAGAGATTCGTAACATTTCACAGGACGTAATGACCAAAACCATCCCAAAGAAAAAGAAATGCAAAAAGGCAAAATGGTTGTCTGAGAAAGCCTTACAAATTGCTGAGAAAAGAAGAGAAGCGAAAGGCAAAGGAGAAAAGGAAAGAGATACCCATCTGAATGCAGAGTTCCAAAGAATAGCAAGGAAAGATAAGAAATTGTTCATTTCCTGAGTGAACAATGCAAAGGAGTAGAGGAAAACAATAGAATGGGAAAGACTAGAGATCTCTTCGAGAAAATTAGAGATACCAAGGGAACATTTCATGCAAAGATGGGCACAATAAAGGACAGAAATGGTGTGGACCTAACAGAAGCAGAAGAGATTAATAAGCGGTGGCAAGAATACACAGAACTATACAAAAAAGGGCTTCATGACCCAGATAACCACGATGGAGTGAGCACTCACCTAGAGCCAAACATCCTGGAATGTGAAGGTAAGTGGGCCTTAGGAAGCATCACTATGAACAAAGCTAGCGGGGGTGATGGAATTCCAGCTGAGCTACTTCAAATCCTAAAAGACGACATTGTTAAAGTGCTAAACTCATTATGCCAGCAAATTTGGAAAACTTAGCAGTGGCCACAGAACAAGAAAAGGTCAGTTTTCATTCCAATCTCAAAGAAGGGCAGTTCCAGAGGATGTTCAAACTACTGTACAATTGGGCTCATTTCACATGCCAGCAAGGTAATGCTCAGAATCTTTCAAGCTAGCCTTCAACAGTACATGAATTGAGGACTTCCAGATGCACAAGCTGGATTTAGAAAAGGTGGAGAAACCAGAGATCAAATTGTCAGCATCCATTGGATCATAGAAAAAGCAAGGAAATTCCAGAAAAACATCTACTTCTGCTTCATTGACTACTCTAAAGCCTTTGACTGTGTGGATCTCAACAAACTGGAAAATTCTTAAAGAGATGGGAATGCCAGACCACCTTACCTGCCTCCTGAGAAACCTGTATGCAGGTCAAAAAGCAACAGTCAGAAACAGACGTGGAACAACGGACTGGTTCAAAATCGGGAAAGGAATATGTCAAGGCTGCATATTGTCACCCTGCTTATTTAACTTATATGCAGAGTGCATCATGTGACTTGCTGGGCTGGAGGAAGCACAAGCTGGGATCAAGATTGCTGGGAGAAATATCAACAACCTCAGATATGCAGATGATACCACTTTAATGGCAGAAAGCGAAGAGGAACTAAAACACCTCTTGATGAAGGTGAAAAAGGAGTGAAAAAGCTGGCTTAAAACTGAACATTCAAAAAACTAAGATCATGGCATCTGGTCCCACCACTTCATGGCAAATAGATGGGGAAAAAATGGAAACAGTGACAGACTTTATTACTTGGGCTCCAAAATCACTGTGCATGGTGACTGCAGCCATGAAATTAAAACACACTTGCTCCTTGGAAGAAAAGCTATGACAAAGCTAGACAGCATATTAAAAAGCAGAGATAGCACATTGCTGAAAAAGGTCTGTAGAGTCAAAGCTATGGTTTTTCCAGCAGTCATGTATGGATGTGAGCTCGGGACCACAAAGAAGGCTGAGCGCTGATGAATTGATGCTTTTGAACTGTGGTGTTAGAGAAGACTTTTGAGAGTCCCTTGGATTGCAAGGAGATTGAAGGCAGGAGGAGAAGGAGATAACAGAAGATAAGATAGTTGGATGGCATCACCAACTCAATGGACATGAATTTGAGCAAGCTCCAGGAGATGGTAAAGGACAGGGAAGCCTGGCATGCTGCAGTCCATGGAGTCACAAAGAGTTGGCGACAATTGAGCGACTGAACAGCAATAAAACAGTCAAGGCAGATCAATGTCAGATGCTGATTAGAAAGCTCACTCTGACATGCCTTCCCATGTAAGCAGCAGAACCCCGAATTCTTTTGTCTTTCTAGATCCACAGTTGTATTACCAGGATTGTTTAACATCACTACAGGTTTAGTGCTACAACTCGTGGCCTCTTTAAGGGCTACAAAAATAGTTAATATGAAAATATGTTTATTGACTTACAACAAGAAAATCACAATATAAAAATTAATAATTTAATATCCATGGCACTGCCTGGCGTGCTGCGATTCATGGGGTCGCAAAGTGTTGGACACGACTGAACTGAACTGAACTGATACCACTTACGTTTAAGTTTAGGATTCATAAAGATTATAGTATATTTAAAAATAAATTGAAGATAAGATTTTTATCCCAGTCTAAGAATTTCTCAGCATGTGTGATGACTGACGAGAAATCATAGCCAATTATAAATTGGATAAGTTACTCATTGGAAAACAATTTGAAAAACCAAGTTATAAAAATCAGTTTCCAATTAACGTTGAAAAGTTCTTTTTATTGTTAGACATGAGGACATTCACATTTATTTGGTAAAAAGTGAAGTAGGACCATGGTGGTTTTTTAAAAAGGCCCTATTCTTTCAATTTTCCTCCAAAGAAGTGATGGTGTAGTCAGAAACTATCTGCTACAAGCAATAAGTATCTTGCAATGCTCCAATTCTCAACTTCCAGAAGAAATAAAATCTTAGTGGCTCATAAGAAGCTTGTTTTCTATTTTGTTATAAATTATGTTGGTCTAATTCTATTTTTAATTATCTGTCATTGAGTTAAAATCATATCCCAGCAAGAAGAACAATATTTACTCTCTGGCTGTGCTGAGTACTGTGACACACCATTCCTGGGATGTGTGAGCTTTACAGTTTTATTTGAGTGCTCCTGAGTGATGACGGCAGCTCTCTCTTCTTTTGAGGAAGATGTTAAGAAATCAATACAGCAAATTATAAAGCCTTTTGTTTAATGAAAAGGTCTGAAGTGTTTTGTTGTTTATTTGTTTAGCCACATGATAATACCATTTGCCTGTTGTGTAACTGTCCACATAGGCCTTCAGGGAAACGGGAAAATATTCTCTGAGAGTAATCCAAACTGTTCCCAGTGCAAGAAGCTGTCAAGAGTATGCTTGAATTCCTCTTCCTCCAGTTCTCTGTAAGAGCCCACCCCAGACCCACTCCCAAGTACGACACAGATTCTTCCACACTTGTCCCTGTTCTTCCTAAATAGTAATAATTCCACATTTGGCCATGAAGCACTTACTTCTTGGGGAATTAGTTCTGCTACTTCTGCTTCCATTCAATTCCTGGTGAAACTGCTCTCCCTGCTCTCCTCATAGTCAGCTGATGGATTGACTTGCCCTGGAATCCATCTTCACCAATCCTCTCTGATCGCCCTTCCCTGGGCTCCAGGTTCCCTGAAAGTCCCTCATCTTCATAGCTCTCAGTGTATATCTTTTTGTTTCATCTTTGTATATCGGTGCTCTGATGCCTTCCCCATGGCTGATCCCCCCACGGGTGCTGTACCCTGTATTAGGGAGACACTTGGTATGTCTTAATGGTCTTTGTGTTCTAGGACCTAGCATGGTGTTTGGTACCCAGTTAATAAATGAATGTGAATGGATTTTTTAATGGTATCACTGATAGAAATATAAATTTTCAGTGATCTTCAGGGATAGGAAAGAGTGTTTGCATTTGGAAGTTGTGTTCAGGAGACTTTTAAATTGACTTTCCAAAGAAATTGATTGATGAGACAGATGAGACTACTGAGGAAAGGAAAAGAAAATTATATACCTAGTGACAGCGGTTACCTGATTCATGGCTGCTGCTACGTCGCTTTAGTCGTGACCGACTCTGTGCGACCCCATCGACGGCAGCCCAGCAGGCTCCTCCGTCCCTGGGACTCTCCAGGCAAGAATACTGGAGTGGGTTGCCATTTCCTTCTCCAGTGCATGAAAGTGAAAAGTGAAAGTGAAGTCGCTCAGTCGTGTCCGACTCTTCGCGACCCCATGGACTGTAGCCTACCAGGCTCCTCTGTCTATGGGAATTTCCAGGCAAGAGTACTGGAGTGGATTGCCATTTTCTCCTCCATGATTCATGGCACCCCACCAT
The DNA here is from genome assembly GCF_963930625.1 of Muntiacus reevesi. Lineage (NCBI taxonomy): Eukaryota > Metazoa > Chordata > Mammalia > Artiodactyla > Cervidae > Muntiacus > Muntiacus reevesi. The sequence goes on along the minus strand of NC_089255.1, from coordinate 25,558,431 downwards.
AAAACAAATCCCTGTCCTTTTAGCCTAGTTTGGCAATGCTGTTCTGTGCCCTACTGCATCTATTTTTGCCCTTGGCAGGAGCCTTTGTTGGAAGAGATGGTCATGGTCCTGAGCCCCCTGTTTTTGGTCTTCATGCTGGGTCTGGGTCTGACCCCACTGGCCCTGGATCAAGATGACTACAGATACAGACACTTCCTGACCCAGCACTACGATGCCAAACCAAAGGGCCGGGATGACAAATACTGTAATAACATCATGCAAAATCGAGGCCTGACCAGACCTTGCAAAGACACCAACACCTTTATTCATGGCAACAAGAATGACATCAAGACCATCTGTGAAGACAGGAATGGAGAGCCTTACGGAGGCAATCTCAGAATAAGCAGGTCTACATTCCAGGTCACCACCTGCAAGCATAGAGGAGGTTCCTCCCGGCCTCCATGCAAGTACAGAGCTGCAAAATCCTCCAGAGTCATTGTTATCGGCTGTGAAAATGGCTGGCCCGTCCACTTTGATGAGTCCTTTATCCCTTCAAGATAGTAGCCCAGAGCTGGCTCTGCTGTCCTTCCCTGCATTTTCCCCTTAGGCTGCGGCAACATTCATCGATAAGAATCCAGAAAATGAGCTGCTGATCTTTTCTTCTTTACAATATGCTTCATAAATAAAAAGTCTCTCAGATCAGTAAGAATCAAAGTCTTCTCACTGATTCTTGGTCTATTGATCTTTCTGCATTTTCTCTGTTCATCTGAGAGGGTTGGATGGTAGAACAATGCCTCTTTCCTTATCAGTCAGTTCCTTTTCAGGCATTCAGGGCATGGACTTTACCTTTCTGTGAAGGGGTGTGTGTGTGTGTGTTAGTCGTCCAATCATATCCCACTCTTTGGGATCCCGTGAACTATAGCCCACCAGGTTCCTTTGTCCATGGAATTTTCCAGGCAAGAATACTGTAGTGGGTTGCCATTTCCTCCTTCAGGGGATTTTCCCAATCCAGGAATTGAACCCACATCTCTTGTGTCTCCTGCATTGGCAAGCAGATTGTTTACACTGCACCACCTGGGAAGCCCCTTGGGACTAAATACTAATAGATTAATTACATTTTCTTTCCCTCTCTCTCACACACACATGCACACGTTTGAAATCCTGCATAAATAACAAAACCCATTCAGGGTAGCCACCTCTTCCCTTAAGCAGGAAGAAATCTGATATTGCTTTGAATGGAACACTCCCAGGATATTCTCATGGTTATTTCATAAAAAGATTAAAAAATTGATTACTACCTTGTTTTCTCTTTAATCTCTTACTTTATCAACTGATGCCTGGCAACTCTGAGGTCTTAGGAAGGTCATAGAAAAATTCCAAACTTATCCTTTATTCTTCAATTTGATATGGTTTCAAGAAGGAAATGGCAGCCCACTCCGGTATTCTTGGCTGGAAAATCATGTCTGACTCTTTGCGACCCCATGAATCGCAGCATGCCAGGCCTCCCTGTCCATCACAAGCTCCCGGAGTTTACTCAAACTCATGTCCATCAAGTCGGTGATGCCATCCAGCCATCTCATCCTCTGTTGTCTCCTTCTCCTCCTGCCCCCAATCCCTCCCAGCATCAGGGTCTTCTCCAATGAGTCAACTCTTCCCATGAGGTGGCAAAAGTATTGGAGTTTCAGCTTCAGCATCAGTCCTTCCAATGAACACCCAGGGCTGATCTCCTTTAGGATGGACTGGTTGGACCTCCTTGCAGTCCAAGGGACTCTCAAGAGTCTTCTCCAACACCACACTTCAAAAGCATCAATTTTTTGGTGCTCAGCTTTCTTCACAGTCCAGCTCTCACATCCATACATGACCACTGGAAAAACCACAGCCTTGACTAGATGGACCTTTGTGGACAAAGTAATGTCTCTGCTTTTTAATATGCTATCTAGATTGGTCATAACTTTCCTTCCAAGGAGTAAGCGTCTTTTAATTTCATGGCTGCAATCACCATCTGCAGTGATTTTGGAGCCCAAAAAAAAAGTCTGACACTGCTTCTACTGTTTCCCCAACTATTCCCCATGAAGTGATGGGAGCAGATGCCATGATCTTTGTTTTCTGAACATTGAGATTTATGCCAACTTTTTCACTCTCCTCTTTCACTTTCATCAAGAGGCTTTTTAGTTCCTCTTCACTTTCTGCCATAAGGGTGGTGTCATCTGCATATCTGAGGTTATTGATATTTCTCCTGGCAATCTTGATTCCAGCTTGTGCTTCTTCCAGCCCAGCGTTTCTCATGATGTACTCTGCATATAAGTTAAATAAGCAGGGTGACAATACATAGCCTTGGCATACTCCTTTTCCTATTTGGAACCAGTCTGTTGTTCCATGTCCAGTTCTAACTGTTGCTTCCTGACCTGCATATAGGTTTCTCAAGAGGCAGGTCAGGTAGTCTGGTATTCCTATCTCTTTCAGAATTTTCCACAATTTATTGTGATCCACACAGTCAAAGGCTTTGGCATAGTCAATAAAGCAGAAATAGATGTTTTTCTGGAATTCTCTTGCTTTTTTGATGATCCAGTGGATGTTGGCAATTTGATCTCTGGTTCCTCTGCCTTTTCTAAAACCAGCTTGCACAACTGGAAGTTCTCGGTTCACATATTGCTGAAGCCTGGCTTGGAGAATTTTGAGCATTACTTTACTAGCGTGTGAGATGAGTGCAATTGTGCAGTAGGTTGAGCATTCTTTGGGATTGCCTTTCTTTGGGATTGGAATGAAAACTGACATTTTCCAGTCCTGTGGCCCCTGCTGAGTTTTCCAAATTTGCTGGCATATTGCATGTAGTACTTTCACAGCATCATCTTTTAGGATTTGAAATAGCTCAACTGGAATTCCATCACCTTCACTGACTTTGTTCATAGTCATGCCTTCTAAGGCCCACTTGACTTCACATTCCAGGATGTCTGGCTCTAGGTGAGTGACCACACCATTGTGATTATCTGGGTTGTGAAGATCTTTTTTGTACAGTTCTTCTGTGTATTCTTGCCACCTCTTCTTAATATCTTCTGCTTCTGTTGGATTCATGCCACTTCTGTCCTTTATCAAACCCATCTTTGCATGAAATGTTCCCTTGGTATCTCTAATTTTCTTGCAGAGATCTCTAGTCTTTCCCATTCTGTTGTTTTCCTCTATTTCTTTGCATTGATTGCTGAGGAAGGCTTTATTATCTCCCCTTGCTATTCTTTGGAATTCTGCATTCAAATGGGAATATCTTTCCTTTTCTCCTTTGCTTTTCACTTCTCTTCTTTTCACAGCTATTTGTAAGGCCTCTTCAGACAACCATTTTGCCTTTCTGAATTTCTTTTCCATGGGGATGGTCTTGATCCCTGTCTCCTGTACAAGGTCATGAACCTCCATCCATAGTTCATCAGGCACTCTGTCTATCAGATCTAGTCCCTTAAATCTATTTCTCACTTCCCCTGTATAGTCATAAGGGATTTGTTTAGGTCATTAGTGGTTTTCCCTACTTTCTTCAGTTTAAGTCTGAATTTGGCAATAAGGAGTTCATGATCTGAGTCACAGTCAGCGCCGGGTCTTGTTTTTGCTGACTGTATAGAGCTTCTCTGACTTCCCTGGTGGCTCAGATGGTAAAGCATCTGCCTACTATGTGGGAGACCCGGGTTCGATCCCTGGGTGGGAAGATCCCCTGTAGAAGGAAATACCATCCCAATCCTGTACTCTTGCCTGGAAAATACCATGGACAGAGGGTCCTGGTAGGCTGCAGTTCATGGTGCCTCAAAGAGTCGGACACGACTGAGCAACTTCACTTTCACTTTCACTTTAAAGCTTCTCCATCTTTGGCTGCAAAGAATATAATTAATTTGATTTCTGTGTTGACCATCTGGTGATGTCCATGTGTAGAGTCTTCTCTTGTGTTGTTGGAAGAGGGTGTTTGCTATGACCAGTGCATTCTCTTGAGAAAACTCTACTAGTCTTTGCCCTGCATCATTCCATGCTCCAAGGCCAAAGTTGCCTGTTACTCCAGGTGTTTCTTGACTTCCTACTTTTGCATTCCAGTCCCCTATAATGAAAAGAACATCTTTTTTGGGTGTTAGTTCTAAAAGGTCTTGTAGGTCTTCATAAAACTGTTCAACTTCAGCTTCTTCAGCATTACAGGTTGGGACATAGGCTTGGATTACCATGATATTGAATAGTTTGCCTTGGAAATGAACAGAGGACATTCTGTCATTTTGAGATTGCCTCCAAGTACTGCATTTCAGACTTTTTTGTTGACCATAATGGCTACTCCATTTCTTCTAAGGGATTCCTGCCCACAGTAGTAGATATAATGGTCATCTGAGCTAAATTCACCCATTCCAGTCCATTTTAGTTCGCTGATTCCTAGAATGTCGATGCTCACTCTTGCCATCTCCTGTTTGACCACTTCCAATTTGCCTTGATTCATGAACCTAACATTCCAGGTTCCTATGCAATATTGCTCTTTACAGCATCAGACCTTGCTTCTATCACCAGTCCCATCCACAACTGGGTATTGTTTCTGCTTTGGCTCCATCCCTTCATTCTTTCTGGAGTTATTTCTCCACTGATCTCCTGTAGCGTATTGGGCACCTACCCACCTGGGGAGTTCCTCTTTCAGTATCTTATCATTTTGCTTTTTCATACTGTTCATGGGGTTCTCAAGGCAAGAATACTGAAGTGGTTTTCCATTCCCTTCTCCAGTGGACCCCATTCTGTCAGATCTCTCCACCATGACCCGTCCTGTCTTGGGTGACCCCACACGGCATTGCTTAGTTTCACTGAGTTAGGCAAGACTGTGGTCCTGTGATCAGATTGGCTAGTTTTCTGTGATTATGGTTTCAGTGTGTCTGCCCTCTGATGCCCTCTCACAACACCTACCTTCTTACTTGGGTTTCTCTTACTTTGGACGTGTGGTGTCTCTTCACGGCTGTTCCAGCAAAGCGCAGCCTCTGCTCCTTACCTTGGACGAGGGGTATCTCCTCACGGCCACCCCTCCTGACCTTGAACGTGGAGTAGCTCCTCTGGGCCTGCGCAGCCGCCGCTCCTTGGACATGCGGTAGCTCCTCTCAGCCGCTGCCCTTGAACTCGGGCGTACAGCTAAATAAATTTTTTAAAAAATTTCAATACCTCACATCTCCAAACATCTGCTTAGAGCATTATTATTGCATACTCAGCCCTGGTGTTAGAACAAATGACACTTTTCCAGGAAATCATGTGGCAATGAGACAGGGTGCTTCTCCACTTGCTGATGGAGCTGGCTGCTGAGAAGCCAGCCCTTCCTAGTACTTTTTGCTCTTGATCTCCTGTTCTCTCACAACCAAAAAGCTATTTAGAATGAAGTGTTTAGTCACAGGCAAGTCGTTTTATCTCATGTCAATCATTTGTGAAATTGAAATCCTATTCCACTATGTTTTGCTGACTTTACAAAGATAAGAGAAAAAGAACTCAAAATTGTCAAGTCTTTTGAAAAAGGGTGACATGCAAGAAAGAAAATTCCATGCACTTTGGAGAGGAAACATTTGTGTAGGTACACAGCATAAATCCTAGTAGCTGAGATATTTCAGCTGCAAAACAGTCTTCTAATGTTTTGGGAATATAGGTTCTCTACAGTATAAGAGGGAGGGTGTCTATAGTATGTGCAATTCAGTATGGTTGTTATTTTAGCAGAATGAAGAGAACAAAAGAAACCAAGATAAAATGGAAATGCTAAAAATAATCATTGCTGACCCTTACTGAACACTTAGCATAGGCTAGGCATTATGATAAGCACTTGACATAGATTTTATCATTTCTTCTTCACAACATTCCTAGAGATTGGTATTACCTTTATGCTTATTTTACTTTTGAGGAAATATACTGAGAGAGGTTAATTTCCCCAAGGTCATACAGTTAGTGTGGCAGAACTAGGTCCTTGGGACCACTGTATCAAAAGAAGTTCTTACTGAGATTGTCGTGTTCAGTGGAGAAAGCCTTTGGGGCAAGCTCTAACCAAAAAGTATGTGTTGGGAGGATTTGGAGATCATTTAATTTTCTGTTGTTGGTAGAACCATGAGAGGCACCCATTGATGTCTACATTAAACTCTGTTCATAATATTTTTCCATGTCTTACTAAATCAGTTGGTTATTGTGACAGATGCCATCCATGCTCTTGTTTGAAAAGTAAAATCTTCTCTGTAGCTAGTCATGTAGCTAACCCATGATGTTGGTCACAAAGAAGCAGAATGAGAGAAAGCAGACAGAATTGTGCGCAACTAGTTTTGGGACAGACAACACAAAGTACGTTGTGGGGATGAAGCTCTTGCCCAAGTGCTAAGTGTATCTTCAGAAGTTGAATCCAGTGGTCCTGGGGTGAGGAGTAAATTGAGCATCATTTCTTCCTGCCACCCTGCTTCCCACAACTCCTTCACTTCCCTCTTCTCCTAACTCCATATCGCGTATCTGCAGCAGCAGACACAGCAATGTGACTTAGAGCTTTGGGTCTTTTTGTGCACAGGCAAAATGTGGTTGTGAACTGAGAAGGTGGCATTTAAACAAATGATGGTTATGTTTAATCCTGATCATTATTGTTAAGGATAGGCTGTAGGTGGAATAAGATGCAAGTCCCTCATCAGCGTTATAATCACACACAGTGTGATCCACCATCATGAAGCAGCATCTTTGAAAACAAAGGACAGCAGTAACATATGTATCAAACTAGGAATTCAGCTGGTCCTAACCCTTAGACTGCACGTGTAGAAAAAGGACCCGTCTGTTGCTCCAAAAATTGTCCTTGCTGCTTTGGGTTGCTCACTTCCTATTGAACCCGGGATGATTTTTCTTGCCCCTTGGTCTTCTCTAGGCATCTCCAAGGCAGTGATGGCTCTCCAGCAGACCCAGGTCTTTCTTCTGTTCTTGCTGCTGACCCTGCTGGGGCTGGGGCTGGTACAGCCCTCCTCTGGCCAGGATCGCATGTACCAACGATTCCTGCGGCAACACGTGGACCCTGATGAGACAGGAGGCAATGACGGCTACTGCAACTTGATGATGCAAAGACGGAAGATGACTTCACATCAGTGCAAGCGCTTCAACACTTTCATTCATGAAGATCTTTGGAACATCCGCAGTATCTGCAGCACTGCCAACATTCAGTGCAAGAACGGCCAGATGAACTGCCATGAGGGTGTAGTGAGGGTCACAGACTGCAGGGAGACAGGGAGTTCCAGGGCTCCCAACTGCAGATACCGGGCCAAGGCCAGCACCAGACGTGTTGTCATCGCCTGTGAGGGTAACCCGGAAGTGCCTGTGCACTTTGACAAATAGGTACCTCTCAACAGGGGTTATGGCCCAGCAGCGGGCCCTTAACTTACTCCTTAAACAGTAATGAGTAAGCATTTGGGCTGTCCCAGGCTGGGTCCCCTGATTCTTTTTTTCTTCTTTATATAACCCATTCTGTTAAACACATTGCATGACAGAAAAAGATGAGACACAAACTTATAATGAATCTGGGCTCTTCTATAATACGCTTTCTTTTATAATATTGGTCAGCTTTGCTATCTTTGATCTTATCATCTGGAATTTAGTCATTACATAGCACTTCAAGAATTTCAAGGTCCTTTCATCTAAGCTATCTCATTCTAATACCATGGCACCTTTGGAATGCTACTCCTAGTGTTACAGTAAACAAAAACTCAAAGTTAAGGAATTTGCTAAGACCAAAATTTAGTAGAAAAGCTGAGACAAAAGTCTAGTTTAACTGGCTACTTATCCAGTACTTTTCCCACTTCAGCACAGGAGTTTTGAAAGTTTTAATACGTGGCTCTTGTTATTCCTAAAAATCAGCTCTTGGGAGAGGCATTAAAAGGTTGGAAATATATACTTGCAACATGAGAGCTCTATCTGTATTATGTGGCAAAGTAGCTGTATTTGGATCTAATAAGATCAAGAAATGATATAAGGAATTTTCTTTTCCCCTTCCCAAACTTTTGAGTCACCCTAGTAAGTCAGAGTATTAAAATGTACTAGATCATTAAGACTCCTTCACTCTTCCTGACTGAAAGATTTTTCATATGTTCCTTATAATAAAGAAAATAAGATAATTTCAATTTCAGGTATTTGAGAAGACTATGTTCTTGTGTGTGAGATTATTTTTTCCTCCTATCCTCTTTTAATTCTTCTCTAGTTTATAAACATGCACATACTTTAATATCCTCATAAACTCTGGTCAAGACTAAAGCCCATCAGATCAGTGACCATGACACAGAAAGCTTTGTTTCATTTGCTTCAGAGAGAATGATTCCTCTTAAGATAATTCTCACACATTCTCCCTTTGAATATTTAGAAACAAATTGGGGAACAGAGATGTATAAAGACACTAGCTACTAAAGAAGGAGAGTGTGTGTGTATGTGTGAAAGGACTGAACTGAAAGCATTTGAATCGTAGCTGACATATATTGTTTATATTTCAGATGTACAACTTGATTTGGTTTACATATGTATCCTGAGATAATCATTATAACCAAGCTAACATATTTACCACTTCACATGGTTACCCTTTCATGTATGTGTGTGTGTGTGTGTGTGTGTGTGTGTGTGTGTGTGCGCGCGCGCGGTGAGAACCCATAGGATTTACCCTGTTAGCACATTTTATGTATACGCTGCTATATTGCCCACCTGTTAAAAAAATTAGGGGTTCAGAAGAGTCCTTCATAAGATGTGCTACTTTGGGATATGGATTATTTTGAGCTTCCCTGGTGGCTCAGATGGTAAAGCTTCTGCCCGCAATGTGGGAGACCTGGGTTCAATCCTTGGGTCGGGAGGATCCCCTGGAGAAGGCAATGGCAACTCACTCCAGTACTCTTGCCTGGAAAATTCCATGGATGGAGGAGCCTGGTGGGCTGCAGTCCACGGAGTCACAAACAGTTGGACACAACTAAGCGACTTCACTTTCCTTCACTTTATTTTGAGCTAACAGTAATGGAGCACCTGCAAACTGAAGAGAAACTGCTGCTGCTGCTGCTGCTGCTAAGTCGCTTCAGTCGTGTCCGACTCTGTGCGACCCCATAGACGGCAGCCCACCAGGCTCCCCCGTCCCTGGGATTCTCCAGGCAAGAACACTGGAGTGGGTTGCCATTTCCTTCTCCAGTGCATGAAAGTGAAAAGTGAAAGTGAAGTCACTCCGTCATGTTCAACTCTTAGTGAGCCCTCCGACTGCAGCCCACCAGTCTCCTCCTTCCGTGGAATTTTCCAGGCAAAAGTACTGGAGTGGGGTGCCATCGTCTTCTCTGGAAGAGAAACTACTGCCCCTCATTTAACTTCTTAGAATTTAATTTGGGATTTTTCCCAGAAAAAGAGCTATAAGCAGACATAAAACGGGTCTTTCATAGCTTGCAGCATCACATACGAGCCCTAGTAGTGTCTCCCTGCAGCTTCTACACCCCTTGAGCCACTGCTTGACTTAGGTCTGCAGGGGATACCACTAACTTGCTGGGAACTCTAGAGATGTATGGGAACATGATGGCCATCTTATCTTTTCTTAGAATCATCTCTCAAGTCCTCCATACCCAGGTGCCCAGAATTCTTGCCTTTTTACTCCCCCTCTTCATTCACCAAAAAACTGGAGAGTAGTTGGATTTACAATGTTCCCTGAGACAGCCCCCATCCAGTCTATTGGTGCCCAATTCCCCATTATTCAGGGGAATAATGAGCTAGGGCTTAAATTGCACCAGAGTTTCTATAAATACCAACATGTCCCCATCTAACCCTGATGACTTATTTCCCAGTTGAAGAGAAGAAACAAGGGGATTCCCTGGTGGTCCAGTGGTTGGGATTCCAAGCTTTCATTGCAGGGAGTATGGGTTAGATCCCTGGTGGAGGAATTGGGATCCTGCAAGTCAACCCTCCTTGGAAGAAAAGCTATGACCAACCTGGAGAGCATATTTAAAAGCAGAGACATTACTTTGCCAACAAAGGTCCGTCTAGTCAAAGCTATGGTTTTTCTAGAGTCATGTATGGATGTGAGAGTTGGACTATAAAGAAAGCTGAGCACTGAAGAATTGATGCTTTTGAACTGTGGTGTTGGAGAAGACTCTTGAGAGTCCCTTGGAGACTCAACCAGGAGATCCAACCAGTCCATCCTAGAGGAAATCAGTCTTGAATATTCATTGGAAGGACTGATGCTGAAGCTGAAACTCTAATACTTTGGCCACTTGATGTGAAGTGCTGACTCATTTGAAAAGACCCTGATGCTGGGGAAATTTGAAGGCAGGAGGCAAAGGGGACAACAGAGGATGAGATGGTTGGATGGCATCACCGACTCAATGGACATGAGTTTGAGTAAACTCCGGGAGTTGGTGATGGACAGGGAGGCCTGGTGTGCTACAGTCTATGGGGTCGCAAAGAGTCGGACATTACTGAACAACTGAACTGAACTGAACTGAACTGAAGTCAACACACATGGCCAAAAAGAGAGAAGAAAGAAGATGGCATTGCTACTAACAAGTTTTGAAGATAAGTTCTGGATATAAACTAAATATTCTAACTCTAGGACAAGAAAAATAATTTTTCCCCTACCCTTCTAGGTTCTGTCTGTGCTCCCTCTGTAATAAAAAATAAATTAACGAGAGCAAGTGTTGCACTATGATGATCAGACCACCAAGCTTTTTTTCAGCCAAAAAAAAAAAAAAAAGAGTCTATTTGGGATCAGCAAAGAATTGCAATTTTGGGTGGGCAACTATGGTAAGCCACATGCAAATCCTAAGCAAAAATGGAGAGGAGAACTCTTTTATACAGGGAAAAAGGAAGTTGAGAGGGCTACAGTAAGCAAAGAGCATGTGACTTTTCATTGGCCGAATTGCAACAGTCTCTTAAGGTCTGAGCCAGAAAGAGGTAATCTTTCTTCTTCCCATTGGTTCTGCTATCCTTGTAGAGTGTGAAAGCTTCCCCTTCTAGTCTCCTGACTCTATTTAAATGAGATTTCTATTTATTAATTTTTTTAACAAAAAACAAACAGAAGCTTAACAACATGGATATTTCCCATATGCATAGGAGACACCCAGGAAAGCTGAGTAAAACTTGACAAATGGACCAAGCTGCTACCTCAAATAACATTTTTAGCTAAAGGCAAAAGTTGGGGATAGTATTTGGGGACTATAAAGGGAAGGGAGCAATTCAGCAGAATTTGAAATGAGCAAACATTTTGTCAACAAATATTTGTTAAGCCTTGCAGAGACCATGGGGACAGAGAAAAAATTTAATAGACTTTAACAGACCTCCCTGTCTACACATCTAGTTCATATTATACTGTCGTTATCCATGGTGATAGCTCTCTTCCTGAAATAAATCCTCTATATACATTCTGTTGACTGAAAAAAATTCACAACCTAAAAGGTGAGAAGTATGTTTTATTCAGTGGACTTACTGAGGACTTCAGCTTGGGAGGCAGTCTCTCAGATAGCTCTGAGGGACTGTTTTGAAGAAGTAAGGGAAGAACCAGGATATATAGGAACTTTTCCCCAAAAAAGCCACAAATAGTTGGAACATCAAGAGATTACTGTTAATTAAAGAAAAACCAGGCAACTTAAATTTAACAAATTTAGCACTTTTCCTTGTACAGAAAGATGAAAGAGTCTAGACTCACCAAAATCTTTCCCTGATATACACCCTAACTATCTAGGCCTGTATCCTGTTTATCTCCATCCTGAATTCAACTACTGCCATGACTACTGGCTTGATGGCCTCAACATTCTTTGTTTCCTGGAATGGCAGGTGATATTCTTTGTCCATAACTCTTTTAGGTAGTTAGGGAGAAGGTCAAATGTTCTTTCAGAACCTTTGGACCTTGATTGTTTTCGGCTCAAAATAACCCACCTGCCAAAGAGACACATTTTGGGGAGGCAAATGTTACTCACCTCAGAGGCATACTTTGGGGGGGGGGGGTATATTCTGCTACACTTCCTGATACTCTCTTAACAAGATGGCCCAGGGAGAAATTCAGCCAAAGAGGCTTAGCTAGGATCAGCCCTTGAAGAAATATGTTAATAGAAAACACATTTGAGGATCTCACTTTGTCTGCAAAAGGTGCCTTTGACTAGATACTTTTCAATTCTCAATGAAAGTCCAGAAGTTTACAATTTCAGGTGTAGTTTTCCTCACTTAAATTCCCCTGGAACATAACCATCTAGGGAATTTCTCCTAGAATTTTGTTGGGAAACCAGTTTAGGAGCCAGATCTCTGGTTGTCTCCTGATAACCTCTTGGGTTATCCAGGGCCTTATAATTTCTAAATGCCCACAAGTCAGTCTTTGAAGTCTGACTCCTTTGCTTCAGGCTATTCTCAGAGTGAACCCAAGTGTTCTAGATGAGAAGACACAGGAACTGGTTCTCATAGTAAGTCTGTCTTACCCCCCTCCCCACAACTACTGCCAAGCAGTCGGAGTGCTATACCTCCCACTGCTATTCCTTCCATCTTTCCTTCACTTTTGAGATTTCTTGGCTCTAAGGAAAGTGGAAAGACACACACTCTCTGCTCTTCAGATCCATAAACTGATCTCCACTTCGACCAGTGACAGGAGTGTTGGATCTAAATAGGGTGAGTTATGGTTAGAAGTGCTGGTACTGAGGATGCTTAGAGGGAAAGGTCCAGGAATGCTGGAAGGGGAAATTAAGACGGTGGGATTAAGAACAATCAGTGATCCAACTTGTAAGTACCAACGACCTGAATTCAATTCAGTATGAATCTCACTGATACAGTTCTTAGAGCCTCTCCCCACTCTTCTACTCCTCCCGCTTCCTCCTCAATCTTCCTGAGCATAATATAATTGTCCCTTGATATCTATGGAGTATTGCTCCAGGACCCCATGCCCAGGATACCAAAATCCAAGCATCAAATCCCTTATATAAAATGGCATAGCATTTGCATTTAATCTATATATCTTAATCATCTCTACATTACTTATAATACCTAATATAATTTAAATTTTATGTAAATAGCTGTAAACACAATATAAATGCTATGGAATTAGCTGGCAGCACAAAGCAAATTCAAGTGTTACTTTTTAGAACTTTCTGGATTTTTTGGGGGGGGGAATATTTTTAATTCATGGTTGTGGTTTGTTGAATCCCTGGGTGCAGGACAGGTGGATACATAGGGCCAACTATACACTGAAGCAGCTTGAATCCTGGTCTCATCCTATTTAGGCCTTTTGAGCCAGGGATAGGGTATCACAAAAGAGAAGACACCTATCCCTTATGCTGTGTTTGACATAGCACTTGACATTCTCACAAATGTTCTCAATGCATATATCTCATAAGACTCTCACAAGTCTGAGGGACAGATTATTAGGCCCATTTTGGGGCAGCATGCTCAGAGTTGAGAACTAGGATAGACATTGCACAGGACCAGGTATAATCCTCATGGTAAATGAGGACAGGGAGCTAGTTTAAAGGGGAGACTTTTTCAAGCAACTTTCTGCCCTGATTTTGAACAGAGTAGCTCTTGTGCGGGCAATTTCAATCTTGGTACCTGATTGATTAGAACAATATTTCAAAATTAGAGCTCATTATGATGACATTCTTAACAACAGATCAAGATTGTTTATAATGACAATAATTAGGGGAATGGCTTCTGAGAAGGGGTGTGTGTAGCCAGAAGTGATAGCCTGCTTCGCAGTCTTTGGGGAAGTGTCATAAGGAAGACAAGATCCTGGGAAGCAACATCTTTCAGAGTCAGTGTAGCTGCAGCCAAGGATTTCAGGGAACAAAAGCCTCCTGCTGGGAAAATATCTCCCAAGTCTCTATTCATCTTCTGCATATCCTTTATTTTTTTATTTTTATTTTTTTTATTTTTCAGTGGGTTTTGTCATACATTGATATGAATCAGCCATAGAGTTACACGTATTCCCCATCCCGATCCCCCCTCCCACCTCCCTCTCCTCTGGGTCTTCCCAGCCCACCAGGCCCAAGCACTTGACTCATGCATCCCACCTGGGCTGGTGATCTGTTTCACCATAGATAATATACATGCTGTTCTTTCGAAACATCCCACCCTCACCTTCTCCCACAGAGTTCAAAAGTCTGTTCTGTACTTTGCATATCCTTTAAAGGTGACAACCTTTTGCAATTCACAAACACAAAGCTTAAAATCCTATTTTCTTAAGGATATATACACCTCTATGAATTGATCTGGATGCAAAACAGTCAGCTAAAGGGAAATAAGTTCCTTAGTTCAGGTAGAAGAGAGGGCAGACAAGAGGTATTTGGAACTGTTGAAATAAACTTCATTAATTTTTTACAATTTTGGGCTTGTCTCAGACAGGCTATAGCATATTTTCATTTCTTATAAATTTTATTATCTCATGAGATTTATCTTCCAGCCTGGAAACCAAATGGTAAAATTGGGTCCAAGTGCCTACAGTGACAGAGAGAGGAATTTTAAGGTGGAGCTCAGCTCTCAGGGCAGTGCTGAGACAATGCTTTCCTCTCCTTCCCCGTGCATCCGCAGGTGGTCCTGGTGACTGAGATGGCATCCACTCTAAAGGTCCTAGGCTCTCTGTGGGCTCTGCTGTTCACTTTATCTGGGCTCCTTGTACACAGCCAGAACCTTTCCTGGAGGGAATTTGTGAAACAGCACCACCTGAGCACAAATTGGGCATTCAGCAAGTACAAATGCAACGATCTGATGAGGGAAAGAGGCATTCCAAAAGACAAGAACTATCACATCTTCATCTATACCTTCTGGCACAGAATTGTACATATATGCATGAGGAACTGGAGAGACCACCACAGAAATATATATATATGGGTCCCATATCCCTTCAAGATACTCAAGTGCATCCGGAAGAACAGCAAAAGCAGTTACAAAGATTATAAGAGCTACAGCTACATTGAATTCCACTGCAGCATGAATGGGTTTGTTGATGGTATAGAGGACACTCGGTTATTAGAGGATATCAGCACCTAGAAAGTCCACCCATACTCATGGCTTTCAGTGTTCAGTGCTCCCAAGTGGTGACCCTGCATCCATCAAGAGCCCTTACATTTATGTACCAACATTTTTCAACTACTTAGCATTTTTCATGTGGTTTCTTGCTCTCATAACCGCCTGTGTTGTTTCTCTCCCTGGAATACCCTTCTGCTCTCATTTATCTGATTTTCTTCTTCTTCTACTTTTTAAAAGATTCTGCACACATGGCATCTCCTTTTTACTATCCCAGGAATTTTCCTGATATTGATTCTCCTTATACCTTTGCAAACTGAATGATCTTCCCATCCCTAAATAAATTATATCATTCCAATGTGTATGAAATGTATTTATGTGTACAGAGTATGTGTTGTGTAATTAGTACAGGTGTTTTACGTGTGTGCTATATAGCTTATGCTTAAATGTGATTTGTAGTGTTTATAAGTTTAAAGTATGTTATATGTGTGTGTCTACTGTGTGCAGTAGATTTCTGTATGTGATGAAAGTATAACTACTTATGTGCTAAGCAGGGGATAATACATGACCTAGGCATTGATGGTGGAGACATGTTGAGTTCCACCCGGATTGGTGGGTGTGACCAAAGCTGATTAGGTATAAAATATGTAGCATGTTCCTGGCACATAGCAGGTGCTCAGTCAACAATGATTTTCTTCCTTCCTCATCCTTTGACTTGATATTTTAACTTTGAGAAAACACGCATGACAAGTGCCCAGCAATTGTCTGCTCTCTCTAGGTTTCATTAAAAATATCTGTAAGGAGGGTACTGCATTTTAGATGAGTTAAGGTTATATGTTTCCTGATGAATAAAATATCAAGTAGAAGATATGAACATAAAGGAGTTTATCTGATAATAATCATGTTCACATGGCAGAAATATAAAGTAAGGTTAGAGGACTTTAAAATGAAACTCTGTTCAAGAGTGAGACTTAAGACTTACACTCTGTTGAAGGAAAGAGGAAGTATATGGGAGAAGGAATGTTGAAGACGAAGTAAGTAATGTCCACAGTAGTTCTGTTTGCTAAATAGGGGATAGAGACACAGGGTAAGAGAAATGTTCATGTCATATAATTATGCCCAGGGCAGCTACGTGAAGGAGAAATACTAAACACTATAATTCAGTCTCCAGCATCAACAAATGACTCAAACCTTGAAACAACTAGAGAAAAGACCAAGGTATGAACATTTTATACCTTGACAAACCTAGACAGCGTATTAAAAAGCAGAGACATTACTTTGCTGGCAAAGGTCTGTCTAGTTAAATCTATAGCTTTTCTAGTAGTTACGTATAGATGTGAGAATTGAACCACGAAAAAGGCTGAATGCTGAAGAATTGATGCTTTTGAACTGTGGTGCTGGAGAAAACTCTTGAAAGTCCCTTGGACTGCAAGAAGGTCAAACCAGTCAATTCTAAAGGAAATCAACTCTGAATATTTATTAGAAGGACTGATGCTGCAGCTGAAGCTCCAATACTTTGGCCACCTGATGTGAAGAGCCATCTCATTAGGAAAGACCCTGATGCTGAGAAAGATTGAAGGCAAGAGGAGAAGGGGATGACAGAGGACGAGATGGTTGGATGGCATCACTGACTCAATGGACATGAATTTGAGCAAGCTCCAGGAGATGGTGAAGGACAGGGAAGCCTAGTGTGCTGCAGTCCATGGGGGTCACAAGGAATTGGACACGACTGAGTGACAGAACAACAATAATATAAGAATTTTAAATTAGCTGATATTTTAAATTAGTTTGCACACTGTAAGGAAGTAGAATTTTCCACCCTGAAATATACCTCTTTGGCATAGGGGTCATTTGAGCCTGGTTATTTTTTAAGAATATTATTCAGCCTTTAAAAAGAATTCATTGGAATCAGTTCTAATGAGATGGATGAAACTGAAGCCCATTATACAGAGTGAAGTAAACCAGAAAGAAAAAGACCTATATAGTACACTAACGCATATATAAGGAATTTAGAAAGATGGTAACAATAACCCTATATACAAAACAGAAAAAGAGACACAGATGTACAGAACAGACTTTTGGACTCTGTGGGAGAAGGCAAAGGTGGGATGTTTTAAGAGAACAGCATTGAAACATGTATATTATCAAGTGTGAAACAGACCACCAGCCCAGGTTGGATGCATGAGACAAGTGCTTGGGGCTGGTGCACTGGGAAGACCCAGAGGGATGGGGTGGGGAGGGAGGGAGGCAGAAGGGGGGGTCAGGATGGGGGATACATGTAAATACATGGCTGATTCATGTCAATGTATGACAAAAACCACTACAATATTATAAAGTAATTAGCCTCCAACTAATAAAAATAAATGGAAAAATTAAAAATAAAAACTTTCTTCAGTAAAAAAAAAAAAGAAAGAATCAGCAGATATGAGAGAGATTCTGAAAATCAAATAGAGGTTACTTTTGTAACTCTTTTGTAGGAGACATTTGGGCTTCCTAGGTGGAGATAGTGGTAAAGGACCTGCATGCCAATGCAGGAAACAGAAGAGACCTGGGTTCGATA
Organism: Muntiacus reevesi; assembly: GCF_963930625.1. Lineage (NCBI taxonomy): Eukaryota > Metazoa > Chordata > Mammalia > Artiodactyla > Cervidae > Muntiacus > Muntiacus reevesi. The sequence goes on along the minus strand of NC_089255.1, from coordinate 25,540,955 downwards.
CCTGGGTCAGGAAGGCCCCCTGGAGGAGGGCATGGTAACCCACTCCAGTATTCTAGCCTGGAGAATCCCATAGACAGAGGGATCTGGTGGACTATGGTCCATCGGGTTGCAGAGAGTCAGACACAACTGAAGCAACTTAGAACACGCACAAGAGACAATCACAGGTAAAAGGGAAATCTCCATTTGTAAGAGTGTCTTCCTGCTGTACCAGGAAGGTGGGTGGGGGTGACTCATTCTCTAGAAACTTACTGATGGAGAAGGCAATAATAAACCTGCAAAACAATCTCATCCTTGTTTACGGTGTTTTTCTTGGTCATCTTCCATAGACTCCTCATCCTCAACATCTCCTTTTGTCTTTAGCTAAAGATGGTGTTTAAGGTGATGGCATCAGCCATTTTGGTGAGTTACTCAGCTTTCTGGGTGTCTGCTATGTATTATACATGTTATTAAACATTTGTTTGTTCTCCTGTCAGTATCTCATATAATATAATTATTGCACCAGTTAAGCTACAAGGGGAAAAGGAAACAAATTTTCCTCTCAGCAACACCTTCCTGGAATTCGGGCCTCAGTGAGTGGCCAGTGAATCTAGATTGGTCATCATGTCCCAAATAGCTCCTCAGCTTTGCAGTTGTTTTTGTGTACTTGGAAATGAGCAGAAGCCTGGGAGATAAAGAACTTTACCAACCAAACTCATAAGAGATTAGTATTAAACAGTAGTTCTATAAGCAGATAGGATAGGGGGTCCCCAGGAAAAGAGAACCAGGAAGGGCTTTCTTAATATAAGAGAAGCCATTTTAGCCATAGGCATTTCATGGTCTAAACTTGGTCACAAGATCTTAAGGGAAGTAAGGGATGCAGGAACAAAGGGAAAGCAATCAAGAAGTAATTGTTCAGCAATAAAACAGTGTCTCAGTTCCTCTTCAAAGGACATACATAACAATCTGATAAAGTCTTTTGAGTTCCAGATGCAGGACAGAAAGATGCTGTTGACCCTCCTGACTTCAGTCGACTAAAGCTTGGACTCTGTCAACATTTCCCCAGTTCTACACCAAATCTCTGCTCAAGCCTCTTCATGATATGCAAGTACCCTTAGTTTAAAACTTCCCCAATTTTGCTGTTTGTGGAGACTGCTTTGGGAAAAATCTCTGGTGTGCTCCTAACTTGTGTGTATGCTAAGTTGCTTCAGTTGTATCCAACTCTTTGCGACCCTAAGGACTGTAGCCCACCAGGTTCCTTGCTGCAAGTAATAAATCTTTCCTGCTCCTGATCTTTGCCTTGGTTGTGTCTTTTGGCTTGACATTCATGTTAGGTAATTAGAATAGGAAACAGGAGTCCGGAATGGCGGTGGCTAAAAGACAAGGAAAGGAAAAGTCCATGAAAATAGAACAAAGGAAGGTCCGAGGACGGGAGTGAGGACCTCAGGTAGAACAAACAGCATCTTGGCTAGCCCAATTTACATAGGGCAGGCCCAGGAGGAGGAAAAAACATATAAAAAGAGGAGCCAAAGGGCCAGGACTCTCTCTTCGCATCTTTTGGGTCGGCATGCCCTCATGCCTCAAGGATGTCTTTTCCTTTTATTTTCTAAGTAAAACTGAGCTGTAACACAGAGCAGTAACCCTGATCTGTCTGAGAGCTATAACATGGCCTGTCCAAGGGCTGAGAGCTGTAACACAGTCTATTTGAGAGCTGAGAGCTATAATACGGTCTGTCTAAGAGCTGTGACACGCTGAGGGCTTTAACGTCCATCGCTTCAAACTTTTGTTGTGACAAGACAGAACCGAGGAGATTACACTCCCCTGACATCCACCAAGAGGCAAATTCAGTTTTCTGGGGGTAACAGATCTTCATCAATGATCAATTTACATATGGGGAACACAAGTTGTTTTTCTTACTTGATAAATACTGCTTTAAAATGTACTGGTGCATTCTGGTTTCCTAGAGTCATATTTTAGGATTGTCTTTTCAGCTCTCCTACAATAAGTTTTTCACAAATACCTCACTTTCAAAATTCTTTAAAATTTGTTTTTATTAAAATGTTAAATGATGATGGTTCAAAACAGTATAGGAGGAAAATGAATTTAAAAGAAATTATTAATAGTTGTAAAAGATTAGTAAACAGTACAGGAGGGCATGGCAATCCACTCCAGTATTTTGCCTGGAGAATCCCATGGACAGAGGAACCTGGCAGGCATTGGTCCATGGGATTGCACAGAGTTGGACACGACTAAAGCGACTTAGAGTGCACACACACACACACACACACACACACACACACACACACAATCTCTATTAAATAGAACTGGAAGACCAGAAGAGGGAGCTCTCACACCCTGTGACCTAGCAGGGTTAGTCAGGACTTTCCTGGCAAGGATTCAGCCAATGAAAAGCCACGGACTCTTTGTTTATTATAGCCCTCCAACTTCCTTTTTTTTCTCTATTAAAGCATTCTCTTTCCCTTGCTGTGCAGGGACTTATTTCTGGACTGCTTTTCCTTCGTTTCTCCATTTCCCCACTTCTCTAATTAGTAACTGTCTGCTTCTGCTCTTTGGAAAGTGGGAAGTTCTGCTAACAAGAAACAGAAAGACTTCTGTACCCAGAGGATTCTGCAAGGTCTTGCTCAGTTTCAAGCACACAGTCTTCATAATCTGACCTGTGCCCACATTTCTAGGCTCATCTGGATATCATAGGATATGATATCCACAGGATATCACTCACTTTACTTGTTCTCTTAGTAGTAGTCATATGTAGCCACTTACAGTTCCAGGAGTATGCCATACACATTCCAGTCACTGAAACTTTGCTCTCACTTCTTCCCACTTGGTGAAAATCTGCCTTATGTTTATGTCCCAGTTCAGTCCATGGCCACTGAGAAGCTGTTAGGCTCCAATTCATGATGATCCCTTCCTCTTAACTCATTTACATCATACATTTGGCATTTACCATATGCTGCTTTGTTTGGTTAAATTTTTTCTCATATTTTATTCATTCATTCATGTATTCATTTATTCAACAGCATTTATGGAATGCCTACTGTGTGATAAATGCTGTGCTAAACAATTATGGTAGAAGGTGAAAAAGCCAGCTTCCATGCAGTCAAGTTCTCTAGAACTGCTTCTTATAACCTGGGGACTTCAAGAAGTCCATGAACCATGTTCCCAAGTCCAAGGTCTATCTGCTTGCTGCACAATAGGCCAATGAATCAGAGATGAGGTGTTGAGGCAAGGAATATGACTTTATTCAGAAAGCAAGCTGGACAAGAAGATGGCCAACTAATGTCTCAAAATAATAATCTTGTTGGGGGGATATCTGGTTCTTTTATAGAACAGAGAGGTGTGGAGAAGGTAAGGAAGTAGAGTAAAAAGGTCATAAGTCTCTCAAATGTTTCTGGGAATGGCCAGCTTCAGTGTTAATTTCTTCTTTTCTGCCAGTCACAGGTGGATAGGGTTGGATTGTCTCTCTGAATAGTCAAGCAGAAGAGCAGACCATTAAGTATGACTATAATAACAAAAGCAGCAAAAATCAAAGGTTAAAATCGAAGAAGCAGATCCAACATGGAGCAAAAATTGGCTCTTCCTAATAACAAAGCCACTGAAATTGTATGAATGCTTCTTGGTTTGTCTCCATTTGGGGACAGCAAATCAATGGCTTTCATCAAATTCTCAGAGAAGTTTACAGTCATTGGTATAGTGGCTGTGATATAATTACCACACATGTGCACATAACTATCAAAAAATTCTATTAATCTAGTCAAAACTCATTTTACAAACCAGGGTTGGTGGTCCCAAAGGAATTTATGTTAGAGATACTTTAACTGGAAAAATTCCAGATTTTGTCTGTCACATGGGATAGCCCATATTTTAGGAGTCAGCATTTTCTAGGACAAAGATATTATTCAGTGGTCTTGTTCAAAAATAGATATTTTCACAAGATATTACACACATCATAATTATAATAACTCCATAAACACTCTTATACAAAGTTTATTTCTGATCCAACATAACACTCTAGTTCACATCCATACTGCTGATGGCGAGGTGTGAGATGGGAAAAGGGAAAGATGCATTGCTGTGACATCTTCACCCTTTGTTCTGCATTCTGAGAAAATTTCTATCCCATCTTGCTTTCATTAACTTTTTGCATTTTATAGTCCTCAAACCCTCCCCTCAAATATTGAAGAATCCTAGCAATAAAATATCTTATAACACTCATCAAAAATCCTAAATTTCCATTTGAGAAATGGGAGGCAGGTATTCTTGTTTCCCCCCACATAACCTTACAAGTAGCTGTAAATCCAAAGCTAGAAGTCAACTTGCTTCACATAGAAATTCTAACTCAATTAGAAGGAATGAGGGAAAGCTATTAAGTAAATGTGTGGTTAGTAAAAGCCACCCTGCTTTGAAGACCTGGAGCAAAGAGCAGAAGAACAAGACAGCAAATCTGATGTTTTCTAACTGAACTTACACTTCAATTATACTTTGGTATAATTAAAATATAATTTAACAATGAAAATAGAATCCAATGAGTGCTTATAGGATCTGAACAATTAGGACTGGAAGATTTCTGTGCCTGGAGAGAGGAAAGTTCAGAGGAGAGGATATTTGAGCAGAGACTAGAAAGATGGGTAAGCAACCAAGCAGACTAGGTTGGAAAGGATGTTTCAGGAAAAAGAAATAACACCTGTAAATCTATGAAGTGTGAATAATTTTTTTAAAAGTTAGAATTGTGGCTATCAAGAAAGTCTAAATAATAAATTCATGTCATTGAATAAGCTCATAAATAAACCCAATTTAATAAACTCATCAACAATAAGGAAGTCAGTAACATCCAAAAAACAGTTCAAATGTGACTTTAGTTTACAGAAATGTATGTTCTTTGCTGGATAAAATTCATTTGCATCACCATGAACAGGAATGATGCACTGTTATCATTTTATAAAAGCTTATGTCTATTCTGCAAATCAAAGGTATACACCTTCACAGTGTCTGTTCATCCACAGTGAGTCTGCTAGACAAATCCTGGTACTAAATGAAAAGACTCCCAGTAATCTCTTTTTGCCCATTTTCAAGTCTTGGACAATTTTCCCTTCTGTTATTGTTGTTATTTAGTTGCTAAGTTGTGTCCAACTCTTTGAGACACCATGGACTGCAGGATGTCAGTCAGGCTTCCCTGTCCTTCAATATCTCCCAAGTTTGCCCAACTTCATGTCCACTGAGTTGGTGATGCCATCCAACCATCTCATCTTCTGTCATCCCCTTCTCCTCCTGCCCTCAATCTTTCCCAGCAATAGGGTCTTTTCTAATGAGTCAGCTCTTTGTATCTGGTGGCCAAAGTATTGGAGGTGCAGCATCATCATCAGTCCTTCCAATGAATACTCAGGGTTAATTTCCTTTAGAACTGACTGGTTTGATCTTCTTGGTGTCCAAGGGACTCTCAAGAGTCTTCTCCAGCACCACAACTCAAAAGCATCCATTCTTTGGTGCTCAGCCTTTGTTATGGTCCAACTTTCACATCCATATTATGACTATTGGAAAAACCATAGCTTTGACTATATGGCCCTTTGTGGGCAAAGTGATATTTCTGCTTTTTAATATATCAAGTTTGCCATAGCTTTCCTTCCAAGGAGCAAGCATCTTGTTTAGAAAATGTATAGAGATTGTTATGACTGATGTGAAGAGGATGAAAGTAGTCACAAGAAATAGTCTGATACAGCAATAGGCCAAAGAAAAAACTGTATCACATGCTCAAATCGACCAATGAGTTAAGAGTTGAAGGCTGTCTCAAGTGTCAGGAATTCAATTCCACAGAAACAATAAAACTAAACCTCACAAAGGAACTTGGAACTCATCACCTAGCATCAGCCTCTGACTCATTGTTCTGGCCATCACTGGCTGGATGCCTGACACAGACATACATCAACAACCATGAAAGAAGGAACATTCTAAGAGGGGTGAATATGGCTGATAATTGTTATAATAAGTAACTAGTAGATTGAAGATACTGATCTGTTATTTCAGGACAGGGCTTTGGGACTGTTATTCTTGCAGTCAACAATCAAATAAAGGTCTAGAGAATAGAATATACAAAATGACAGGCCATAGACCTAATCCCTTCTTGGTGAGGCATGGGTATGGAGAAAACATAGATAATAGAGACCCTATCAGATGCCCTGAACTTGCTTTAGAATTTTAGGGCCCAGACAATGACCAGGGTCCATTTCCTGCACAGGTAGCATCTGATGGGACTCAAGACATGTTACTACTGAATTTGGCACCCTGGCATATTGAGGGCTTCCCAGGTGTGCAGTGGTAAAGAATATGCCTGCCAATGAAGGAGACGTAGGAGACACAGTTTCTATTCCCAGGTGAGGAAGATCCCCTGGAGGAGGAAAAGGCACCCACTCTAATATTCTTGCCTGGAAAATTCCATGGACATAGGAGCCTGGTGGACTACAGTTCATAGGGTCACAAAGAGTCAGACATGACTGAGCGTGCACACATTAGCTTATGGAATGTTTTAAGCTGAAAGAATTTGAGAGATGGAAGATTGTGCAGGAAGGATTTTCTGACCTTCTGAAGCAGATCATGAGATCTTCATGTGAGAGGAGCCCTCTCTATGTCTAAGGGGAAAAGAGCATCTTTATCTCTGATCTAGATGAATAGGTCTTGTAAGTTTCTCCTCTCATACTACACTTAGCTTGTACCTTTGTTCTTTCACATCTGTCCATGTTTTCCCACTTTTTGTCAAACCTAGCGTAAAAATACTCAGGTTTAATCACTTCTTAGGGTCTCCATTTCCTTACAAGTGTTCCTATGTTCCTTATACTAAATAAATTTGTATGCTTTTATCTTATTAATCTGTCTTTTGTTACAGGGACCCCAGCTGAGAATTTAGAAGTGTAGAAGGAAAAGTATCCCCTACACTTCAAAGATTTGGGATAATTTAAGAGAATTAAGAGAGGTATATTCTCCCATTCTTGTCTTCCCCCATCTGTCTTGCACCTTACTTATTATAGCAAGACAAGAATTCATCTGTCTGAATTAGGACAAAGTGGAAACATTATCTCAGGAGTCAAGCACAGGCCCAGTCTTAAAACTTGGCCACTGGGTGAAAATCAATGTCAGTCAAGAAAAATGGTTCTCTACTAAGAATCACTGTGGAGTTAATCAAACATAGATATGCAAAGACCTCAGTCCCCCAAATTCAGATTCAGTAGGCCTAGGATCTTGGCATTATAAAAATTTTTATAGGCAATTCTGATGTGAGGTCAGGGTTAGGGGACCCCTATCTAGGGACATGGATAACTTGGTATTGTTTTTCTCTGTAGTAGACTTGGAATACAATCAAGTTGTGGAACTTCAAGGAGAAGGGAGACTATTCTAATACATAGGCTATAGAAAAAGATGCTTGAGTGCTCGGCAAACAGACATCTTAAAACATTTTTTTAAATTAATGGGCTTGTTGGTTCAGAGCAATTTTATTTTATTTTTTAAAGATATTTATTTTTTTAAGATATTATTTATTTATCTAGGCTGTACTGGGTATTCATCTCAGTGTGTGAGCTTCCCTAGTTACGTTAGGCAGGCTTCTCCTATTGTCTGGCGCTCAGGCTTATTTGTCTCACAGCATGTGGGATCTTAGTTCCAGGACCAGAGATCCAACTCTTGACCTCTGCATTGGAAAACAGATTCACCACCACTGGACCATCAGGGGGAGTCCCCAGGACAAAATTTTAGATTCACATAAAAATTGAGTAGAAAGTACAAGGAGTTCCCATATGCCTCTTTTCCTTTTCCCTTCTCCTAACCACACAGTTCAAAAATTTCCTATTATTAACATTTTATTTTACTGTAGTGCTTATGTTACAATTGATAAATCAGTATTAATACAGTAATACTGGGACTTCCTTGATGACCCAGTGATTAAGAATCCACCTTTCCATGCAGGGGACACAGGTTCAATCCCTGGTCCGGGAACTGAGATCCCACATACCACAGAGCAACTGAGCCTACATCTGAGCCCGTGCACTCTGGAATCTGGGCGCAGCAACTACTGAGCTCACACGTGACAACTAGAAAGTCCATATGCCAAAACCAAATAGCCCACATGATGCAACTAAGACCAGATGCAGCGAATAAAATTATTTTTTTTAAAGTACATTATTATTGACCAAAGTCCACAACTTACACTAGAATTTGTTCTTGCTGTACACATTTTTACAAGTGCATAATGTCATTGTATGGGAAGAAAGTTTTCCTTAGCACTCTTAGGTTCCTTGGCTGGGTCTGAAAATTCAACAGACAAAGATCAATAGAAGAAAAGCATACAAATGTTATTAAATGTTCATATGCACGTGGGAGCATTCACAAGAAAATGAAAATCCAAATAAGTGGACACAGCAGGAAGCTTTTATACCCTTTAGACAAAGAAGCAATACCTTTGTAAAGAACTGACAAGACAAAGGGGTTTGGTCTCTGGATAATATACCAGAGACCAGACATAGTATACCCCTTCATCATACTATCTCTGGATAGTAAATGGTGAAGAAATAACTAAAAAGATAGTTTTTGAGATTCATTTGCAGATTCCACTGGTGTCCTCACTGGGATGATGACAGTCTCTCTCCAGTAAAAGGAAAATTTATTTTCTGCCTTTGGACAGAAAGGGAGAAGCTCATTTTGCACTTCATGATTCTTAATTGCCTTCAATGCAAAATAATTTTGACGTCAAAGAGCCATATTTTGGGATGACATGTTCTGGTTTCTTTTGGCATGAACATGAAACATCTCTCCATTTATTTATATCCTCTTTTGAGTTATGTCATCAAAGTTTTATAGTTCTCATATTAATCTTATACATATTTTATTATATTTACACCTAAGTGTTTCATTTTTCTTTGGTGTTAATGGAAATGTTAGTGTCTTTATTTCAAATCAAAATTGTTCTTTGCTGGTATATAAGAAAGCAACCAATTTTTGTATATTAACCTTGTGTCCTATAGCTTTGCTATAAACAGACTAAATTTTACCCTGAAGATTATTGCAGTCATTAAAAGTATTGGGCAAGAGTGTTTCACTGTTACATTTATGCTCAAGAAATGTTAATCTGGAAGTAATGTGTAGAATGGATTGGAAGCAAAAGAGACTAAAGGCAGAGAGTCCATGTAGGAAACTTGTGTGAGTCCTCTATGAGACAATAGGTTCTGAATAAGGATATTGCAGCCCCAGTGAAAAAATAGGAAAAGGTTTAACAGGCAAATACCCTAAATGTGCCCTGCTTCATGTGTATGGGTCTCTTACAATTTCCTCTTTGGGATGCCCTTACCATCTTCTTCACCTAACTTCTAATTAATCCTCAAAGCTCAGAGCAGGTGTTGTGCCTTCCAATAATACCTCCTTTCTACTGTCTCCTGGAGAAGGCAATGGCACCCCACTCTAGTACTCTTGCCTGGAAAATCCCATGGAGAGAGGAGCCTAGTAGGCTGCAGTCCATGGGGTCACTAAGAGTCAGACACAACTGAGCGACTTCACTTTCACTTTTCATTTTCATGCATCGGAGAAGGAAATGGCAGCCCACTCCAGTGTTCTTGCCTGGAGAATCTCAGGGATGGGGGAGCCTGGTGGGCTGCTGTCTATGGGGTCACATAGAGTCGGACACGACTGAAGCGACTTAGCAGCAGCAGCAGCTACTGTCTCCAGACAGTTACCTTGATCACAGCTGTAAGTGCTACTTTTATTTATTAATACATTATGTATCAGTCTATTTACGTATATCTATCAAGAGTCCTGGGTGTTCATTGGAAGGACTGATGCCGAGGCTGAAATTCCAATACTTTGGCCACCTCATGTGAAGAGTTGACTCACTGGAAAAGACCCTGATGCTGGGAGGGATTGGGGGCAGGAGGAGAAGGGGACGACAGAGGATGAGATGGCTGGATGGCATCACTGACTCAATGGACATGAGTTTGAGTAAACACCGGGAGTTGGTGATGGACAGGGAGGCCTGGCGTACTGTGATTCATGGGGTCACAAAGAGTCAGACAAGACTGAGCACTGAACTGAACTGACTGATCATGAGCTCATGAATCAGAGTAGCCCAGTAGCTGGCCTAAAAAACATACACATAAATGAATAATTCATTCAAGTCTATTGTTGAAATTCACATACCAAGTATGTGACAGTTATTACATCAGATTTTCATGTATATTTTCTCCTAAGGAACTGAAATCATAAAACTTGCAAAAAAAATGAAGCTTGAAGTAAGGAAGGAAATACCATTTCATATCAGGAAGTGATCAGTTCCTCAAAACTGTGTTTTAAGTCTCATTGGTTCTAAAATAAGCTTAGTCTCCCTATGTCTACAGTGTAATTGATACTATTTTAAATAACAGGTTTGAAAATCTAAGTGTTTCATCCATACTGTCCATAAGAAATTCATCTTCCAAGCTATAGGTTTCTCTTTCTTAGGGTTCAGAACCCTTCCCCACGCAGGCAGACCTAGCATGCCTGGGATGAAAACAACAGACAAAAGCTTCTGGTCCTGGGACTAACTACTGCTGCTGGAGCCACATCGTGGAGACGTGGTAAGCCCCACAGCTGGGGAGAGAGTGGGCAGTGAAGATAACTGGGAGATCCAGGTCAAATAGAAGGAGGGTAAATGTTTCAGGAAGGAAGAGACAAGATTTCTTTTTCTTTGTAAAAATATTTATTTATTTGGTTGCGTTGGGTCTTAGTTGCGGCATGCAGGATCTTTGATCTTCACTGTGGCATGCAGGATCTTTAGTTGTGGCATGTGGGATCTAGTTTCCAGACCAAGGATTGAACCTGGGCCCCCTGCACTGGGAGCTCAGAGTCTTAGCTACTGGACCACCAGGGATCCTGGGAAGAGACAAGGTTTCTGACATGGGCAGCATCACACACACGAGTGCAGGTCAAAGAGAAGAACAAGATCTACCAACCAGAGGGAAGGTTGTCTTACCTCAAACTCCTCCTCACTGGGCTTTAGTTTCTTCAAAACTATGAGACTCAAGTGAGAAAGAAGATGGTTTAAAAAAAAAAAAAAAAAAGAGTTATGAAATCTTAAAAAGCAGAATAAAAATCTTAATGGTTACGAGCAATAATTTCTCTCTTGTTGCTTTTACTGCTACGATCTATTTTCTCTCTCGTTGCACAGAAAAGATGGGGCCACATCTTCTGGGACGTTCTTCTGTCCTCTTATTGCTGCTGGGAATGTGGTGGGCAGTGCGTCCTCTTGATGCGGTGCCAAAAAATCTCACCAAGGCTCGCTGGTTTGAAATTCAGCATATACAGCCAGGGCTTCTCCCATGCAACAAGGCAATGAGTGGCGTCAATAACTACACGCAGCACTGTAAGCCTGAAAACACCTTTCTGCACAACTCCTTCCAGGATGTGATTGCTGTTTGTGACTTGCCCAACATCATCTGTAAGAACGGCCAGCACAACTGTCACCAGAGTCCAAAGCCTGTCAACCTGACTCAGTGCAATTTCATTGCGGGAAGGTATCCTGACTGCCGCTACCATGACGCCGCCCAATATAAGTTCTTCGTTGTCGCCTGTGACCCCCCTCAGAAGACCGACCCCCCTTACCATTTGGTTCCTGTACACTTAGATAAGATTGTTTAAAGGTCACTTTGCTTCTCGCTTAGCACAAATTCTCTTATGATCTCCTCTGATTTTCTTGTCTTTTATTGATTTTCCTGCTTCCCATAGAAGGAAAAAGGAGAGTATTGGAAAAACTAGAGTGATGAGGATACCAGACCAGAGTTGAACAAAAAAAAGTCAGATTCTTTTCTGCTTTGGAGCTCTGTGTTTTGAAGGAAGGTAGTAGGTAAAAGGGTAAAGGTGGGTCCAGACTTCCATATTTTTAACCTTAGGAATTTGGCCAATGTTTGCTGTATTGTGTTCAGAGCAATAAAACCATTTTTGGTTGCATTATAGTGAGTGTGTGTATAAGTATGTTTGAGATCCCTTTCATGTCGTTGTCAGCCTGGAGCTATCTAGGCCTGCATTTGCCAATATTCTTAGAACTATTTTGGCCCTAGGCAAACTTTGAGGTTATTTAGTAACCTGGGGCCTCCGCCAGGTTTCTGGGATTAAAGAGCAAGAAAATTCTCCATCCCTTCAAACTCTGCTCATAGCTTTACATATTTCCCTTGAAATAATTGTCTGTGTTTGTTGGAGGTGGCACTGATCCAGAGTGCTAATGGCATTTCATACATAGGTTCTAACACTGGTAACTGAGGCATCCTAGATCTTAACTATTTGTTTCTATATTTAATCAGATAATGTTTTAAATATCAATAGTTGAAGGGGCCTTCCCTGGTGGTACAGAGGATACGGGTTCAATCCCTGGTTCATTAGAAGATTCACACTCTGAAGAGCAACTCACCCCATGCACAAGTGCTGAAGCCCCTGTGCCTAGAGCCTGAGCTACTAAACCAGAGAAGCCCCTGCAATGGGAAACCCGCTCACCGCAACAAGGAGTAGCCCGCACTCACCGCAGCTAGAAAAGGCCAGTGGGCAACAATAAAGACCCAGCTCAACCAAAAATAATAATAAAAAAAAATAGTGATAATAATCCACAGTAATCTTAGAGTCAAGTCTCCCATTCTCTATTAGAATGAACAAAGAGAAAGCATCGATCACGGGGTGGGGGAGTGCTGGGGGGAAGCACTGGGAAACTAAAAACATTCTTGTTCTACTCATTGGGGTTTTGGAACAGATTTTTTTTTTTAAAATCATATACATCTTTGTTTACTGCAACAACAGGTTTAATCAGCCTAAGGGAGTTGTGACTTTCATTCAGCCGTCCCTTTGAGGGGTCAGACTCGTGGATACCCTTTAGACTCTGGCTCCTGGCGCATTGCTCACTCCGGTGGGTGCCCAATCTTTTGCCTCAGTTCCTGCTATGATATCGAGTGTCATAGGATTTCTTTCTCTTTGTACCTCAGCTTCCAACACTTGGTAAGAGAAAGTGCGTGTGGTTCACCCTAATGACATCTGTGCCTCGTTTTCAACTTGTGTGTCTTATTTCCCAATCACCCATCATGAAGGGCGTGGTTGTCACGGAGCAGGAGGAAGCCGTGTCTGGCGGCGTTCCTGGTAGCCACAGTTGGTGCTGCGCTGCTCCTGGCAGCTAGAACGTAGCGAGTCCAGGGAGGCTCTAACAGCCTTCAGTACAGGATGCCCTCGACAGGACGAGTGGGTGGCGGAGGCAGTAGTGACGGAAAGGCCCTGGGCCAGGTCCTCTGGGAGGGCCCATTGAGTCTGTCACTGGTGAGTCTGACTTGCCCACACCCTTGTTGGAGTGGAAGCTGTGTCCTGGAATCGGTATTTGATTTAGAAATTGAAGGACTGGGATTAAGAATTTAGGCCTTAGGAGTAAGGGAGAAAAAATAATTTTCCACAAACCCTTCTAGGTTCTTGGCCTAGACCCCTCTGTAATAAAAAGATTAGCAGAAAAAACAATTTTAGTTACACATGTACACATGGGAGCCCCACAAAGATATGAGCCTCAAAAGACAGGAAACCCTGAGGGGTTTTAGAGTCTGTGTCTCTAGTGGCATCCCAGGACCAAGCCTGGTTCCAGGACCATTAGTGCTGGCTTAGAGATGCCACAGTTCTCAGGGAAAAAGAGCTAAGTAAGCAATTCATATATATCTCTTACCCACAGAGTATGGAAAAAGAATTTGAGTATCAGGTCAGATGACATTGTACTTCTAAAATTTTATATTGACTACAGGAGGTGGAGCCAATAAAAACATTATGCCCCTCTTACTGCTTTACTGATTGACTTAGCTATTTTAACAAGTTCCACTGGGGGGAGGGGGCGGTGGAGAAGAATACAATTGAAAACCGTTTCACTGATAAATTCAACACTGTTTTTAATTTGTAATGCTTTGGGGATTTTTTTGTTGTTGTTTTGAAAATGCCACACTATCTGTGCTGTGCTGTGCTTGGTCACACCCAACTCTTTGCGACCCCGTGGACTACAGCCCGCCGGGCTCCTCTGTCCATGGGGATTCTCCAGGCAAGAGTACTGGAGTGGGATGCCATGCCCTCCTCCAGGGGATCTTCCCAACCCAAGGATCAAACCCAGGTCTCCTGTGTTGCAGGCAGATTCTTTACTGACTGAGCCCCCAGGGAAGCCCAAGAATACTGGAGTGGGTATCCTATCCCTTGCACACTATCTACACAGGGCTAATAGAAACAGAAAAGGTGATGTTTACATATGAGGCAAGTCCACAGAGGAAGCCTGTGTGTGGGTGGCAGAAGCAAGGCCCAAGAACCTCATGGGAAGGGAGAGCACATGCTCTTGAGGAGAGGAATTCTCCTGGAGCTCCTCACTCTTCTTGATAGATTTTATCATACCCTGCCCTCTCTCATGGCCTCCTTTCATTTTTAATGTGATTAATTACTTTTCAAAAATTAAACAGTGTAGATAAATACAAACTAATATATAGCACGCAAATAAATATTGCTTTTTATTTGCTTACTATTTAAAAATATATATATATATAAAAACATTGGAGTTCATTTTATTCCTCTCTTCATTTCCATTCCTCTTAACTCTTCTCAAATGAAATCATAAATTTAGGGTGTTTCCAGTCCTATTTTTTATATTTATACCTCATGTATGATATATTTATAAACAAACTATAGTTTTCATGTACAATTTTAAAGTAATTTACATAAATATTATCATGTAATATAAATCATTCTGCAAGTTGTTGTTTTTGTTCATTCAGCAGTTTTTTTAAGATTCATCAGTATTAAAATATATCTTATTGTTCTTTTATTATTACTGATGTTTTTCCCTGTGTATTAATGAACCATTATTTATTTATCAATCATCTGTTGATGGATTTTGGGGATGCTCCCAAATTTCCACTCTAATAAGCAGTGTTGCAGTGATATCTTTGTACATTTCTTTGTGTGTACATTTCTTTGTGTGCAAAAGTGTTTACCAAGGTATATCTAGATGTGGAATTTCCAAGTCATATATATTTTTAATTTTGCCAAATATTGCTGTATTTTCTTCAAACTTGTCAACTGAAAGACACCTAGCCTAAGAATTGAGAGTTTAAGTTGTATTCATGGTCTTACTGAGGACTAGAGCCTGAGAGACAGCCTCTCAATTAGTTCTGAGGAACTGTTTCAAAGAGGTAGGGGGGGAAAGCCCAGGTGCCCCGCGGGGGTCTGTCGGGTCGGATGGGGCGGGGGCGCCTAGACTAAGTGCTCCGACCGACCCGAGAACCAGGGGCCCAGGAGAGAGGAGGGGGACTTCTCCCGGGCCCTCCACGGCGGAGGGTGGCGTGTGTGGGGAGGACGGGTAGTCAGGTGAACGTGTGCCTGTGCGAAAAGGGAGAAAGAAGGGGAGGGGAGGCAGGGGCTGTCCGGGGGCCCCCCGTGGTGATGGCAGCCACAGCCCCCTGGTCTCCCCTCCTCCCCATCGAGCCCCTGGGCCTGGGAAGATGGCGGGAACACCGGCCTTCCTGTTCGTGATGCATTGGAGAGCCAGCCAGAAGGAAGACAAGCTGGCACAGGCGCAACCCGTCGCTGCCCTGAGCCCCGCCCGCCTCCGATTACGCCCGTGGCCCCCCAGGGACAAAGAGCTTGATGAAGAGACCAGGGGGTGCAGAGTTGATCCCTGGTTGCAGAACCAAGATCCCACATGCCGCGAGGCACAGCCAAAGTTGACTTTGGCAGTTCCTCGGCTGGGCCGGCGTTCTTCACCCACAGAGATGACCTGTACTTGGTGGTCCTGCCTGGCGTGACAGTGGTCTTCTTTGAACAACTTACCACTGGTGATGGCAACACGCAGACACCAGGATGGTCCCTGAACGCTACACAATTGCCCGTGCTCCCATCTGTTAACTGCAACTTCACTTACCCTCTGTGGTCATAGTCAGTCGTCTCAGCCATTGTAGCGATCCTCCTTTGCCGGTTCTTGTAGGGGTCCAAGGAGCCCCAAACGGTCAGGAGGCCCCCTCCCTTCCACTGTAGTGGGCCTGTTATCATGCAACCCCCCCAGGAGAGCATCCTGCCTTCAACAGAGTTCAGGAAACAAACCTTGATAGTGGGTCACTGTTGTACCTCAAGGCGATGCCTCCCCCATTTTTGCCCCTCAGTTCCAAGATCCTCAAATAGCACTGAGATTCTAGATCCTAAAGCAGCCCAGGCTCAGTGTCCCCTCTATACAGCTTGAACTAGAAGTACATAGGAACCCCCTACTCCCTCCCCTCCCGGGGCTTCCCTGGTGGCTCAGAACCCGCCTGCAATGCAGGAGATGCAGGTTCCATCCCTGGGTCTGGAAGATCCTCTGGAGAAGGGAATGGCTACCCACTCCTGTATCCTTGCTTGGAGAATTCCATGGACGGGGGAGCCTGGCGGGTTGCAGTCCACGGGGTCACAAGGAGTTGGACATGACTGAGTGACTAACACTTTCACTCCCTATTCCCTACCCCACACTTGCCTTTTGAAAGATATCAAAGAGGTAGGGGAAGAATCAGTTTATACATGAGTTTTTTGGCTCGGGAATATATGCAGTCAAGCATGGTGGTGGTGGTGGTTTGGTTCCTAAGTCATGTTTTGATTCTTGTGACCCTGTGGACTGTAGCCCACCAGGCTTCTCTTCCATGGGATTTTCCAGGCAAGAATACTGGAATGAGTTGCCATTTCCTTCTACAAGGAGGATTGCAGATGGATTCTTTACCACTGAGCCACCAGAGAAACAGTCAAACATACATCTTGGTAAAAGATTACTGTCAATCACAAAGAACAGACAATCTCAAATTAATTATTTTAGTGATTTTTATGTATGAGAAGGGGCAAGAATCAGGAGTCATTCACATTATTCTTGAGATAACTATCCAAGGACCTGTTTATTCAGAGCACAGAGTATTTCATCCTGTTTTTCATCCTCAGTTCCCCAGAGGGTGCCCTGTCAGAGAACGATTGCAGTGGGTTGCAGCCTAATCCTTGTACAACTGGGTGATGAAAAATGTTCTTTGTTCTTCTTTGTTCACAAACTGATTGGAGCAGATTGTGTTTTTCAAAGATGTCCATGTCAACATATCTCATTCTCTATGCTCCTCTTATAGTGTGATATTGACTCTTCTCTATCAGAAAGGTCTACATACTCTTTCCTTGAGTATGGCTTAGTCTTAGAAACTCCCTTCTAATGAACAGAATGTGGTGAGAATGACACTATATGACTTCCAAAGCCAGGTCATAACAGGTGACACAGCTTCTGCCTGACTTTCTATGTTGTGGGACACCCACACTTGGATCCAATCATCATGCAATGAAGAAGATGGTGCCACGTGGAGGCCTTGTACAGATAATCCAGCCAGCAGGTCCAGCTAAGGTATCAGCCAACATGAACCATCCAACATATGGGTGAATAAACCTTCAGATGATTCCAGCTCCCAACCTCTGAGTCTTCCATCTGCAGCCTCAGACATTGGAACAGAGACAAGCTGCTCCCACTATGTCCTATCTGAACTGTTGGATCACTGGGAGCATAAGAAATTATTGTTTTATGTCACCAAGTTTGGGGATAACTTGTTGCACACATGTATTAACTAACCATTGATTGTTTAATTTCACTCTCTCACCAGAAACTATGGTGTATGAGTCTTCATAGCTCAATTATTTGTCTCTGGCAAAACATGAATATAATGGTCTAGCATTTTTGCCAATCTGATTGGTATGAAAGCACAGCATCGTTGTGTAGGGAGAGAAAAAAAGCAATCTTATTTGTAATTTTAGATCCTTAACTCCTAGTACATTGCCTGACAATTCCTAGTACAATGCCTGACACTAATGGGTTTCTCTCTTTCTTTTTTTAGTTTTTTGGCCATGCCGCACATAGGATCTTAGTTCCCCAACCAAAGATCAAACCTCTCTTCCCTCCTGTGGAAGCATAGAGTCCCAGCCACTGAAATGCCAGGGAATTCCCACTGGTTGGCTTCTAATAAATAAATAAAAAATGCTAAAATGCATAAACAAGTTCCAATCAGGAGTGGAAAAAGTTAGACAAGTATAGGACTTCCCTGGTAGTCCAGAGGTTAAGACTCCGTGCTTCCAATGCAGATGCCGTGGGTTTGATCCCTGGTCAGAGAAGGAAGATTCCACATGCCTCGTGATGTGGCCCCCCCCCAAAAAAAGTTACACAACTACAAATTTAAAGACATTTTACAAATGAACCAACCCATAACCATCAAAACATGACAATACTGAAAGACAAAGAAAGATTGAATTAATGGAGACACATATTTAAAAAGGGCTTCCCTGGTGGTTCAGATGGTAAAGAATCTGCCTTCAATGCGAGAGACCTGGGTTCGATCCCTGGCTTGGGAAAATCCCCGGGAGGAGGGCATGGCAACCCACTCCAGTATTCTTGCCTGGAGAATCCCCAAGGACAATGGAGCCTGGTGGGTTATAGTCCATGGGGATCGCAAAGAGCCAGACATTACTAAGCACAGCACCTTCACAGCACATATTAAAAGAGACTATAGAGGTATGCATGGTGTGAGCCTGGATGGTATCCTGAAACAAAAAAAATTTTTTTCTTTTGTTAAAGATAGCAGTTGACGAAAGTTGAATATAGTCTGCAGGTTAGATAATAGTATAGTTTTAATACAAATTTCCTGGTTTTGATAAGTATACTTATATTAAACTCTTGTAAAAAGAGCGTTCTTGTTTTTAGGAAATGTATAGTGTACTTAGGGAAAAAGGCAATATGTCCATAATTTATTCTCAAAAAAATTGTATATCTGTACATAAATATATGACTAATACAGCAAATGGGGTTCCCTAGTGGCTCAGTGGTAAAGCACCTGCCAATGCAGGAGATGCAAGTTCGATCCCTGAGTTGGGAAGAGCCCCTGGAGAAGGAAAAGGCAACTCACTCCAGTGTTCCTGCCTGGGAAATCCCATGGACAGAGGAGGCTGGTGGGCTACAGTCTACGGGGTCTCAAAAGTGCTGGACACAACTTAGCAACTAAGCAACAATAATAAAGCAAATAGGAAAGATGTTATTGCTTAGAGAATATAAGCAAATGGTGTACAGGAATTCTTTGTATCATTTTTGCAGCCATTCTGTACATCTGAAATTATTTCAAAATAAAAAGTTAAAAAACAATTTCAGCACAAACATTTACTACTTGTACAAGTTACTTACCTTTGCAGATAATCAGTGCCTCATTTACTAACACGAAATGAAGTATTTCCTGCCATGTGGTGGGCAATAAGTGCCACAGCTTTCTGAGATTCTGACCCCTCAATGTGAATTTATGAGTCATGCCAACAAGCAGCACCACTCCCTACATGAGGAACTTAAGGATGTCATAGTCATCAGTGATCACAGCCCTCCAGTGTGACCTAAGGGAATTCAAGAAGAGAAGAACATTTCTGTAAAAATGCAGAATGTTGGCCCCAGATAACTGAGATGCATATGCAAAGAATGACTTCAATAATCTCAGAATCTCGCATCTTCCCATACATAGGTTGCAGATGCTGCTAAGTCATGTTCAACTCTGTGCAACCCTATGGACTGCAGCCCTCTAGGCTCCTCTGTCCCTGGGATTCTGCAGGCAAGAATACTGGAGTGGGTTGCCATTTCCTTCTCCAGGGATCTTCCAGACCCAGAGATCAAACCCAGGTCTCTTACATCTTAACTTCATTGGCAGGCAGGTTCTTTACCACAGGCGCCACCTGGAAAGCCCTCCCACTAAATCCCTTTACTTGATATCTGGTTTTCCTTACTTACCAATAATCTTTGATGTTCCCACTGCCTGTCTGCTTTGTTGCAAACTTGTATATAGCCTGACTCCCTCTCCCGCCTCCTCAAAACAGTCTCTCAGGGCTACTGAGATGCTGTATCCCCGGCTGGGGGTCCTAAACATTCACACCAAGTAAAACACTCTCTACTTTCAGGTTGCGGCTAATTTTTAAGTCGACACTAAGATAAGATATTATGTCTACTTACTTCCCTTTATGGAATCTACCAAACTCCACTCTGGCACCCTGAAAATCACTAGGTATAGAAATGTGAAAAAGACCCAGTCAGTAGTAGCTTTAAGCTAAGTGGAAAAAACAACCAAGAAAACTGGAATGTTTAACAAAAAGTGATTATTACTAGTTCTCGGAGTGGCTTCAAGACCTGAATGACCCAATGTAGACACAAGCATATGTAGAAGAGGTTTAATGAAATTTGTGGTATATCATAAAAGTTGTTCCATCTTCCTTTTGGATGATTACAAACTTCAAGGAAAGTTTTTTTAGCCCTCTTAAAAACAATCCTCAAATAGCCCCCTTTCTAGCCAGCTTTCATCCTCCTGTCTTGCTCTTCCCAACCCACCACTGTGACTTGCCGCAGCAGTCTGGCACCCATGGTGTCTCTCTGTGTTCAAATTTCCTCTTATAAGGACACCAGTCACACTGGATTAGGGCCTATCTAAGGGCTCATTTTAATTTATTCACTTCTTTAAAGAGCTTCACTTCAAATGCATCTCACATTTCCAACAAGGTAGGGCTTTAGACATAAATTTTGGGAGAACACAATTCAACCTGTAAAAGAGATTATTAAAAGAAGTTTCATAAGCATCCCAAGGAACTAAGTGATGGTGGAGGTGGTGTTCAGTCTCTAGGTTGTTTCTGTTAAGGCATCCTTATATTTAGGTCTTTAAAAGCAATTTGACAACTTTTCACAAGTGAGGATACAATGCATAAAGTTAACCTGTTCCCTAGTCTTAGGACAACTGTTTTGTGGTGTCTACCAGTAGTTTGGGGGATTTCACAGACAGCAGCTTCTAAGTTCTAGACCCACCACATGGATCTGTTCTCTGGGAGCCTTGAAACTGGGACAGTACAGGCAATGAAGAAGGCACAGGATGTTAGAAGAAAGACAGAGGGAATTATAATGTGGTGTCAGGATGTATGGATGTGACTTAGAGAGAAAAAAGGATGAGAAAACAAGATCAGAAATGATGGCACACTTGCGTGGGTTCTGTTGACTACCTGGAGGGTTGTAACTAAATCAGGTCACTCAGGAGTAGGAGAAACATCTGTTTTGTTTTGTTTTTCTCACAAGAAATAGAGCTCTGCTTTTCCAGAATTCCATCTTCTTTTCTTGGGCTCTCGGGATTGGTTGGCAGCCTCTATGGCAAGCCTGGTATTTTACCTAAACTCAGTAGTATGGTGCCCAGTACTTACTGTTTTTACAGTCTCCATGTACTCTTGCAATTCCTTCAAAAATTAATATAACGAGGGATATTTTTTTAAAAATCAGTTCTTTCCTCAATATGTTTCTTTACCAGCTGCTGCCTATGTGCCACAACTACTGAGCCTCTGCTTTATAGTCTATGAGCTGCAAGTACTGAGCCTGAGTGCTGCAACTACTGAAGGCCAGGCACCTTAGAGCCAGTGGTCTGCAACAAGAGAAGTCAAGCAGCTAGAAGCCCTCACATTGCAACTAGACAGAGAGTAGCCTCCACTCCCCTGCACACAGCCAAAAGACGCAGCATAGCCAAAAATAAATTTAAAAAAAATCATTTGACTGTAATTGTGTGGGTATGTCTCTGGCCTGTCTATGCTTTTCCATTGATTTATGTGTTTATTCTTCCACCAATTCACACAGAAATATGTACTTAGATGTTCAAAGCAGCTATCTTCATAATCACCCAGAAGGGAACCAGTGCAAATGTCCAACAGGTGAATGGATAAATAAGCTGTGGAACATCCACAGCAATAAAAAGAAATGAACCATTGATTCACACAACGACTTGAATAAATTTCAAAGGCATTGAGGAAGTGAGATGAAACTATCCTACCTACACTTGTTACAAGCCACAAAGAAACCCAAAGTGCATGGGGAATTTACTGAACGCTTTGCAGACGTGCTTGCGATTTGTCCCCTAGAAAGTAGCTCCTGGGAGACAGTTTTGAAGAGCTTCCAGGAGTGTCATGGTCTAGTCTCCAGGAAATTCACTCTCATTCTGAACCTTCTACCAGGACCTCGATCATGCATCATGAATCATGCACACGGAGGGCTGTCTCACATTCGTGATCCATTCCCCAAACCAGTACTGAAGCACCTTTCATCACAGACAGGAAGATGAGCACCCCTTAGTGCTCCCACTTGCTCTGTGAGGGCTGAATCAGGCTAAGGAGGCAAGAGTGAAGATTGGCAGCCACCTTTCATTTTCCAGTTAGAGAAAAAGCTCAAAGTGCAAAATACTGACCAGATAGCACTTGGAAAGAAAGAACCTGACGTGATGGCCCTGTACTCTGTTCATTGAAGGACTCAGTTAAGGTGTGGATGACTGATCTGTTCAGGCTGCTGGAATTGAAGGGAAATTTACCACAGAGAGAGGCAGGAGAAAATCAGCCTGTCGAAAGAGGCAGAAGACACTGTGGTTTTGTCGGTACAGGTAAGACTGCAGGAGCAAGGAGTGTGCTGGGAGGCATTTTACCTGTCCACCAAGAATGCGGAATTCCTGGAGCTTGTTTGGTTTGAAGAATCTTCTGACAATTAACACTACCTTTCTTAGAAGAATCACTAGATATGGTCATTTTTGTCATGATGCAGATATCCATCTTCACATGTTAGCACCTCAGTTTTCAGATTAATCTGCCTGGGTTAGTCTTCTGGAAGAGGTTAATACTCCTTTATTTACGGGGTAGCAAGACTTCCCCAGAGAAGGGAAACTTTTTTTTTGGCTGCACCACGTGGCATGCGGGATCTTAGTTCCTAGACCAGGGATAGAATCCAGGCTCCTGCAGTGGAAGCCTGGAGTCTTAACCGATGACTGCCAGGGAGGTCCCCCGCAAAGAGATCTCGGATTTGTCTCCCAACAACTGCTGTTTCTCCTTGACTCTGCCTGATGTCTCTAGGACAAGATTTGATCTTTCCCATTTCGGGGTCCTGTTCAGAGCACTTCCCTCCCCATCCACACCCACACCTTCTGGTTCCCTGGCTGTCCAGGGCTGCACCCAGACCATCTGTTACCACCTATCACTTTATTCCCTAGATGGAGGCTCACGTGGTCCCCTGGCCCAGAATCTGCAGGGAACCAATAGTCAGAGCTGGTGACTGTGCAGAATAGATGCAGCAAAACTCCAAGTGAGTGTTTGAACCTCCACTAACCATTCTCTTAACTCTAGAAGGAGGGAAAAAGAGAAACTGCTGGTTTGGAAACAATAGTGAGAAGAACTTAAGAAAAATTCTATCTAAAGAAAACAGATCTAGAAACAAAGTTTCCCTTTTATTCCCTCCTCCATCCTCACTGTAAGGAGTGAGATCCCTACTGCCACTGAATCAGCTATCCGCCCCTATCCCCCACAGACCCCAGGGTTAAGCATTCACTTTACCTAAAAACACACAATTGATTTCACCATTTATAAATGTAGTACACATGATGACAGAACTGGTCAAGCTGGTTGGCAGTAGGATCTTTCTCTAGTTCTATGACCTTGTCTAGAGCCAGATGCAAGTATAAACAGGAAGTCATATGAAATGGCTAAGTGGTGACAGAAGCCGAGTCTAGTCTTTTCAATGGATATAATAAAGGGTTGTCAAGAAGTGAGCAGGCTCGCAGCCAAGTGCACTTAGAACCTGTGAGAGCCCCCAGCAGCTCAGGCAGGGAAAGCCGTGACTCCACAGCTCGCAGTGAAGGAGGGAGACTGAGGGATTTCACCTTGAGGAGATTCCAGTAGCAGAAAGAACAACGACAGGGAGGCCAGGACACCCAGGGTTTGGTCTCAATCTGACACTAGCTAGCAGCCGCCAGGAGCAGGCCACTTAACCTTTCTAAGACTCAGGTTTCCCCCTGTAAAAGGCAGGGCTTTCTTTAGGTAGGGATGGCCAGTGGGTGGCACGTGTACACTCACCTCCGTGGAGCCTTTGGTAGAGACCACTGCTCCATCATATCAATGTTAAGGCATTTTTGTACACATTCTAGGCAGGCACTTCTAATTAGATTTGGTCCACAAGCTGAAATCTACTTATTTGAAATCCTCCCCGCATTTGGTGATCCCTGAGGTCCTTTCTAGCTTCTGAATGAAGGAGTCCAAGTTTGCAAGTAAGAGAGGATCATCTTTCTGATTTAGTAATAGCTCCCTCAAAAAAAAGAAAATAGGAAACTTAGGTCACAATTTCATAGTCTTCCTCTGTCCCTGAGGCCAAACAGGGTCTCCCCCTGGGTCTCATGATCTTTCCTTCTGTGCCAGAGATATTTGTATGTGAGCTTCACCCTCTGTCAGCTCACCCAGCATGACAGTGTCCCAGACTATAGATCCTTTTTAGCTAAAATCACCCACACATTTATACTGGGTATCAAGGAACCTACAAGGAGGGGAATTATCTTAGGGCAGTGAAAACCAAAAGTCAGAAGAGGTGGCATTTAAGGATTCCATTCCCCTCTCACCACAGATAACCGGGTTCACGCTTCTCACCCCTGGCAAGAGAGCAATCACAAGAACAATACCCAGATGGGGACAGCATCAGGAATTCATGTGGTTGCAAGTATGTTTTATTGAAAGAAGCAGTGATTTGGTTAACACAGGTCCCATCTCACAACCCACTCCTCACCCCCCAAACCACCAGGGGCAAGACTCAGGTCAGGGGAGCAAGTGTGGGTTGGATAGAAGACTTAACCAGCTTGAGTTATTGCCCTCTTGCCAGGGAATCCTATGTGTGTGTTTCCGGTAAGGTATGCAGAGATAAGAGCCCTAACTAACTTCAGCTATTGCCCCCAGGGCAAGGAAACAAGGGGAGAGGCAGATGCCTTTGTGATGAAGTGGCGCATCTTGCTGCTCTGGCCTCAGGTGGAGACCTACACTGAAGCGTCGAAGTGGACTGGCACATAAGGGTTTCCCTCGCAAGCCACAATGATGTGTTTCTCCGCCTGGGTGGCCTGGTAGACACAGTTGGGGTACTTGGAGCTGCCGCTCTGGCGGCAGTCTGTGATATGCATGGCGGAGTTGCTCTGGTAGCAGTTGGACTGCCCATTCTTGCAGGCAACATTTTTCTGGAAGCACACGGCCTGGACATCAGCCAGGGACTCGTGCACAAAGGTGTTCACCGGCTTGCATCGGTCTTGGGTCATGTTCCGGATCTTCATCATCTGGTTGCAGTAGTTGGAGCTGCTGGCAGAGGACGCGCTGGGGTCCATGTGCTGCCGCTCAAACTTGGCGGCTGCAGATTCCTTGCCCAGGGAAGGCTGGACCCACACCAGCAGCAGCACCAGGCCCAGCAGTGGTAACGCGACTAGAGACTTCAGAGCCATGATGACCTCACTCCCCTGGAGGAACCGGAATGAGAAAAGGGGGAGAGGAGGAAAAGCATCGCCTTAGAAAGGGAACCCCAGCTCCCACCTGTAGCCTCCCTGGCTTACAGTCAACCAGAAAGATGTCCCTCTTCCTAAGAGCTTTTCTAGGTAAGGAGACACTCACATATACTCTTCCCACAAACATTTGACTCCCACTCCCTACAGAAGGGTTGTCCTCCCCTCTGGGTGGTGACCCCAGAAGTGACCTAAAATCCTTGCAGTCTTGTCTTTGAATACAGAAAGTCTTTTGATATGAAACATATTTGGAAAATAAAATACTTTTGTACCCAGCACTCATGCAGCTTATTAGGGGTTCCTTTTGAATAAACCACTAAATAAATAAGTCATATTTTGAATAAGCCGAGGTGTACCCCCAAAATAACCACCAGTATTCATCCGGATCACAGCTGACAGAGCCCTGTTGTCCTCCAGCACAAGGGAAACTCAATCCCTGTCCTGTGTCTGACACCACACCATAAAGGACACCATGGTATTCCTATGAGAGATTCAAGCCTCCCCCAACCCGGAGGCTTCTCCTTCTCCAGCCCCGTGGGCTCTCTGCAGCCTGCATGCTCCATTCCTGACCCCAGCTCTGGTCCCTGCCCATGTCTGCCTTGCTCAATTCTCAGGCTAGTCTCACTCACCCTGGATCCTCCCTCTCAAACCCTCAAGCAGAAGCAGCTCCTGAGACCACTTCTTGGGCTGCTTACCTGGGCCTCTGGTTTGATGTCTGAGAGAAAGAAGGCAGTTTCTGCAATCATTCTCTTCCAGAGGTATGGCCTTATACCAGTAAAAAGGGGCTTGGCTTCCAAGGAAGGTGGGAGGAGCATCTTGGTCTCAGTCCACAGGAAAACAAGGTCATGTGAGGAAGGGTTGGGGAATTGCCCAGGGCACCTGGCCCAGTAGCGAGACATCCGCCTGCCTATTCAGCAGACTACTGGTTCTGTCCCTGAGGTGGGAAGATCCTTTGGAGAAGGAAATACCAACCCACTCCAGATCTTGCCTAGGAAATCCCATCGACAGAGAAACCTGGCAGGCTACAGTCCAGACACAACTGAGCACGCACGCACACCCTCTTTGGGGGACTGCTGGGGATAGTGAGACTTTGCCAATAAAAACTTTTCTCTCTATAATGCAGCAGAGAAAGCCACTGTAGCACTGATGCTCAAACTCCAACCAAGTCCATGTTCCACACTAAATAGCCCATGCATGTGTGCTAAGTTGCTTCAGATGTATCTGACTCTTTGCGACCCTCATAGCTCAGCTGGTAAAGAATCTGCTTGCAATGTAAGAGACCCCGGTTCAATGCCTGAGTCAGGAAGATCCCTGGAGAAGTGAAAGGCTACCCACTCCAGTATTCTGGCCTGGAGAATTCCAGGGTCACAAAGAGTCGAACGTGACTGAATGACTTTCACTTTCACTTTTCACTTTGTGACCCTATGGACTATAGCCTGCCAGGCTCCTCTGTCCATGGGATTGAATGGGTTGCCATACCCTCCTCCAGGGGATATTCCCAACCCAGGGACTGAACCCATGTCTCATATCTCTGCATTGACACTTGGTTTCCTTTATTACTAGCATCACCTGGGAAGCACAAGGAGGTTAGCAAAAGTCACATAACAAGTAGTCTTGAGAAGGGGAAGGCATGGGATGTCTTCTCTCTCCCCTGGAATCCTGAAGCCGCTTTGGCCAGAATTTCATGACTCCCATCAGCATCTTCAGGGGGAAGGGGGTGGCGAGAGGAAGGGGTGGCAAGAGGAAGGGGGTATTGAGGAGGTGAGAGGTATCCAGCTGCCCTAGCTGGAAGGCTCCCTAGATCTGGAGAAGATGAGAGTACCTGAACACTGAGGAGGAAAAGGAAGTCTTTGTGTGACCTCACCTAGTTCTGGCCTCTTCTACATTCTTGAGCTGTTGAAAGAGAGTGTGTGGCTGTTCTTATCTACAGTGATCTCTCCTCCTGTAGGCCAGAGTGGAGGAGACGAATTTGAGATAAGCCAAAATGCAAAATCCCCTTTAGAGAAGAAACAGAGAACATCATATTTCTTAACAGTAGAATTTCCTCCCAGAAAGAGACCTGTATTTGCTGAGAGACAATTTTGTTTTTATTTATTTACTTTTAAAATATAGACTTCCCTGATGGCTCAGATGGTAAAGCATCTGCCTACAATGTGGGAAACCAGGGTTCAATCCCTGGGTCGGGAAGATCTCCTGGAGAAGGAAATGGCAACCCACTCTGGTATTCTTGTCTGGAAAATCCCATGGACAGAGGAGTCTAGTAGACTACAGTCCATGGGGTTGCAAAGAGCTGGACACCACTGAGCGACTTCACTTTTTACTCACTTTAAAGTACAATTGATTTACAATATTGTGTTAGTTTTAGGTGTACAGCAAAGTGACTCAGATATATATAGACAAATACAGCTATTACTGTTTTATGGAGGAAATTTTACTCCCTCTGGAGCGTGAATTATCAAAATATCCCTATGTTCTAGGTTTACACTGTGTCAGTCTGTAACTGGGAAGGGTTAATTTTGATTCTACACTGGATCTGTTTCTGTGACTTTAATCCTTGTTTGTTTTTTTTTTTTTTTTTTTTTTGCTACTTTTGTTATTATAGCATACATAAATGCCTGCCTCAGGGAATCCTGCCCACTCCTACACTCTTAAACTAAAGTGAAGTCGCTCAGTCGTTTCCAGCTCTTTGTGACCTCATGGACTGTAGGACTCCAGTCTTACAGTAAGACTACTGTAAGACTCCAGACTCCTCCGTCCATGGGATTTTCCAGGCAAGAATACTGGAGTGGGTTGCCATTTCCTTCTCCAGGAGATCTTCCCAACCTAGGGATTGAACCTAGGTCTCCCGCATTGTAAGCAGATGCTTTACTCTCTGAGCCACCAGGGAAGTCACACCCTTAAACTAAAGTGCCTTTGTTCAGCTCACAGGAAGATAACCTGGCCCTGCCCGCCTGTGAAGGACTGTGACATTCTTAAGTTCCTTGTGTAGACAGTGGTGCCACTTGCCTGCTGCTTGCCCGGAGTGGCTCAGAAATTCACATTTGGGGGAGAGGGGGCAGCTGGAATTGCACATACCTGTGGCATCCTTGCTTATTGATACGGCAGGAGATATTCCATTTCACACCACCTGCGAAGAGGCTGTGTCTGTGTTAAGTCACTTCAGTCATGTCAAATTCTTTGTGACCTACGGACTGTAGCCCACCAGGCTCTTCTGTCTATGGGATTCTCCAGGCAAGAATACTGGAGTGGGTTGCCATGCCTTTGTCCAGGGGATCTTCCCAACCCAGGGATTGAACCTGCGTCTCTTATGTCTCTTGCATTGGCAGGTGGGTTCTTTAACATGAGTGTCTGTAAGGAAGTGAAACTCACATATCCCCATCTGGGACTTGCCATTCTAGAAGGTATTTGCAAGAAATAAATGGTCTTTCTACTTTAGCTTCCCTGGTGGCTCAGACAGTAAAGAATCTTCCAGCAATGTGGGAGACCCAAGTTCCATCCCTGTGTAGGGAAGATCCCCTGTAGAAGGGAATAGCAACCCACTCCAGTACTTTTGCCTGGAAAATTCCACAGACAGAGGAGCCTTGTGGGCTACAGTCTATGGGGTCACAAAGAGTCAGACCTGACTGAGCAACTAACACTTTCACTTTCAACTTTATTTCCTCACCTCACCCCCCATCTCTGATCCATAAAAAACCTGGCATCCAGGCCCCAACAAAATGGTTATTTTGAGATGTTAGTCTGCCATCCTCTTGGTCAGATGACTGTCCAAATAAAGTTGTTAGGTAGTTAGAATAGGAAAAAGGAGTCCAAAATGGTGGTGGCTAAAAGATAAAGAAAGGGGAAAGCCCGCAAAAATGAAACAAAAGAAAACCTGCAGACTGGAGTGAGAACTTCAGGTGAAACAAACACACCCCCTTCTTGGCCAGCCCGATTTACATATGGCAGGCTCAGCGGGGAGGAGACAAATGAATGAAAGGAGGAAGCCAAGACATTGGGGCCTCACCTTTGGGGTCTGCCTGCCCTCACACCTCGTGGGTGTACTATCCTTTGCTTGCTGAATAAAACTAAGCTATAACCTAGCTGTAACACTGGTCTACCATTTCAAATCTTTGCTGCAGTGAGACATAACCAAGAAAATCACACACTCCCCTGACAGAGTTGTATTCTGTGTCTCAACACCTAGCCTCTCAGATTTATTGTCCTATCTTATGGTGAACAGAGCAAGCTTGGACTCAGTGACAAGTCCAAATCCTGGTTTAGCACCTTAAGCACTGGGAACGTTTTCTCATCTCTAAAATGGGGTGATAATAGCATGTTTCTCTTAGACTTGTTTTTAAGACAAAATAAGGTAAGAAGCAGTGTTCCCTGATAATCGCTCAGTGGTAAAGAACCTGCCTGCCAATGCAGGAGACATAGGAGACACATGCTCAGTCCCTGGATCAGGAAGATCCCTGGGGGAGGAAATGGCAAGCCACCTCAGTATTCTTGCCTGGGAAATCCCATGGACAGAGGAGCCTGGCGGGCTACAGTCCATAGAGTCACAAAGAGTCAGACAAGACAATGCTACTGAGTACACAGGCCAAGTAAGATGCAGACAGTGCTTAGAAAGCCTGTTATTATTCACAGAGTGTGGGGTTAAAACCTCCCACAAGGAATTTGTTTAAATAAAACTAGGTGATCTTGGAATTGCTTTCTACAGGGAGTGGAGTCAATAACTGCCTGGCTTTTGCTTTGCTAAAATCCAGAGCTGAAAACAGCAGGAAGTTTCAAATCCCTGGTGAGGGAAAGGTAGGAGGAAGAGAGAAGAGAGGAAACTTGATGGAAAGAACAGAATTTTTTTTTAAGAGATTTTAAAGTAATTAGCCTCCAACCAATAAAAATAAATGGAAAAATTAAAAAATAAAGAAAACAAATAAATAAACAATTTTTGTCTGCACTGGGTCTTCACTGCTGTGTGAGGGCTTTCTCTAGTTGCAGTTAGTGGGGCTACTCTTCATTGCAATGCAAGGGTTCCTCATTTTGGTGGCTTCTCTTGTTACGGAGCACAGGCTCTAGGCACATGGTCTTCAGCAACTGTGGCTTAGGGGCTTAGTTGCTCACAGGAACATGTCCTCTTCCTGGCTCAGGGATTGAACCCATGTCCTCTGCATTGGCAGTCGAATTTTTAACCCCTGGGCCACCAGAATTCTTTAAGGGAAAAATTTTAAATTGTTTTGTCACATGAAATCCAAGAAATCTTTGGTAAAGTAAACCTTCTTTTCTAATGTGTTTAAATTTGGAAGGGGAAGTGGGGCCAAAGAAGATGTGGTGAAGTGTGAGCTTTTAGTTTCCTGTTCCGTAATTCACTCACACAATTGTTTGTCTTAAGATTGTACTCATACCATCTCGAGGGGTATTGGAAGGAAAACCTTTTGTATACTCATTTACGTACAGTCAAGAACCCTGTGAATTAACTGAAAAAATGACTTAAGATTAACAGAAAGAGAAATGACAAAGTTTATGCATAAGCATATGGAAGAACATAGGAGTGGTTCCCTGAACTGCTAGGGAAAAGGTTTATACTTTACATCAGCTTAATGGGGGAGAGGGGAACAAATAGGGACTCTACAGGAAATAAATGGATTTTTTTAAAGGAAAGATAAATGAGTTTTTATGGGAATAAATGGGATGGAAAATAATTTGTTTTAATGTTTGTCTAATGCAAGTGTGAGTGATCTGTTTTCTTCCTGGGTGTAAACCTCTGTAAAGGGATGTATAGCAGCTTTACTGTCAGAAGATTCTGCCTTTATTCAGAAGCTCAGAAAAAGCTTCTTTCTGCATCTGCTGGGTCTCAAATATCTTCAGTTTAAAATAACCTTCATATCAACTCTGCAGATCTCCATTGGTTGCTCACAGTAACCAGTTTAGAATTTGCTCATTCATTCATTCAACTTCAGTCAAGTACAGAAATAAGTTACAGGGCCTGCCCTAAAGGTGCCCAGCAAGACGGTTTGTATTCGCCAGGGGAGTTCCACCAAGGTGTTGGGCATGGCTGCATGGAAACAGTCATTCTTGTGATATTTTGCCAGTGCAAGAAGAATTTCAGGGAGTTGGTCTTCTGAAAGAAGATTTCAGAATTACAGATATATGAACAGGCTTTCAGTGACCCAAATAAGGTTCTTCAATAGTCTATCCCCTAGGCATCCCAAAGTAAGATTTCATTTTGCCTGTTTGTGTATGGCATGCTGGACAAACCCTTGGATTTTTTTTGTTGTTGTTTGTTTGTTTTTGTTTGGTCTTTGGCTATATGGAGTGACTTGTGGTATCCCAGTTCCTTGACTAGGGATTGAA
This sequence comes from Muntiacus reevesi, assembly GCF_963930625.1. Taxonomy (NCBI): domain Eukaryota; kingdom Metazoa; phylum Chordata; class Mammalia; order Artiodactyla; family Cervidae; genus Muntiacus; species Muntiacus reevesi. The sequence goes on along the minus strand of NC_089255.1, from coordinate 25,509,258 downwards.
CCTGGGCCCCTGCATTGAAAATACCAGGTCCTAATCACCGGACTGCCAGGGAATTCCCACCCTTCAGCTTTAATTATGGAAACCATCAAAAACCATTAATAGAGCTGCCATGCTTGTGCTTGTGCTTAGTCATTCAGTTGGGTCTGACTCTGTGATCCCGTGGACTGCAGCTCACCAGGCTCCTCTGTCCATGGAGATCCTCCAGGCAAGAATACTGGCGTGGGTTGCCATGCCCTCCTCCAGGGGATCTGCCCAAACCAGGAATCAAATTCAGGCCTCCCACATTGCAGGTGGATTCTTTACTATCTGAGCTACCAGAGAAGTTCAGAGCTACTACATGACCCTGCAATCCTACCCCAGGGCATATATCCAGAGAAAAACATGATCCAAAAAGATATATACATCACAATGTTCATTGAAGCACTGTTTACAATAACCAAGGCATGGAAGCAACCTAAATGTCCATCAACAGAGGAATGGATAAAGAAGATGTGGTACGTATACACAATGGAATATTTCTTAGTCATTAGAAATAATGAAATAATGCCATTTGCAGCAACATGGATAGACAGAGAAAGTGTCATACTGAGTGAACTAAGTCAAATGAAAAATATTGTGTTGAATCTAAAAAGAAATGATACAAATGAATTTATTTACAAACAGAAAGATACAGACTTAGAGAAAAAACTTATGGTTGCTGAGGGGAAGAGATAGGGAGTATGGGCAGGTCATGAACACATGGCTATATTTAGAGTGGATAACCACCAAGGACCTACTGTATAGCACATGGAACTCTGCACAGTGTTATGTGGCAGCCTGGATGGGAGGGGCTGGTGGAGAGTGGATACATGTATATGTATGGCTGAGTCCCTACACTGTTCATGTGAAAATATCACAGCATTGTTAATCAGCTAAACCCCAATACAAAATCAAAAGTTCAAGAATAAATAAGCAAAGAGCCAGGTCATAACAGGTGAGACAGCTTCTGCCTGGCTTTCCCTCTCTGTTGTGGGACACCCACACTTGGACCCAATCATCACGTTGTGAAGAAGGTGGTGCCACGTGGAGACCTTGTATAAATATCCAGCCAGTAAGTCCAGCTAAGGTATTAGAATCCGTTACTCTCACATCTCACATACTGTTCACCACTGAAGCACCCTGAATCCTGCCATTCTTCTTCTCTGACTGAAAGAAGGGGAGCCTCATGATCATCTTATCTTAGACAGAGAATGTTTTGTATCTCAGATTTCTAGACTCCTATTGATTGACCCTGACCTAATTTTATTTGTTGACGGATCATATCTTAAAACTGAAACTGGAGGTTATCAAGCAGGATATACTTTCATTATATGCTCTCATTAACCTACATACTTTCGGGGATGAAGACTCCCTCCTAGTGGAGGGAGTCACTACAGATGTGCTAAAAATAGGAAAAGAACTGAGATAGATGGGCACCAGTCTGATTAGCTGAAGTCTATGCTATGTGGACAGATACTCCAAGGTAAAGATCATGGCAGGAGAAGGAGGAGCTGAGTCCTGCCCAGGTAAGAGATAAAGAGACCAGGAACTACGGTTGCTGGAGGGAAGGGATAATTAGGGAGTTTGGGGTGGTCACGTATACACTGCTGTATTTAAAATGGATAACCAACAAGGACCTACTGTATAGCACATGGAAATTTGCCCAACATTATGTGGCAGCCTGAATGGGAGGGGGAATTAGGGGAGAATGGATACATGTATGGTTGGTGGTTTAGTCCCTAAGTCACGTCCAACTCTTTGCAACCACATGGACTGTAGTCTGCCAGGCTCCTTTGTCCATGGGACTCTCCAGGCAAGAATACTGGAGTGGGTTGGCATTTCCTTCTCCAGGGGATCTTCCCAACCCAGGCATTGAACCCAGGTCTCCTGCACTGCAGGCAGATTTTTTACCAACTGAGCTACAAGGGAAGCTTGGATACATGTATGTATATATATATGGCTGAATCCCTTCCCTGTTCATCTGAAACTATCACAACATTGTTAATCGGGTATATTCCATTTGTTGTTGTTCAGTTACTCAGTCGTGTCCAATGCTTCGCAACCCCATGGGCTGCAGTATGGCAGGCTTCCCTGTCCTTCACCATCTCCAGGAGTTTGCTCAAACTTATGTCCATTGAGTCGGTGATGCCATCCAACCATCTCTTCCTCTGTCGTCCCCTTCTCCTCCTACCTTCAATCTTTCCCAGCATCAGGGTCTTTTCCAATGAGTCGGCTCTTTGCATCAGGAGGCCAAAGTATTGGAGCATCAGCATCAGTCCTTCCAATGAATATTCAGGACTGATTTCCTTTAGGATTGACTGGTTTGATCTTCTTGCAGTTCAAGGGACCCTCAAGAGTATTTTCCAACACCACAATTCAAAAGCATCAGGTCTTCCACACTCAGCGTTCTTTACGGTCCACCTCTCATATCTGTACAAGACTATTGAAAAAACCATAACTTTGACTATTCGTACATTTGTTGGCACAAAAGGAAAAGTTCAAAAGGGAAAAAAAAAAGAGAGAGAGAGATAAAGAGACTGCATATTTCTCATTCTTGAAGTAATGGAGAACTTTCCAACTGCTCACGTGCAGAAAGGCCCCTCAGGGACCAAAAAGAGGTTGTACCACTGCATAATAAGTGGTGTCAACCTTCCCACAGGCCTCTGTGCTAAAATCCGTCTTGGCTATGTGATTTGCGCAAACAGCAGAGGACTCTGAATTTATAACAGAGAGACTCAGAGCCAGGCAAAGCAAGATGAATGGCCAGAGGAAACCAGGAAGAAATGCTCCATGTAAGTTATTTAAACCACCACAAGAGTGAGACTGTCTCTCTGAGCCATCCCGTCCCTATCCCACCCCACTGGTGTATATCTATTCACATGTATCTTTTTTCCTCTTAATAAATACTTCACTGCTTCACTATCTTCCATCTCTGTTGAAATTCATTTCTATAAAGCAGATGAGCCAGGGACTTCTCACTATCTGCTGGCACTTGTGGTCTAATGATTAGGATTCAGTGCTCTCACTGCTGAGGCCTGGTTTCAATCTTTGGTTGAGGATCTGAGATCTTGTTTCAAGCTACTGCTGACCAAGGCCACGCAAAGTCAGAAACAGAATTAGAAGTAGAGCTTGAAGATGTGACTGCAGTGCTGCAGTTTCATAAGAAAATTTTGACGAACAAGGAGTTGCTTTCTGATGAGTAAGCAAAAGAAGTGGTTTCTTGAAATGGAATCTACTCCTGGGGAAGATATTGTGAAGATTATTGAAATGACAACAAAGGATTTAGACTATAATACAAATATAGTTTCCCTGGTGGCTCAGATGGTAAAGAAACTGCCTGCAATCCAGTAGACCCAGGTTCAATCCCTGGGTTGGGAAAATCCCCTGGAGAAGGAAATGGCAACCCACTCCAGTATTCTTGCCTGGAGAATCCCATGGACAAAGGACCCTGGTGGGCTACAATCCATGGGGTCACAAAGAATCGGACACGACTGAACGACTAACATACACACATACACACCAACATAGTTGATAAAGCAGTGGTTTGAGAGGACTGACTCCAATTTTTAAAGAAGTTCAACTGTGGGTAAAGTGCTATCAAACAACATTGCATGCTAGAGAAATTGTTATTGAAGGGAAGAGTCATTTGATGCTGCAAACTTCATTGTTGTCTTATTTTAAGAAATTGCCAAATACACGTAAAACTTCAGCAACCACCATCCTGGTCAGTTATCAAGGCAAGATCCTCCACCAGCAGAAATATTATGACTTGCTGAAGGTTCAAATGATGGTTAGAATCTTTTAGCAATAACATAATTTTATTAAGGTATACAGTGTTTTGTTTTGTTTTTTTTTTTTAGAAATAATGCTTCACAAACCTAATAGACAACAGTACAACATAAACATAACTTCTATATGCACTGGGAAGCAAAAAAAAATTGTGTAACTCAGTTTATTCCAATGTTCATGTTATTGCAACAATCTGGAAACAAAGCCATAATATCTTCAAGGTATGCCTGTATACATTTTTTTGCTTGCACTTTATCCACTTTTTAAATTTGGTTTTAGAAAGAAAGTTTGCTAAAACAATTTTTTTCTCTTAAGTATAGCCAATTCAAAAGATCCATCATCTTGTCCTCGATGAGTAGGATATTCATCTTAGATAGCAACTCAAATCAATGCATTTCCATGGCTTACCAAAAGCATATGCCTCATCTCAAAATAGAGTATGCAGCCTTCACAAGCAAGACCCAGAAAGTTCACTCCTAGAGTTAGTCTAAGAAAGTAAAAGCCTTTGGTGCTACAGGCGGTAGCACCTGGTGTAGTGAAAATGGTGTCTCTAGTTTCCCAGGAGAATGTGAAATGCCTCCAGCGACAGACCCACTAATCTGTGACACCAGGTAATGGTGCTCCTGGAATGGCATGTTTTGAACACTGAAAAAGCAACAAAAATTAAGATAACAGAAACCCCTTATAGACTTGGACTCCTGAAAAATTCCCCTGAGAGCTGGCTATTGGGTTGACCCACGAAGTTGCACCCTGGTTAAGTATACTCTCTGGATGGTGAAGACCACAGAGAATATTCTCGTTGGTTACAAAGCCAAGCTCTCAGGATATAGAAAAAGACGAAAAGAAAAATCTCAGCTTGTCTTTACATAGGAGACCCACAGCAAAGTTTGTCCAAACAGATGCCAGTCTGATGAGAACCATTAACTTCCCAGTCTGTGAGGCCAGCTTGAACACCAGACTATCGGGCTATGCCAGTGTTCTGCCCCGTAGTTTTTCCTCCTTATGACAATGACAAAAGACAAAGACAGACAGTGACCATCTCTGAGAAGAAAAGGCTCAGTGCCAGAGTCACTCTGTCCGTGGAACTAATTCTGAAAGTATATTTTCCAGGTCATTTAAATTTAGAAAGAGAGAAAAGGGACTCTCACAACTTCTCTTCCACTTAATCCTGCAGGCAGATATCCAGGAGGTTGCTGTGATAAGAAATCCCACTTTCCGCCAGTTTCTGTCAGATGTCCCAGGATCTCTCAGCTCCAGCAGCCTCCGGGGAGAGGGGTCTGGGCAGTATCGTGCTGACTGTGCCAACTGCCGGGGATGGGAACATGCCCCTTCTACCTCTCTCGAGTTCTTTTGGCTGCTTTAATAAGTAGGTTAAATGCAGATTAACAAGAATAGGGGGACAGATTTACTTTGTATATACAGAGGTCTCAAAGAAGTAGGAGCTGATAAGTATCCACCTTGCAATGCAGGGAACACCAGTTCAGTTCCTCATCTGAAAGATCCCACATGCATCCTGATAATTGAGCCTGTGCTCTATCTCATGCTGAGAGAGATCGAAGGCAAAAGGAGAAGGGGGCAGTAGAGGATGAGATGATTACATAGCATCACCAACTCAGTGAACATGAATTTGAGCAAACTCTGGGAGATAGTGAAGGACAGAGGAGCCTGGTATGCCGCAGTCCATAGGGTTGCAGAGTCAGATGCAACTTAGCAAAAGCAGCAACCTATAACTACTGAAGCCCTGTGCACCTAGAGCCCGTGCTCTGCAATAAGAGAAACCACCACGATGAGACACCCTAGCACTGCTACTAGAGAGTAGCTGCCCCACCCTCTCTGCAACTAGAAAAGCCTGTGCATAGCAATTAAGACCCAGCTCAGGCAAAAATAAACATTAATTAATAATAAAAGAAGTAGGACCTAAGAAGTGTCCAAGGCAGGTAGCTTTTATACTTTAGAGATTAAAAAATAACTCAACAAATTGGTGAGGAATGGACAGAGCTAAGAAACTTAGTCTTGGTAAAGAATCTAAACAGAGTTTGGGCTTGGGGCAGTTGGTTAGTAAAGAAATAACATGGGTAGTTTTACAGCCTTCTCAGTCCTGGTTTCCTTACCTCTGGGAATAAAGATGTCTCTCTGCCTCCTAGACAGGGAGGAGACCTTTCACATGGGATATTTATTTACTGCTTTCTGGGAGACAAAGAAGCAAATCAGAGTGTCCTTTAGGCACTGGCTGTTTCTTTGTTATTTTAATTCAAAATAATCAACATGTCACCTTGATCTATTCTGTGCTGGCCTGCCCTGAGTCCCAACAGGGTCACTGTTAACAGTCAGCAACAGAATTCTGGAAAAATTGTAAAGGTTGGACATGGTCATGAACCAAAGCCTCAAGCGCCCTTTGGATACCTTTAGACACCTAACTTCTACACTCCATGGGATTTAAATGTTTTAGTTATTTTATGTAGATTTTCAGGATGAGTTGTATCTAATAGCATTGTATCTTTGCCAAAGAGGCTTCCCTAGTAGCTCAGCTGGTAAAGAATCCACCTGCAATGCAGGGGACCCCAGTTTTGATTCATTGGGCAGGCAGATCCCCTGGAGAAGGGAATGACTACCCACTCCAATATTCTGGCCTGGAGAATTCCATGGACAGAGGAGCCTGGCAGGCTATGGTCCATGGGGTTGCAAAGAGTCGGACACGACTGAGTCACTTTTACTTTGCCCAAGAGCTACAGCTTTACAGTTGCTAAAAAAGCTACTTGATTTAGAGTCTTCTCCTTGGGGCATCCCAACTTTCATATCAAGTGATTGAGGCACAAGCTTTACGGGAACAATTATAAAAGAACTCTCCATGGTGCTACCTCTACTCAAAAACTGAAGGCAACAAAAAAAACAAAGAAATAAATAATAGAGAAAACAGAAATAAGGAAAGCTGTCCTTTTTTCATGCACAATCTTCTGGAAATGTTGTAGAGGACTAACAGCATCCTTAAATTATAATTAGCAATATTGGTGGATAGACCTAGAGATTGTCATGCCGAGTGAAATAAGTCAGACAAAGAAAACCAAATATCATATGATATATCTCTTATATGTGGAATCTTAAAAAAAAGGTACGAAGAATTTATTTATAAAACAGTAACAGATGCAATGGACATAAACTTGGGCAAACTCTGGGAGATGGTGAGGGACAGGGAAGCCTGGCATGCTACAGTTCATGGGGTCACGAAGAGTTGGACAGGACTTGGCAACTGAACAACAGCAGAGTTACAGACTTTTTTTTTTTTTAAATATGGTTACCAGGGAGTAAGGTGGGGAGGAAATAAGTTGGAAGATTGGTACTGACTTGTACACACTACTATATATAAAACAGGTAACAAGGACCAACTTTATGTTCTTCCCTTGTGGCTCTGCTGGTAAAGAATCTGCCTGCAATGCAGGAGACCTGGGTTCAATCCCTGGGTTAGGAAGATCCCCTGGAGAAGGGAAAGGCTACCCACTCCAGTATTCTAGCCTAGAGAATTCCATGGACTGTAAAGACCATGGGGTCACAAAGAGTCGGACATGACTGAGCAATTTTCACACTCACAAGGACCTACTATATAGCATAGGGAACTCTACTCAATACTCTGTAATGGCTTATATGGGAAAAGAATCTAAAAGGGAGTGGATATGTGTGTAACTGATTCATTTTGTTGTACACATGAAACTAACACAACATTGTAAATCATCTATACTCCAATAAAAAAATTTTAATAAGATAAAATTATCACTCTTGGGAACTCTCTGGTGATGCAGTGATTAGGACCCAGCACTTTCACTGTGGTGGCCCAGGTTCAGTCCCTGATTTGGGAGCTAAGATTCCGTAAGCCGCAAGGTGTGGCCAAAAAAATACTAGCAATATTTTCAGAAATCCTTGAGCTTTCTTGCCCACAGCTTTTCCCAGCCACTATCTCTATGGCCCAACAGACCACTCTCTTAGGAATACATAGGTTTAGTCAGTCAGTCAGTTCAGACTCTCAGTCGTGTCCAACTCTTTGCAACCCCATGAATCGCAGCATGCCAGGCCTCCCTGTCCATCACAAACTCCTGGAGTTTACTCAAACTCATGCCCATCGACTCGGTGATGCCATCCAGTCATCGCATCTTCTGTCATCCCCTTCTCCTCCTGCCCCCAATCCCTCCCAGCATCAGGGTCTTTTCCAATGAGTCAACTCTTCGCATCAGGTGGCCAAAGCAGTGAAGTTTCAGCTTCAGCATCAGTCCTTCCAATGAACACTCAGGACTTACCTCCTTCAGGATGGACTGGTTGGATCTCCTTGCAGACCAAGGGACTCTCAACAGTTTTCTCCAACACCACACTTCAAAAGCATCAATTTTTTGGTGCTCAGCTTTCTTCACAGTCCAACTCTCACAACCACATATGACCACAGGAAAAACCATAGCCTTGACTAGACGGACCTTTGTTGGCAAAGTAATGTCTCTGCTTTTTAATATACTATCTAGGTTGGTCATAACTTTCCTTCCAAGGAGTAAGCGTCTTTTAATTTCATGGCTGCAGTCACCATCTGCAGTGATTTTGGAGCCCCCAGAAATAAAGTCTGACACTGTCTCCACTGTCTCCCCATCTATTTCCCATGAGGTGATGGGACCAGATGCCATGATCTTAGTTTCCTGAATGTTGAGCTTTACATCAACTTTTTCACTCTCCTCTTTCACTTTCATCAAGAGGCTTGTTAGTTCCTCTTCACTCTCTGCCATAAGGGTGGTGTCATCTGCATATCTGCGGTTATTGATATTTCTCCCGACAATCTTGATTCCAGCTTGTGCTTCTTCCAGCCCAGCGTTTCTCATGATGTACTCTGCATAGAAGTTAAATAAGCAGGGTGACAGTATACAGCCTAGATGTACTCCTTTTCCTATTTGGAACCAGTCCGTTGTTCCATGTCCAGTTCTAACTGTTTCTTCCTGACCTGCATACAGATTTCTCAAAAAGCAGGTCAGGTGGTCTGTTATTCCCATCTCCTTCAGAATTTTCCACAATTTATTGTGATCCACACAGTCGAAGGCTTTGGCGTAGTCAATAAAGCAGAAATAGATGTCTTTCTGGAACTCTCTTGCTTTTTCAATGATCCAGCAGATATTGGCAATTTGATCTCTGGTTCCTCTGCCTTTTCTAAAACCAGCTTGAACATCTGGAAGTTCTCGGTTCACGTATTGCTGAAGCCTGGCTTGCAGAATTTTGAGCATTACTTTACTAGCGTGTGAGATGAGTGCAATTGTGCGGTAGTTTGAGCATTCTTTGGGATTGCCTTTCTTAGGGATTGGAATGAAAACTGATCTTTTCCAGTCCTGTGGCCACTGCTGAGTTTTCCAAATTTGCTGGCATATTGAGTACAGCACTTTCACAGCATCATCTTTTAGGATTTGAAATAGCTCAACTGGAATTCCATCACATCCACTAGCTTTGTTCATAGTCAAGCTTTCTAAGGCCCACTTGACTTCACATTCCAGGATGTCTGGCTCTAGGTAAGTGATCACACCATTGTAATTATCTGGATCATGAAGATTTTTTTTGTACAGTTCTTCTGTGTATTCTTGCCACTTCTTCTTAATATCTTCTGCTTCTGTTAGTTCCGTACCATTTCTGTCCTTTATTGAGCCCATCTTTGCATGAAATGTTCCCTTGGTATCTCTAACTTTCTTGAAGAGATCGCTAGTCTCCCATTCTGTTGTTTTCCTCTATTTCTTTGCATTGATCCCTGAGGAAGGCTTTCTTATCTCTCCTTGCTATTCTTTGGAACTCTGCATTCAAATGGGAATATCTTCCCTTTTCTCCATTGCTTTTTGCTTCTCTTCTTTTCACAGCTATTTGTAAAGCCTCCTCAGACAACCATTTTGCCTTTTTGCATTTATTTTTATAGATTATCCCCCTATGAATTGATAACTGGAAGGCACATGCATTGGGACTTCCCTGTAGCTCAAGCAGTAAAGAACCTGCCTGCAATGCGGGAGACCTGGGTTTGATCCCTGGGTCGAGAATATCCTCTGGAGAAGGGAATGGCAATCCACACTGGTATTCTTGCCTGGAGAGTCCCATGGACAGAGGAGCCTGGCGGGTTACAGTCCATCGATCCTAAAAAGCTGGATATGACTGAGTGACTAACACACACAGGCATATGCATTTGAAATTTCACCTCCAATTCTAGACTCATCCCTACCATATGCAGATATGGCAAAATATTGTGAGGGACTCTTGTGCTATATACCAAGTCCTGTCACCAACAGAGTAAGGCCACACTCCCACAACATCTTTCTAAACAATTTCTTCATTATTTTCAATCAGAGGATTTTATCTATTGAAAGAGGTATCAGAGAAAAATTGTTCTTGAACCTCATAGGAAGGGACCTTATCAAAATACTGTTAACAACAAATACAGCAGTAAAACTAAAGGAAATCAATTACTGGGTTCACAATTCACAACTAAAGCTATTTAGAATTCCATGTAATTAGAGGGCTATTTCAGTACAAAATCTCAAACCAAGGTTTCTCAGAGATCCTTCAGAAACCACTGATCTTCAGAAGTAGACAGCTAGCCTAAGACTTTTGGAACAAACAGATGATCACAGATAGTGGACAGCCTCTAGCCAACATGTTGGACCAAAACTTCTGTCCAATTCTTGTTTTTTTTTATCTGCTTGCTTATAATTTTTATTATTTTCTATAGATCGCTTATTGTCATTCACCTATAAAGAGCCTTTTTCTCTTTTCTTCCTGACATTATAATTGCTAGGTCAGAATAGGCTCATTCTAAAACGATAAATACGTCAGGTGATACACGTCAATTCGTTCAATGGAAGGAATTCTTTCTCAATGCTTGCATATATCAAATTGTCACATTGTAAACTTTAAATATCTTACAATTTTATTTGTCAATTATATCTCAATGAAGTTAAAAAGAAAAGGAAATACTCATTCAACTGCCATTTTCAGATGATCCCAAGAGAGAGCCACAAGACTGTTCTCAGTCTTACTGCTGAATATACCAACAATCACCAGATTCCCATGATAAAGCCCTCTGAGCAATTCCAGTTTCATCAAATAAGGCCACAGGTGATCACAGCCAATGGCATTTCTACCTGCACCCACTTGAACAATTGATTCCAAAGAAGTCAACCAGTGACCCTGTTAGTGTCCTTCACACAACTGAAGGGACCGAGCAAGCACTCTTTCCCAGAAAAAGACCCTGAGTTAATAAAATCTATTGTTCAAACCCTAGATAATTCTAAATTTGAACTCAACAATCTTTGGCAAGGTGGTGAGCCAAATCTGAAAGAGACAAGTAGAAATCCAAACATGTTATGTAAGGCCTTGGTTCCAACCTCATGTCATAAGCAGCATTTTTTCCCTGGATCTCCACATACCTCTCTTGGATACTACTTCCTTTGTGATCAGGATGCCTGGTTTTGTTTGCCTCAGACTAACACCTCATGATCATTAGGAATAGTATTCCAAGACTTGTCTGTAATTATATAAATCACCAAGACTGGAAATTCCAACTTAGATATGAAGGAAGATGACACCATTCTGGATTATTAATACTCGGGTGAGTTACTGGCTCATTTTTATTTGAATAATCAGAACAGTGTTCCCATCAGTGGGAATCAAACAAACAGAAAAACTTTAAGAAACCTACTACTGGGGGAAGGGATAAATTAGGAGGTTGGGATTAAAAAATCCACACTACTATACATAAATATAGGTAATCAACCAGGACCTATCGTATAGCCTGGAAACTATATTCAATACTCTGTAAGCCACCTCATGCGAAGAGTTGACTCATTGGAAAAGACCCTAATGCTGGGAGGGATTGGAGGCAGGAGGAGGAGGGGACGACAGAGGATGAGATGGCTGAATGGCATCACCGACCTGATGGACATGAGTTTGAGTGAACTCTGGGAGTTGGTGATGGACAGGGAGGCCTGGCGTGCTGCGATTCATGGGGTCGCAAAGGGTCAGACATGACTGAGTGACTGAACTGAACTGAACTGAATAACCTATGTGGGAAAAGAATCTGAAAAACAACAGATATATGTGTATGTATAACTGAATAACTTTGCTGTACACCTAAAACTTTCACAATATTATAAACTAGCTACACTTTAATATAAAATCTTAAAAAATAATAAGCCTATTACTAACTCTAGCAGCTGCTATTAATGACACTAACCTTTGCCCTAGATGGATTAAAGGTCAGTCTCAGCTCACTGGCATGAGTAGTGATGGACAATCACATTGCTTAAGATGTCTTGTTGGCGAGTCATGGTGATGCCTGGGCCAGTGCTAATACTTCCTGTTGTACTTGTCAATGAAATAGGAAAATTTAACAGGCCTTCCATTGACTTTAAAGAAAAGCTATTTGGATGTCTAAGATTGAGCTTCATGACCTATGGAGTATATCTCTCGGCCTGGGTTGGACAGCTGGACTTTCTAGTTTTGAAGCACCTCAGAGAGACTATTAATTTCTTTTGTTTTAGTGATAGTGATCATTATGCTGGTCTGCTGTAGAGTCTTAAATGCTTACGTGCAGCCCCTCTCTCATCAGATGGTCACCATGATGATCATCTACAAAAACAGAAAGATCAAGAAGATCTTACAGTACAGTTGACTATGAAGATAACAGAACTGTTCCTGAGCAACAAAGATCTGGAATTATTGTTTTTCACAAGTTGACCAACCTCTTGGAAGTGAGAGAATGAACATAAAGAGGGACTGAGAGACCAAAATACATGAACAGACAACAGCCAGACTATATTTGAGATAAACTTCTGATCCACAATCAGCAGCAATAAATCCAGGAAACCTACTCTACATTGTAAACCAGTCCAGGAAGCCAAACAATAATATTCCATCTAGGGCAAAGGTAGTGTCATTAACAGCAGCTACTAGAGTTAGCAAAACAGGTGGTCCATTGGCCTCAAAGAACTGTGACTAAATTACTAAATTAAGCTTCCTAATTTTTGTCTCTGCTTCCCCATTTTAGGACTTGCTGGAAAAAACCAAATATGCATCTCTAACTGTAGGTTGTCCTGCTTCTAGTTAGCCCACTTCCAGCTCCCTGCCAGCAGCCTCCAATTAGGGCACATCTGAAAACTTCTTTTTTCCACCATAAAGCTTTCCCACTTCCCTGTTTTTGAGTCTTTGACAAATAAAAGGGACAGTGGCTGATTTCTGACTACAGTAAACTGAATAAACTGGCTCTTCTTGTTCCCATCTGAGCGGTTTTGTTCATTTCCACATGATCTTTAAAACTGCAAAGAAGTGGGTATGTAGAGGGTGAGGGTTTTGTTTTACAAGGAAGGTTTGTAAAATCTCAAGGACAGCCCCAACACACACACACACACACACACACACACACACACACACACACACACACTCATTAATATTCCAGAGTTCCTTGTCAAATGCAGAAAGTAAGGAAGCAAAGACTGTCTAAAGCTGACCTACGAGTGGTGATGGATCGTAAGCAGAACTGGGCAAGAGGCTGCAGGGAAGGAGGCAGAGACAGGGATCTCCAGCTGAAGCTTCCTTCGTCTGGGGACTCTTCCTCTCCCATCCCTCCCTTTGGCACCAGACGCTGAAAGTGTTTAAACATAAGTGTTTAAGAACTGATTCTCAAACAATCAGGTGAGAAGAGGTTTGTTAGGTCTGAGGATATTTAGGGGCACAGGAGGGTCACGGATGCAACTTTCTCAAAGCTACGCTCTGTCTCCAGGTATCAGCCTCCCTCCCTGAGCTTCCTCCCCTGCTCATTTCTTCTACATCTCTGTGTGGAAGCTCCCTGCTTCATCTATTCTTTTATCTTCCTCCATAAGAATCCAAAACCACTTAGAAACCATACTGAGCATATACTTTAAGCCTTATTTCCAAACATAGAATACAATTTTTATCTTCTTATTAAAGAACCTCATTTGATGAGGGTGGATATAGGTGGACTTTTTTGGGACAGAGGAATGAAGTTCCTGACATCCTGAAATCTCTCCAAGAAGACTGTTGAAAAGCCTGAGTGTGAAGAGGATGGTGTTGTGAAGGACATCAAGCTGTAGGCAAATGAGAAAAAAGAGGATGGTGTCTTGAGTCCCAGAAGATATGAACACAACTGACATACTCAAGTCCTTGGGATTCCAAGCTTGGGGATCCTGTCACCAAGCATGACTGAGCTATCCATCTCCCTGGTCTGCATTCTACTGAGGGGTGATGGGAGGACCAACTTGAGTGTTCAAGGAAGGCTCCAAGACTACATCACTAACTAGTTGATTCTTGGCCTGGATGGGAAGGTGAAAGGAAGTGTACATTTGTCCCCTTCACAGAATGCTTGGAAATTAACCCTTGAAATCCCCTTAAATTCAGAGGCAGCCCAGGAAGGTTAGAACTATTATACCACACCACTGGGCTCCAGGCGCCAAGGAACCCTTAGAGAGGCTGTGGCCAGGCCCACCACACCCCCCACACTCTTCTCTCAGGTAGGGCACTTGCCCCTCTCCCAGGTTATACAGTTTTCCTGGCTCCTCTTTAGGAATGGGGCTCTGGATTCTGGGTCCTCTGAAGCCAGCTCCATGGAGACAGAGGTCACTGTGGATGGAGGAAATTTGGGAATTCCCTAGGAGTCAAACAGCCCAAGTGGCCCATCAAGCCTGTCACAAAGCTATGCTTTTATCAACCTTTACTGAGCAGCCCCTTCCCCAGGGAAACATTGTTCAATCTTCTCCTAATTTCCACCACCTGTTGACACCCAACACTTTACCTCTCAAGACAAATCAACTGCAAAAGGATAAAGAGCTTTTGAGGCTGTGCAGGTCCCTGTTGATGATCCCCATGTTACAAGACTTCCCATGTCTCTTCCTGTCCATCCCACCCTCATACACCCAGCAGCACAAACCGGGAAAGAAAGGGGTTGCCAGAATTCCCTGGTGGACCAATGGTTAGGACTCTGTCCTTTCACTGCCAAGAGTCAAGGTTCCATTCTTGGTCTGGGAAGTAAGATCCCACAAGGCACGAGGAGCAGTCAAAAGATAAAAGCAGGAAGGGGTTCCAACACCTGAGCACAGGCTGCACTTTCCCAGAGGGTGGCTCTGACTCCCTTGTGACCCGCCAGGTGCAGTCCATGGTCTGGACTCAGGTGCACACAGGGCTGGGCCCCCGTCTCCCACTTTCCTCCTCCCAGCCTCTCCACGTTATCACTGTTTCCTCAGCCCAAGGACGCACCCATTCTCCACATGTCCTTTCCCACTCCAGTTCCCACCCCTGGTCCTTCTTAAAGCAAGGTCAAACATTGCCTAGGGTGCCTGAGGAAAGAAAGACTTGGGTGTCTGCAGTTTCTGATTGGAGGAGACTTAATTAACTAATTAGTGTGGGTTGTTCAGTGGTCTCTCCATTTCAATCATTTTAGGAGACCACCCCCGCCCCTGACCCTTCCTCCTGCTTCGAGCAAGCCCCAACACCCTCACCCCTTACATCAGGGATAGCCACTTGTGCCAGCTTTTCTCACCAGAAGAAGGCTCATTACAGGGGCATTAATTGTTGACCAAGATGCCTGTGTGAAAGAAAACAACTCGTAAGAGAGGAGGACAGGGCCCCTGAGGAATCTAGGAACATCAGATCTGCAGTCTCCCCCAGAGCCATACCCTTGTCTTCTCCTAAGAGGGGCTGAGCAACTAAATCATGGACTTTTATTTAAGACCCAAGTGCTGAGAATTCTCCCCAACAGAAGCAGCCTCTAGAGTTGTAATACAAACTAGACCTTGAGAAGAATTTCAACAGAGGTGAGGGTAGAGTTATCAGAAAGCAATAGGAAGAATGGGGTGGATTGACGGGGAATCAGGGAAGGTTCCAGGGCAAAGAGTTCTCTGGGGAACACTTTTGAGCATAAATAGGGTTCCCACCCCATCATGAAGAGTAGAGGAAGGGCAATTCAGGGGGAAAAAAGGCCAGAAAGAGATACTAGGCACATTCGGCAAAGCACCGTGTGTTAAGAAAAGGGCAAATTTCTCCATGTGGCCAGGAGGAGGCAGGGGATGGATGGCACAGAAATAAAATGCAGGCCAGGGTAGAAGTCTGTTTGACGCCATGGAAAACACTTCAACTCGTAAAAGATATAGACAGTTACCTTGAACTCAAGGAAGAACTGCACACGAGCAATACACACCCGAGTAGACTGAGGGCCAGAGTGGTCCCGAGGTCGGACGGACGGACGGACACGTCTTGGCCCCTGGAGCGTCAGCTCAGCCCCAGTCTCAGGCCCCCGACTCCCAGCGCAGGGCTCTCACTACACTGTGCGGCCTGCTGTGCTGCTGGGGTGGAACCCGCTCTCGGAATGGACTCCCAAAGACCTGCAATTTCTCATTGTGAAATAATCCCCTTCTTCTAGCCTTCCAGCTCTTCCTGCTGTGCCCTGTGGTGGGAGATATTGTTTAGGCGGGGGCTCTTGTCAAGAGACAAACCACGTGGATGGGGAAGTCATGCCAGCACCTAAGGTGAACAGAGTCAGCTTTATCGAGTTTAAGGGATAAGTCTCACCTTTACTTAAGTGGGGTCTATCATGGGCTCACTAAGTTCACTGTCTTGACCTGTTGGCTGACCTGCTTTGAACTCTGAACTAAACAATCCTGATGCCTTCCCTCATTGCAATCTGATCCAGCCTATTTTCATTCCCTGACCTGAGTGTTTCACTTCTCCAGAAGGGCTAATTCTTAATCTCTCTCGTTTTTCCGGTTCTGCCCCAAATTCAACTGTTTTTATGTTTTATGTAATTCTATTTCTCATAAGGAAGCTAGAAAGGGAGACATCAGCAGGACTCTGGGTATTTTCTATGAATAGAAGAGGGTATCTCCCACTTGGCATACACGTGTATGAGGAAAATATGTGATCATGGAACTCCAACTCCCTCTACCAGCTGGGCCAGCAGACTTCCCTTGCTGGACCCTGTGGTGACTGGCTAGGTCGTGTGATCTCTCTTGTCCTTAGTATTATTTTCTGAGAAATGGAAGTGTGTAGAAAGATGATCTCTAAGATTTCCCCAGTTAAAAATTGTTTTGTTTCTTTGTAAGTATTTCTTATTTTAAAAATCTGCTTATATTTCCCAGGAAGAAAGACAATGTAAGATCTCAATATCAAATCTATTTTCTTAAGACTTTTATGTTTTTCACAGCGCCAAAGTTGCTTTTATGAATCTATTCGCCAATTGCATTCAGTTCTACTTGGTTTGCTCAGTGGTAAAGAATCTGCCTGCCAACTCAGGAGATGCAGGTTTGATCCCTGGTCGGGAAGATACCCTGGAGAAGGAAATGGCAACCGCCTCCAATATTCCCACAGGGGACATCCCACGGACAGAGTAGCCTGGTGAGCTACTGTCTATGGGGTCGCAAAAGTGTTGGACATGACTTAGCAACTAAACAACTGATTGTGGAACAAATCATTCACACACATTAGTCCAGAAATACAGATATACACAGACAGAGGGGAAAGTTCTCACCTACACCACCGCCACCCAACCTTACCCTACTGAATTCCCATCACAGATCAGCAAGAAATATATTTTGTGTATTTTCACACAATACACAAATTCCTATCTTGCTATGATAAAATTAAATGTCTTCAGTATATTCAGAGATATAAGGGGAGCACAGAGAAAGCACTGTCCTGTGCTTGCCAATTAATTCCCAAATGTCTTCAACTCAAAACAATCCTCATGCCACTGTGACACTTTCTGGAACTCTTTAGGAATACACAATTATTTAAAGAAAAAATACACAATTATTTAAAGAAAAATCTGACCCAGTTTTCTCATTTAGGAATGAGAGTTCCTAGTGTAGAGGACAAGAAACTAGAAGGAAACTTGCGGTGGTAGATTGAAACTTGAACAATGACTAGTCATAATTTTCAATGCTGATATAAAATGGAGATGTAAATCTGTGTGTGAATTTACATTCATAAAGTCCCTCTATCTGTTCATTCAAAGATTCTGGGAATAGCAACACCCCAAGAGTGACAAGCATGCTTAGCTTTTAGCAAGAACTTGGCTTTTAAATACCGTGTACTATCCTTAAAAGAACCTTGGAGAAAGGACTTCCTGAAGAAATGGCTGACCCCAGGGCTAGGACAGGGAGCACAAAAGAGGAGACTAGAATATTTTGTGCCAAAAAGCAAGGAAGTACCCAAAGAATGATGGGGACATGTCAAAAGGACACGGAAGTCAATTTAAGGGGCTCCAAATGGCCAAATGTGTGACAATTTTAGCATCAAGATAAATAATGAAAATAATTTTTAATATAAAATACTAAGAAAGTGAGAAACCATGAGGCTACACTTGTACAATAAATAAATGAATAAGTTAAAAGTTTGATGAAGAACAGAATATTGACATAGTTTCAAAGTACTGTCTCCCCCAACACTTATTAATCACAAAAGGGAAAATAGTCACTCTATCTAGAAGCCTGGAAAACACTACCTTAATAAATGCTCAAAGTGAATCACATATTTAACAAGGCAAATGTCTAAACGTCATGTGCCACGTAATAAGGTACAATAACATACAATACAAATAACAAGGCAACAATTCCCTGACATTTCTATCAAAGACACACACGTTGAATTTAGTCATGAGGATACACTAGACAAACCCTCATAGAGAGGTACAGCTTCAAAATAACTATCAAAATCGTCAGAGTCAAGAAAAGACTGAGGCATCATTCCAAGTTGAATAAAAATAGACACAACAAATAAAAGCAGCAAATTATTCTCAATGGAAATTTTTTGCTCTGAAGGACGCTATTGAGGAAATTGGCAAAATGTGACTGTGCCTCTGAAGATTAGAGGTAGTCATGAATCAAGGATCATTTCCTGATTTTGATGGCTATTTGATGATTGTGATGAAGTAGGAGAATGCCCTTGTTTGTACAAAATACACATTGTTATATTTGGCAAGTGAAAGGGAGAGGAAGGAGGTGAGGTGAAGGTGAAGTGAAAGTCGCTCAGTCGTGTCTGACTCTATCAGACTGTGTAGCCCATGGAATTCTCCAGGTCAGAATACTGGAATGGGTAGCCTTTCCCTTCTCCAGGGAATCTTCCCAACCCAGGAGTCAAACCCAGGTCTCCTGCATTGTGGGTGAGTTCTTTACCAGCTGAGCCACAAGGGAAGTCCAAGAAGACTGGAATGGGTAGCCTATCCCTTCTCCAGGGGATCTTCCCGACCCAGGAATCAAACTGACTTCTCCTACATTGTAGGTGGATTCTTTACCAACTGAGCTATGAGGGAAACCCAGGAAGGAGGTGGTGGGCATCCATCTTCATTTGTCTCAGTTAGTTCAAGAAAAAACACTCATGGAACTTTCCTTTCAACTTTTGTGTAAATTCAAACTTTTTTTCAAAATTTAAAAGGAAAAAATATATCACAGTGGAAAAGTCCTGACAGATTTTACAGACTTTGCTCTGGGTGTTTTCAGATTATGCTACTTCACAGTAAGTGATTGCAATAAGCAGGCCAGGGTGAAAACAAGAGAAAGTGAATTTAATGCATAGAAAGCATAAAAAAAATATGACTACAACAATAACAAAAACTCATCTATGCATCACAAACTGCTTGGATTATTTATAAGATTTTGAGCAATGAGAATCTCAGAGTTCAAGTTTTCAGCACAGGGAGGTGAGGAGATAAAGAACATTTGCATGAGAGGGAACCAGAATGATCACTAAAGTGAAAGGAGGACCTGGGTTACTCTTGTGCAAACAGACCTCCCTAACTCTATTTGCTCTGTGTACTGAGCCTGCCTTTATGTACTTGAGTCTTTCCGTGTGTTTCCCCCAAGCTGAGTTATAAAATCTAAGGCCATTCTGCAGCCAGTGATACTTTTCATTTAAGAAGTCCAGATCCAGTGGCAGAGCTGTGCCCTGCACAGGAACCTGGAATTAGATTTGCTACAAGAGAAGCAGCTGTGGTGTGTCCCTGGGGACACGTGGATTGGCAATTAATGAAACAAAGAGGCTCATTGCATAAGTGGGCCCTGTGCCAGTCTGTGGGTTTCATCAGGTCTTAGACTCCTCGTGCTTCTGCTGGCCCCACCCACAGGCACTGCTCTATATCTCCAATCCCAAGGATGGGGGTAGACCAGCTGCCCCTGAGCCCCAGGCCTACCAGCTGGATTGGTTTATGCAGGAGTCACACCAGAGATACTGGGTAAGACAAGGAGCCCTAGAGCTGAAGTTAGTGCCCAGGGCACAGAACAGATTTTGGAGCAGAGGGAAAAGGATCTAGAACCACAGTGACAGCCGGGGGCCTGCTGGGTGAGCAAGGAGAGTGTGTTATTAGTTGCCAGGATGCAGAAGATACCCCTCTTTTCACAGGAAGTATGGTTCCTATACGGTAGGATTCCTGGCTTGCTTTCTTTTTTTTTTTTTTTAATTTACTTTTATTGGAGTATAGCTGCTTTATAATGTTGTACTAGTTTCCACTGTACAGCAAAATGAATCAGCCATACATACACATATATTTTGTATATGTACAAAATGATGCTGAAATTGAAGCTCCAATACTTTGGCCACCTGATGCAAAGAACTGACTCATTGGAAAAGACTCTGATGCTGGGAAAGATTCAAGGCAGGAGGAGAAGGGGATGACAGAGGATGAGATGGTTGGATGGCATCACTGATTCAATGGACATGAGTTTGGGCAAGCTCTGGGAGATGGTGAAGGGAAGCCTGGAGTGCTGCAGTCCATGGAGTCACAAAGAGTTGGACATGATTGAGCAACTGAACTGAACTGACCCTCAATGCAATGCTGAAATGTTACAGGATGGTATGCAAAGGATGAAGCACTTTTCTCCACACAATGCTTGCTCATGTAGCTCATATTTGTACCATCAAAAATGTAACCTTTCCTACATTACTCAGAATGAATTGTCATAATAGCTCAAAATACCTGTAACCTCCTGCAATCTCATAGGACATGCACTGCATTCATTATACGAACTGCCCAATGGTCAGACACAGACACAGAGTCTGTGGTCACCTCGTCCTGTGGTCACACAATCTTCATCATTGCACGTGATCACAGGACAATACCACATGGTTCTAGCTCACTTGCATGAGATCATCTAAACTTTGGGTCAGCACTATGGGCCATGCTCATTGGCCAAGGCCCACAGTTACAACCATGGTCCAGTCCTGCCATCCACCCTGCCTATCAGCATCAGTCCTTGTGGCACAAGCCCCCAGCCTCCTTCAAGTCTGGCTCAGTTGGGTGATTCTGGTTGATACATGACAGAAACCAACACAATATTATAAATCAATTATCCCTCAATTAAAAAAAAAATTTTTTTTAATGAAGTTCCCTGCATGCATGCTAAGTCACTTCAGTCCTGCCCAACTTTTTATGACCCTATGGACTGTAGCCCACCAGGCTCCTCTGTCCTTGGGATTTTCCATCAGAATACTGGACTCGGCTGCCATGCCTTCCTCTCGGGGATTGAACCCACATTTCTTACAGTCTCCTGCACTGACAGGCAAGTTCTTTACCACAAGCATCGCCTGGTGAAACTCCTGGTGCATACACAATAAACTTTACAGGACTACCCACAAGGCCCTGTGTGTCTGCTTGTATCCTTCTTTAGTGTGGTTACATTCTGCTCTAGAAGCTTATCCCCTCCTTTGTGTCTGAGATTTGTGGGAAATAGAGAGATATGAGAATACTGTGGCTCATTTACATTTGGGTCAGGAAGGGGCACAGGCTCTAGAATCTGGAAATGTAGACTGACAGAAAAGGGGACAGATAATGACAGCTCCTACTCTCCCTCCATCACAGAGCTGCGCTCAGGAATCAGTGAGGAACAGGAAGGGAAAACTCTTCGCACACTGTAGACAGGAGCAGCATTCAAGTGATTGCTTGAGAGATAGCTCTAATCTTTTGCAGGACTTCTCTCAGAATAGAACAGAGGTGGCTTGTCATCAAATTTGTACATTTGTCCTTGAGTCTGGGGCTCCTGACTTCCTTTTTATCAGCTACTTTTCCAGGCCTAGATATATAGCAATTTCCATTCCTTCCACCCTCCATATGGTCATTCATTCTTGTTCTTGGTAATCCTACACACAGTAGCTGCACTTAAGCATCTTTTCAAGAGAAACAACTGAAGGATTTACTCCTCCGGGTGGATCTGTTGACTCAAGGTATTGCATAGAGATCCTAGGTTTGTAAATTTTCAGGGCTCAACAGAAACCACTGACTTCAGCTTAAAAAAGAGTGGCATGATATGATCTCATTCTTCCAACAGCCTTGGAGTAATAGAAGGAGGGCTTGGAATACTGCAAGGCTAGAGTCACACTGGCCATGAGGCAATGAACCTTCCTTGTCTCAGCAGACTGCATGTCTCTTCCCAGACATGGGCACAGCATCTCCAACAGCTAGCTCAGCTGCCCCATCACTCTCTGCCTTGTGTCATCATCCCCTCTCCCATCACTCATTCTTGATGACAGGAAGCCATGCAACGTAATCTTCTAGGTTATTCCATCTGTATCCCAGGTCAGAAAAAAGCAATCTTTACCACCACAATGATGGCTCTTTCCAGAATCAGAACCAGAGGGGTGTATAGGAGGTGATAAATGACAATTCTCATTTCAGGTAGACACTTAGGCCAGGTGTTTTAACAGACTTGTTAAAATCTTGTAGCTATAGCCAGCTCCACTCTTTGAGTGTGAGGATTCAAGCTTCCGCATTGCTGAAGATGTTTAGGCAGATGTACTTGCTCCATAGGTATCCACTCACTTGGAATATGTAAGTGAAAAGGCATGAACCTGATTCATTTCCTGATCCAAGGCTGCTCCCCAGCCCACACCCAAATAAAAGCACCACAGGTCAAGCCAGTTCTTAAGAAGTTCGTGGTGAGAGGAGGCCTTCAGAGATCTGAAGCCCAGTGGAGGGAAGCTGTGTCCCGCTGAGCCGGCATTGCAACAGGAGGACTCATTGACGAGGTGAGGCCTACGGTGGAACATGGGTGAGGAGAAAGGACAGGAAAGAGATGGGTTCTGGTCAGATAAGAGTACCCTCAGGTGAGTGACAAGGTGGGCAAAGGAGGGACTCAATGTGGAGGGATGAGGACACACAGGGAGGAGAGGAGAGAGATGCTAGGGGCTGGGGGCACAAAATGGGACTTTGGAGGAGATGGGGATGGAGTCGTGGATGGGATGAAACACAGAGAAATCAATAGGGACACAGGGACTCGGGGACACAGAGGGATTGATGTGAGGGAGAAGAGAAGGAGCGAGGAATGGGAGGCATGGGGCAGAATGAATGAAAGAGGACAGGGATACAAGGTGAGGGGGACAGGAGGTGTGGTCACAGTAGTTGTAGGCACACAGTGAGGAGAGGAGGGAAAAGACACAGGGGGATGGAAGAAGGAAACAGTAGGGCAGGAAGATGCCGATCAGTTAGAAGAAGCAGGTGTTCAAGGTAAGATTCCTAAGACATCATGAAGCCACATCAGTACTGGCTGATCACAGGCCCAGCTGAGAAAGTGAAAGGAAGTGTACATTTGTCCCCTTCACAGAATGCTTGGAAATTAACCCCTGAAATCCCCTTAAATTCAGAGGCAGCCCAGGAAGGTTAGAACTATTATACCACACCACTGGGCTCCAGGCCCCAAGGAACCCTTAGAGAGGCTGTGGCCAGGCCCACCCACACCCCCCACACTCTTCTCTCAGGTAGGGCACTTGCCCCTCTCCCAGGTTATACAGTTTTCCTGGCTCCTCTTCAGGACTGGGGCTCTGAATTCTGGGTCCTCTGAAGCCAACTCCATGGAGACAGAGGTCACTGTGGATGGAGGAAATTTGGGAATTCCCTAGGAGTCAAACAGCCCAAGTGGTCCGTCAAGCCTGTCACAAAGCTTTGCATTTATCAACCTCTACTGAGCAGCCCCTTCCCCAGGGAAACATTGTTCAATCTTCTCCTAATTTCCACCTCCTGTTGACACCCAACACTTTACCTCTCAAGACAAATCAACTGCAAAAGCATAAAAAGCTTTTGAGGCTGTACAGGTCCCTGTTGATGATCCCCATGTTACAAGACTTCCCATGTCTCTTCCTGTTCATCCCACCCTCATACACCCAGCAGCACAAACCGGGAAAGAAAGGGGTTGCCAGAATTCCCTGGTGGACCAATGGTTAGAACTCTGTCCTTTCACTGCCAAGAGTCAAGGTTCCATTCTTGATCTGGGAAGTAAGATCCCACAAGGCATGAGGAGCAGTCAAAAGATAAAAGGGGGAAGGGGTTCCAACACCTGAGCACAGGCTGCACTTTCCCAGAGGGTGACTCTGACTCCCCTGTGACCCGCCAGGTGCAGTCCACGGTCTGGACTCAGGTGCACACAGGGCTGGCCCCCGCCTCCCGCTTTCCACCTCCCAGCCTCTCCACGTTATCACTGTTTCCTCAGCCCAAGGACGCACCCATTCTCCACATGTCCTTTCCCACTCCAGTTCCCAGCCCTGGGTCCTCTTAAAGTGAGGTCAGACATAGCTAGGGTACCTGAGAAAAGAAGACTTCGGTGTCTGCTCTTCCTGATTGGAGAAGACCTAATTACCTAATCAGCCTGGGTTGTTCAGTGGTCTCTGGGCTTCAAGTATTTTAGGAGACCCAACCCTACCACCACCGACCCTTCTTCCCCCTAGGGCAAGCCCCAGTGACCCCACCCCCACATCAGGGGTAGCCACTTGCGCCAACTCTTCCGGTAGCTTATCACAGGGGCATTAATGGCTGACCAGAACGCCTGTGTGAAAGGTAACAGCTGGTAAGAGAGGAGGACAGGGCACCTGAAGGATCTAGGGATGTCAAATCTGCACTCCCCCAGAGCTAGATATCTGTCTTCTGAAAAGAGCTAAGCAAGTAAATCATGAACTATGATTAAGACCCAAGTGCTGAGAATTCTCCCCAACAGACACAACCACGAGAGTCATAATATAAACCAGACCTTGAGAAGAACTCCAGGAGAGGTGAGGGTGGAGTTATTAAGAAGCAACAAGAGGAAAGGGGTGGAGTCAGGGTGAATCAGGGAAGGTTCCAGAGCAAAGATTTTCCCTGGGGAGAATTTCTTTTTCTTTTTTTTTTTTTTCAGTGGGTTTTGTCATACATTGACCTGGGGAGAATTTTAAGCATAAATAGGGTCCCCCCTCCAATTAGAGGTAGAGGATAGGCAATTCAGAGAGGAAAAAAAGGTCAGAGACATTACACACATATGGCAGAGCACTATGTGTTTAGAAAATTGCAAGTTTCTCTGTGGCACCAGGGATAACACAGAAATAAAATGTAGGCCATGGGAGACATCTCTTGAATACCATGCAAAACGCTTCTATTTATAAAATATATATATATAGACAGTTACCTTGAACTCATAGATGGACAAGACACAAGCAATGGAAAGAACTTTCCTGCTGGCATCCCACTGTACACCTGAGGAGAATGAGGGTCACGGTGGACCCAAGGTCAGACAGTTGCATCTTGGCGCGGAACCAGAAGCCAGTGTGAGGTCCCCAACTCCCCAGGGCAGAGTTCTCACTACACAGTGTTGCCTGGTGTACTGTGCATGGGAAACTGATCCTGGGGATGGACCCCCAGAGGGCTACAATTTCTCATTGTGAAATAATCCCCTTCTTCCTCGAGCCTCGGATTTCCCCCTTTACCTCTTCCTGCTGTGCCCTGTGGTGGGAGAAGGCTTTGCTGCTCACCCCGCCTGTTGAGTTAGGGGCCTGGGGACTCATACTGGGGTAACAACAGGGGCTCTTATATCAGAGCAGCTAGAGTGAGGTGCAAGGAGGCAGGGTGGGGAGACAGGGCAACCTGTTTAGGAGGAAGGCTGCTAGTCCAAACAGTACCCTCCCTCTCCTTAAAAGGCATCCCATGCTGGTTCCACCAAGGAAGCAAGGTCTCAAAAAAAGTCATTTGCTTAGAAATTTCTTGAGTCACACATCTTCCATCTTCTGCTTTCTTCCTGGTGTTAATCACTAGGACAGTTCCAACCAGTACAACACTGCTTCTTTCTCCACAGGTGGGGATATAGTCAAGAGACAAGCCACATGGATGGGGAAGTCAAGGCAGTCATCTAAGATGAAGAGAGTCAACCTTATGGAGTTTAGGAGACAAGTCTCACATCTACTTAAGTGAAGTCTTTTAAGGAGTCACTAGGTTAAGCCTCTTGACCTACTGGCTGATCTGCTTTGAGCTTTGCATTTAACGGTCTCAAGGCTTTCCCTCACTGCAATCTGATCTGGCTTGTGTTCTTGCTTCCTGACTATGAATTTCATTCTCCAGAAAGGCTAATCCTTAATCCCCCTCCGCTTTCTTGGTTCTGCTGCCACCTCAACTTTTACCAATGTGTGTGAATTTATGTATCCACAGTTCCTCGATGTGGTCACTCAAAGAGTTTAATAATAGCACATCCCAAGAGTGACAAGTATGCTTAGCTTTTAGCAAGAACTTGGCTTTTATTTAAATACCATGTACTATCCTTAAAAGAGCCTTGGAGAAATGGCTCCCTGAAGAAATGGCTACCCTCAGGGCTGGGACAGGGAGCACAGAAGAGGAGACTAGAATATCTTTAGCCAGAAAGCAAGGAAATACCCAAGGAATGATGGGAACGTCAAAAGGACACAGAAGTCAGTTTAAGGGGTTCCCAATGGCAAAATCTGTGACAATTTGAGCATCAAGATAATAATGAAAATAACAGATTATATAAACAGCTAAAAAAATGAGAGCCCATGAGGCTACACTGATAAAATAAACAAATGAATAAGCTGATAGTTTGATAAAGAACAGGATATTGGCATAGTTTCAAAATAGAGTAAGTCCCCTACATAAGAAGGAGTTCTACTCTGAAAGCAAGTTTGTAAGTCCTCTTTTTCATTAGTCCAAAAAAGTTAGCTGAGGGAGGCAACTGACACAACCTGCTATGTAGTACTATAGTATAATAGTTTTATAATACTTCTATAATATAGTTTTATAATAGTTTTATAACACTTTTCATACAAATTAATATAAAAATAAAAAAATTTTAATCTTACAGTACAGTACCTTGAAAAGTAGAGTAGTACAGTACAACAGTTGGCATATGGGGCTGGCATCGAGTGAACAGATGAGAAGAGTTCCTGACCAGAGGAGGGAGAGAAGGTGCGAGATGGTTCAGCTGAAGGGTCATCAGCAGCAGGAGATGGAGGGCAGGCTGCAGTTTCACTCATACTTGACATTGATGGCACAGGTTCTGGTTCCTTGCTAGATTCAATTCTAACTGTTGTTCAGTCATTCAGTCGTGCCCGACTCTGTGCAACCCCATGGACCGCAGCATGCCAGGCTTCCCTGCCCTTCACCGTCTCCTGGAGCTTGCTCAAACTCATGTCCTTTGAAGTGGTGATGCCATCCAACCATCTCGTCTTCTGTCATCCCCTTCTCCTCCTGCCTTCAATCTTTCCCAGCATCAGGGTCTTTTCTAGTGAGTTAGCTTTTCGCATCAGGTGGCTGAAGTATTGCAGCTCCAGTTCTACCTAGCCTCTTGTAAAACTGATCCAGTGATGTCTGGGTAGTAGCCTTTCTACTGTCATTTTAAATGACACAGTAGCACTGGATTGCATTCTGAACAGTTTCTGCAAGCTTTTTTGTCTTTCTATATTTTGGTCCTGTGGCTCAGAAACTAACAATGCCTCCTCAAGTAAAGAAAATCCCCTTGCCACTTCTTGTGTTGTGAATCTCATCAGTTCTTCAGTTACTTCTTCCTGTTGTATCTCTTTGTCCTTTCTCTGGGCCTCCAATGTCATCAGGTCTTCATTAGTAACCTCTTGTGTTGCACAGTAAGGAGTTCAGTGAAATTGTCCCCTTGTGCATCTAAATCTAGCTTCTCACTGAGGGTCACTAAGTCACTGAAGACCTCTTTGGACTTCTCATCCACCTTCTCAAACCCACGAATTGTGAACAAACTGTAGCAAAGGTGCTTCCAAACCCCGTTCTCAGTGACATTGGAACCTCACGCCAGGCAAAGTCAAAATTTTTTATGGCCTTGTAGATATTTTAGTCCTTCCAAAATTGGCACAAGATTGTTCATGATTTGTCACTTGCCTGTACTTCCTGATGAAAAATATGACATAAATAATATTTCCTGAAAGTCAGTATAACTCCCTAGTCTTTAGGTTGGATGAACAATGTAGTATTCAGTGGCAGATGCACTACTTTGATGTTGAGATGAAAGTCAGCCATGAATAGGGGGTGTCTGGGAGCACTGCTGAGCAGCAAATGAATGTTGAATGGGATATCCTTTTCCAAGCAATATTTCTCTACCTCTAGGATAAAGTGATAGAAAAACTAGTCCTGGAAAATTGTTTGTATAACCCACACTTTGAGGTTACTCTCACATACAACAGAAAGAGTACCCTTGGCTATGTTCTTAATGGCTCTTGGGTTCTCTGAATGATAAACTAAGAAGGATTCAGCTTCATATCCCTGGGAGCATTGCCACCAAACAACAGAGCTAGCCTATCCTTTGCTGCTTTATACCCTGGCATCCTCCTTACTGATGTAACTTCATCTGGCATCCTCTTTCAGTACAGTCCCAACTGTGTGGTTTGTAATGGTTGAAAACTTTCCAAAACTCAATTTTTCAGTTTATTTTTAAAAAGTGATGCACAATTAATTAAAATAGGTGCTCCTCTCAAACAGTGTGTTTGCTCAGAAGAGGAAAGTGAGTGTTTGAATGCATTGTTGGATGCCAGCAGAGGCCCCACATCCTGCTACTTCTCTTTGTTCTGTTAAAAACCAAAATTCAACTAAGTAAATTTGAAGACTTAATTGGTTTTCTTGAATCATTGACACAAAAGGGCAGTATCTCATCTAGTAAATAAGAGAGGTGCTCCAAGGAGCCTGCCTGCAGTGGAAAGGTTTTATAGGCAGAAACTGGACGAAGCAAGAAAGTTATTAGTAAAAAAAAGAGAAATGATTGTTTCAGTCAAGGTTCCCCTGCTGTTTGATTTCAGAGTTTCCTCGTAAGAAGAACTGACTTACATAATAACCACCTCACATAGTTCTGGTGATGGTTAAATATATGAGCTTTTCATAGAATGCAAGGTAACACTGATTATTATAATTATTATGATGATGTCAAGTGCATTTGTTTTACTGGTAGGTAGCATGTCTTTAGCTAATGCCTAAAATACCGGGAGACTGAAAACGTAGAGGTGGGTGAATGACAAGAGAAGGCTGGCAATTTTTAACAAGATAACAGCGTCCTAGATCCAACACCAGTGAAGGTGTTTGCTGGGCGTCTGTGAAACGGCTGGCCGCCTGCTGCTACCTCGCTACGGTCTTTACAGACCGGGACCTGGGGACTGGAGCCGACGAAGAGAGGGACGTGGGGGACCCAAGTCTCGAGTTAAACAAGGGTGCTTTATTTGGAACAGCCTGTGCGTATATACTTTCATACAAGGAAGCTTTAAACAGCAAAAATAAAGTTGAGCAAACACAGAACCAGGTGAATAACAGTCGTCACAGGGCCAGAAGACAATCCATATCCTGAGTAGTAGGGATGTGACTGAATAGTTTACAGTAAGGTAAAATGTCACTGAAGGGAATCCACGCGTGCGCTCTGTCTCATGACCTCTGTCCTGAGAACTGTGTGCAGCTCTGCTCATTCCTGTTTTCCAGGAACTGATAAGGAACAGAGAGCCCTTGAGAAACAGCACACAAAGGAAGAAAACAACATATAGGATTCCTTAAAGCTGAACATCCCCTGACACTACCTGATA
This sequence comes from Muntiacus reevesi, assembly GCF_963930625.1. NCBI lineage: Eukaryota > Metazoa > Chordata > Mammalia > Artiodactyla > Cervidae > Muntiacus > Muntiacus reevesi. The sequence continues at coordinate 25,479,636 of NC_089255.1, read as the reverse complement.
TTTGAAACCACAGGATCTGAAAGTGATCCTGGTACACTTGGGTCCACTTTCTATGCAGGCAACATAGCCATTTTGTGAGCGGATGCAAGTCAGTGTTGCGTTGATGGTGGAGTTAGACAATTTTACAGCAAAATATCGGGTGCTCACAGTTAGTCATTTGTGGACAGGTAAAGATGAAAGGAAACCAAAGCCCAGGATAAGGATATTTCTGAAGGGTAATAGCTGGGAGGTTGAGGTCAGGTGCAGGGTGGTAACAGCTGTCACATAACCTTCTCTGGAAGTGCTTTCCCGGTTCTATGAAACCTACTTAACACCTGTTCATGAGACCAGATTCTGTGGGTAAAGGGAAAGTACAGCGGAGCTGCATCCTCCCGGGGGACCCCATCTTCTCTGCAGGCTTCTACAAGGCAGTTCTTGGAGGTGGCCCAAGAAACATCTTTGGGATCCAGATCATTGCATGAGAACAGTGAAACCTCGGTCCTGTCTCGGCAGGGGTAAGAACCAGAGGTGTCAGAAAAAGCCAACTTGGGGACAAAAGGCCACATTTATCAAATTCTGCCTCCTAGAACAAATCTCTAATCCATTCAAGTGAGTTAATATTCGACCCAGTTGTGCCCAAGGAAGAGGCAAATGACTCTCCATGTTTTGTCCAAGAGTAGTGTCCTTGGTCTGCGTATCTCTGACAGGACTGAGGATTTTCAGTTCTAATCTCTCCAACCTGTCCATCTGATCACTGTATGATCAGAACTGGAGGGGCCTCCAGATTCACTCAGCTGGAAGGAACAAACAGTTGGAATTCCTCTGTAGTTGGAAGGAAACTTCTAGATTTTTGTAAGATTCTTCCATCTGGGTAATTATTGTTTTATATATGTTTATTTGTTTATATGCTATTTCTAGCTGTCCATCCATCTCAATGAACCTATTCCCCCACCCTTTTAAAGCCTTTGGGCTCAAGCTCATGAATTCAGAAGAAAATGAATTAGGTTCCAAAGTCTAAAATGAAAACTAATTTCTTTAGGGGATATTCTATATGTAGATAAAAGCAAATTAGTGCAGCTGGGAGCAAGCGGAGGTTTAGGAGAGACTCCTAAATTGTGATAAAATCCCCAAAGAAGGAGAGACAGGTGCTGAAGGGCATCTGGAAGCCCCCACTCCACCTCAGACACAGACAGTGTATGTGGCTTAACAAGGAAAAAACAGAAGTATATTTTTAGCTCTGGTTTCTTTCTTTCCTTTTTAATATTTATTATTTATTAGGCTGCACTGGGTCTTAGCTGAGGCATGGGAGATCTTCCATCCTTGTTTTTAGCTACAGCATGGCAGATCTTTTTTTTTTTAGTTGCCGCATATAGAATCGTTAGCTGTAGCATGAGGGATCTACTTCCCTGACCAGGGATGGAACCCAGCCCCTGCGTTGGGAGCTTGGAGTCTTAGCCACTGGACCATCAGGGAAGTCCTAGCACTGTTTTCTTATAACATGCATGCATGTGTTCTCAGTCTTATCTCCTTCCCTGCTATTTACTTTCCTTAAGAAAGTTTGGGGAAATTCCATGTCAGTCCAAGTGTTTAGGACTTTTTGCTTTTCACCGCCAAGGGTGTGGGTTCATTCCTTTGTCAGGGAAGTAAGATCCCACAAATCATACAGTGTCAACAAAAAAAAAGAAGAGAGAAGTTCTTGGATGCTCCAAGAAGTAAGTGGAACACATCCAAAGTTCAAAGGAAGGTACACTGACTGTAGTTACTCATAATCCAATGTCAAGGTAATTTTTTGGTGCATAAAGTTTGATGGATCTGTTGAGTACAAACTATTGCCTGTGGGGAGAGGAAGAGAATAATAATTTTTATAAAGATCAAGGGATCGGTTTGAGACACAGGACAAAGTTAGTCTAAAGAACATTCGGAACAAATTCCACTGACAATTAAGTGCTTGGGTCTAGAAGGACCTGACGATTATGTGCTTGGGTCTAGAAGGATCTGTCTAAATGAGTCTGACAGTCCTTGACCAAATGTGAGGCCCTGCATTTTTGGCCTACGCAGATTCTGTACCATAAATATTCTGTCCTTATTTGTTTTTTTCCCACAAATATTCTGTACCACAAATATTCTGTCTCTTATTTGTCTTTTCCCAATTCCCTTTTACCTTTCTTTTTGGGAAATTTAGAATTGCAAACATTTGTGTGGAAGGTGTGAGTGAGGGAACAGATGTTAAATAGAGGTGGCCATGGTGCATGTTTGCTAGGGTTTGGTTTCTGGATGTCTCAGGGAGTCATGATTAGAACACATGCACGCTAGGTCGCTCAGTCTTGTCAGGCACTTGGCAACCCCATGAACTGTAGCCCCTCGGGCTTCTCTACCCGTGGGATTCTCCAGGCAAGAATACTGGAATGGGTTGCCTTGTCCTCCTCCAGGGGATCTTCCCAACCCAGGAATCTAACCTGTCTCCTGAGGCTACTACATTGCAGGCAGATTCTTTACTACTGAGCTGCTGGGGAAGCCCCCAAGATTGCAATAAGCCTGAGCAAAATTTAGCTGAGTTGTTACAGGATAAATGCACAAATTTTGTACATCAGAAATAAATATATTCCTTTACCTCCCCAGACTGGAATATAAGGACCTTCAACCTCCCAACAAACAAGTGCCTTTTTAGGGTGCCAACCCTGAGGTAGGGTCAGAGCCTTAACTAGAGGTGGAGAGGGCTGGGCTTACACCTTGAGCCTTACAGGATGATGCACACCAGTGAGACTTGGCTCAGATCACCCTGCCATCTCTTTCTTTTTGCCTTGTGACACCAACTAAATCCATACAAACTTATCTTTCCAATTCCATGCTCACTGGACTTTTGCTAGTGAAACTAGAATGGCTCCCTTATGCCTAATGAGAGCCATGGAATTTCAAACTTTTATAGCTCGCAACTCTCATTTCATAGATAAGTTTAGACCTGGAGAGGAAAATGACATCAGTCATTAAAACAGTTATTACTGAGGGTCTGCTGTGAGGCAGGCAGTATGGTTCAGGTGAATAATATATGTCTAAAGCATAGAGTTTTTGGACAGAGACTGTGGCCAGGCCTGCCAGCTCACACCCCTTTCTGTGATCAGCAATATCCCCTGTACAATACTGACTCCTACAAGGACCCACCGTTTCCTCCAAGCGAGGGAGACAACATTCCTATCCACCGCTGCCACCTAATGACTCTTTTGGGTACGACCAGCTCAGGTTCTGCCAGATTTTTGAACTCTGGGATTCTGGCCTCTATTCACAGTGTGATTATTAAGGATACTTCCACCCTTGACAAAAGTCTACAACTGCTTTTGATGTTAAAAGGCAATATTTTGTCTATTGCAGAGTAAGAGATTTAACTGATTACAATTCAAGAAAAGTGTCTTCCCCAAAAGTAGGAAGGAAATACGCACTCAGGAGACTGAAAGCGCCGTGTAAATGTAAAGAGCTTGGTGCGTGGGGAGCGTGGCAGCCCAGTGGCTGTGCTGGGGCAGTGGCCCTGTAGGACGGCTTGTTATTCTTTTAGGCGTGACTCTCCCAGTCGTCTACCACTTTCTTGCTGCTGTTGCTAAGTCGCTTCAGTCGTGTCCGACTCTGTGCGACCCCTTAGAAGGCAGCCCACCAGGCTCCGCCGTCCCTGGGACTCTCCAGGCAAGAACACTGGAGTGGGCTGCCATTTCTTTCTTCAATGCATGAAAGTGAAAAATAAAAGTGAAGTCACTCAGTGGTGTCCGACTCTTTGCGACCCCACGGACTGCAGCCCACCAGGCTCCTCTGCCCATGGGATTTTCCAGGCAAGAGTACTAGAGTGGGTTGCCATTGCCTTCGACTTTCTTGCTAACCTCCCCAAATTATTTTTCCTGATTCTATTACAAATGATAACTCTTATGTGCTTAATGGAAACCTTTTCAGGGACTATTTCAATATTGAGGAATGACCAAATAATTTCTTAGTGTATAATCTGGTAATTCTTTGGCAATATACCAAATTTGTCTATAGTCGTGATAAACAGATAAAGATCAATGCCAGATGCTGATTAGAAAGGGCGGTCATTTCACTCAGCCTGTCACATGGCTTCCCATGTAAACTGCAGAACCCCAAATGCTCTTATATTTCTAGAGTCACAATTGTACTCCCAGGACTGTTTAACATCATGACAGGCTTAGTGCTACAACCGGTGGCCTCTTTAAGGGCTACAAAAACATTTAATATGAAAATATGTTTACTGACTTACACACAAGAAAAGCGCAATATACAAATTAATAATTAATTTAATGTCCATGACACTATACCATTTATGTTTCAATTTAGGATTTATAAAGTTTATAGTATATCTAAGAATAAATTTAAGGTCAAACTTTCATCCCATTATAAGAATTTTGCAGCATGTGTGATTGCTAAGAAGTCATGAAAAAGTGAAAGTGATAGCCACACAGTCATGTCCAACTCTCTGGGACCCCATAAACTGTAGCCCGCCGATATCCTCTCTCCATGGAATTCGCCAGTCAAGAATACTGGAATGGGTTGCCATTTCCTTCTCCAGGGGATCTTCCCAACCCAGGAATCAAACCCAGGTCTCCTACACTGCAGGCAGATTCTTTACTAACTGAGCCACCAGGGAAGCCTACTTTTTGGGGAATTAGGTCCGCTTCCTTTCACCTCAGGGAGAAACTTCTCTCACTACTCTTCTCACAGTCAGCTGATGGACTGACTTGTTCGGGAATCCTGTCTTCACCAACCCTCTCTGATAGCCCTTCCCTGGGCTCAAGGTTCCCTGAAAGTCCTCCTTTTTAGCTCTCAGAGTATATCTTGCTGTCTCTTCTCAGTAAATTGGCACTCCCATCCTTTCCCCATGGGTGCTATATCCTGGGTTAGCGAGGCACTGGATGTGTCTTACTGGTCTTTGTGTTCTAGGACCTAGCACAGTGCCTGGTACCCAATAGGGGCTTATGTAGCGCTTGTTATTAAATTAGTTAATAGATGAATGAAAGAATGTGAGTGGATTTTGAATTGCAACAACTGATAGAAAGGTAAATTCTTAGAGATCCTCAGGGATAGGAATTGGTGGTTGTACTTGGAAGTTGTATTCAGGAAACGTTTTTATAGATTTCCAAAGAATCAATTGAGAAGACATATGAGACTACTGAGGAAAGGAAAAGAAAAAAATATATCTAGTGACAGAGGATACCTGATTCATGATGCGCTGCCAGGGAGAAAAATCCTTGTCCTTTTAGCCTAATTTGGCAATTCTATTCTGTGCCGTTATTACATCTCCTTTTGTCCTTGGCAGGAGCCCTTGTTGAAAGAGATGGTGATGGTCCTGAGCCCCCTGTTTTTGGTCTTTCTGCTGGGACTGGGTCTGACCCCACTGACTCTGGCTAAGGATGACCGCAGATACAAACACTTCCTGACCCAGCACTACGATCGTAGCCCAAAGGGCCGGGATGACAAATACTGTGAAACGATGATGAAGAGACGAAACCTGACCAAACCCTGCAAAGGCATCAACACCTTTGTTCATGGCAACAAGAATGACATCAAGGACATCTGTAAAGATAAGAATGGAAAACCTTACAGAGGCAATCTCAGAATAAGCAAATCTGCCTTCCAGGTCACCATTTGCAAGCATAAAGGAGGGTCCACGCGGCCTCCATGCTATTACAAAGCCACCAAAGCCTACAGAGTCATCGTTATCGGCTGTGAAAAGGGCTGGCCCATCCACTTAGATGAGTCCTTTGTCCCTCCACGCAAGTAGTCCGGAGCTGGCGCGGCTCTTCCTTCATGGCATTTCCCCCTTACACCGCGGCAACATTCGTTGCTAGGAAAATGAGCTGCTGACCTTTTCTTTTCTGCTTTAGAATATATTTCATTAATAAATATGTCTCTGAGTCTTCTCACTGATTCTTGGTCTATTTATCTTTCCCCATTTTCCCTGTTCAATTGAAAGGGTTAGATGGGAAACCAATGCTTTTTTCCTTGTCAGTCGGTTCCTGATCAGGCATTCAAGGAGTGGACCTCACTTTTCTGTGAAGGTAAAAGTGTTAAATTCACCTTACAGAGGTTGTTGGGAAAATTCCAAGGCTTAAGGCCCCTACGCAGAATTTTTAGGAGAGGCAAATTGTTTTTGCTGTCACCTAATAAGCCAATATTACTTTTACAACGTTAAGCCTTAGGAAGAAGAATTTAGTACTAAATACCAACAGATTAATTACACTTTTCTTTCTTTCTCTCTCTCTCACACAAACACACACAAACACACACACACACACACACACACACACACACACACGGGCAAACACACCCACCCACACTTGGGTAATCCTGCATAAATAACAAAACACAATCAGGATAGTTACCTCTTACCTTAAGTAGGAAGTAATTTGATATTGTTTTGACTGGAACACTCCCAGGATATTCTCATGGTTATTTTATATAAAGATAAAAGACTGATTACTACACTATTTTCTCTTTAATATTTTACTTTATTAACTGATATCTAGCAACGCTGAGGTCTTGGGAAGGTCATACAAAGATTTCAAGCTTTTCCTTTGTTCTTCAACTTGATATGTTTTCAAGTAAATACAAGCTTAAGTTAACAGACAGTCTCTGTAAAATATGCTAATTAATCCATGAGTTCAAAGTTACCTAATTTCATCAACAGACGACTGGATATCTTACTTAGAAAGTAGTTAATAAACTACAGTTATGCACTGCTAGTTCTTCCATTTTATGAATAACTATCACAGTCACTATTCCCCATGGTTACCTCCCCTGCTGCCTACATGCCCTGAAATGAACCAAAAGCCCTGGTTCCTCGATACTTGGGTTAGAGGCCAGTGCCTTGGTGCCACACAGAGCCCAGCCTCACTGAAAGTATTCAATTTATGGGGGAAGGGATGAAAGAGTAGGTTACTGGTTCATCTATTTAAAAATTGGAAACATTGTCATTTCTCTCCAAAGTAGGAAGAAGGATTTTCCAAACCTCTTTATTGGAAAATTTGTCTTACTATAAAAATCAAAAAAATCCTTAGGAAGCAAGATATTAACAATGTTTGATAGATATCTGATTTCTTTTTCTGGTTCTCCAATCAGTGGTGAAAGTGAAGTTGCTCAGTATTGTCCGACTCCTTGCAACCCCATGGGCTATAGTCTGCCAGGCTCCTCCTCCATCCATGGAATTTTCCAGGCAAGAATACTGGAATGGTTTGTCATTTCCCACTACCGGGGATCATCCCAACCCAAGGATCAAACTCATGTCTCTTGGATCGAGCTCAGGTATCCCACATTGCAGGTAGACTCTTTACCCTCTGAGCCACCAGGAAATCCCAATCAGTGGTAGTGTGTATTAATTGTTCAGTCACATCTGACTCTTTGCCACCCTATGGATTATAGCTGGCCAGGCTCCTCTCTCCATGGGATTTTCCAGGCAAGACTATTGGAAAGTGAGAGTCACTCACTCGTGCCCGACTCTGTGACCCCATGGACTACAGCCCACCAGGTTCCTCTGTCTATGGGATTTTCCAGGCAAGAATACTGGAATGGGTTGCCATTTCCTACTACAGGGGATCATCCCAATCCAGGGATCAAACCCACATCTCTTGCCTCTCCTGCATAGGCAGGAGGATTCTTTACCACTAGTGTCACCTGAGAAGACTGCAATTCAGTGTAGTTGTTATTTTATCAGATTGAAGGGACCAAAGGAAACCAAGAAAAATGGGAATCCTAAAAATGCTCATTGCTGACACCTACTGAACACTTAGGCTAGGCATTGTGATAAGCACTTTACGTTGATTTTATCATTTCTTCTTCACAACGTTCCTTTGAGGAGAAGGACCCTATGGACCTTGCCCCTACACCATGTCCTCTGCCTGCCTTTTGCCTGTGGGAAACTTTAGTCAAAGAATGAGTTTAACGAGGGAAACGAGAAACGTGGAAACAAAGGGAAACAGTCAAAGGAGACTAAACAATAATGTAGTCAAGGACCTTTATTTCTTTCTCAAGGGCTATAGATAATATTCTGAGCCATAGCCTGTGAGCTGTCTTACAGATACTAAAACACCAGGTGGAGAAGTTAACATCATGATGACCAGACTGTTCCAAGGACATGAGCTGCCACAGTTCTGAGAACTGGCCACAAAGAAATGGGAACAAATGGATGATGGAACTGAAGACTAGCTGTACCTAAAACAACCAACATGTCGCTAGTCAGACCACCGATGACCAAGCTGAAGACGACTGTCAGAGATGACTTTGCTGTTCCTGCATGTAGTCGCCCACCCTGACTTGTGTCTGTAAAATCTCTTACCCCACTGGTTGTGGGGATATGGGAAGTTGGCCTTTGGATGGATGTCCACCACCCTCCCCCCACAGTTGCAGGCATCTGAAATAAAGCAAACTTTCCTTTCCACCAGCCTGGCCTGCTTATTGCCGCTTAAGCAGTGAGCAGCTGGACTCCCCACAACTCTTTCTGTAACATTGAAATGAAAGTAAAAGTCACTTAGTCTTGTCCAACTCTTTGCGACCCCATGGACTATTCAGTCCATGGAATTCTCTAGGCCAGAATATTGGAGTGGGTAGCTTTTGCAGCCCCATGGACTTATACAGTTCATGAAATTCTCTAGGCCAAAATACTGGAGTTGGTAGCCTTTCTCCAGGGGATCTTCTCAACCCATGGACTGAATCCAAGTCTCCCACATTGCAGGCGGATTCTTAACCAGCTGAGCCACAAGGGAGGCCTGGTAGCACTTTCATTATGTTTATTCTACTTCTAAGGAAACACACTGAGAGAAGTTAAGCAATTTCCCCAAGATCACACAGTTAGTGTGCTAAAACTAGGTCTTTCGGATCACCATATCAAAAGAAGTTCTTACTGAGATTAAACATGTCAGCAGAGCAAGCCATTGGTGCAAGCTCTAACCTAAAAGTATGTGTTGGGGGCATTTGGGGATCATTTCATTTTCTGTTGTAAGTAGAAGCTTGAGAGGCACCCATTGATGTCGACTTTGAACTCTGTTCATAATATTTTTCCATGTCTTACTAAGTCAATTGGTTACTGTGCCTGAGGCCACTCATGCTCTTATATAAAAAGTAAAATCTTCTCTGTAACTAGTCATGTTGCTAACCCATATTGTTGGTCACAAAGAAGCAGAATGAGAGAAAGGAGACAGAATTGTGCACAACTGGTTTTAGGACAGACAACACAAAGTACATTGTGGGGATGAAGCTTATACCCAAGTGCTAAGTGTGTCTTCAGAAGTTGAATCCAGTGGTCCTGGGGTGAGGAGTAAATCCAGCATCATTTCTTCCTGCCACCCTGCTTCCCACAACTCCTTCACTTCCCTCTCCTCCTAACTCCATATCACGTATCTGAAGCAGCAGACACAGCAATGTGACATAGAACTTTGGGTCTTTCTGTGCATAGGCAAAACGTGGTTGTGAACTGAGAAGGTGGCATTTAAATGAATGATAGTTAGTTATGTTTAATCCTGATCATTATTGTTAAGGATAGGCTGTAGGTAGAATAAGATGCAAGTCCCTCATCAGCGTTATAATCACACATAGTGTGATCCACCATCATGAAGCAGCATCTTTGAAAACAAAGGACAGCAGTAACATATGTATCAAACTAGGAATTCAGCTGGTCCTAACCCTTAGACTGCACCTGTAGAAAAAGGGCCAGTCTGTTGCTCCAAAAATTGTCCTTGCTGCTTTGGGTTGCTCACTTCCTGTCGAATCTGGGATGATTTTTCTTGCCCCTTGGTCTTCTCTAGGCATCTCCAAGGCAGTGATGGCTCTCCAGCAGACCCAGGTCTTTCTTCTGTTCTTGCTGCTGACCCTGCTGGGGCTGGAGCTGGTACAGCCCTCCTCTGGCCAGGATCGCATGTACCAATGATTCCTGTGGCAACACGTGGACCCTGATGAGACAGGAGGCAATGACGGCTACTGCAACTTGATGATGCAAAGACGGAAGATGACTTCACATCAGTGCAAGCGCTTCAGCACTTTCATTCATGATCTTTGGAACATCCGCAGTATCTGCAGCACTGCCAACATTCAGTGCAAGAACGGCCAGATGAACTGCCATGAGGGTGTAGTGAGGGTCACAGACTGCAGGGAGACAGGGAGTTCCAGGGCTCCCAACTGCAGATACTGGGCCAAGACCAGCACCACAAGTCAGCATTTGAAGTTTGACTCCTTTGCTCCAGGCTATTCTCAGAGTAAACCCAAGTGTTCCAGATGAAAAGTTGCAGGACTGGTTCTTTTAGTAAGGCCATCTTATCCCCTCCCCCCCAGCTACTGCCAATCAGTTGGAACACTGTACCTCCCACTGACTGTTATTCCTTCCATCTTTTCCTTCACTGCTGCAGACTTCTTGGCTCTAAGGAAAGGGGAAAGACACACACTCTCTGCTCTGCACATCCATAAACTGATCCCCACTACGATCAGTGACAGGAGTGTTGGATCTAAATAGGGTGAGTTATGGTTAGAAGGGCTGGTGCTGAGGATGTTTAGAGGGAAAGGCCCAGGAATGCTGGAAGAGGAAATTAAGATGGTGGGATTAAGAATAGACAGTGACCCAACTTGTGAGAACTAATGACCTGGATTCAATCTTGTTGATCAGTTTTTATAGCCTCTCCCCACTCTTCCTAAGTGTAATATCACCATCCCTTGGTATCCATGGGGTATTGGTCCAGGATCCTCCATGCCCAGGATACCAAAATGCAAGCATGCTCAAGTGCCTTGTATAAAATGGCACAGTGTTTGCATCTAAACTATATACTTATCTCTATATCACTTTTAATACCTAAACAAGGTAAATTTTATATAAATAGCTGTAGATACAATGTAAGTGCTATGGAAATAATTGACAGCACAAAGCAAATTCAAGTGTTACTTTTTAGAGCTTTCTGGAGGAAAAAAAAATTTTTTGGAGTATTTTTAATCCATATCTGTGGTTGGTGGAATCCCTGGGTGCAGAGCAGGTGGATTCAGAGGGTTAACTGTACACTGAAGTACCTTGAATCCTGGTCTTCTCATCTTGTTTAGGCCTTTTGAGCCAGGGATAGGGTATCACAAAAGAGAAGGTACCTATCCCTTATGCTATATTTGGCACAGTACTTGACATTCTCAGAAATGCTGTCAGTAAATGTATCTCATTAGACTCTCACAGGTCTGAGGGATGGATTATTAAGCCCGTTTTGAGGCATCATGCTCAGAGAGTTGAGAATTAGGATAGAGGTTCCACACCATCAGGCATACTCCTCATAGTAAATGAGAACAGAGAGCTAGTTTAAAGGGGAGACTTTTTCAAGCAACTCTCTGCCCTAATCTGAATAAAATAGCTCTTGTGAAGGCAGCTTCAATCTTGATATTTGAATGATTAAAACAATATTTCAAAACTGGAGCTCCTTATAACATTCTTAATGACAAATCAAGATCAATTATAATGACAATAATTAGGGAAATGTCTTCTGAGGAGGGGTGTGTGTAGTCAGAAGTGAAAACATGTTTTGCAGGCTTTTGGGAAGTGTCATAAGGACGACAAGATTCTGGAGAGCATTATCTTGCAGAATCAGTATAGTTGCAGCCTAGGATTTCAGGGAACCAAAGCCTCCTGCTTGGAAAATATTCTTCAAGTCTCTATTCATATCCTGCATCCCCTTTAAAGGAATGTGCGTGCTCTTTTGCTTCAGTTATGTCCGAGTCTCTGTGACCCCATGGACTGTAGCCCACCAGGTTCTTCTGTCCAGGATTCTCCAGACAAGACTTCTGGAGTGGGTTGCCGTGCCCTCCTCCAGGGGATCTTCCTGACCCAGCAATCAAATCTTGCTCTCCTGTGTCTCCTGTGCTGAAGGTAGATTCGTAACCGCTGAGCCACCAAGGAAGCCCCTCTAGAGGGGCAACCCTTTGCAATTCACAGACATAATGCTTAAAATCCCATCTTCTTTAAGATACACACTCTTTTGAGAATTGATGTGAATGCAAGACAGCTAGCTAGAGCGAGACTGATTCCTCAGTTCAGATGGAAGAGAGGGCAGACAGGAGGTATTTGGAAATGCCAAAATAAACTTCAATTTTTCACAATGTTGCTCTTGTCTCAGACAGGCTATAGCATATTTTCATTTCTTATAAACTTTATTATCTCGTGAGACTTATCTTCAAGCCTGGAACCAAATGGTAAAATTGGGTCCAAGTGCCTACAGTGACAGAGAGAGGAATTTTAAGGTGGAGCTCAGCTCTCAGCGCAGTGCTGAGACAATGCTTTCCTCTCCTTCCCCGTGCATCCGCAGGTGGTCCTGGTGACTGAGATGGCATCCACTCTGAAGGTCCTAGGCTCTCTGTGGGCTCTGCAGTTCACCCTATGTGGGCTCCTTGTACACAGCCAGAACCTTTCCTGGAGGGAATTTATGAAACAGCACCACCTGAGCACAAATTGGGCATTCAGCAAGTACAAATGCAATGATCTGATGAGGGAAAGAGGCATTGCAAAAGACAAGAACTATCACATCTTCATCTATACCTTATGGCACAAAATTGAGCGTATATGCCTGAGGAACTGGAGAGACCGCTACAGAAATGTATATATATGGGCCCCAGATCCCTTCAAGATACTCAAGTGCATCCGGAAGAACAGCAAAAGCAGTTACAAAGATTATAAGAGCTACAGCTACATTGAATTCCACTGCAGCATGAATGGGTTTGTTGATGTTGTAGAGGACATGAGGTTATTAGAGGATATCGGCAACTAGAAAGTCCAACCAGACCCACAGCTTTCAGTGTTCAGTGCTTTCAAGTGGTGGCCCCACCTACATCAAGAGCCCTTACATTTATGGGCCAAAATTTCCAACTACTTAGAGTTGTTTCACATGGTTTCTTGCTCTCATAACTTCACCTGTATTGTCTCTCTGCCTGAAATACCCTTCTGCTCTCATTTATCTGATTTTCTTCTACACGTTTGTTTGTTTGTTTGTTTTTAAAGACTCAGCACATATGGCATCTTTCTGACTAAACTGGGAATTTTTCCTGATATTGATTCTCCTTATACCTTTGCAAGCTGAATGATCTTTCCATCCCTAAATAAATTATATCATTTCAATGCGTGTGAAACTTATTTATGTATGCAGAGTATGTATTGTGTGATTAGTACAGGTATTCTAAGTGTGTGTTATATAGCTTTTGCTTGAATGTGATTTGTGCTTTATGTAGGTGTGTATTATATGTGTGTGTCTAAAGCATATACTGGTTTTTCTTGTGTGTGTGATGAAACTATAATTGTTTATGTGCTAAGCTGGGGTGATTTTGTAAGCATTGATGGTGGGGACGTGCTGAGATCCACCCAGATTGGTTGATGTGACCAGAGCTGATTAGGTATAAAATATGTAGCATGTTCCTGACACATGGCAGTTGCTCAGCCATCACTGTTTTCTTCCTTCCTCATCCTTTGATTTGATATCTTAACTTTGACAAAATAAACATAACAAATGCCTACCAATCATCTCTCTTCCTGGCTTTTGTTAAGAATATCTCTAAGGAGGCTATTGCATTTCAGATGAGTTAAATTGTTACATCCCCTGATGAATAGTACATTAAGTAGATGACATGAGCAAAATGAGTTTATCTGATAAACAACCATTTCACATGGCAGAGATATAGGGTAGGGCTTTGTTGTTGTTTAATACTTAAGTCTTATCTAGCTCTTTTGAGACTCCATGGACTGTAACCCACCAGCCTCCTCTGTCCATGGGATTTCCCAAGCAAGAATACTGAAGTGGGTTGCCATTTCCTTCTCCAGAGGTTCTTCCTAGCCCAGGGATCAAAGTTGCGTCTCCTGAATCCACACTGGCAGGCCGATTCTTTATCACTGAGTCACCAAGGAAGCTCCAGGGTAAGCAAAGAGGACTTTAAAAGTGGGGCTTAAGACTTACATTTTGTTGGAGGAAAGAAGAAGTAGATTGGAGAAGGAAATGTTAAAGACACAAGTAAATAGGGTTCACCGAAGTTGTTTGCTAAATTGAGGATAGAGAAACAGAGTAAGAAATGTTCATGTCATATAATTTTGCCTGGGGCAGGTATTTGAAGGAGACTACTGAACATTAAAGGAACTTGTGTTCTTCAATCTCCTGCATCACTGAGTGACTCAAGCCCTGAAACTAATAGAGACAGCGTAATGGGACAAAGTAGATGATTAAACACTTAATTCCACTAGAGGATTGTAAGTAAAGAAAAAAGTATGGGAGATCCCTGTAAATTAATGATTGATTATTCAAGAAAGCAGGCTTGCTTAACCACAAAATGCAACAGACTTGCTTAGAAACAAAATTCACACAGCAGAGGCATGAAACATGTCCCCAAACAATAAAACAATGGTGGCATGAGACCAAGTATTCTTGCCTGGAGAGTCCCATAGACAGAAGACCCTGGCTGGCTATAGCCCAGGGAGTCTCAAAGAGCTGGACACTACTGAAGCAACTTAGCATGCAACCATGCTGATTCTGAATAAACCTATCTTTGCTGGAGAAATATCTGGCAGTCTATTTATTTCAGGGCAACATAGTACAATAGCCTTGTGTTGTTGCTTAGACTTTCCCATATCAGCTTCCCCTATTTGGATAGATGCATATTCATTTACTGTGGATGATGACTGCAATCATGAAATGAAAAGATGCTCACTCCTTGAAAGGAAAGTTATGATATAACCTAGACAATTAAAAAGCAGAGACACCACTTTGTCAACAAAGGTCCATATAGTCAAAGCTATGGTTTTTCCAGTAGTCATGTACAGATGTGAGATTTGGATCATAAAGAAAGCACCCAGCTTTTGAATTGTGGTGCTGGCAAAGATTCTTGAGAGTCTCTTGGACAGCAAGGAGATCAAACCAGTCAATCCTAAAGGAAATCATCCTGAATATACATTGGAAGAACTGCTGCTGAAGCTGAAGCTCCAATGCTTTGACCACCTAATGCGCAGAGCCAACTCATTGGAAAAGACCCTAATGCTGGGAAGATCTAAGGCAAAAGGAGAAATGGGCAGCAGAGAATGAGTTGGTTAGATAGCGTCACCAACTCAATGGATATGAATATGAGCAAACTCCAAAAGATAGTTGAGGTTATAGGAGCCTGGGGTCCTACAGTCCATTGGGTCACAAAGAGTCAGACATGACTTAGCGGCTCAACAACAGCAATATTCATTTCCCTTAGGGAACTATCATTCTTATTTTTGTGCGTGTATTGGTGGGACTGTCCATTAAGGTTCCTGAACTCCTCTACTGAGTCAAACCATAGTAATAGGGTCCAAGGTAGGCTAGCTATACTCTCTTTTATAGGAAACCAAAATGTACCTCTTTGACACAGGAGTATTTTGACAAGTAGCAGATAAAGGAGAAGCTTTGAAATAGAGTATAGATTACCCTATAGATGGGAAATTGACAATTACAATGGAAATTTCCATTTGTAAGGATGCCTCCCTCTCTTTCCAGGAAGGAAAAAATGACTCTAATCATAAAACACACTTGTCAACTAAAATCTGCATAACAAAACTTACCCTTGTTTACTGTACTTTTCCTGGTCACTTCCCCATAATTTACTGCCTCCACATTCTTCTTTCTTTGTTTTAGCTGAAGAAAGAATGTAAGCCCAAGTTCTAGCCACCTCACTGAGTTGCTTATCATTGAGCTTCTCTTATGTCTACATGGGGTATTCACAGGAATAAACTTCTGTCCATTTTTCTCTTGTTAATCTATCTTTTGTTATAGAGACCCTGAGAACTGGGAAAGAAAAATGGAGAAGGTTTTTTTTTTTTTTTTTTCCCTATACCGTCCTCAGAGTATAAATCTCAAGTAGTGATGCAAGAATTTTTTTTTTAAAGGTAAAGTGGATTCATGCCCATTTGGCACTGTTCAGCCTTTGATCCAAGGTTCTTGTGTTGAGCTTTTTCAACAAATTCTGCTGCTGTATTTTGTATTGTAATCTCTCCCAAATTCTTCCAATAGACCCCCACCCCATTCCTGTGATCGAAACAAGAGAGAAGGGGCTAGGACACAACCTCTGAAAGAATGACATAAGCCCTAGAGGATACGACATAAACTGTTTAGCACCAACTAGGTCCATTATGGCAGAAGATTTGACTTCCAGTAGACTTTGAGCCTCATTATACACTCATTGTAATACTTTAGCATCCAAATACATACCAAAGGTGCCATGACAATTTCAAGACTAACCATATAAGAGTAAAAAAACAGAAAAGCAGTGATCCAATTCCTGGAAATCTCCACCTCTTCTCTGAAATGGTTGGCATAATCCTCCCAATCCTTAGCCTATGAAATTACCTAGCCATAGGTGGTTGGTAAAAAACCAACCACCCCATGTTTTGGGGCCTTTTGCCCTCTTCTGAGATGGCCCACACTTTCTGTGGAGTTTGCTTTTTCCTTCCAAGGCTGTTCTCACCTTTTGAGACAACCTTCTGTCTATGGAATGTGTATATCTCTAATTAAACCCACTTCTTATCTAAAAAGGACCTTTCAGAAAAAGAACTGGATATATATAACACAGTGAAATCGACATCTGGTCCTGAGAATTCACTTTTCCATAACGCTGCTTTAGAAACAGTGCAAGGGATCTTTATTTCTCCTACCCATGAAGAGGTGGCACAGCTGAGCGGCTCTATCCACCCTCAACTGATAAAGAATTTCCATCAGTATTGTCTCGCCATTCGTGCAGGCTGAAGAGGAAAAGAAAGCACTAAATGGTAAAGATTATTCAGGTTCAACAAATTCAGCGTCTTCTCTGAACCATGTGAAAGAACATGGTGTATTGTTTGAACGCTCACCTGAAAACTGGACTGATCAGAGGAAAACACCGCCAGTTATGGCTTACTGAGTAGTAGGGAGACTCTTTCTTCACCCCAAGCTTCAAGAACTTTATGTCTGTTTTCATGACTCAGTTACAGAAATTGCCACTGAAATGGCTTTTAAATTGTTCTTTGGATTAACCTTGTAGCTTTATTTTCTTGATGCATAGCAACACTGAGCATAGACCATCAAGCAGGGTTAGAACTGCTGAAATCTATTCACAAAGAGATAAGGTTTAACTTCTTTTCACTAATCAATACTGAACACAAGGCTGATGAAGACTGAGATGATACGCTGCTGGATTTGATGCATTAAATCTTATTCTGAGACTTCTGAAGAAAATACTTGATCAGAATACGAAGAAGAGATTGTTAAGTTATTTTCCATTTTGGTATAAAACATTAATTTATTTACTGATTTGAAATAATGTGATGTATTTATGTAAAATTAATATAAGAGTGTTTATCTTGGGAAAATACCCAATTTTTTGTGTATTTTTCTCAAGACTAATATTGATGTCTGGAAAAATAATCATTAAATTGGGACGAGATGACCAGGTTCTGTTACTAATTAGTGTTGTGACCATGAGCAAGTTTTTGTACCTCTCTGAGCTCAGATTTTTCACGTACAAATGAAATGATTGTTTTGAGGTATCTAAAGATCCTCTTCAGTAAAACGTGCAATTTTTTCCCTCTAACCTATTGTTCGGTACCTAAATTTGTAATGTTGAGTACTGATTCCTTCTTAGATCAGATACTTTTCTTTTAGGTGTTTTAGTAGATACCTCAGTGTGGGGGAAGAGAGGAGTGAAAATTAAACTTACTTTTTTATTTATTTGATTTTCTTTACTCATTCAGGTCAGTTCTATTTTGACTAAGATATATATTTTTAAACTATTTTTTCATATACTTTCATTGTTTTTCTCTTTTTTGAAATACATTCAGGTATACACACATTTTATACAAGTTCATGAATTTTAGGAAAGTTGTATGTAAATCTTTTTTAAAAACCCAATCATGTTGAAAACACTGAGAAAGTTAACTAAAGAAATTCTATGGTGACTTCCAATCAATACAAAGTTTTGCCTTACAAATCTGGATGCATTAGGTTTTTCCAAAGGGGCACCCCTAATGAACAATAATTTACTTGACCATGAGTAGAGAAAGAAAAGTGCTAAGATCAGAATTTTCTGTAGCTGTCAGAATTTGGCAGATTGAAAGGAAGGGAGAAGATGACAATTCTTAATTGACATTTACCCAGTGGATTCTGCTGAATTCTCAGATGCCCCCATGACTTTATAGTTCTGGGTTCTCTCTTCTTCAGGATTTATCTTGGGAAGGCAAATTACACCAGCACATCTAAAGCCAGTCTCTGCCTTTCCCCTACCTCAAGCATGAGACTTCCAGCTTAATCAGAATTAACTGAAAAACGTAGTGGATGCACCATGTAAAACATTTGGTCGTAGAAGAAACACTATTATCCCTCTGTCATGAGTTTAAGAGATTTTCACTCAGGTGTTGAAGATGCAAACCACTATATTTGTCCTATTAGTGACTTGTGGGCCTTAATTTTGGCATTCAAAACAGAGCAAGAAACTTTGGTAGAAAATGGCTTGCAATATCCTCCCCTTCAGATTATAATTTTGGTCAAATGATAGACTCTTTACTACTGTCTTAGGACTGCTTGTGTACATACATAAGTATCAAAGTATTGTTTAAGAATATTTAGTTTCATTCTTTTACAAGTGGTTTACCCAGCACCACTTTCTAACACCATACACAAAAATAAACTCAAAATGGATTAAAGATCTAAATGTAAGACCAGAAACTATAAAACTCCTAGAGGAGAACATAGGCAAAACACTCTCCGACATAAATCACAGCAGGATCCTCTATGACCCACCTCCCAGAATATTGGAAATACAAGCAAAAATAAACAAATGGGGCCTAATGAAACTTAAAAGCTTTTGCACAACAAAGGAAACTAAAAGCAAGGTGAAAAGACAGCCCTCAGAATGGGAGAAAATAATGGCAAATGAAGCAACAAAGGATTAATCTCAAAAATATACAAGCAACTCCTGCAGCTCAATTCCAGAAAAATAAATGACCCAATCAAAAAATGGGCCAAAGAACTAAACAGACATTTCTCTAAAGAAGACATACATATGGCTAACAAACACATGAAAAGATGCTCAACATCACTCATTATCAGAGAAATGCAAATCAAAACTACAATGAGGTATCATTTCATGCCAGTCAGGATGGCTGCTATCCAAAACTCTACAAGCAATAAATGCTGGAGAGGGTGTGGAGAAAAGGGAATCCTCTTATACTGTTGGTGGGAATGCAAACTAGTACAGTCACTATGGAGAACAGTGTGGAGATTCCTTAAAAAACTAGAAATAGAACTGCCATATGACCCAGCAATCCCACTTCTGGGCATACACACCGAGGAAACCAGATCTGAAAGAGACACGTGCACCCCAATGTTCATCTTACACTGTTGGTGGGAATGCAAACTAGTACAACCACTATGGAGAACAGTGTGGAGATTCCTTAAAAAACTGGAAATAGAACTGCCATATGACCCAGCAATACCACTTCTGGGCATACACACCGAGGAAACCAGATCTGAAAGAGACACGTGCACCCCAATGTTCATCGCAGCACTGTTTATAATAGCCAGGACATGGAAGCAACCTAGATGCCCATCAGCAGACAAATGGATAAGAAAGCTGTGGTACATATACACTATGGAATATTACTCAGCCATTAAAAAGAATTCATTTGAATCAGTTCTAATGAGATGGATGAAACTGGAGCCCGTTATACAGAGTGAAGTAAGCCAGAAAGATAAAGACCAATACAGTATACTAACGCATATATATGGAATTTAGAAAGATGGTAATGATAACCCTATATGTAAAACAGAAAAAGAGACACAGATGTACAGAACAGAATTTTGGACTCTGTGGGAGAAGGCGAGGGTGGGATGTTTCGAGAGAATAGCATCGAAACACGTATATTATCTAGGGTGAAACAGACCACCAGCCCAGGTTGGATGCATGAGACAAGTGCTCGGGCCTGGTGCACTGGGAAGACCCAGAGGGAGCAGGCAGAGAAGGAGGTGGGAGGGGGGATCCGGATGGGGAATACATGTAAATCCATGGCTGATTCATGTCAATGTATGGCAAAAATCACTACAATATTGCAAAGTGATTAGCCTCCAACTAATAAAAATAAATGGAAAAAAAAAGAATATTTAGTAAATATCTTAAATTTCTTGATAATGTTCCCTCAAATACCATTAAGCTATTTTTAATATGTAGAATTATTCATAAATGCAACCATTGATCACCTCGGATTTTCAAACAGACTGAACTTGGGAGTTTACCATTAGGAACTTTTTGCTTCATTTAGCAAAATTTTGATCTGTTGGACTGCTCTCCTGGTCTCAAAGAATCATAAGACCACTATTTAATAACTGAAATAAAAAGACAGACTACTGATCTCATATAAGGCCAAGTCATTTGAAGTATTGCAGATGTGCTCTGTAATGTACATGTTGCAGAGACATCGCATTTTTAAGAAAGAAAACCAAACATTATCTTGGCCTTTATCTCTAAATAGATATCAAAATAAGTGTGGTAAATACTGTAAACTTAGCTGCTCATTTTCCCATATATGTTCAGATTCACACCTGAGAGTAGATCCAACTCATTGGACAAGAAGCGCCTATCTGCAGCTTTATTAAATAAAGAGGGACATAGAATGCTTTTGCAGAGAAGGCAATGGCATCCCACTCCTGCAGTACTCTTGCCTGGAAAATCCCATGGACAGAGGAGCCTGGTGGGCTGCAGTTCATGGGGTCGAAAAGAGTCGGACTCCACTGAGTGACCTCAGTTTTACTTTCTTATCTATCACTTTGTCTCTCACTGAATTCTTTCTGCCCTGAGGCATAGAGAACCTGAACTTCAGTAAGTTCTGAGATCAGGTGTGTGATCTCAATTAAAAGACAGTGAGTTTGAATCCCAGTCTGGGTTGTGTGGTTTCACTACCACTTAAAAATTCCCCCTTCAAATTGCTTTGTGTTGCTTGCAACCAAAAATACCCAAATGGATAAACTTTATCTGCAAAGTTTGTGATCCTCACAATCACCAGCATGATCATAACATCTAGATTCAGAGATCTGCTATGCATACTAAGTACCTATCCTACCGGAAACATTAACTGCTTTTATGCAGCACTGTGTCAAAACCAAGTTAGTATGCATGATGTGCTGTGATGCCAACTGTGCCAAAACATCATAGTTTGGAGCAGAAAAAGGTTCATTGCAGAGCCAAGCAAGAAGAACGGGTGGTTCATGCTCAAAAGACCTGAAATTGCTGATGGTTTTCAGGGAAGAGTTTTTAAACGCAAAATTTGGGGTGAGGGCTGCACAGTGTATGACTTTCTTCTGATTGGTTGGTGGTGAGGCAGTACGATGATAACCCAGGACTCTTGTGCTCACTTGAAGTTACCATCCTCCACATGGGTGGGGGCCTTATTTCCTGTAAAAGAACTCAAAAAGATATTGTTACTATACCCCTTGAAGAGGAACTAGGACTCTGCTTTGTCTCTGCACTATTTTTGTTTCCTGACCACTTTTCCTTCGTTTCTGCATTTCCCCACTTCTCTAGTTAGTAACTGTCTGCATCAGCTCTTTGGAAAAGGGGAAGGCCTACAAACAGGAAACAGAAAGACTTCTGTACCTGGAGGGTCCTGTAGGATTCTGCTCAGTTTCAAGCACATAATCTTCATAATCTATCCTCCCCAACTCACTAGGCTCATCTCCTAAAATCTCAGTTTATTCTCTTAATAGTAGTCACTTACAGTTCCAGAAATATGAAATACACCTTTCAGCCACTGAAACTTCTTTCTTACTTGTTGCCGCTTGGTGACAATCTGCCCTTTGTTTACATCCCAGTTCAGTCCCATGGCCACTGAGAAGCTGCTAGCCTTCTACTCATGATGATCCCTTCCTCCTAACACATTTGTACCATACATTTGGGACTTAGCGTATGTTGCCTTGTGAGTTTCCCTAGTGGTTCAGATGGTAAAGAATCTGCCTGCAATGCGGGAGACCCATGTTCAATCCTTGGGTGGGGAAGATCCCCTGGAGAAGGGAATGGCTACCCACTTCAGTATTCTTGCCTGGAGAATTCCATGGATAGAGGATCCTGGCAGGCTATACAGTCCATGGGGTCCCAAAGAGTTGTCATTAACACTTTCACATATGCTACTTTGTATGGTTTAAATGTTTCTCATATTCACTCACTCTTTCTCACTTTCACTTATCCAACAGCTTTGTGGAATGTCTACTATGTGACAAATGCTGTGTTAAGCAATCATGATAGAAGGATGAAAAAGTCAGTTTCCTGCAGGGAGTCAAGTTCCCTAAAACAGTTTCTTCTAACCTGGGGACTTCAAGAAGTCCGTAAGCCCACTGAAATTATAAATTCTTGATATGTTTCCATTTGGGGATAGCAAGTCAAATGGCTTTCCTCAAATTCTCAGAGAAGTTTACAGTCATTGGTCTAGTGGCTGTGGTATAAATACCACACATATGTACATAACTATCAAAAATACCATTGTTGCTGTTGTTCACTCTCTAAGTCCAATCCAACTCTTTACAACCCAAGGGACTCCAGCACAACAGGTTTCCCCATCCTTCACTATCTCCCCAAGTTTTCTCAAACTCATGTCCATTGAATCAGTGATGCCATCCAACCATCTCATCCTCTGTTGTCCCCTTCTTCTGCCTTCAATGTTTCCCAGCATCGGGGTCTTTTCCAATGAGTCAGCTCTTCACGGTGGCCAAAGTATTGGAGCTTCAGCTTCAGCATCAGTCCTTCCAATGAATATTTAGGGTTGATTTCCTTTAGGATTGACTGCTTTGATCTCCTTACAGTCCGAGGGACTCTCAAGAGTCTTCTCCAGCACCACAATTTGAAAGCATCAATTCTTCAGCACTCAGCTTTCTCTATGGTCCAACTCACATAGTCATACATGACTATTGGATCTTTGTTGGCAAGATGATGTCTCTGCTTTCTAGTATGCTGTCTAGGTTTGTCATAGCCTTTTCTTCTAAGGAGCAAGCATCTTTTAATTTTGTGGCTGCAGGCACCATCCACAGTGATCTGGGAGCCCAAGAAAATGAAATCTGTCAGTTTCCAATTTCTCCCCTTCTATTTGCTATGAAGTGATAGGACCAGATGCCATGATCTTCGTTTTTTGAGTGTTGAGGTTTGTTTTTTTTCTGGCTGTCTTTGGCTGACTATTTAATTGGGTACTAAGTGCTGATTTCTTTTCTTCCTTTCTACCCATCTAGGGAGTTGGTGATGGACAGGGAGGGCTGGCATGCTGCGATTCATGGGGTCACAAAGAGTCAGACACGACTGAGCAACTGAACTGAACCCATCTACAATCTCTACTTCTTACTATTTGTGCTGCGTTTATGTAGCATTCTGACCTGAGCAGGCAAAATGAACTCCATTTCTCAGGTCATGGGTTTTATTGCTAGGATACCAGTCTTCTGTAAACAGACAGTGTTATATCAAATGGTCTGAGGCACATGCAGTGTGATTTCTGCCAAAGCCAATCCTCTGCAAAGCATTCGACCCTCTTAAAGACTGCCAGGCCTACTTCGTTAATTATTGAAGCTCTTCTTCCACTTTTCCCCCAAAGAACCTGAAACCTAGATTCTTTGGTTTTCTTTATAGATTTCTGGTAACCCACACTGTTTCTTCTGCCACCTTGAACTTGGCTCTGACCGGGAAGTGACTTCCAGATTTGCCAATCATGTGAATGTTGAGTTTAGCAAACCTACAACTTCTGCCTCCAAAGCTGCGATAAGATCCATCTGCTTTCTCCAGCTATGCTCAGCAAGTTCCTCATCCCAAAGCAGCTGTCAGAGACTTCCGCCTGAGTGCCAAACACATGATCACTAAATGTTGAGTTTTAAGCCAGCTTTTTCACTCTCCTCTTTCACCTCCATCAAGAGACTCTTTAGTTCCTCTTCACTTTCTGCCATTTAAGTGGTATAATTTGCATATCTGAGGTTGTTGATATTTCTCCCAGCAATATTGATTCCCTGCTTGTGAGTCATCCAGCTGGGCATTTCGCCTGATGAAATGGCAACTCACTCCAGTATTCTTGCCTGGAGAATCCCACGGACAGAGGAGCCTGTCGGGCTACAGTTCACGGGGTCGCAAAGAGTCGGACACGACTGAGCGACTTCATTCACTTCACTCTTCATTTAAGTTAAACAAGCAAGGTGACAATATACTGCTTTGACATAATTCTTTCCCAGTTTTGAAACAGTCCATTGTCCCATGTCCAGTTCTAACTGTTGCTCCTTGACCTGCATATGGGTTTCTCAGGACGGGTAAGCTGGTCTGGTATTCTCATCTCCTTAAGAATATTCCAGTTTGTCGTGATTCACATAGTCAAAGGCTTTAGCATAGTCAGTGAAGCAGAAGTAGATTTTTTTTAAATTCCTTGCCTTTTCTATGATCCAACAGATGTTGCGGATTTGATCTTGTACATCTGGAAGTTCACAGTTCATGTACTGCTGAAGACTAGCTTGAAGAATTTTGAGCATAATCTTGGTAGCATGTGAAATGAGTGCAATTGTATGGTAATTTTAGCATTCTTTGGAATTGGAATGAAAACTTTTCCAGTTCTGTGGCCACTACTGACTTTTCCAAATTTACTGGCATATTGAGTGCAGCACTTTCACAGCACCATCTCTTAGGATTTGAAATAGCTCAGCTGGAATTCCATCACCTCCACTAGCTTTGTTCATAGTAATGCTTTCTAGGGTCCACTTGACTTCACACTCCAGGATGTCTGACTCTAGGTGAGTGACCACATCATCATGGTTATCTGGGTCATTAAGACATTTTTTTGTATAGTTCTGTATATTCTTGCCACCTCTTCTTAATATCTTCTGCTTTTCCTAGGCTCTTGCCATTTCTATCCTTTATTGTGCCTATCCTTGCATGAAATATTGCCTTGATATCTCTCATTTTCTTGAAGAGATCTCTAGTCTTTCCCATTCTATTGTTTTCCTCTATTTCTTTGCATTGTTCACTTAAGAAGGCTTTCTTATCTCTACTTGCTATTCTCTGGAACTGCATTCAGTTGGGTATATCTTTCCCTTTCTCCTTCGCCTTTTGCTTCTCTTCTTTTCTCAGCTATTTGTAAGTCCTCCTCAGACAACCTTTTTGCATTTTTTTTTCCCTTGAGGATGATTTCAGCCACCATCTGATGTACAATGGTATGAACCTCCACGCATAGTTCTTCAGGCACTCTGTCTTTCAGATCTAGTTCCTTGAATCTCCTCATCACATCCCTTGCATAATCATAAGGGATTTGATTTAGATCATACATGAATGACATAGTGGGTTTCCCTACTTTCTTCCATTTGAGCATGAAGTTTACAATAAGGAGCTGATGATCTGAGCCACCATCAGCTCCAATTTTTGTTTTTGCTGACTGTATAGAGCTTCTCCATCTTTGGCTATAAATAATATAATCAATCTGATTTTGGTATTGACCACCTGGTGATGTCTATGTGTAGAGTTGTCTCTTGGGTTGTTGGAAGAGGGTCTTTGCTCTGACCAGTACATTCTCTTGGCAAAACTCTGTCAGCCTTTGCCCTGCTTCATTTTGTACTCCAAGGCCAAACTTACGTGTTACTCCAGCTACCTCTTTACTTCCTACTTCTGCATTCCAGTCCCCTATGATGAAAATCAAAACTCATTCTACCAGCTGGAATTGATGGTTCCAAAGTAATTTATATTGAATTTAGAGATACTCTGACAAAATTTCAGATTTTGTTATCCAGATTTTATTACCCCTATCGCCCTGGGGCTTCCTTGGTAGCACTAGCAGTAATGAATCCACCTGCCAGTGCAAGAAACATAATGAGACTCAGGTTTGATCCCTGGGTAGAGAAGACTCCCTGGAGAATGGAATGGCAACCCACTCCAGTGTTCTTGCCTGGAGAATTCCGTGGACAGAGAGGAGCCTGGCGGGCTATAGTCCATGGGGTCACAAAGAGTTGGACACAACTCAGCAACTAACACACATACACATTGTAGAGGCCATATTTTAGGAGTCAGCAATACCTAGAACAAGGATATTATTCAAAGATAGATATTTTCATAAGATATTACACACAACAGATTTATAATAACTCCATAAATACTCTCACACAAAGTTTATTTCTGCTCCAAGACAGCACTCTACTTCACATCAGCAGTAGCTGATAGAGAGGATAGTAAGAAAAGGGAGAGATGGTTCGCTGTGCTATCTTTGCCCTTTGTTTGTATTCTGAGACAATTTCTATCCCTTCTTGTTTCTGTGAACTTATTGCATTTTATAATCCTTAAATTCTTCCAACAAATATTGAAGAATCTTAGTTTTATCATCTTACGACAACCATCAAAGCTTCTAAAGTTCCATGCCAGATATGTGAAGTATGCATTCTTAGGAGTAGTTGGAAGTCAATTTACTTCATAGAGAAATTCTAACTCATTCAGAAGTAAGGAGAGAAAGTTATTAAGTAAATGTGTGGTTAGTAAAAACCACCCTACTTTGAAGAGCTAGAACAAAGAGTGGAAGAGCAAGACAGCAGATCTGATGTTTTCTAACTGAATTTATCCTTCAATTATACTTTGATATAACTGTAACATAATTTAACAGTTAGAATCCAGTCAGTGCTAACAGGGTCTGAACAAATTAGGGCTGGACGAGTTCTGTGCCTGCATAGAGGAAAGTTCAGAGAAGTGGATATTTGAACACAGTCTAGAAAGATGGATAAGCAACCAAGCAGACTAGGTTGGAAAGGAAAATACAGGAAAAAGAAATAATGCTTGTAAAAGTGTGAATGCTACTTTTTAAAGTTAAAACTGTGGTTATCATAAAAGTTTTTTTTAAAAAAAACCCAAGTCATCAAACAAACTCATAAATAATCCCATTTTATTTAGCTCATCTTGAGGATGAGAAAATGTTTCTCCTAATAAGGATATTAGTAACATGCTAAAAACAGTTCAAATGTGATTTTGGTTTACAGAAATGTATATTCTCTGCTGGACAAAATTCATTTGTATCACTATGAACAGGAAAGATACGCATGTTGTTAGTTTTATAGAAGCACATTTCTACTCTGCAAGTCAAATATATACACCTTCACAGTGTCTGTTCATCCACAGTGGGTCTGCTAGGCAGATGCTGGTACTAAATGAAAAGACTCTCAGATATGCAGATGACACCACGCTTATGGAAAAAAGTGAAAAACTAAAGAGCCTCTTGATGAAAGTGAAAGAGGAGAGTGAAAAAGTTGGCTTAAAGCTCAACATTCAGAAAACTAAGATCACGGCATCTGGTCTCATCACTTCATGGGAAATAGATGGGGAGACAGTGGAAACAGTGTCAGACTTTATTTTGTGGGGCTCCAAAATCACTGCAAATGGTGATTGTAGCCATGAGATTAAAAGACACTTACTCCTTGGAAGGAAAATTATGACCAACCTAGACAGACAGCACATTAAAAAGCAAAGACATTACTTTGTCAACAAAGGTCCGTCTAGTCAAGGCTATGATTTTTCCAGTGGTTATGTATGGATATGAGAGTTGGACTATACAGAAAACTGAGCGTAGAAGAATTGATGCTTTTGAACTGTGGTGTTGGAGAAGACTCTTGAGAGTCCCTTGGACTGCAAGGAGATCCAACCAGTCCATCCTCAAGGAGATCAGTCCTGGGTGTTCATCGGAAGGACTGATGCTGAAGCTGAAACTCCAATACTTTGACCACCTGATGTGAAGAGGTGACTCGTTTGAGAAGACCCTGATGCTGGGAAAGATTGAGGGCAGGAAGAGAAGGGGACGACAGAGGATTAGGTGGTTGGATGGCATAACTGACTCGATGGACATGGGTTTGGGTAGACTCGGGCAGTTGGTGATGGATAGGAAGGCCTGGCATGCTGCGATTCATGGGGTCGCAAAGAGTCGGACACAACTGAGCGACTGAACTGAACTGAAATCTCTTTTGTCCATTTCCAAATTTTGGATTATTTTCCTTTCTGAAGACTCAGAAGCTTATGAGTTGTTCAGGAAATGTATAGAGGTCCTTGTGCCTGATGTGAAGAGGAAAGGAGTCACAAGAAACAGTCTGATCTAGCAATTGGACAAAGAAGAAACAGTATTACGTGCCCAAATTGACCAAAGGGCTAAAGCTTGGAGGCCATTTTGAGTGTCAGGCCTTCAGCTCCACAGAAACAATAAAACTAAACCTCAGAAAGAAACTTGGAACTCATCATTCATACATATAAAAATGTATCTTTCTTGTTCTTTTATTTTTCCTGATGTATTGTTTCTTTGTATTAACAAACCATTATCTGTTTATCAATAGTTTGTTCATGGATATTTGGAACATTCCCAAATTTCCACTGTAACAAGCAGTGTTGCAACAATATCTTTGTACATTTATCTGTGCACACATGTGCAAAAATTTTTACCAAGATCTATTTTTACTTTTATCAAATTTTGCCATACTTTCTCCAAACTTGTCAATTGAAAGAAAAAAAAAGCAGCATAAGAATTGTGAGTTTAGGTTGTATTCATGATTTTACTTAGTACTAAAGCCTAGGAGACAGCTACTCAGTTAGCTCTGAGTAACTGCTCCAAAGAGGTAGGGGAGGAGCCAATTTGTACATGATTTTTATAGCTAGGGAATACAAGCATCAAGCATACATCTTGGTTAAAAAAAAAGCATGACTAATCACAAAGGACAGACATCTCAAGTTAGTGACTTTAGTGATTTCTATGTATGGGAAACTGCAAGAATCTGGAGTCATTGAAATTATTCCTGAGATACACATGTAACCATCCAAAGGCCTGTTTATTCAGAGCACAGAGTGCCTTATCTTGTTTATCATCCTCACTTCCCCACAGGGTGCCCTGTCAGTGAGCAATTGTAGTGGATTGCTACTTAATCCTCGTATAACTGGGTGATGTTGTTTACTCTCTAAATTGTGTCCGACTCTTTGCAACCCCACAGACTGAAGCCCGCCAGCTCCTCTGTCCATGAGATTCTCCAGGCAAGAATACTGGAGTGGGTTGCCATTTTGTTCTTTGTTCTTCTTTGTGCACAAATTGTAACAGATTGTATTTTTCAAAGATGTCCGTATCAACATATCCCATTATACATACACTTATAGTGTGATATTGACTCTTCTCTATCAAAATCTCCCCTTTCCTTGAGTATGGGTTAGAATTAGAAAACCCCTCCTAATGAATAGAATGGGGTGAAAGTAAATCTGTATGATTTCCAAAGCCAGGCCATGGACTTCCTTGATGGCTCAGTGGTGGAGAATCCATCAGCCGATGCAGGGGACGTGGGTTCCATCCCTCGCCCAGCAAGATTCCACATGCTTTAGGGCAGTTAAGCCAATGGGCCACAAATACTGAGCCCAGCAGCAGCTACTGAAACTGGCGGGCCCTAGAGTTGCTTCTGCAACAAGAGAAGCAACAGCAATGAGAAGCTCTCACACCGCAACCAGAAGTAGCCCCCACTTCCCACAACTAGAGAAAGCTCACACGCAGGAACAAGACACAGTGAAGTCAAAAATAAATAAATGAAACTAAAAATAGAGCTACCATGCGATCCTGCAATTCCACTCCTGAGCATATATTCAGAGAAAAAATTGATCCAAAAGTATACATGCACCTCAATGTTCATTTCAGCACTGTTTACAATAACCAAGACATGGAAGCAACTTATTAATAAATACTCATCGATGACCAATGGATAAAGAAGATGTGGCACATACATATATACAGTGGAATATTACTCAGCCATTAAAAAATAATGAAATAATGCCATTCGCAGCAACATGGATGGACCTAGAGAGTGTCATACTGAGTGAAGTCAGACAGAGAAGGAAAAATATTATATTACATCCCTTATATGTGAGATCTAAATAGAAATGATACAAATGAATCTACTTACAAAACAAAAACAGACTCACAGACTTAGAGAATGAGCTTATGTTTGCTGGGGGGAAAGGATAGTTAGGAAGTTTGGGCAGGTCATGAACACACTGCTATATTTAAAATGGATAACCTGTATGACAAAACCCACTGAAAAATAAAAAATTTTAAAAAAGGAAAAAAAAATAAAATGGATAACCAACAAGGACCTACTGTATAGCACATGGAACTCTGCACAGTGTTATATGGCAGCCTGGATGGTAGGGGCTGGGGGAGAATGGATCCATGTATATGTATGGCTGAGTCCCTTCACTGTTCCCCTGAAAATATCACAGCATTGTTAATCGGCTGTACCCTAATACAAAATAAAAAGTTCAAAAATAAAGAAGTAAAAAGCCAGGTCATAACAGGTGAGACAGCTTCTGCCTGACTTTCCCTCTCTGTTGTGGGACACCCACACTTGGACCCAATCATCAGGTTGTGAGTAAGATGATACCACATGGAGACCTCGTATAAGTGTTCTAGCCAGCAGGTCCAGCTAAGGTATCAGGCAACATGAACCATTCAAAAACATGTGGGTGAATGAGACTTCAGATGATTCCAGCTCTAAACCTCAGAGTCTTCCAGCTGCAGCCTCAGACATTGGAACAGAGACAAGCTGTCCCCTCTGTATCTGAACTCTTGGATCACTGGGAGCATAAGAAATGATTGTCTCGTGCCACCAAGTTTGGGGGTAATTTGTTACACAGTTGTAACTGAAACATTGATTGTATAATTTGACTCTTTCACCAGAAACTATGGTATGTGTGTTTTGATGTCCCAATGTCCTGTCTCTGGCAAAACATGAGAGTATCATGCTCCTGCATTTTTGCCAATCTAATGGGTATGAAATAGCACAACATTGTCATGAAGGCTAAAAAATATGTTGCTTGCATCTTTAGATCCTCAGATGCTAGTACAATGCCTGACACAAGTGGGTTTCCAAAAAAAAAAAAAAAAAAAACACTGAAAGCATAACCAAAACTAATCATGAAGGACAAAATTAGACAAATTCAAACTTAAAGACATTTTGTAAAGTAGTAAGCACATATGCATGAAAACATCACAATCATGAAAGGCAAAGACTGAATTAAAGGAAACACATATTAAAAGAGACTACACAGACCTGACTAGATCCATGGTATGAGCCTAGATGGGATCCTGAAAGAAAAAAACTTTTTCCCTTTGTTGTAGAATATGCTAGTGCGGCAACTGGTGAAAGTTGAATAGTCTGAGTATTAGATAATAGTAGAGTTTCAATTCAAATTTTCTGGTTTTGATAAGTATACTTCTTAATCCCTTGTGAAAAGAATGATCTTATTTTTAGGAAGTGTATAGCGAAGTACCTAGGAAAGGGGCAACATGTATATCATACACCCTCAAACATTCAGAAAAAAAATTATATAGCTGTATATAAATATATGACTAATAAAACAAATAGGGAAAAAATTATAGTTTAGAAAATATAGACAAATGATATACAGGAATTCTTTGTATCATTTTGCAACTGTTCAGTACCTCTAAAATTATTTCAAAATAAAGATTTAAAAAAATTTTTCAGTACAGTCATTTACTACCTGTGCAAATTACTTACCTTTGCAAACAAATGACACCTCATTTACTAAGATAAAATATTATATCTACTCACTTTCATTTATAGAATCTGCCAAACTCTACTTTGTCTGGCACCCTGCAAATCACCAGCTATAGAAAAGTGAAAAAGACCTGGTCACTAGTATCTTTAAGCTGAGTGGAAAAAACAACCAAGAAAACTGAAATATTCAACAAAGAGTGATTAGTGTTAGCTCTCAGTGTGGTATATAAATGCACATAAAAGAGGGGCTTTAAAAATTCCTAATACATCATAAAATAGGTCCATCTCCTCTTTGGATGATTACAAGCTTAAAGAAAAGTTTTTTTAGCTCTTTGAAAAAGACATCCTCAAATAGCTCACATTCTAGCCAGCTCTCAACTTCCTGTCTTTCCGACTGGGATAATGACTTACCACAGCAGTCTGGCACCCCTGGTGTCATCTCCCTGTGCTCAAATTTCCTCTTTTTGTAAGAACAACAGTCACATTGGATTAGGGTCCTCTGACCTCAGTATTCTTGCCTGGAGAATCCCATGGACAGAGGAGCCTGGTGGGTACAGTCCATGGTGTCGCAAAGAGTCAGACACAACTGAGTGACTGAACAACAACAGCCTCAAATGCAGTCATATTCTGAGATGCCTTTCACATTTCTGACAAGTCAGGGCTTGAACATATAAATATGGGGAGAACACAATTCAGCCTATAACAGCAATTATAAAGAGACGTTTCATCAGAGCTCGCAAGGATCTATGCAATAGTGTTAGGCATCCTTATATTTAGGTCTTTAAATGCAGTTTGACAACTTTTCTGAAGTGAGGATACAATGCACAAAGTTAACTTGTTCCCTGCTCTTACGACAATTGTTAAGTGGTAACTACCTGTGGTTTGGAGGATTTCACAGACAGCAGCTTGTAAAGGAACGCAATAAGGAAAAAAGTGATATTTTAAAGCATCTCCCATTATTTTAGCTAACTGAAGGAATTGCAGGAGTACGTGTGTGTGTGTATGTGTGTGCATGCTCAGTAGTGACACAATGACAGACTTTCTAGGGTGGCTCAGCAGTAAAGAATCTTCCTGCAATGCAGGAGACACAGGTTCAATTTCTGGAACTGGAAGATTTCCATGGAAAAGGAAACGGTGACCCACTCCAGTATTCTTGACTGGGAAATCCCAAGGGCAGAAGAGCTTGGTGGGTTACAGTCCATGGGGTCACAAAGAGTCAGACACAATTTAGCGACTAAACAACAACACACAATCACAGCATTGGTCAAACTGGTTGGCAGTGGGATCTTTCTTTAGTTCAATGACCTTGTCTAGAGCCAGATACAAGTGTACACAGAGGATCATATGAAATGATTATATGCTGACAGAAGCCAAGTCTAGTCTTTTCAATGATGTAAGCAAGGGTTGTCAAGAAGCAGTCTCATAGCCAAGTGCACTGGCTACTTGTGAAAGCTACCAGAAGCTCAGGCAGAGAAAGCCGTGACCCCACAGCCCTCAGTGACGGAGGGGGACTGGGGGATTTCCTCCTTGAGGAGACTCCAGTAGCAGAAAGAGCAATGACAGGGAGGTCAGCACACCCAGGGTCTGGTCTCAGTCAGACACTAACTAGTAGCCACCAGGAGTAGGTCCCTTAACCTCTCTAAGACTCAGGGTGCCCTCCTGTAAAACGTGGGGGTTTCATTTGGTCAGGGATGGCCAACGGGTGGCACACATACCCTCACCTCCCTCGAGCCTTCGGTAGAGACCACTGCTCCATCACATCACTGTTTATGCATTCTTCTGCAACATTCTAGGGAAGGATTTACACTTAGAGTTGGTCCACAAGCTGAAATCTACTTATCTTTCCCCTATTAGATGATCTCTGAAGTTCTTTCTAGCTCCTAAATGGAGTGTTCTAACTT
Organism: Muntiacus reevesi; assembly: GCF_963930625.1. NCBI lineage: Eukaryota > Metazoa > Chordata > Mammalia > Artiodactyla > Cervidae > Muntiacus > Muntiacus reevesi. Next base: position 25,446,218 of record NC_089255.1, on the reverse strand, counting down.
TGCAAGTAACAGAGGACCACCTTTTTGACTTAGCAGTGGCTCCGTCAAAAAAAAAGAAAATAGAAATTTAGGGTCATAATTTCATACACTCACCTCCCCCTATCCCAAGATGGAGCAGGGTCTCCCCCTGGATCACACAGTCTTTCCTTCTGTGTCAGAGATCTTTGTATGTGAGTTTCACCCTCTGTCAGCTCACCAAGCATGACAGTGTCCCAAACTACAGATCCGTGCTAGCTATAATCACCCACAATTTAAAACTATATTGGACATCAAGAAACCTACAAGGAGAGGAATTATCTTAGGGCAGTGAAAACCGAAAGTTAGAAGAGGTGGTATTTAAGGATTGCATCCCCATCTCAGCACAGAAAACCGCATTCACACTTCTCACCCCTGGCAAGAGAGCAATCACACAAACAGTACCCAAATGGGGGAAGCATCAGTAATTCAGGTGGTTGCAAATGTGTTTTATTGAAAGAAGCAGTGATTTGGTTAACACAGGTCCCATCTCACAATCCACTTCTCACCCCCCGCCCCAAACACACAGGGGAAAGACTCAGGTCAGGGGCGCATGTGTGGGTTGGATAGGAGCCCTAACTTGCTTGAGTTATTGCCCTCAGGTCAGGGAATCATGTGGTTATACGTGTGTGTGTGTGTGTGTTGGATAAGAATCCTAGCTTGAGTTATTGCCCTCAAGCCAGAGAAGCCTGTGCTTGTGTGGAGCTGGCAGTGAGGGTAGGGGGGTGGCAGGTAAGAACACCGAACCATCAAAGTGGACTGGCACATACGGGTTTCCCTCACAAGCCACAGTGATGTATTTCTGCTTCTGGCTAGTCTTGTAGGCACAGTTGGGGTACTTAGAGCTGCCTGTCTCACGGCAGTCTGTGATGTTCATGGTGGAGTTACTCTGGTAGCAGTTGGGCTGCCCATTCTTGCAGGTGATGTTTTTCTGGGAGCACACGGCCTTGACATTGTCCAGAGACTCATGCACAAAGGTGTTCACCGGCTTGCATCGTCCATGTGTCATCCTCCGGCGCTTCATCATCTGATTGCAGTAGTTGGAGTTGCCGCTGGAGGAGCTGCCAGCGTCCATGTGCTGCCTCCGGAACTTGGCAGCTGCAGATTCCTTGCCCAGGGAAGGCTGGACCAACACCAGCAGCAGCAGCACCAGGACCAGCACTGACAACAGAACCAGGGACTTCAGAGCCATGATGACCACACTCCCCTGGAGAAAGCTGCCAGGGGAAAAGGGCAGAGGAGGGAAAACATTGCCTTAGAAAGAGAACCCCAGCTCCCACCTGTAGCCTCCCTGGCTTACAGTCAACCAGAAAGATGTCCCGCTTCCTAAGAGCTTTTCTAGGTAAGGAGACACTCACATATACTCTTCCCACAAACATTTGACTCCCACTCCCTACAGAGGGGTCGTCCTACCCTCTGGGTGATGACCCCAGAAATGACCTAAAATCCTATCAGTCTTGTCTTTGAATACAGAAAGTCTTTTGATATGAAATACATTTGAAAAATAAAATACCTTTGTACCCAGCATTCATGCAGCAAGTTAGATGTCCCTTTTGAATAAATCATTAAATAAATAAGCCAGATTTTGAGTAAGACACATTGTATCCTGAAATTGTTGTTGTTGTTCAATTGCTCAGTTGTGTCTGACTCTTTGTGACACCATGGACTGCAAGCTTCCCTGAGACAACCGCCAGCATTCATCCAGGATCACGGCTGACAGAGCCCTGTTGTCCTCTAGCACAAGGGAAACTCAGCCCCTGTCCTGTGTCTGACACCACATCATAAAGGATGCCATTGGGTTCCTAAGAGAGAATCGAGCCTCCCCCAACCCGGAGGCTTCTCCTTCTCCAGCCCCGTGGGTTCTCTGCAGCCTGCATGCTCTATTCCTGACCCCAGCTCTGCTCCCTGCCCATGTCTGCCCAACCCGATTCTTAGGCTAGTCTCACTCAACCTGGATCGCCCTTCTCAAGCCCTCAAGCAGAATCAGCTCCTAAGACCACTTCTTGGACTGCTTACCTGGGTCTCTAGCTTGGTCTCTGAGAAAGAAGGCAGTTTCTGCAATCACTCTATCCCAGGGATGTGGAATTTATACAGATGAAAGGGGGCTTGGCTTCCAAGAAGAGCAGGGTGGGTGGAGCATCTTGATCTCGGTCCACAAGAAAACAAGGTCATGTTAGAAAGGGGTGGGGAATTGCCCAGGGCGCCCTCTTTGGGGGGTACTGGGGAGAGGAAGCCTTTGCCAACAAGAACCTTTCTTTCTATTAATATAAGCAGCAGGGAAAACCACGATAGCACTGATATTCAAACCCCAGTCAAGCCCTTGCTCTACAGTAAATAGCACTTTGAGATTAGCTAAAGACACGTAGCATATGATCATGAGAACAGCTGCTTTGGACAAAATTCCACATCTCTCATCAGCACCTTTGGGGAGGAAGGCTGCATGGAGTGGGGAGAGGTGTCCAGCTGCCCCTAGCTGGAAAAGTTCCCAGATCTGGAGAAGGGTGTATTGTTCAGTCACTCAGTCGTGTCTGACTCTTTGTGACCCCATGGACTGCAGCATACCAAGTTTTCCTGTCTTCACCATCTCCTGGAGTTTGCTCAAACTCATGTCTGTTGAGTCGGTGATGCCATCCAACCATCTCATCCTCTGTCATCCCCTTCTCCCCCTGCCTTCAATCTTTCCCGGATTCAGGGTCTTTTCCAATGAATCAGCTCTTTATATCAGGTGGCCAAAATATTGGAGTTTCAGCTTCAGCATCAGTCCTTCCAATGAATATTCAGGACTGATTTTCTTCAGGATTGACTGGTTTGATCTCCTTGCAATTCAAGGGACTCTCAAGATTCTTCATCAACATCACAGTTCAAAAGCATCAATTCTTTGATACTCTGCCTTTTTATGGTCCAACCCTCACATCCATACATGACTACTGGAAAAACCATATCTTTGACTATATGGACCTTTGTGAACAAAGTAACATCTCTGCTTTTTTAATATGCTATCTAGGTTTGTCATAGCTTTTCTTCCAAGGAGCAAGCGTCTTTTAATTTCATGGCTGCAGTCACCATCTGCAGTGATTTTTAGAGCCCAAGAAAACAAAGTCTGTCACTGTTTCCACTTTTTTCCCATATATTTGCCATGAAGTGATGGGACTGGATGCCATGATCTTAGTTTTTTGAATATTGAGTTTTAAGCCGACTTTTTCACTCTCCTCTTTCACCTTCATCAAGAGGCTCTTTAGTTCTTCTTTGCTTTCTGATATTTCTCCTGGCAGTCTTGATTCCACCTGAACATGGAGAAGAAAGAAGTTTCTGTATGACCTCACCCAGTTCTGACAACTTCAACACACCTGGACTGTTGAAGTAGAGTATATGTCCATTCTTATCTGATGAGCAAAACTCAGCTTCTCTGTACATTAGTGCCAAATCAAATCTCAGAGACAGAGTTTTGGGTGAAGTAGAAAAGGATGGCTTTATTGTTTTGCCAGGCAAAGAGGGACATAGCAGGTTCATGTTCTCAAAACCGAATGTACCAATGAGGTGAAGATAGTGACATGTTTTGTAGTAAAATAGGTCATGATCAGCTCATGGACATCCTTCCAGTGGGTCAGTGAGTAAGGTAAGTAGGACTCAACATCATCACCCTTCAGGACCAACTGACTGCTCTGGGGCCTACATATTTGTAGGCAGCAAACATATCATCATTTCTTAACTTATCTCACCTGGAGGAGGTTTTAGAATCTGGAGAATAGCTTAAAGATATTGCTGTGTGTTCATGGGGTTCTCAAGGCAAGAATACTGAAGTGGTTTGCCATTCCCTTCTCCAGTGGACCACATTCTGTTAGACCTCTCCACCATGATCCATCCGTCTTGGGTGGCCCCACATGGCATGGCTTAGTTTCATTGAGTTAGACAAGGCTGTGGTTCATGAGAAGGGAATGGCAAACCACTTCAGTATTCTTGCCTTGAGAACCCCATGAACAGTATGAAAAGGCAAAATGATAGGATACTGAAAGAGGAACTCCTCAGGTCGGTAGGTGCCCAATATGCTACTGGAGATCAGAGGAGAAATAACTCCAGAAAGAATGAAGGGATGGAACCAAAGCAAAAACACCCAGTTGTGGATGTGACTGGTGACAGAAGCAAGGTCCGATGATATAAAGAGCAATATTGCATAAGAACCTGGAATGTTAGGTCCATGAATCAAGGCTAATTGGAAGTGGTCAAACAGGAGATGGCAAGAGTTAATGCTGACATTCTAGGAATCAGCGAACTAAAATAGACTGGAATGGGTGAATTTAACTCAGATGATCATTTTATCTACTATTGTGTGCAGGAATTCCTTAGAAGAAATGGAGTAGCTCTCACGGTCAACAAAAGAGTCTGAAATGCACTACTTGGATGCGATCTCAAAAATTACAGAATGATCTCTGTTCGTTTCCAAGGCAAACCATTCAATATCACGGTAATCCAAGCCTATGCTCCAACCAGTAATGCTGAAGAAGCTGATGTTGAACGGTTCTATAAAGACCTACAAGACCTTTTAGAACTAACACCCAAAGCGTATGCCCTTTTCATTATAGGGGACTGGAATGCAAAAGTAGGAAGTCAAGAAACACCTGGAGTCACAGGCAAATTTGGCCCTGGAGTATTTAATGAATCAGGGCAAAGGCTGACAGAATTTGCCAAGAGAACACACTGGTCATAGCAAACACCCTCTTCCAACAACACAAGAGAAGATTCTACACATGGACATCACCCTATGACCAACACCAAAATCAGATTGATTATATTTGTTGCAGTCAAAAATGGAGAAGCTCTATACAGTCAGCAAAAACAAGACCGGGAGCTGACTGTGGCTCAAATCATGAACTCCTTATTGCCAAATTCAGACTTAAACTGAAGAAAGTAGGGAAAACCACTAGACCATTCAGGTATGACCTAAACCAAATCCCTTATGACTATACAGTGGAAGTGAGAAATAGATTTAAAGGACTAGATCTGATAGACAGAGTGCCTGATGAACTATGGATGGAGGTTCGTGACATTGTACAGGAGACAGGGGTCAAAACCATCCCCATGGGAAAGAAATGTAAAAAAGCAAAATGGCTGCCTGAGGAGGCCTTATAAATAGCTGTGAAAAGAAGTGAAAAGCAAAGGAGAAAAGGAAAGATATTCCCATTTGAATGCAGAATTGCAAAGAATAGCAAGGGGAGATGAGAAAGCCTTCCTCAGTGATCAATGCAAAGAAATAGAGGAAAACAACAGAATGGGAAAGACTAGAGATCTCTTCAAGAAAAATTAGAGATACCAGGGGAACATTTCATGCAAAGATGGGCTCAATAAAGGACAGAAATGGTATGGCCCTAAGAGAAGCAGAAGATATTAAGAAGAGGTGGCAAGAATACACAGAAGAACTGTACAAAAAAGATCTTCCCGACCCAGATAATCATGATGGTGTGATCACTCACCTAGAGTCAGACATTCTGGAGTGTGAAGTCAATTGGACCTTAGAAAGCATCACTATGAACAAAGCTAGTGAATGTGATGGAATTCCAGTTGAGCTATTTCAAATCCTGAAAGATGATGCTGTGAAAGCACTGCACTCAACATGCCAGCAAATTTGGAAAACTCAGCAGTGGTCACAGGACTGGAAAAGGTCAGTTTTCATTCCAATCCCAAAGAAAGGCAATGCCAAAGAATGATCAAACTACTGCACAGTTGCACTCATTTCACATGCTAGTAAAGTAATGCTCAAAATTCTCCAAGCCAGGCTTCAGCAATATGTGAACTGTGAACTTCCAGATGTTCAAGCTGGTTTTACAAAAGGCAGAGGAACCAGAGATCAAATTGCCAACATCTACTGGATCATCATAAAAGCAAGAGAGTTCCAGAAAAACATCTATTTCTGCTTTATTGGCTATGCCAAAGCCTTTGTGTGAATCACAATAAACTGTGGAAAATTCTGAAAGAGATGGGAATATCAGACCACCTGACCTACCTCTTGAGAAACCTATATGCAGGTCAGGAAGCAACAGTTAGAACTAGACATGGAACAACAGACTGGTTCCAAATAGGGAAAGGAGTACGTCAAGGCTGTATATTGTCACCCTGCTTATTTAACTTACGTGCAGAGTACATTATGAGAAATGCTGGGTTGGAAGAAGCACAATCTGGAATCAAGATTGCCAGGAGAAATATCAATAACCTCAGATATGCAGATGACACCACCCTTATGGCAGAAAGTGAAGAGGAACTAACAAGCCTCTTGAGGAAAGTGAAAGAGGAGAGTGAAAAAGTTGGTGTAAAGCTCAACATTCAGAAAGCTAAGATCATGGCATCTGGTCCCATCACCTCATGGGTAATAGATGGGGAGACAGTGGAAACAGTGTCAGACTTTATTTTTGGGGGCTCCAAAATCACTGCAGATGGTGACTGCAGTCATGAAATTAAAAGATGCTTACTCCTTGGAAGGAAAGTTATGATCAACCTAGATAGCATATTAAAAAGCAGAGACATTACTTTGCCAACAAAGGTCCATTTGGTCAAGGTTACGGTTTTTCCAGTGGTCATGTATGGATGTGAGAGTTGGATTGTGAAGAAAGCTGAGCGCCGAAAAATTGATGCTTTTGCAGTTTGGTGTTGGAGAAGACTGTTGAGAGTCCCTTGGAATGCAAGGAGATCCAACCAGTCCATCCTAAAGGAGATCAGTCCTGGGTGTTCATTAGAAGGACTGAGCTGAAGCTGAAACTCCAATACTTTTGCCACCTGATACGAAGAGTTGACTCATTGGAAAAGACCCTGATGCTGGGAGGGATTGGGGGCAGGAGGAGGAGGGGATGACAGAGGATGAGATGGCTGGATGGTATCACCGACTTGATGGGCATGAGTTTGAGTAAACTCTGGGAGTTGGTGATGGACAGGGAGGCCTGGCGTGCTGCGATTCATGGGGTCGCAAAGGGTCGGACACAACTGAGCGACTGAACTGAACTGAACTGATTGTTGTGTGTATCCATTGATGGGAAAACAGAACCTTGCCCCAAGGCTGCTCTTGACTGTGTCTCCCTGGTCTCTCATCCTCTCCCTTCCCTAATTAACAACTGCTTGAATCTGCCCACTGGAACTCAGGGAAGGTCAGGGAGGTTGAAAGAAGGCTGTTTCCTATAATCAAAGAAGTGGAAGATGCAAAGGCCTTGTGCCCAGCAGCCCTGCAGGGCCCTGCACAGTACCAGTCGATGGATTTGGCCAACATTCCACATCTCTCACCAGTACCTCTGCAGGGAGAGCGAGGAGAGGTGTCCAGTGGCCCCGGCTGGAAGGGTACCCAGACATGGAGAATAAGAAAAGAGTACCTGAATACAGAAGAGAAAAAGAAAACCTCTGTGTGAGCTCACCCAGTTCTGGCCACGTCTGTGCTCCTGGACTACTGAAGGAGGGTATGTGGCCAATCTTATTTACAGTGACCCCTCCTTACACAGGCCAGAGTGGAGGAGAGGAACTTGAGATAAGACAAAATGCAAAATTCCCTTTAGAGAAGAAATTTGTTGTTGTTCAGTCGCTAAGTTGTGTCTGACTCTGCAACCCCATGGACTGCGGCACACCAGACTCCTCTGTCCTTCACTATCTCCTGGAGTTCTTGAAAATTCATGTCCACTGAGTCAGTGATGCTGTCCAATCATCTCATCCTCTGCTGTGCCTTCTCCTCCTGCCCTCAATCTTTCCCAGCTTCAGGCTCTTTTCCAATGAGTCAGCTCTTCACATCAGGTGGCCAAAGTTTTGGATGTGATCAGGAGTCACATCAGACTCCTCTGTCCTTCACTATCTCCTGGAGTTCTTGAAAATTCATGTCCACTGAGTCAGTGATGCTGTCCAATCATCTCATCCTCTGCTGTGCCTTCTCCTCCTGCCCTCAATCTTTCCCAGCTTCAGGCTCTTTTCCAATGAGTCAGCTCTTCACATCAGCTTCAGCATTAGTCCCTCAAATGAATATTCAAAGTTGATTTCTTTTAGGATTGACTGTTGATCTCCTTGTAGCCCAAGGGACTCTCAAGAGGCTTCTCCAGCACTACAACTTGAAAGCATCATTTCTTCAGTGCTCAGCCTTCTTTAGGGTCCAACTCTCACATTCATACATGACTACTGGGAAAACTGTAGCTTTGACTACACACACCTTTGTCACCAAAGTGATGTGTCTGCTTTTTAGCATGCTGTCTAGGTTTGTCATAGCTTTCCTTCCAAACAGCAAGCGTCTTAATTTCATGGCTGCAGTCACTGTCTGCAGTGATTTTGGAGCCCAAGAAAATAAAGTCTGTCACTATTTCTATTGTTTCCCCATCTATTTGCCATGAAATGATGGGACCAGATGCCATGATTATCACTTTTTGAATGCTGAGTTTTAAGCCAGTCTTTTGACTCTCCTCTTTCATCCTCATCAAGAGGCTCTTTAGTTCCTCTTCATTTTCTGCCATTAAAATGGTATCATCTGTATATCCGAGGTTGTTGATATTTCTCCCAGCAATATTGATTCCAGCTTCATCCAGCATTTTGCATGATGTACTCTGCATGTAAGTTAAATAAGCAGAGTGACAATAAACAGCCTTGACGTACTCCTTTCCCAATTTTGAACCACTCTGTTGTTCCATGTCCAGTTCTAACTGTTGCTGCTGGAGCTGCAGCTGCAGAACCTTGGGGCAAGGTTCTGTTTTCCCTGCCTCTCAGGAGGCAAGTAAGGTGGTCTGGTATTCCCATCTCTTTAACAATATTCCCCAGGTTGTTGTGATCCAGAGTCAAGGGCTATAGAGTAGTCAGTGAAGTAGAAGTAGATGTTTTTTTTTTTCCTGGAATTCCCTTGCTTTCTCTATGATCCAACAGATATTGACAATTTGATCTCTGGTTCCTCTACGTTTTCTAAATCCAGCTAGTATATCTGGAAGTTCTCAGTTCACATACTGCTGAAGGTTAGCTTGAAGGATTTTGAGCGTTACCTTGCTAGCATGTGAAATGAGTGCAATTGTGTAGTAGTTTGAACATTCTTTAACATTGCCTTTCTTTGGGATTGGAATGAAAAATGACCTTTTCCAGTCCTGTGCCCACTGCTGACTTTTCCAAATTTGCTGGCATATTGAGTGCAGCACTTTAACAGCATCATCTTTCAGGATTTGAAGTGGCTCAGCTGGAATTCCTTCACTTCCACAAGCTTTGTTCATAGTAATGCTTCCTAAGGTCCACTTAATGTCACATTCCAAGATGTCTGGCTCTAGGTGAGTGAGCACATCATCGTGATTATCCGGGTCAATAAAACCACTTTTGTTAGTTCTTCTGTGTATTCTTGCCATCTCTTAATTTCTTCTGCTTCTGTTAGATCATTACTGTTTCTGTCCTCTATCATGCCTATCCATGCATGAAATGTTCCCCTGATATCTCCAGTTTTCTTGAAGAGATCTCTAATCTTTCCAATTCTATTGTTTCCCTCTATTTCTTTGCACTGATCATTTAAGGCCTTCTTATCTCTCCTTGCTCTTCCCTGGAACTCTGCCTCCAGTTGGTTTCTCTTTCCTTTTCTCCCTTGCCTTTCACTTTTTTCTTTCCTCGATTATTTGTTAAGCCTCTGCAGGCAACCACTTTGCCTTCTTGCCTTTCTTTTTCTTTGGGATGGTTTTGGTCACCACTCCTGTTGTACCATTGTACCACAATGCTACAAACCTCCATCCCTAGTTCTGCAGGCCCTCTGTCTACCAGATCTAATCCTTTGAATCTATTTGTCACATTCACTGTATAATCATAAGGGATTTGACTTAGGGATTTCCTGGTAGCTCAGCTGGTAAAGAATCCCCCAAAATGCAGGAGACCCTGGTTTGATTCTTGGGTTGGGAAGATTCACTGGAGAAGGGAATAGCAACCCACTCCAGTATTCTGGCCTGGAGAATTCCATGGACTGTGTAGTCCAAGGAGGCGCAAAGAGTGGGAAATGACTGAGCAACTTTCACTTCACATAGCTGAATGACCTAGTGGTTTTCCCTACTTTCTTCAATTTAAACATGAATTTTGCAATATGGACTTCATGTTCTGAGAAGAAATAGAAAACCTCATATTTCTTAGCAGTAGAATTTCCTCCCAGAAAGATTCCTGGGATTTTCTTTCTATTTATAATGCTCTTAAAGTAGAGGCAGGTTATATTATTGCATCACTTTCAGGTGTCCAGCAGAGTGATTCAGCCATATGTGTATAATGTGTAATGGAGGACAATTGTAATTCTTCTAGAGTGAGAATTATCAAAATATCTCTCCAAGCTCTAGGTTTACACTGTCTTAGTCCAAATTCTGTTTTAGCATGTTAAACACTGAGCAAGTTTCCTCACCTCTAAAATGAGGATGATAATACCATGTTCCTCTTAGGTTTGTTATTAAGACAAAATAGGGTAAGATGCAAAGGACTTAAGGTAGCGCTTTGTAAGTGAGTGATTGATCACATGTGGTGGGGTTAAGGTCTCCCACAGAAAGCCTGTTTAAATAATACTGGCTAGACTTTCTTGGTGATTTAGTGGTTAAAACTCACCTGCCAGTGGACAGAACATGGTCTGGGAATATCCCCCATGTGGCAGAGCAACTGAGCCATGGACCACAGCTACTGAAGCCTATGCACCCAGAGCCTGTGTTCTGCAACAACAGAAACCACTGCAATGAGAAGCCCATGCACCACAATGAAGCATAGCCCCTGCTTGCCAAAACTACAGAGCTCATGCAGGGTAAAGAAGACCCAGAGCAGCCAAAAGTAAAATAAATTAAATAATATAAAAATGAATTAAATAGTACCGGGTAATCTTGGAATTGTTTTCTACATGAGATAGTCAGGTAACTCCTGCTAAAAACCAGAGCTGAAAATAGCAGGGAGTTTCAAAGCCTTGGGGAGGGAAAAAGAGGAGGAAGAGAAAGGAGAAGAAACCTGATTGGAATAACAGAATTCTTTAAGTGGAAATTTTAAATTGCTTTGCCACATGAAATCTGAAAAAATTTTTGTAAAGTCAGTATTATTTTGTAATGTGTATAAATTTGGAAAGGGAAGTGAGGCCAAGAAATACATGGTGAGGCATGAGGTTTTAGTTTCCTGTTTCCGTAGGTCACCCACCACCCAGGTTTTACTTGCCTCTTAGTCTTAAGATCTTACTCATATCATCTTGAGAGGCACTAGAAGGAAAACTTTTCCTCTACCTTTAGTTCTTGGAAGAGGAAAGGCTTCCCTGGTGGCTCAGCTGGTAAAGAATCTGCCTGCAATGTTGGAGACCTGGGTTAGTTGGAGACCTGGGTTAGTTAGATCCCTGGGTTGGAAGATCTCCTGGAGAAGGGAATGGCTTCCCAATCCAGTATTCTGGCCTGGAGAATTCCGTGGACTGCATAGTGCATGCGGTAGTGAAGAGTTGGACACAACGGAGAGATTCTCACCCACTCAGTTCATGAGGCCTGTGAATTAACTGACCAAAGACAGATTAACAGAACAACTGTCAAAGTTTATTCCTATGCATGTGAAGGAGCACAAAAGAAGCAGTTCCCTGAACAGCATGGGTAAAGGTTCATACATCAACTTAATGGGAGGGAGAGGGACTCTACAGGAAATACATGAGCTTTTAGGGGAATAAATGGGATGTAAAAGAATTTGTGATAGTGTCTGTCTGTGCAAGTATGGGTGGTCTGATTTTTTCTGGGCTATAAAATTCCCCTAAAGGGATTTACAGCAGTTTTACTCTCAGAAGACTCTATCTATTCAGATAAGAGATTCTCCCCCAAAAAACTTCTTTCTGCATCTGCTAGGTCTCAAATATCTTATTTAAAATAATCTTCCTATCAACTCTGCAGATCTGAGTGGATACCCACAGTAATCACTTTAGAATTTGCCATTTATTCAGCAGTGGTAATACAGAAATAAGTTACAGGACCTGCCCTAGAGGGGCCCAGTAGGACGGTTTGTATTCACCACGTGAATCTCACCTAGGTGTTGGGTATGGCTGCACAAAAATAGTCATTCTTGTGGCATCTTTCCAATACAAGAAGACTTTCAGGGCATTGGTCCAACAAGATTTCAAAATCACCGTTCAAATATGAACAAGTTTTCAGTAACCCGAATAAGCTTCTTCAATAGCCTACAAAGCATCCCAATCTATAAGAAGTCATTTTACCTGTTTGTGTATGTCAATCTGTCCAATCCCTTGGTTTGGCGGCGGGAGGCGGGAGTTGTTTGTTTTTGTTTTGTTCTTTGGCCATGCTAAGTGACTTGTGGGATCCCAATTTCTTGACCAGGGATCGAACCTGGGCCCCTGCATTGAAAGCACCAAAGTAATGCAGGGGAGAAAGAAACACTTTCCTCTACCAATTAAGTTTCAGTGACTGGGGACTGTCAATCAAACAAAACATAGATTAACAAGAAAACAAAGCAAATTTAATTGCGTACATATGTACACCGATAGCAGTGAACCATCTTGCAAACTATGACTTTGAGTGATTATAATGTATCAATGTAGGCTCACCAGCTATAAAAAATGTACCCTCTGGTAGGGGATATTGATAGTTGAGGATGCTAGGCATGTGGCAGGGGGGAGTGGGGATACATGGTTACTCTTAGTAGTTTCTGTTCAATTTTGCTGTGAATCTAAAACTGCTATAAAATATGAAGTCTATTTAAAAGGAAGATGGTGATTTCTTCAAAATTTTCAAAGACCTAAAAATTTAAAAAAAGAAAGACTGTGGAAATGTAACAAATTAAAGATGGCTGGACTTCTCTGGTGGTACACTGGATAAGAATCCCCTTGGCAATGCAGGGGATGTGGGTTTGATTTCTGATCCAGGGAAGATTCCACACGTGGCAGAGCAGCTTAGCTGGCATGCTGCAACTTCTGAAGCCGATGGGCCTAGAGCCTGTGCTCCACAACGAGAGAAGCCCAAATAAGAAGCCCAGCACCAAAGCAAAGCCTGGCCTCCAAAGAGTAGTCCCCACATGTAGCAACTGGAGAAAGCCTGCGCACAGCAACAAAGACCAGAGCAATGAAAATAACAAATCAATTAATTGATTTTAAAAAACAATGGTGGTTGAAGAAACGTTAAAAAACAGAGACATTACTTTTGCCAACAAAGGTCCATCTAGTCAAAGCTATGGTTTTTCCAGTAGTCATGTATGGATGTGAGAGTTGAACTATAAAGAAAGCTAAGCACCAAATAATTGATGCTTTTCCACTATGGTGTTGGAGAAGACTCTTGAGAGTCCCTTGGACTGCAAGGAGATCCAACCAGTCAATCCTAAAGGAAATCAGTCCTGAATATTCATTGGAAGGACTGATGCTGAAACTGAAGCTCCAATACTTTGTCCACCTGATGCGAAGAACTGACTCAATGGAAAAGACCTTGAATCTGGGAAAGATTGAAGGCAGGAGGAGAAGAGGACAACAAAGGATGAGATGGTTGGATGGCATCACTGACTCGATGGACATCAATTTGAGCAAGCTCCGAGAGTTGGTGATGGACAGGACAGGGAAGCCTGACATGAGGCAGTTCATGGAGTCACAAAGAGTGGGACACAACTGAGTGACTGAACTGAACTGAACTGAACTGAAAGAGATATACAGCTAAATGTGCCACTTCACACCAGGCTGGAACCAGTGCTAGAAGGAAAAAGATGCCAAAGATATTATTGGGTTGATTGACAAATTTGTATACAAAAAAAAATTTGATAGAAGTACTGCATCAAGGTTAAATTACTGTGCCAGCCAAAGCTGTCTATTAACCATTTTCTGAATTTTCCTTTTGAATCATTTACCATTCCTGCTGCCAAGGGTGCACTTGCCCATCCATTCATGTCCTATTCACCTCCAAGCTTCAACTAACTACCCCCTGACCCTCGATAGACTCTCCTGGCTATTTCAGCAGGAGGCATCTAATCTTCCTCTGAACTCAGAACCTCTTTCTGCACTGCTTACATGATGCTTCTGTGGCCTTGCATTTTCAGCTGTGGCCTTATGTAAATTTAGTTTCGAACTAAATGGGAAGCAAACTAACATAGGGATATGGTGTTATACTTCCTTTTACCTCGTTGACCTCCCTTATGATAGATGTGCACTATAATTAACTTCTTTGACAATTATTTGTCAAGCATCTATTACGCACTAGTCCTTATAAACACACGGAGATGAGACACAGTACCTGCCCTCAAGGCACTTACAGTTCTATAGCGGGAGCAAAACTACTACAAAATGTTTTCAGTGAGCAAGGAACATAAGGAAAGGAAAAGGAATTGTTCTAAGGAAGGCACCACAGAGTAGCTGAACCTTAAACTGAGACTTGGAATGTGTGTAGGGGTTCACAGGTGGACAGGTCTCCCTCTGTACACAGCTGAGAGAGGGTGGTTGAGACAGGGAAGGAATCTGTATAGCCTCCAGGTCCACAACTCCAGATCTTGCATGATGACACCAGCCTCAGGCTGTGCCATGGAGATAGCTGAAATGTACACAAGAGAGAGGAGCAGGTGGGTGACCGCAGGAGACTGAAGCCTTTGCTGGAGAAGCTACAGTGGGGGCAGGGGCAGGTTCAGGGTTTGCACCAGGCAGAGAAATGAGAAGGAAGCCTTGATATTAATCAGGATCATATAAAGGTCTGTGAGATCGGTAGGATTCAATGAACCTATCCTGGGAACGGGTCACCAGGCACCTGGGCAGGCTGCACCCAGAGGCCGGGCACCTTGAGAGGAAGGGCTGGCTGCTGTCTGCGTGAATAGGTTGATTAGACCATGATAAATGAGGCCAATACAGGAGGAAATTAGACCAGTGAGAGAGAAGGGGGAAATCAAATGGGAGTTCTTATTCCATCAGTGATCTTTCATTGCCGTTAATGTATGGGATAATTGGTTAGAGATTGGTCTACCACTTCCCCTGTTTTGGCAAAAAGGAAAACTACACAGAAAGCTAACGAAATGAGTTTCAACATCTATCCTTAGTAATCCAGCAGATCACTTCACACCCCTTCTCTGCAGCTCGATAATAATGATGCTGAATCTCTGTGTTTGCATTCTGATTTCTCTCTCTCTCTCTTTGGCCATATAACTTGCAAGATCTTAGTTTCCTCACCAGGGATGGAAACTGTGACTTCTGCAGTGAGAGCATGGGGAGTCCTAAACACTAGACTGCCAGGGAATTTCCTCTGTTCTTACTACTTATGATAAATTAACATCTGAACAGAATTTGTCATTACTTAACACACCTTGTTTGGTGGCTGCTGCTGGTGTTTCAATGAATACTCCTAATGACAGCTGCTGATGTTAGAAATGTTAGTTTAGCCCGGTCCTCCAGGGAAAATATCACTCAACTTCTCTATCTAGTAACGAGACTCATTGCATCACTCTTTCGTCTGCAGCAGGACCTCAGAAGCTCATAGGTACACTCCCAACTTTGAGGGTCCCAGTGGACAGAGAGCTGCTCACCTGAGATTGTGTACTTGCTTGAGTCACTAGCTTCTCGCTGTGAGTTGACCCCTATTTCATTCCAATGACAGTTTGCAGTCAGTACTGTCTCTTTCTTTAAGAAATCGGAGTTTCTCTTTATCATTTTCCCGAGCCCATGCCAACCCTGTGACACATCAATAACATAACTAGGAAGAGTTATAAATTGTCAAATATTCAACAGATAACTAAAAGGTATTGAGTAAGTGTTGACTTTTTTATGTTTATCATGCAATTTGGAACTTCTAAGGTAAACAATGAGTACAAACACATTGTATGAATTCCAAACTAGCAGAGACTAATTGGAATGTGGATCTGTTGGGATAGGTTAAGTTGTAACATACAACCTCAAAAAGTTAAATAATATAAATTTAATTTTTCACTTCTGGGCATACACACCAAGGAAACCAGATCTGAAAGAGACATGTGCACCCCAATGTTCATCGCAGCACTGTTTATAATAGCCAGGACATGGAAGCAACCTAGATGCCCATCAGTAGACGAATGGATAAGGAAGCTGTGGTACATATACACCATGGAATATTACTCAGCCATTAAAAAGAATTCATTTGAATCAGTTCTAATGAGATGGATGAAACTGGAGCCCATTATACAGAATGAAGTGAGCCAGAAAGATAAAGACCAATACAGTATACTAATTTTTCATTTCTGCCACATGCTATCCCTGATCCAGCCAAGAGGTTATGCCCTATGTAGTCACTGGGGAAAACAGGTTGAAAATATGCATATTGTAGCAAGATGAATGGATTTCATAAACCTGATATTAGCTTAAGTTATAAAAGATATGCTCAATGTGATTCTGGTTAGATAAAATTCAAGAACAGGCAAAATTAAACTGCAATTTTAAAGATACGTACATAGAAAATAAAAGTAGCAGAAGAATAAAGGAAATTTTTATTTCAAACACAAATACAATGCTTTCTTCTAGAGGGAATGAGAAGACTGTGATCAGAAAAAAGCACATGGTTGGGGGCTTTGGAAGTGCTGCAGTGTTCTATTTCTGACCTTGGCTGAAGTTATGAGTGTTTGCCACATAGATATTCTTTAAAGTTTCTGAACATGGGAGGGGGGATCAGGATGGGGAACACATGTAAATCCAAGGCTGATTCATGTCAATGTGTGGCAAAAACCACTACAATACTGTAAAGTAATTAGCCTCCAACTAATAGAAATAAATGAAAATAAATAAATAAATAAAATTTCTGAATATCAGTGTTTTGGGCACTACTACAAATTTATAAAATACTTAAAAAAGAAATATATTATTAGATGAATAGATGGGAAAATTGAGGGTTCGCTTGATTATTTGCTGGCATAACTTCAGAGCATCCTTATTTCAGAAAGCTGAAAAGAAAGTCAGAGATAAAGAATGGCTTTGACAAAACACCTGATGAGGAAGAAAAAGCACTCCAAGTGCACTAGCTTGGTGAGGTTAGGCTGGGGAGAGGTGGACATCCCCTGAAGAAAGAGCCCATACAGGAAAAGACGCTGAAAGAAACAGCACAGAGATAGAGCGTTGCCCCAAGAACTGGCAGAGATGGGATCCAGCTTCGTTCCTGTATGTCAGAATGTGTAGAAAAGAAGGGGGTGGGGCAGAATGTGTACCAGATAAGGAAAGGGATGCAAATGAGAAACAGAGATATTGACCTGGAGTGAGGAAAACAACAGAATGGGAAAGACTAGAGATCTCTTCAAGAAAATTAGAGATTCCAAGGGAACATTTCAGGCAAAGATGGGTTCGATAAAGGACAGAAATGGTATGGACCTAACAGAAGCAGAAGATATTAAGAAGAAGTGGCAAGAATACACAGAAGAACTGTACAAAAAAGATCTTCACGACCCAGATAATCACAATGGTGTGATCACTTACCTAGAGCCAGACATTCTGGAGTGTGAAGTAAAGTGGGCCTTAGAAAGCATCACTATGAACAAAGCTAGTGGAGGTGATGAAATTCCATTTGAGCTATTTCAAATCCTGAAAGATGATGCTGTGAAACTGCTGCACTCAATGTGCCAGCAAATTTGGAAGACTTAGCAGTGGCCACAGGACTAGAAAAGGTCCGTTTTCATTCCAATCCCTAAGAAAGGCAATCCCAAAGAATGCTCAAACTACCGCACAATTGCACTCATCTCACACGCTAGTAAAGTAATGCTCAAAATTCTCCAAGCCAGGTTTCATCAATATGTGAACCAAGAACTTCCAGATGTTCAAGCTGGTTTTACAAAAGGCAGAGGAACCAGAGATCAAATTGCCAATATCCGCTGGTTCATCAAAAAAGCAAGAGAGTTCCAGAAAAACATCTATTTCTGTTTTATTGACTATGCCAAAGCCTTCAACTGTGTGGATCAAAATCAACTGGAAAATTCTGAAAGAGATGGGAATACCAGACCACCTGACCTGCCTCTTGAGAAACCTGTATGCAGGTCAGGAAGAAACAGTTAGAACTGGACATGGACCAACAGACTGGTTCCAAATAGGGAAAGGAGTACATCAACACTGTATATTGTCACCCTTCTTATTTAACTTCTATGCAGAGTACATCATGAGAAATGCTGGGCTGGAAGAAGCACAAGCTGGAATCAAGATTGCCAGGAGAAATCTCAATAACCTCAGATATGCAGATGACACCACCCTTATGGCAGAGAGTGAAGAGGAACTAACAAGCCTCTTGATGAAAGTGAAAGAGGAGAGTGAAAAAGTTGGCTTAAAGCTTAACATTCAGAAAACTAAGATCATGGCATCTGCTCCCATCACCTCATGGGAAATAGATGGGGAAACAGTGGAAACAGTGTCAGACTTTATTTCTGGGGGCTCCAAAATCACTGCAGATGGTGACTGCAACCATGAAATTAAAAGAT
Source organism: Muntiacus reevesi (assembly GCF_963930625.1). NCBI lineage: Eukaryota > Metazoa > Chordata > Mammalia > Artiodactyla > Cervidae > Muntiacus > Muntiacus reevesi. The sequence goes on along the minus strand of NC_089255.1, from coordinate 25,427,852 downwards.
GTTTACTCCTTGTAAGGAAAGTTATGACCAACCTGGATAGCATATTAAAAAGCAGAGACATTACTTTGCCAACAAAGGTCCATCTAGTCAAGGCTATGGTTTTTCCAGTGGTCATATATGGGTGTGAGAGCTGGACTGTGAAGAAAGCTGAGCACCAAAAAATTGATGCTTTTGAACAGTGGTGTTGGCGAAGACTCTTGAGAGTCCCTTGGACTGCAAGGAGATCCAACCAGTCCATCCTAAAGGAAATCAGTCCTGGGTGTTCATTGGAAGGACTGATGCTGAAGCTGAAACTCCAATACTTTTGCCACCTCATGCGAAGAGTTGACTCATTGGAGAAGACCCTGATGCTTGCAGGGATTGGGGGCAGGAGGAGGAGGGGACAACAGAGAATGAGATGGCTGGATGGCATCACCGACTCGATGGGCATGAGTTTGAGTGAACTCCGGGAGTTGGTGATGGACAGGGAGGCCTGGCGTGCTGCAATTCATGGGGTCACAAAGAGTCAGACATGACTGAGCAACTGAACTGAACTGAACTGAATGAGCAGAGTAGTAATGTTCTTTTCATCTATGGAAACTGGTTGTACAAGTGGAACTTGAGACACTTCCTTCCCCTTTCCTCAAATATCTGTTTTGATATAGCTTTCTAAGAACATCTGCATCACCTCTGTTGTCCTCTAGGTCATGGGGTAAGTCATCTGTATAGTCTGAGTCTATGACCCATTACTGAAGGTGAAAGTTAGTCACACAGCCATATCCAACTCTTTGCGACCCCATGATCTGTAGCTTGCCAGGCCCCCCGTCCATGGAATTCTCCAGGCAAGAATACTGGAGTGGATTGCCATTTCCTTCTCCAGGGGATCTTCCTGACCCAGAAATCAAACCGGGGTCTCCTGCATTGCAGGCAGATTCTTTACAGAGTCACTAGGGGAGTCCATGACCCATTACTGAGGGGCGTTCATTTCCAATACATTAAATCACAGCTACAAGTTTTACTGTCATCACACATATTTAAAAACAGTATTAATCTCTAGGGATTCTTCTTATGTAATTTGACATACATCACAACTGTGGTTTTGTAACCGAAAGTGGGGTCCACCAGCTTGATGCTCAAAAGCCAATAGAGGCAACATTGGTGGAAAGCAAAGTTTGTTTTTTTTTTTTTTTTGGATGCGAGCAATGGGGCGAGGGAGGTGGGTAGGAGAGGACCTCTCCAAAGGCCAACTCCCCCACCACTGACAATCAGTGGGCAGGACCTTTTATAGGAGGGGGGCTAAGATGTAGAAACAGCACCATTAGCTCTGACAATCATCTTGAAATTGGTCATTGGTGGACTGACCAGCATCATCTTGATTGTTTTCTATGTACAGTTAATCTTCTCTTCTAAGGTCAATTTGTTCCCTTTCCCTTGAGGCAAATTTTCAGAAGTTTTGCAGCTTATTTCATGGCTACAATCTGGTCATCATATAGCTAACTTCTTCCACTTGGTGGGAGTTTCAGTCTCTAAAAGACAGCTCACAAGACGTGGCTCAGAATATTATCTATAGCCCTTGAGAAGGTGCTAAAAGTCCTTGACTGTGTTTAATGACTAAACTTTCTCAGTCTTATTGGACTATTGTTCTTTGCTTCTGCATTTTCTCATTTCTGTGATTTAGCTTATTCTTTGGCTAATTTTTTTCCACAGATAAAAGGAAGGCTCAAGACAAACATTCCCGATCCATTTCAGTTTCTTTATATACATAAAATGTGATATTTATCTCCACAAATTGCTCTGAAGAATTTGAAAAGAGCTAATAGAGTGGATAGACCAAATATATTGGTGGCAGCTTCATGACTGTTTTGCTGTTTTCAGGGAAAATTATTCACCTCTCTGGATCTGTTACACCAGAGTAAAATAGATAGGCTGGATAATCGGCAAAGCAATCAGTTCAGTCACTCAGTCATGTCCGACTCTTTGCAACCCCATGGACTGCTGTACACCAGGTTTCCCTGTTCATCACCAACTCCCGCAGTCTACTCAAACTCATCTCGATTGAGTCGCTGATGCCATCCAACCATCTCATCCTCTGTCATCCCCTTCTCCTCCCACCTTCAATCTTTCCCAGCATCAGGGTCTTTTCAGATGAGTCAGTTGTTTGTATCAGGTAACCAAAGTATTGGAGTTTCAGTTTCAGCATCAGTCCTTCCAATGAATATTCAGGACTGATTTCCCTTAGGATGGACTGGTTGAACCTCCTTGCTGTCCAAGGGACTCTCAAGAGTCTTCTCCAACACCACAGTTCAAAAACATCAGTTCTTTGGCACTCAGCCTTGTTTACAGTCCAACTCTTACATCCATACATGACCAGCGGAAAAACCGTAGCTTTAACTAGACAGACCCTTGTTGGCAAAATAATGTCTCTGCTTTTTAATATGCTGTCTAGGTTGGTCATAGCTTTTCTTCCAAGGAGCAATTGTCTTTTAATTTTATGGCTGCAGTCATCATCTGCAGTGATTTTGGAGCCCAAAAAAATAGTCTCTCACTGTTTCCACTGTTTCCCCATCTATTTGCCATGAAGTGATGGGACCAGATGCCATGATCTTAGTTTTCTGAATGTTGAGTTTTAAGCCAACTTTTCACTCTTCTCTTTCACTTTCATCAAGAGGCTCTTTAGTTCTTCTTCACATTCTGCCATAAGGGTGGTTTCATCTGTGTATCTGAGGTTATTGGTATTTCTCCCAGCAATCTTAATTCCAGCTTGGGCTTCATCCAGCCCGGCATGTCTCATGATGTACTCTGTGTATAAGTTAAATAAGCAGGGTGACAATATACAGCCTTGAAGTACTCCTTTCCCTATTTGGACCCAGTCTGTTGTTCCATGTCCAGTTCTAACTGTTGCTTCTTGACCTGCATACAGATTTCTCAGGAGGCAGGTCAGGTAGTCTGGTATTCCCATCTCTTTCAGAATTTTCCACAGTTTGTTGTGAGCCACACAATCAAAGGCTTTGGCATAGTCAATAAGTAGATGTTTTTCTGGAACTCTTGCTTTTTCCATGATCCAATGGATGTTGGCAATTTGATTTCTGGTTCCTCTGCCTTTTCCAAATCATAAAGGATAATTTAAACATATATCTGTGTGCATGTGTGTGTTTATATACTAATATATATTAAGTGTATATATGTGGATGGATTTGGGGTGTGGATTCGGTTCAACTTTTTAATGATTCCTGAAAAACTGATTGACATTCTTCTGGGTGAGTATAGACTTATGCACAGAAGTTCTAATTTACTATTTAAAAGATCATTTTGTAACTTCTGTGGTTTGTTTCCTAACCTGTAAACTGGGGATAATTAAAGTACCTTACTGAATGTGTTCCCTCAAAGTTCTTGTATTAAAACCTAACTCTCAATATGATGACATTAGGAGCAGGGTGGGGCCTTAGGGAGGTGATTAGGTCAAGAGAGTGGGGACCTCATGATGGGATTAGAGATTCCAGAGAGCTCCCTTGACTCCTTCTTTCAAGTGAGGTAATAACAAGAAACAGTGGTTCATAGCTATGGAACTGTATGTCCCTGTTTGCCTACAACTGTCTCCATTTATGCCTGCTCCCTGGAAAAATTAATAATAGTGCTCCTTTTCTTTCAATTCCTGAAAATGTTCCAGTTCGGACAGTAAATTATATGTTCACCCTGGTTAGAGCCCATAGTAAGCCCTTAATTGATGCTGTGGTAGTGTTGTTATTACCAATAGTGATACTGTTTCCTTAAGAGTCACAAGTTCGCTTTCAATTTTGAGTTAACAGGAGTGACAATGTTGTTTTTCATTGGAAGGGAGAGATGAACTAATGGGCCTTTAAATTCTATCTTTATGTAGAATCAGAGAGCAGCATATACAAAGGGGACATGTCAGGAAATGCAGGGCAGGCAGATCCAGGCTTGGGGCACCTGTGAAGGTCATGAGTCATTGTAGACACATTAAGATTAATATCAGGGGAATGTGCAGCAGGCACTGACAAGCGGAAAGCAATGCCTCTGGGAGAGAATTGGGACCCTGTGTATAGACCAAGCACAACTCTAGAGGGGGGATGGTGGGAGCCATGTAATGCCTGAGTCTGAGGTGGGGGGGTGGGGGGATGGGATGGAGAAGAAAAAAGGAAACAAAGGAAGTGGATGAAGCCTGGAGGAAGAGATGTCTAAACTATGCACCTGAAAGTTTGTCTTTCATTCTCTCTACTGATTTTGCTGTTTCATTGTGACCCTTCCATCTTAAGCAGAGTATGGTAGGGGTAGGGGAAAAATTTCAAACATATTCTAAACATTTTTAGTAGTCTTGTTTACTATAGTGATGGGGCAAATAATTCTCAAACTCCTTTAGGTTTATTACAAGAGTAAGCAAATGAGTTCAGTTCAGTTCAGTCACTCAGTCGTGTCCGACACTTTGTGATCCCATGGATTGCAGCATGCCAGGATTCCTTGTCCATCCCAAGTCCCCAAGTTTGAGCTTGCTCAACTCATGTCCATCAAGTTGGTGATGCCATGCAACCATCTCATCCTCTGCAGTCCCCTTCTCCTCCTGCCTTCAATCTTTCCCAGCATCAGAATCTTTTCCAATGAGTTAGGTCTTTGAATGAGGTGGCCAAATTATTGGAGTTTCAGTTTCAGCATCAGTCCTTCCAATGAATATTCAAGACTGATTTCCTTTAGGATTGACTGGTTTGATCTCCTTGCAGTCCAAGGGACTCTCAAGAGTCTTCTCCAACACCACAGTGCATAAGCACCAATTCTTCGGCACTCAGTCTTTCTTTATACAATGAGGACAAGCAAATGAACAAATATAATGAGTACAAGTGTTAATGTTGTGTATTGGAAGAAGGGACATGTGATAACCTAATGGGAAGGTAATGCAGGAGAGAAAGAAATTTTTTTCTCTGTCATTAAGGTTCAGTGACTGGAGACCTGCAAATCAAACAAAATATAAATTAACAAGAAAATAAAGCAAATTTAAATTGCATACATATGTACACCACCAAGAGTGAATCATTATGTGGACTAGGCTTTCAGTGACTATGATGTGTCCCCTGGTTCACCAGTTATAACAAATGTACCCCTCTGGTGGAGGATGTTGATAGTGGAGGATGCTCGACATGTGGCAGGGGTGGGAGTGGAGCTAGTGTATGGGTATTCTCAGTGTTTTTTGCCCAGTGTTGCTGTGAACCTAAAACTGCTCCAAAATAGGAGGCGTATTTAAAAGGAAATATTTTAAAATGAGATGATGACTTTTTCAAAAATTTTGAAGACCTAAAAGACAAAGAAAAATTATGGAAATGTAACAGAGTAAAATTGACTAAGGAGGTATAAATGTGACATTTCACATTAGGCTAGAATCTGCACTAGAGGGAAATATGCTTTCAAGGATATTATTGGGCTAATTGACAAATTTGTATACAAAATAAATTGATAAAAGTATTGCATCAAGCTTAAATATACTGCTTCCAGCCAAAGTTGTCTATTTACCATTTTCTGAATTTCCTTTTGAATCATTTGCCTTTCCTGCTGCCTAGGGTGCACTTGCCCATCCATTCACATTCTGTTCCCCTCCAAACTCCAAATAACAACCCCATGACCCTCCATAGTGTTGCCTGGCTATTTCAGCCCTGAGGGATCTAGTCTTCCTCTGAACTCACAGAACCTCATTCTGCACTGCTTATGTTCTGCTTTTGTGGCCTTGCAATTTCAGTTGTCTCCTTATATAAGCTTAGTTTCCAACTAAATGGGAAGCAAACTAACATAAAGATATGATGTTATACTTCCTTTTACCTCATTGACCTCCCTTATGATAGATGTGCACTATAAATAACTTCTTTGACAATTATTTACCAGGCATCTATTATACACTAGGCCTTATTAACATACAGAGATGAGACACAGTACCTGCCCTCAAGGCACTTACAGTTAATAGGGAGAGCCAGACTATTACAAAAAGTTTTCAGTGTGCAAGAAGCATAAAGAAAGGAATAGGAATTGTTCCAAGGAAGGCTCCATGGAGTAGCTGACACTTAAACTGAAACTTGGAATGTGTGTATGTGTTCACAGGTGGACAGGTCTCCCTATGATACACAGCTGAGAGAGGGTGGGTGGCACAGGAAAAGAATCTGTATAGCCTCCAGGTCCACGGCTCCAGACTTTTGCATGAGTGACACGAGCCTCAGGCTGCGCCACGGGGACAGCTAAAACGTACACAAAAGAGAGGAGCAGGTGGGTGACCTCAGGAGACTGAAGCCTTTGCTGGAGAAGCTACAGTGGGGGCAGGGGCAGGTTCAGGGTTTGCATCACTCAGGCAGAGAAATTAGAAGGAAGGCTTGATATTAATCAGGAACATGTAGAGTTTTGTAAGATTGGTAAGGTTCAATGAACCCATCCTGAGAACAAGTCGTCAGGCACCTGGGCAGGCTGTACTCACTGGCCGTGCATCCAGAGAGGAGGGGCTGGCTGCTCTCTGCACAGATAGGGTGATTAGACCACAATAAATGAGGCCAATACAGGAGGAAATTAGACCACTGAGAGAGAAAGGGGAAATCAAATGGGACTTCTTTACTCTATCAGTGATCTTTCATTGCCGTTAATGTATGGGATAATTGGTTAGAGATTGGTCTACCTCTTCCTCTGTTTTGGCAAAAAGGAAAACTACACAGAAAACTAATGAAATGAGCTTCAACATCTATCCTTAATAATCCAGCAGATCACTTCACATCCCTTCTCTGCAGCTCGATAATAATGATGCTAAATCTCTGTGCTTGCATTATCCTTTCTCTCTCTCTCTTTTTGGCCATATAACTTGCAAGATTTTAGTTCCCTCACCATTGGTGGAACCTGTGCATTCTGCTGTGAGACCACAGAGTCCTGAGCATTGGACTGCCAGGGAATTTTCTCTGTTCTTACTACTTATGATAAATTAACATCTGAACAGAATTCATCATTGCTTAACACAGTTTGGTGGCTGCTGCTGGTAGTTCAATGAATACTCCTAATGACAGCTGCTGATGTTAGAAATGTTAACATGGTCCTCCAGGGAAAGTATCACTCAACTTCTCTATCTAGTAATGAGGCTCATTACAACACTCTTTCCTCTGCAAAAGGACCTCAGAAGCTCATAGATACACTCCCAACTTTGAGGGTCCCTATGGGCAGAGACCTGCTCACCTGAGATTGTGCTGCTGTGCGCTTGCCTGGGTCAGACCTTACATAGCTTCTCGCTGTGAGCTGATCCCTATTTCTTTCCAGTGACAGTTTACAGTCAGTACTGTCTCTTTCTTTAAGAAATTGGAGTTTCTCTATCATTTTCCTGAGGTCATGCCAACCCTGTAACAGGAAATCTATTCCCTGGAGAATCCCCTGTGTTGTGTTTGCTATGTTTAAGTGTCTGTTTCCCTTTTGTTCGTAAAGATAGTTCCCAAACTGCCAAATAGACTTTTCATCCACACTGGGGCCTGTGGGGTTTAATGTAGGAGAGAGAAAATGAGACATAGATAAATCTGCATCAGAGTTCATGAGCCTCAAGCTTGATTTGATTAAACCTGGAAGAAATTTCTTCAGGAAAGAGTTTCTTTTGTGAGCTTCCCAGGTGGTTCAGTGGTAAAGAATCCACCTGTCAGGGCAGGAGACACAGGTTCCATCCCTGGGTCAGGAAGATCCCCTGGAGAAGGAAGTGGCAACCCACTCCAGTATTCTTGCCCTGGAAAATCTCATGGACAGAGGAACCTGGAGGGCTACAGTCCACGGAGTCGCAAGAGTATCTTTCATACTTCTAATGGTGAGTTTAATTCAAATGATCATTATATCTACTACTGTGGGCAAGAATTCCATTGAAGAAATGGAAAAGCCCTCATACTCAACAAAAGAGCCTGAAACACAGTACTTGGGTACAATCTCAAAAACGACAGAATGATCTCTATTTGTTTCCAAGGCAAAACATTCCATATCACAATAATCCAAGTCTATGCCCCAACCACTAATGCCAAAGAAGTTGAAGTTGAACCACTAGGCCATGTGGGTATGACCTAAATCAAATCCCTTACGATTATACAGTGGAAGTGACAAATAGATTCAAAGGATTAGATTTGATAGATAGAGTGCCTGAAGAACTATGGACAGAGGTTTGTAGCATTGTAAATGAGACAGTAATCAAGACCATTCCCAAGAAGAAGAAATGCAAAAAGGCAAAATGGTTGTCTGAGGAGGCCTTACAAATAGCTGAGAAAAGAAGAGAAATGAAAGGCAAAGGAGAAAAGGAAATATATATAAATCTGAATCCAGAGTTTCAAGAAGAGCAAGGAGAGATAAGGAAGCCTTCTTAAATGAAGAATGCAAAGAAATACAGGAAAATATAGAGTGGGAAATGCTAGAGATCTCTTCAAGAAAATTAGAGATAGCAAGGGAACATTTCATGCAAAGATGGGCACAATAAAGGACAGAAACTGTATGGACCTAACAGAAGCAGAAGACATTAAGAAAAGGTGGCAAGAATACACAGAACTCTACAAAAAAGATCTAATGACCCAGATAACACGATGGTGTAATCACTTACCTAGAGTCAGACATCCTGGAGTGCAAAGTTAAGTGGGCATTAGGAAGCATCACTACGAAAATAGCTAGTGGAGGTGATGGAATTCCAGCTGAGCTATTTCAAATCCTGAAAGATGATGCTGTAAAAGTGCTGCACTCAATATGCCAGCAAATTTGGAAAAGTCAGCAGTGGCCACAGGACTGGAAAAAGTAAGTTTTCATTCTAATCCCAAAGAAGGGCAATGCCAAAGAATGTTCAAACTACTGCACAAATGCACTCATTTCACACACTAGCAAAGTAATGCTCAAAATTCTCCAAGTGAGACTTCAACAGACGTGAACCGAGAACTTCCAGAAGTTCAAGCTGATTTAGAAAAAACAGAAGAATGAGAGATCAAATTGCCAGCATCTGTTGGATCATAGAAAAAGCGAGATAATTCCAGAAGAACATCTACTTCTTCATTGACTTCGCTAAAGCCTTTGACTATGTAGATAACAACAAACTGTGGAATATTCTTAATGAGATGGGAATAGCAGACTGATTGACCTGCCTCCTGAGAAATCTGTATGCAAGTCAGGAAGCAACAGTCAAAACTGGACATGGAACAACAGACTGGTTCCAAATAGCAAAAGGAGTACGTCAAGGCTGTATATTATCACCCTGTGCCGGGGTCCAGCCTCGGCAGGATCCAGGGGGTACCCTCAGGATGAATGGCGTCAGCGAGAGAGAGAGACGTGAGACTAGCCTTGATAGGGCCAAGTCTGCGAGGGAGAGAGAGAGAAAGAGAGAGAGAGAGAGAGAGAGAGAGAGTGACCAGACGGGGGTGCAGAGAGTCTGGAAGAGTCTGGCAATGCTTTATTTTTTACCGTAGCTTTTATACCCTAAGTTAGTACATTTCTAAGGGGAAGATAGTTTAACATTACGTCAGCTTGTCCTTCACGAAACCAGGGTGTTTTCTGCATACTTCTTTGTTTATGAGGGTCTTGTACATTATCTTTTGGCCTTGGGGCCTATCAACAGTTTTGCAGGTCAGGTGATTGTAAACCTATTTTCTGTTTCTATGGTGACCTTAACTGAAAGGTAGCAGTCTCATAGGGCAATAGTACAGAGTAGAAGCATATTCTTGTTAATACAAAAATTAATCCTTCTGAAAAAGTTGTCAGTTGCATTTATCTAAGAAGTTTACCCCATACTGACTCTGCGACTTTGGTGAGGCAGCTTCTGCCTAGCACTCCTGGCTGACAATTAACAACCATCTCATTGTTACCACACTAGGGCTAAGTTCTTATTTTTCTAGATCTTTAACTATATTAACAATGGTTTTTATAACACAACCTTAGCACATTAAAGGCAAAAATACAGCAAACAAAAACACAACAAGTAAATCACAACCCAATAACCACCTATAGAATAAATTTTCTTATGTTTTCTAATAAGACTCCTTTACCCCTTAAAAGGGCTCTATATCTATTAGGGCTTTTATATAATCAGGTTCTTTATGCTATTTTATGATTAGGATATTATAAGCAATCATGCATATTAGTACCAAGCGCATAAATGCATTTGGCTAACAAAACTACCAGCAAAGGAGTTTGAATTAAAACACTCCTTTCACCCTGAATAATCTCATAAAATACCACCACCTGGGAAACTTATTGATTAAAATTCTAAATTGATTCTTATTTGGGAAGAGATCCGGGAAGGCCTTCCTGCCTATGTCAGAGGAATTAGGGAGTAGTCCATTGAGGCAGGCATCAGAAAGACAGATATCATCTTTAAGGTGAGAGCTGGGGGCAGCTTTCTGAAATCCCTGAAAACCTGATCTGCCTTGCCTGTCAGGCTTTCTCCTCATGACCTTGTCCTGGGTGGGATCTCGTGAGCTGGCCTTTTCGAAAAACCCCTGATAACCTGATTCGCCTTGCCCGTCAGGTTTTTCTCCCCTATGGCCTTTCCAGGGGCAGGGTCTCGTGTGTTGGCTCCCGGCAACCCTGCTTATTTAACTTATGTGCAGAGTATGTCATGAGAAATGCTGGACCGGATGAAGCACAAGCTGGAATCAAAATTGCCAAGAGAAATATCAGTAACCTCAGATAATGCAGATGACACCACCCTATGGCAGAAAGTGAAGAGGAACTAAAAACCTCTTGATGAAAGTGAAAGAGGAGAGTGAAAAAGTTGGCTTAAAACTCAACATTCAAAAATGGCATCTGGTCCCATCACTTCATGGCAAATAGGTGGGGAAACAATGGAAGCAGTGACAGACTTTATTTTCTTGGGCTCCAAAATCACTGTAGATGGTAACTGCAGCCATAAAATTAAAAGACAGTTGCTTCTTGGAAGAAAAGTTATGACAAACCTAGAGAACAAATTAAAAAGCAGAGACATTACCGACAAAGGTCCATCAAGTCAAAACTACGGTTTTTCCCGTAGTCATGTATGGATGTGAGAGTCTGACCATAAAGAAAGTTGAGCACTGAAGAATTGATGCTTTTGAACTTCAGTGTTGGAGAAGACTCTTGAGAGTCCCTTGGTCAGCAAGCAGGTGCAACCAGTCAATCCTAAAGGAAATCAGTCCTAATATTCATTGGAAGGACTGATGCTGAAGCTGAAGCTCCAATATTTTTGCCACCTGATGCAAAGAACTGACTCACTTAAAAAATGAACCCTGATGCTGGGAAAGATTGAAGGTGGGAGGAGAAGGGGACAACAGAGATGAGATGATTGGATGGCATCACTGACTCAATGTTCATGAGTTTAAGCAAACTCCGGGAATTGGTGATGGACAGGGAAGCCTGGCATGCTACAGTCCATGGGGTCACAAAGAGTCAGACACAACTAAACGACTAACACACACACGTCACTATCAGGACAACAAAAAGTGGAAGAAGTGAAGGTCAAAGACTTTATTTCCTTTACATCCTCTGAAAGCCTTAACCTGTAACCATTGACTAACGTGAAGCAGTAAATATGTTTGGTCCCTTAGAGCACCTTGTGGAATCGTCCTTCGTGCACTACTGATCATCTAAGATAATGGGGGAATTAAAGACATTTGAGATAAACTCTTCCAGAGAAGAAAAGGAATGCAAACCAAATGGATGTGACAGTTCCATTTTTTACTCCCCTAAATGGTGTTACTAACTTTTTAGATACTTTTCTAAAGCCTTGTTAACCATAGTAGCTGATCATTAATGTGGGTTAGAATCAAGCATTCCATCACAGCATCAGTTTTCAGAGGATCCATTATAATGCCTAACCTAACCTCAGGCAAAGTGCTTGTACCTTTCTTTGGGGCTTGAACGATAGTCTGTAAGGGCCCCTCTGTAGCTAATACAAGCTGCTCTGGGGTGACCCAGAAGAAGGTACAAGCACTTTGCTTGAGGTCACACAGCTTAAAAGTATCAAGGCTTTTAATAAAACCTCTTTAAATTTTTATTTACCATCTTATTTTTTAGCTGTGCTGAGTTTTTGTTGCTGCAGGTGGGCTTGCAGTGAGTGTACTCCGCTTGCAGTAAGCAGGAGTTACTTTCTAGCTGTCCTTAATGAACTTCTTACTGCACTGTCTTCTCCTGTTGCAGAGCATAGGTTCTACAGCCTTCTGTAGTAGCGGCTCTTGGGCTCTGGAGGCCAGGCTTTATAGCTGTGGTGCACAGGCTTACTTGTACCCTGGCATGTGGAATCTTCCTGGACCAGGGATAGAAGTGGTGTTCCCTGCTTTGGCAGCCAGATTGTTAACCACTGGGACCACCAGGAAGTCCTTAATAGAACTTTTAATTATACCTTTATATGTATTCACACAAAGATCCTGCTTTCTTGCTGACAGCAAGCTTCTTTGACTTTTCTTAGAATGGATGGCAGAAGACCAAGGGAGAAGTCAATGGTAATTCTTCTTAGAAAAAATATTGTTGCATTAAAATAGAGATACCCTGGAAGGTGTATGTTACCAATCAGACTTCTGAAGGATAGCAATTGGGAAACTGTAGTTATAAGGAGGGGGAAACATTTTACCTGGGGGGTTCTTGGGAGAAATATGTGGATTGACCACATAAAAAGTAGTTAAGAATTCTCTGAGCAGCCCTGGAATTCCAAACATTCCCCCATCGATATCACCTACCTGAGGAGGAGTCCAAAATTCCAGGTAAGTGTGCAGTCTTCACTGCAGCAAGCAGAGGATTGGAGAGAACCTCAGAATGTCTGATTTAAGGGGCAACGATTTTAAATGACATTTAAAATTGGTTTCTAGTTTTAAAAAGTAGCACATATTCAGTAAATAAATGTTAGAAAATTTGGAAAAATTTGCCATCCTACATTGGTGCCATCTCTTGTTTAACCTTTGTCCTACTGCCGAGTATTTCAGTTACTTTCCATTTTCAGGACAGCAGCCTGAGAGCTGATAACTTTGAAATGTTGCCCTCAGTCGTGGTGAACTATCCTGATGAACCCTTTCAAGTGCACCTGATGAGAAGGGTAGGGACTTGTTGTCCTTAAAGTTCTTGGGTTTTGTTTTAGTTTAGAGCGTTAACTCTATAGCGCCACGGTGGTTCAGACCGTAAAGTGTTTGCCTGCAATGCGGGAGACCCGGGTTCAGTCCCTGGGTTGGAAAGATCCCCCGGAGAAGGAAATGGCAACCCACTCCAGTACTCTTGCCTGGAAAATCCCATGGATGGAGGAGCCTGGTAGGCTACAGTCCATGGGGTTGCAAAGAGTTGGGACACGACTAAGCGACTTCACTTACCTTAACTTTCCTTAACGTGTTAACACATCTCACTGCTGGTGAAACAAAATGCACAGTCTTCTAACCAAAGCCCCTTATTTACCAATCCATGGAGGGATATCTGGGCCAGCCTCAGCGACTGTTGGCATTTCACAGACAAAACCCTGAAACTGCAGACTTGACTTCACCTACTTTCTATTTCATTTTTCTAAAACTTTTCTCAAAGTGATCAAATTATGAAATGGATGACTGTTCCAGAATTTTCTATTATTTACTTATAAAAATGACTTTTATTTTTCACTTTCTGCCAGATTCCAGAGATGACAGCACAGTTTGACTCAGTGAGTGGTGTCCCCCAGTGTAGCATTATTGTTGCAGGGCAATCCCTCCCATCAGAGGGATCTTAGAAGAGTCAGAGAATATAGTCATTTCTGTCTTTATACAGATGCCCATCTTCACAGTTAACACCTCAATTTTAATTTAAGATTAATCTGCTTGAGTTACTCTGGAAGAGGTTAGCACTCCTTTATTTGTGAGGCAGCAATACTCTCTCCACAGAAGAGAACCTCTGGTTTTTGTTGCTATTGTTTTGGTCCCACCCTGTGGCCTCTTAGTTCCCCAACCAGGGAGGGAGCACTGCCCCCTGCAGTGGAAAAGTGGAACCTAAAGACGGAAGCTCACATGGTCCCCTGGCCCAGAACATGTGGGCAACCAGTAGCCAGAGATGGTGACTCTATAGAGTAGATGGAGCCAAACTCCAAGTGAGTGTTTGAACCTCCACTAAAATGCTCTCTTAGCTCTAGCTCAGGAGGATTAATGAGGAACTTCCAGTTTGGAAGCAAGAGTTAGACGAACTTAGGGAAAATTCTATCTAAAGAAAATAGATCTAGAAACAGTTCCGCTTTTTACCCCTCCTCCATCCTCACTGTAAGGAGTGAGATTCCCTACTACCACTGAATCAGCTGTCCGCCCCTCACACCACAGACTCCAAGCTTAAGCACTCACTTTACCTAAAACCACACAGTTGATTCCACTATTTATTTACACATGGTGACAGAACTGGTTAAACTGGTTGGCAGTAAGATCTCTCTCTAGCTTTATGACCTCGTCTAGAGCCAGATGCAAGTGTGCACAGAGGATCATATGAAATGATTACATGCTGCCAGAAGCCAAGTCTAGTCTTTTCAATGATGTAAGCAAGGGTTGTGGAGAACGGAGTAGCCTTGCAGACAGGAGCACTGGGAACCTGTGTGAGCTACCAACAACTCAGGCAGAGAAAGCAATGACTCCACAGCTCTCCATGAAGGAGGGAGACTGAGTGATTTCCCCCTTGTAGCAGACTCCAGTAGTGGAAGGAGCAACAATTGAGTGGCCAGGACACCCAGGGTCTGGTCTCAGTCAGACACTAACAGATGCCAGGAGCAGGTCACTTAACCTCTCTAAGACTCAGGGTGCCCTCCTGTAAAAGGCAGGGGTTTCATTAGGTCAGGGATGGCCAATGGATGACACATACACCCTCACATCACCTCCCTCAAGCCTTTGGTGGAGACCACTGCTCCACCACATCACTGTTTAGGCATTTTTCTACAGCATTCTAAGTAGGCATTTCCACTTAGAGTTGGTCCACAAGCTGAAATCTACTTATCAATCCCTCATCTGGTGATCTCTGAAGTCCTTTCTAGCCTCTGAAAAGAGAATTCCAAGTTTCCAAGTGAGAGAACCATCTTTCCGATTTGGCAATATCTCCTCAAAAAAAGGAAAATGGGGACCTCCCTAGTGGCACTGCCTGTCAATGCCGGAGATGTGAGTTCGATCACTGGGTCAGGAAGATTCCACATGCCCTGAAGCAGCTAAGCCTACGCACCACAACCACTGAAGCCCTCATGCATGGGGACAGCATCAGTAATTCAGGTGGTTGCAAGTGTGTTTTATTGAAAGTAACAGTGATTTGGTTAACATGGGTCCCATATTACAACCCACTCCTCACCCCTCAAACTACACAGGGGCAAGTCTCAGGCCAGGGGAGCATGTGTGTGTTGGATAAGAGCCCTAACTAGCTTGAGTTATTACCCTCATGCCAGGGAAACATGGTGTGTGTGTGTGGGGGGGGGGGGGTTGTGGTGGGAGTTGCAGGGATAAAAACCTTAACTAACTTGAGTTATTGCTCCCAGGGCAAGGAAACATGAGGGAGAGGCAGATGCCTTTGTAATGAAGTGGTGCATCTTGCTGCTCTGGCCTCAGGTGGAGACCTACACTGAAGCACCAAAGTGGACTGGCATGTACAGTTTTCCTTCACAAGCCACTATGATGCGTTTCTCCACCCGGGTAGTCTTGTAGGCACAGTTGGGGTACTTGGAGCTGCCAGTCTCTCGGCACTCTGTAATGTGCATGGCGGAGTTGCTCTGGTAGCAGTTGGACTGCCCATTCTTGCAGGTGACTTTCTTCTGGGAGCACATGGCCTTGACATTGGCCAGGGACTCGTGCACAAAAGTGTTCACTGGCCTGCATTTCCCCTGGGTCATCTTCCGGCAGAACATCATCAGGTTGCAGTAGTTGAAGCTGCTGCTGGGGGAGCTGCCAGAGTCCGTGTGCTGCCGCTCAAACTTGGTGGCTGCAGATTCCTTGCCCAGGGTAGGCTAGACCCACACCAGCAGCAGCACCAGGACCAGCAGTGGCAACATGACTAAGAGACTTCAGAGCCATGATGACCTGACTCCCCTGGAGGAACCAGAATGAGAAAAGGGGGAGAGGAAGGAAAGCATCGTCTTAGAAAGGGAACCCCAGCTCCCACCTGTAGCCTCCCTGGCTTACAGTCAACCACAAAGATGTCCCTGTTCCTAAGAGCTTTTCTAGGTAAGGAGACACTCACATATACTCTTCCCACAAACATTTGACTCCCACTTCCTACAGAGGGGTCATCCTCCTCTCTAGGTGGTGACCTCAGAAATGACCTAAAATCCTAGCAGTCCTGTCTTTGAATAGAAGGTCTTTTGATATGAAATATATTTGGAAGATAAAATACACTCATGCAGCTCTTTTAGTTCAGTTCAGTTCAGTTGCTCAGTCATGTCCGACTCTTTGTGACCCCATGAGTCACAGCACACCAGGCCTCCCTGTCCATCGCCATCTCTCGGAGTTTACTCAAACTCATGCCCATCGAGTCGGTGATGCCATCCAGCCATTTCATCCTCTGTCGGCCCCTTCTCCTCCTGCCCCCAATCCCTCCTAGCATCAGGGTCTTTTCCAATGAGTCAACTCTTCGCATCAGGTGGCCAAATTACTGGAGTTTCCGCTTCAGCGTCAGTCCTTCCAATGAACACCCAGGACTGATCTCCTTTAGGATGGACTGGTTGGATCTCCTTGCAGTCCAAGGGACTCTCAAGAGTCTTCTCTAACACCACAGTTCAAAAGCATCAATTCTTCTACGCTCAGTTTTCTATATAGTCCAACCCTCACATCCATACATGACCACTGGAAAAACCATACCCTTGACCAGATGGAACTTTGTTGGCAAAGTAATGTCTCTGCTTTGTAATATGCTATCTAGGTTGGTCATAACTTTCCTTACAAGGAGTAAGTGTCTTTTAATTTCATGGCTGCAGTCACCATCTGCAGTGATTTTGGATCCCAAAAAAAATAAAGTCTGACACTGTTTCCACTGTCTCCTCATCTATTTCCCATAAGGTGATGGGACCAAATGCCATGATCTTAGTTTCCTGAATGTTAAGCTTTAAGCCAACTTTTTCACTCTCCTCTTTCACTTTCATCAAGAGGCTTTTTAGTTTCTCTTCACTTTCTGCCATAAGGATGGTGTCATCTGCATATCTGAGGTTATTGAGATTTCTCTTGGCAATCTTGATTCCAGCTTGTGCTTCTTCCAGCCCAGCGCTTCTCATGATGTACTCTGCATAGAAGTTAAATAAGCAGGGTGACAATATACAGTGTTGATGTACTCCTTTTCCTATTTGGAACCAGTCCATTGTTACATGTCCAGTTCTAACTGTTTCTTCCTGACCTGCATACAGGTTTCTCAAGAGGCAGGTCAGGTGGTCTGGTATTCCCATCTCTTTCAGAATTTTCCACAGCTTGTCAAACGGCAGTTATACTTCTCCTTGCTGGGTGCCCTTAGGGCTCACCAGCTCACATTGAAGAGCTAAAAATCACTGGTGACTGTGACATCCATGTTTACTGAAATATTTCATTTCTCAATATATAAATAAATACACACACACACACACACACACACACACACACACACACACACACACACACACACACACACACACACATATATATTGCAGGGAGAAGTCAATTCCGACTCCATGTAGGAACTACTTCTTTGACTTGCTTTTGTTATTATGATCATATATAAAGGCCTGCCTCAGAGAATCCTGCCCCTCTGCCTGACTGTTAAAATAAAGTGCCTTGTTCTCATACACACCGAGGAAACCAGATCTGAAAGAGACATGTGCACCCCAATGTTCATCACAGCACTGTTTATAATAGCCAGGACATGGAAGCAACCTAGATGCCCATCAGCAGACGAATGGATAAGGAAGCTGTGGTACATATACACCATGGAATATTACTCAGCCATTAAAAAGAATTCATTTGAATCAGTTCTAATGAGATGGATGAAACTGGAGCCCATTATACAGAGTGAAGTAAGCCAGAAAGATAAAGACCATTACAGTATACTAACACATATATTTGGAATTTAGAAAGATGGTAATGATAACCCTATATGCAAAACAGTAAAAGAGACACAGATGTACAGAACAGACTTTTGGACTCTGTGGGAGAAGGCGAGGGTGGGATGTTTTGAGAGAACAGCATTGAACCTTGTATATTATCTAGGATGAAACAGATCACCAGCCCAGGTTGGATGCATGAGACAAGTGCTCAGGCCTGGTGCACTGGGAAGACCCAGAGGAGTCGGGTGGAGAGGGAGGTGGGAGGGGGGATCGGGATGGGGAATACATGTAACTCCATGGCTGATTCATGTCAGTGTATGACAAAAACCACTACAATATTGTAAAGTAATTAGCCTCCAACTAATAAAAATAAATGAAAAAATAAATAAATAAATAAAATGTTCCAGGTTAAAAAACAATCAAACAAAAAAATAAAGTGCCTTGTTCAGAGCCCTGTCTACCAATAGATGGCAGGAAGGAAGAAATTAACACAGCGCCCTACCTGAGACTTGCCAGTCTAGAAATATTTGCAAGATTAATGGCCTTTTTACCTTACTTATTCACCTTCCCCCATCTCTGATCCATAAAGAAACCTGATATCCTGATCAAAGGAAGAAAATTATTTTGAGACATTAGTCAGCCATCTTCTCAGTCAGCCAACTTTTCAAATAAAGTCATATTTTTTGACTCAATGCCTCATCTCTTGGATTCATTGGCCTGTCATGCAGTGAGATGGATGAAGCCCAAGCTGGAATCAAGATTGCCAGGAGAAATATCAATAACCTCAGATATGCAGATGACACCACCCTTATGGCAGAAAGTGAAGAAGAACTAAAGAGCCTCCTGATGAAAGCGAAAGAAGAGAGTGAAAATATTGGCTTAAAACTCAGCATTCAGAAAACTAAGAGGGTGGCATCCACTCCCATCACTTCGTGGCATCCACTCCCATCACTTCGTGGCAAATAGATGGGGAAACAATGGAAACGATGAGAGACTTTATTTCTTTGGGCTCCAAAATCACTGCACATGGTGACTGCAGCCATGAAATGAAAAGACAGTTGCTCCTTGGAAGAAAAGCTATGACCAACCTAGACAGCATATTAAAAAGCAAAAACATTACATTGCCAACAAAGGTCTGTCTAGTCAAGGCTAGGGTTTTTCCAGTAGTCATGTATGAATACGAGAGTTGGACTCTAAAGAAAGCTGAGCGCCAAAGAATTGATGCTTTTGAACTGTGGTGTTGGAGATTCTTGAGAGTCCCTTGGACTGCAAGGAGATCCAACCAGTCTATCCTAAAGGAAATCAGTCCTGAATATTCATTGGGAGGACTGATGCTGAAGCTGAAACTCCAATACTTTGGCCACCTGATACAAAGAACTGACTCACTAAAAAAGACCCTGATACTGGGAAAAATTGAAGGTGGGAGGAGAAGGAGACAGCAGAGGATGAGATGGTTGGGTGGCATCACTGACTCAATGGACATGAGTTTGAGTAAGCTCCAGGAGTTGGTGATGGACAGGGAAGCCTGGCGTGCTGCAGTCCATGGGGGTCACAAAGAGTTGGACACGACTGAGTGACTGAACTGAACTGAACTTAATATGTGTGGGGGGAGCAAATAGGGATTCTACAGGAAATAAATGAGATTTTTAAGGGAATAAACTGGATGAAAAATAATTTGTGATAATATCTGTCTATGCAAGTGTGAGTGGTCGATCTTTTCCCAGGCTGTAAAACTCTCATAAGTGGATTTATAGCAACTTTACTCTCAGAAGACTCTGCTTTTTCTTCAGATAAGAGATGCTCCAAAAAAGCTTCTTTCTGCATCTGCTGGGTCTCAAATATCTTGTTTAAAATAATCTTCAAAAAAAAAAAAACTTCTTATCAACTCTGCAGATCTGAGTGGGTACCCACACTAACCAGTTTAGAATTTGATCATTGATTCATTCATTCATTCAACAATGGGAGCACAGAAATAAGTTAGAGGGCCTGCCCTAAGAGGGCCTGCCCTAAAAGGGCCTCAAAGGATGCTTTGGATTTCTCAGGTGAGTCCCACCAACATGTTGGGCATGGCTGCATGAAAACAGTCATTCTTGGGGCACTTTTTCAGTGCCAGAGAATTTCAAGGAGTTGGTCCAACAAGAAGATATCAGGGTCACAGTTCAAATATGAACAAGCTTTCTAAAACCCGAAGAAGAGTCTTCAATAGCCTACCACGTAGGCATCCCTAAGTACTGTTACCAAAAAGCGGAGTTGGGCTACTCACCGCCCAAGAGGCATTAAAGAGGCCCAGGTTGGTGAAAGGAAAGTTTGTTCTGTTGCCAATGCTGGCAACTGGGGGTGGGGAGGGCAGATGTCTGTCTAAAGGCCGACTCCCCCACTGTCAATCAGTGGGCAGGAATCTTTACAGGCTGAAGGTGAGGGCTACCTGTAGAAACATTTATGCTGTCAAGGATATTATTGGGCCAACTGATAAATCTGTATACAAAAACAGGAAGCAAACTAACATGGGGTACTGTGTGTTACTTCCTGTTACCTCATTGACTTCTCTTATGATAGATGTTTGCTATAATTAACTTCTTTGACAATTATTTACCAGGCATCTACTACACACTAGTTCTTATTACTGAGAGAGTCATTTCCTAGGCAGGTTGATAAGAAGTCTAGGGGTCCCCAAGGAGAGAGAGATCTGGGATATTCAAGGAGGAAGAAAGGACAAACTTTTTTACTTTTCTCCTCTACATTCCTCAGGATTATATAACAGTAATGTATCCTGCCTGAGGACAGTCTCTGGATTAAACCCTCTGGCTAACTCTGTTATCTTAAAATGTAAATTATGGGAGTAGGTCTGGTCTTCACAAGGATGTATCCTACCTGAGGACAATCTTGGGATTAAACCTTCTGGCCAACTCTGTTATCTTAAAATGTAAATTATGGGAGTAGGTCTGGTGAGGTCTTTACAACCTCCAGACATTCTTTGGATTCATTGGAGAGTATATAACTCCATTGCTAACACTAGCAAAGGGGTACTCTTTTGCCCCCTTCTGATACCTATGTCAGAAGCTTTCTCTATCTCCTTTATACTTTAATAAAACTTTATTACACAAAAGCTCTGAGCGATCCAGCCTCGTCTCTGTCCCCGGATTGAATTCATCTCCTCCAGAGGCCAAGAATCCCGCATCTCATAGTTAAGCAACAACCTTTCATTACCACACAGAGATGAGACACAGTACCTGCCCTCGAGGCACTGACAGTTCTATAGGGGGAGCCAAGCTATTACAAAAAGTTTTCAATGTGCAAGGAGCGCATTGCACTGCATTCCTTATGAAAGGAAGAGGAATTGTACCAAAGAAGGCTCCACGGAGTAGCTGACCTTTAAATTGAGACTTGGAATGTGTGTAGGTGTTCACAGGTGGACAGGTCTCCCTGTGATACAAAGCTGAGAGAGGGTGGATGGCACAGGAAAGGAATCTGTATAGCCTCCAGTTCCATGACTCCAGACTTTTGCATGAGTGACACGAGAACCTCAGGCTGCGCCCTGGAGATAGCTAAAACGCACACAAAAGAGAGGCGCAAATAAAAATAAATGAAAAAAAAAAGAGAAAGAAAGGAGCAGGTGGGTGACCTCAGGAGACAGAAGCCTTTGCTGGAGAAGCTACAGTGGGGGCAGGGGCAGGTTCAGGGTTTGCACCAGGCAGAGAAATGAAAAGGAAGCCTTGACATTGATCAGGAGCATGTAAAGGTCTGTGAGATCCATAGGGTTCAATGAATCCATCCTGAGAACAAGCAATCAAGCTCTTGGGCAGGCTGAACCCAGTAGCCGTGCACCTAGAGAGGAGGGGCTGACTGCTGTCTGCACAGATAGGTTGATTAGACCATGATAAATGATGCCAATAAAGGAGAAAATTAGACCACTGATAGAGAAAGGAGAAATCAAATGGAAGTTCTTTATTCTATCAGTGATCTCTCATTGCCATTAATGTATGGGATAATTGATTAATTTAGAGATTGGTCTAACTCTTCCTCTTTTTTTGCAAAAAGGAAAACTACATAGAAAATTAATGAAATGAGTTTCAACATCTATCCTTAGTAATCCAGCAGATCACTTCACACCCCTTCTTTGCAGCTTGATAATAATGATGCTAAATCTCTGTGCTTGCTCTCTGCTTTCTCTCTCCTTTTGGCCAAGAACTACGATCTTAGTTCCTTCACCAGGGATGAAACCTGTGCCTTCTGCAGTGAAAGCATGGAGTCCTAAACACTGGACTGTCAGGGAATTTCCTCTGCTCTTACTACTTATGAGAAAATAACATCTGAACAGAATTCGTTATTACTTAACACAGTCTGTTGTGTGGCTGCTGCTGGTATTTCAATGAATACTTCTCACGACAGCCACTGATATTAGAAATGTTAGCATGGTCCTCCATGGAAAGTATCACTCAACTTCTCTTTCTAGTAATGAGACTTATTACATCACTCTCTCCTCTGCAGAAGAACCTCAGAAGCTCGCAAATACACTCCCAACTTTGAGGGTCCCTGTGGACAGACAGCTCCTCAGCTGCTGTGCACTAGTTTGGGTCAGATCTTGCATAGCTCCTTTTTGTGAGCTGATCCCTAATTCATTCCAATGATAGTCTGCAGTCAACATTGTCTCTTTCTTTAAGAAACTGGGGATTTCTCTCTATCATTTTCCTGAGGCCAAGCCAACTCTGTGACAGGAAAGCTATTCCCTGGAGAATCCCCTGCTAACCCTTCTGCTGACTCTTCTATTATGTATGTCTTCTCTTTTCATATCTTCATCATGTTACACCCACTGACTTCTCCCCAGCCTCACTGGTCTCTAGGCACCTGAAAATTGCCAAGCCTTTACCTGACTCTGGACTTCTGCACTTTCTGCATGAAACGTTCTTTTCTATGACATCAGGTTTCAGTTTAAATTTCCCTTCATTAGAGGTTCTTTTCTGACCACCCTCTCTATAGTCCTTGTCTTAGGGCCTCCAGATTGCTACAACAAACTTCCATAGACTGGACAGCTTATGAACAACAGAAATTCATCTCTCATGGTCCTGAAGACTGGGAAGTCTGAAATCATGACACCAGCACCTTTAATGTCTAGGGAGAGCCTGTTTTCTGGTCCATAGACAGCTTTTTTTGACAGGGTTTTCTTGGTGGCTCAGCTGTAAAGAATCTCCCTGCAATATGGGAGACCTGGGTTGAAGACCTGGGTTCGATCCCTGTATTGGGAAGATCCATGGAGGAGGGCATGGCAACCCACTCCAGTGTTCTTGCCTGAAGAATCCCCATGGACAGAGGAGTCTGGCAGGCTATAGTCCATGGGATCTCAAAGAGCTGGACATGACTGAACAACTAAGCACATTGTGCACATAGGAGAAGAGGTGGGGGGCTCTCCAAAATCTTTTAAAAGGACACAAATATAAAAATAAAATAAAAAGACACTTAATGTCATCCATGAGGGCTCCACCCTCATGACCAATCACCCCAAAGGCCCCACCTCCTAACGCTATCCCATTTGGGTTAGGATTTCAGCATAGGAATTGGGGGAGGTTGAAAACCTTCAGTCTGTAGCAATTCTCTTCTTTTCATCCACCAGCTCCTCAATCTACTCATCTTACCTTTTCCTTCATAGCTCTTATTAGAATCTTCAATTATTTATTTGTTTCTTCTTTAACATTTCTCTGCCTCTACTACAAAGTATATTCAAAAGAGTAGGGTCCTGCTACATTGTTAATCAATTATGCTCCAATATAAAGTAAAAAGTGTTTTAAAACTATACAGAAAAAGAAAAGAATTTGGCCTTTTCTCTTTTTCAAAACTGAGTTCCAATGCTTAGCACATTTCCCATATTTTTTGGCCAATATTAGGCATTTAAATAATAGTTGATGGATGAATGAATAAATTAATATTTAAAAAATTATACTCCATTAACTCTCTGGCATTTTACAGTTAATTTTTTAATTGGGATATAATTGTTTTACAACATTTTGCTAGTTTCCGGTACAGCATGGTAAATCAGACATATATATATAAATTTATTCCCCTTCTCAATAGGAGAATATATAGGGGAATATATTCTCCTATTGAGGAGGGGAATATATTCCCACTCTGCCACCCTCTTTGCACCCAACTAGGTCAACACAGAGCATCAGACTGAGCTCCCCGTGTTGTAAAGCTATCTACCTGCTAGCTATTGCTAGCTACCTACTTTACACATGGTAGTGTATATATGTCAGTGCTATTCTCAGTTTTCCTACCCTGCTCTTCCCCTTGCTGTGTCCACAAGTCTGTTCTCTATGTCAGCACCTCTATTCCCGCTCTGTAAGTAGGTTCATCAGTATCATTTTTCTAGATTCCATATGTATGCATTAATATAACTCAATCAAGGCTTGATTATACAACTACTTAAAATATTTTCTTGCTGAACTAGAGGTAGGAGCTTGAAAGTCAGGAATTATATCTAATTCACATAATAGTGTACATGAATCCCACAATTAATTCAAACCATTCAGTAATAGGTAGAACTAACGGGGGGAGGGGTTGTTTGTTTTGCTTTGTTTTTTCAATTATTACACAAGCCTCACTAGGCTTGGCAACCCTAGAAATTTTTCTGAGTTTTTATGATCTCCCTGCACCACCCCGATCCCCACCACACACATATTTTAATGTGCTGATTCATTCCGACCCTAAAGAAGTTAGTTTTTCTAAGGGGAAAATATCTTTACATTTCCTTCAAGAAAACAAAAAGACACAGAAATTTTTATCAGAAAAGTGAAGATTATACACCCACTCTTTACAAAAGAGTAGATCTGGGGCCAATGTCTTTTTCTAAAATTTTCCTTGGAAGTGAAATGCTAAAGGGAAGAATGAGTGGATATCTGTTGGGAGTTCCCATATGGAGGCCCTTCTGGCTATGAAACCTTAAAGAGACACTTTCTGGACTCAGAATGCTCAGTGGCATCAGGGAATAGATGTACATTAAGAAAGAAGGTTTTCTCAAATTTTCCTTCTGCAACTTCATTCACAAGCACCCTCAGTTCAGACTCTTCCATCATACCAACAATCTGCATCTCAGAAGCATGAGGCTTTTATGAGGAAAGGAGTGGGAATAAGTTCTTGCGTTGATCCTGGAGAAGGAAAGCTACAGGAAGTTTCTTCCTGCTTTTTTTGTAGGTCCTTGTGCCATCAAGGTAAATGGCATGCCCTTTCCATCAGTATTTGAAAGCTTCTCTCTGGCAAGGCTCTGTGACCTATGGGCATGACCCGTTCTTTTCAGAACTGTGACTGTTCCTAATTTTCAGGTTTACTGCCTAGTGGGACCAAGATTACAGTGACACTTGAAAGCAAACATGAGAAGGTAAAGACTCCCAGCACCCAAAGGAGACCATAAAATATTTCAAGAGCATTTTCAAAATTTATCAGGAGTCATGGGGAAAGGGGATAAACATGTGGGGATAAAGAATAAGTGAAGTGAAGAGAAAGTTGCTCAGTCGTGTCCTACTCTTTGTGACCCCATGAACTATACAGTCCGTGGAATTCTCTAGGTCAGAATACTGGAGTGGGTAGCCTTTCCCTTCTCCAAAGAATCTTTCCAACCCAGGGATTGAACCCAGGTCTCCCGCATTGCAGGCAGATTCTTTACCAGCTGAGCCACAAGGGAAACCCCTTATAACAGCTTTTCATATTCTAACATGTATTGCAAATATCTTAGAACCAACTATGATAAGCAGATTTCTTAAACTCTCCTCAACCCACAGGAACTACTATTTCTCCCCAGGAAAGCATCTGATAAGACTAATATTTCTGCAGTACTGATCTTCTAAAGTACAAAGTGATTGGAGATGCTTACAAGTCACTATCAAGACAACAAAAAGCAAAAGAAATGAAGGTCAAAGAGAGAAATGGCTTTATTTACTCTTACCGCCTCTGAATGGACTTAACAATGGTTTCAGTTATAAAGTCTTAACCTGTAACCATTGACTAATGTGAATCAGTAAACGTGTTTGATCCTTTAGAGCACCCTGTAGAATCTTCCTTCCTGCACTATTGATCACCTAAGATAATGGGGGAATTAAAGATCTTAGAGATCAATTATTCAGGAGAAGAAAAGAAATGCAAACCAAATGTATTACAAGTGATGGTTCCATTTTTAACTCCCCTGGATGGTTCTACTTTTTAGATACCCCTCTCTAAAGCCTTGTTAACCATAGGAACTGAGCGTTAATATGGATTACAGTCAAACATTCCATCACAGCACCAGTTTCCAGAGGATCCATAATCTAATCACATTTGCCAACTTTCCCTCTATCATGTCCCTATTTGACTGTCAGTCACACAGAAACCCCTGAGTTAGGCCACTGAATAAAAAAGAAGCTGGTTTTTTCAAAATATATTGAGCTAGCTAAAGAGCTGGTTCCCAAGGAGAGGTGCCAGGAGTCCAGAGTGAAATGCCCAGTTGATTCAGGCTGATGTCAAAATTCTAGAAGAGTCAACCCAGTAGAAAGGCAGATGCGTGTGTTGCTCCTGACTCTTTGTGACCCCATGGACTTTAGCCCTGCAGTCTCCTCTGTCCTCTGAATTTTCCTGGCAAGAATACTGGAGTGGGTTACCATCTCCTTCTCCAGAGGATCATCCAGACCCAGGGATCAAACCCGCTTTTCTTGTGTCTCCTGCATTGGCAGAAGTACTCTTTACCACTGTGCCACCTCAGAGAGCACGTACCACTGGCTGTGTTAGTCAGGTGGTAAAGTTTCCGTGAACAGTGGAGAGAAGGCGCCTGTCTACAGTCAAAGGGGCTAAGAAACGAACCAGCTCTCGATGGGAGAGCACCGGTGAGACATATGAATCTCTGGGGTTCCAGTCATGGTTCTGATCCTAGAGGACAGATAGAGTTCAAAGCAGAAAACCCAGACAGACGATCATTGAGATCATAACAGAAAGTAGGATAACATATGATTGGTAGAATATTCTGACCCATATATTTAATGACTTTTAGCAAACTCGGTGTTTGTAAGAACAGGATGTCCTTCCATTCATCCATCAAACATTTCTGAGCATGGACTCTGTGCCAGGTATTGGGGATTCAAAAACACACCAGTCCCAGGGAGCCCCCAGCAGATGTGACCACTCATCTGTCTCCATGCCTGGACAACTCTTCATCCTGGGGGGAGAAAGAGAAGCTTCTGGAAACTTCACTTTCTCTTGAAGTCTTCACTTGTGTTCCCTTATACCCCCGCATTTTCCTCCTCCTTTTTTCTTCTTCTTGACTTCTTTTCTTCCTTCGGATGTTCCATACCCCTGTCCCCATGAGCTTACCTAATTCCAGGTGTCTGGTGTCCTGGTTGAGGTTAACTGACTGACAAGTTTATTTCCTCTGGGCACTCAGTTCGGTGTACATTTGCATGTGCATTTGCATGTGCATTTGCATGTGCATTTGCATATGCATGTGTATGTGTGCATATGTGTGTGTGTGCATGTGGTTTGAGGTAAGAGTGGCTCTATAGCTGGATGGGAATATAGGGAAATTCACTTCTGTAAATAAATGTGGAAGTCTGCCCTGTGTCAATCACAGATCTAAGTACAGAGGATAACATGTACAAATATGCATGGACCTTTCTCCTGATGGTTTATCAATTAAGCCGAAGCTGAGGGTCTGGATGTGACAGACCTAATGAGAGTGTATTTTCCATAGAGTAATGGGCAGACCCTGTAGTTACCTCTCTCTGTCCCATAATCCTACATAAGGGAAAGTTCTTTTTTTTCCATAAGCGTTTAAGGGTAAAAATACATCAAATCTGACAATAATTTTAAGTAATGTTGCTTAAAAGAGCTAATGTCATGTTTACTTTTTCACAGGTATAATGCTGATTCCAACACATAATGTGATGTTTGCATGTATGACTTTATTTTCCATATAGCCATAGAACTTGTAAATGAAGGTTATCTGGATTTGTTAAGCGAGAACTTAACAAATTCCCTTCCTTTTTGCGGTGCTTGAAAGACTGTCTGCAAGGACCCCTCTGTAGCTAATACAAGCTGCTGTTGGGTGATTCAGAAGGTATAAGCACTTGGCTTGAGGTCACACAGTTTAAAGTATCAGGGCTTTTCAGACTTTTGAAACTTTTTAAAATTTTTTATTTATTTACTTACTATTTTGGGGGGAGGGCTGCACTGGTTTTTTGTTGCTGCATGCGAGCTTATTCCAGTGGCAGTAAGCAGGAGTTACTTTCTAGTAGTCATGCATGGACTTCTTACTGCACTGGCTTCTCTGGTTGCAGAGCAGTCTCCAGGGCCTGGGCTTCAGTAGTTGCGGCTCTCGGGCTCTAGAGGGCATGGTAGGTAGGGTTGTGGTGCATAGGCTTATTTGTACCCTGGCGTGTGGAATCTTCCTGGACCAGGGATGGAAGCCAAGTCCCCTGCTTTGGCAGGTGGATTCCTGACCACTGAACCACCAGGGAAATCCTTTATGGAACTTTTAATTATACCTCTATCTGTATTCACACAAAGCTCCTGCTTTCTTTTTGGCTTCAAACTTTGCCTTTTTTTTTTTTTTAAGAAAGAATGGCAGGAGACCAAGGGAGAAGTCAATTCTTCTAAGAAAAACTATTTTTGCATCAAAATAGGGATTCCCTGGATGGTGTGTGTTACCAATCAGTCTTCTGAAGGACAACAAAGGGGAAATTGCAGTTATTCACAGGGCAAAGCATTTTACCTGGAGGATTCTTAGGAGAAAGGGGTATTGATCCCATAAAAAGTAGTCAAGAATTCTCTGAGCAGCCCTGGAATACCAACTAGTCCCCCATCAATATCATGTACCTGAGAAGTCCAAGATTCTAGACAAAGGCGCAGTCCCCCCAGCAGGAAGCAGAGGGCTGGAAAGAACCTCAGAATGTCTGATTTAAGGGACAACTATTTTAAGTGACATTTAAAAATTTTTCTATTTAAAGAAGTAACATATTCAATAAAGAAATGTGAGAAAATTTGGAAAAATCTCGTGTAGTCAGCTGTAATCTCACCAACCAAAAGGCGAAGGTGTGGTATGTTCTGCTTTTGCACTCAGCAATATAAAAGGAATGTTTTCCACTCCCATATAGTTTCTCCTAGGTGGACTTTATAGCAGTATAGTTTGTCATCCCACATTGGTACCATCCCTTGTTTAACCTTTCTCCTACTGCTGTGTACTTCTGTGACTTTCCCTTCTGAGGACAGCAGCCTGATAGCTGATAGCTCTTTGAAATGTTGCCCTCAGAGGTGGTGCCTTTCCTGAGGAGCTCTCTCAAGTGCACCTGAGGAGAAAGGTAGGGACTTGTTCTCCTTGAAGTTCTTGATTTTTGTTTCAGTTTAGAGTGTTAACAGCACACCTCACTGCTGGTGAAACAAAAATACATGCTTTTCTAACCTAAGTCTCTTATTTACCAACCCATGGAGGGAGATTTGGGCTAGACTCAATGCCTGTTGGCATTTCACAGACGAAACCCTGAAAGGGCAGGATGGATGGAGCAAAAGAATCCTGGACTTACTATGTGCTTGCTGACTGCATCTACTTTCAATTTCATTTTTCTAAAACTTTTCTCAAGCTATTGTTCAATCGCTCAGTCGTGTCCAACTCCTTGTGACCCCATGGACTGCAGAACTCCAGGCTTCCCTGTCCACTGTCTCCCAGAGTTTGCTCAAACTCATGTCCATTGAGTCAATGATGCTATCCAATCATCTCATCCTGTCATCCCCTTTTCCTCCTACCTTTAATCTTTCCTATCAGGAGGTCTCTGCCAATGAGTCACCTCTTTGCATCAGGTGACCAAAGTGTTAGAGTTTCAGCTTCAGCATCAGTCCTTCCAATGAATATTCAGGATTGATTTCCTTTAGGATTGACTGCTTTGATTTCCTTGCAGTCCAAGGGACTCTCAAGAGTCTTCTCCAGCACCACAATTTGAAAGCATCAGTTCTTCAGTGTTCAGCCTTCTTTATGGTCCACCTCTCACATCCGTACATAACTACTGGAAAAACCATAGTTTTGACTACATGGACCCTTGTCAGCAAAATGATGTCTCTGCTTTTTATTTAATTTTTTTTGTCTCTGCTTTTTAATATGTTGTCTAGGTTTTAATATGTTGTCACAGTTTTTCTTCCAAGGAAGAAGCGTCTTTTAATTTCACAGCTGCAGTCACCATCTACAGTGATTTTGGAGCCCCCCAAAATAAAGTCTGTCACTGTTTCCATTGTTTCCCCATCTATTTGCCATGAAGTGATGGGACCGGATGCCATGATCATAGATTTTTGAATGTTGAGTTTTAAGCCAGCTTTTTTACTCTGCTCTTTCACTTTCATCAAGAGGCTCTTAGTTCATCTTCATTTTCTGCCATAAGGGTGATGTCATCTGCATATCTGAGGTTATTGATATTTCTCCCTGCAATCTTGATTCCAACTTGGACTTCATCTAGCCTGGCATTTCGCATGATCTACCCTGAATATAATTTAACAAGCAGGGTGATAATATACAGCTTTGATATACTCCTTTCCCAGTATGGAACCAGTCTGTATTCCATGGCCAGTGCTAACTGTTGCTTCTTAACCTGTGTGCAGGTTTCTCTGAAGACAGATAAGGTGGTCTGATATTCCCATCTCTTTTAAAAATTTTCCAAAGTTTGTTTTGGTCCACACAGTCAAAGCCTTTAGTATAGTCAATGAAGCAGAAATAGATATTTTTCTGGAATTCCCTTGCTTTCCCTATGATTCAGCTTAACCATCTGGAAGTTCTCAGTTCACTTGCTACTGAAGCCTCGCATGGAGAATTTTGAGCATTTGCTACTTTGCTAGCATGTGAAATGAGTGCAATTGCATGGTACTTTGAACATTCTTTGGCATTGCCCTTCTTTGGGACCGTAATGAAAACTGATCTTTTCCAGCCCTGTGGCCACGGCTGAGTTTGAGTGCAGAACTTTAACAGCATCATCTTTTAGGACTTGAAATAGCTCAGCTGGAATTCTATCACCTCCATTAGCTTTGCTCATAGTGATGCTCCCTAAAGCCCACTTGACTTTACACTCCAGGATGTCTGGCTCTACGACAGTGACCACACTATCGTGGTTATCCCAGTCATTAAGACCTTTTTTGTATAGTTCTTCTGTGTATTCTTGCCACCTCTTCTTAATCTTTCCTGCTTCTGTTAGGTCCATACCATTTCTGTCCTTTACTGTGCCCATGCTTGCATGAAATGTTCCCTTGATATCTCTAATTTTCTTGAAGAGATCTCTGGTCTTTCCAACTCTATTGTTTTCCTCTATTTCTTTGCACTGTTCACTTAAGAAGGCTCTCATCTCTTCTTGTTGTTCTTCAGAACTCTGCTTTCAGATGGGTATCTTTCCTTTGCTTCTCTGCCTTTCGCTTCTCTTCTTTTCTCAGCTGTTTGTAAGGCCTCCTCAAACAACTATTTTGACTTATTGCATTTCTTTTTCTTGAGGATGTTTTTGATCACTGCCTCCTGTACAATGTTACAACCTCCGTCCATAGTTCTTCAGGCGCTCTACCAGACCTAATCCCTTGAATCTCTTTGTCACTTCCACTGTATAATCACAAGGGATTTAAGTCATACTTGAATGTCAGTGGTTTTCCCTGTTTTCTTCAATTTAAGTCTGAATTTTGCAATAAAGAGTTCATGATCTGAGCCATCGTCAGCTCCCAGTGAGCATATTACAAAACGGATGACTGCTTCAGACTTGTCTACTACCTTTTTTTTTAATGATCTTTATTTTCACTTTCTGCCAGATTCCAGAGATGACAGCACAGCTTGCTTCAGTGGGTGGTGTCCCACAGTGTAGAAACATTCTTACAGGGCACATCCCTCCCACTGGAAGGAAGTACTCCTTGTGTAATTTTTCTCTGATTGGTGAGTCACTGCTCTAAGTCACTCACATCCCATCACCTTGCTTCCTTTAGGTTAGTGACAGGGAGCAGAGGATGTTAACTCAGTTCCTTTTAAGGAATCTGGTGAACCTAGGCTGTGGTTCCCCAGTTGATGAAATAATTGAGTAACAAAAGAAAGTGACAGTGATGGAACAAAGCAAAGAATATTTAACATATGGATAACAGGAATTTCTGAAGGTGAAACATATGCAAAGATAGAAGCCAATACTAAAAGCTATAATTCAGTAAAGCAACTGAACGTTTAAAAAAAGGTTTGTGAGTGCAAAATGAAAGTAAATACACTATAACTGAGAATATCAATGTAAAATGACCAATACCAAGACACAGTTTAGTGAAATGACAAAATTAATGAAAAAGAAAAAAAATCATTTGAGCAGCTAA
Organism: Muntiacus reevesi; assembly: GCF_963930625.1. NCBI lineage: Eukaryota > Metazoa > Chordata > Mammalia > Artiodactyla > Cervidae > Muntiacus > Muntiacus reevesi. The sequence goes on along the minus strand of NC_089255.1, from coordinate 25,395,586 downwards.
AAATAAGTGTGACTTACATAGAAAAAAATTTAAGATAGTCAAGGGAAAAAATTTTAAAGCAAGAATTTTATTTATTTTAAGAATTTGCTTTTAATTTGGAGGCAGTTTTACTGTTCAACATTTATTAGAAGGGTAAAAAAAAAAAAACTATGTTTTCAGAGTTTCTGCTTTAGAAAATAAACTTACTCTTTGATGGAGAACAAAACCCAGTATTTTAGAGTTATAACTCAGAACTTTCAAAGTTATTTCCATGCCCTATTCCCAGGAGTTAATATATACTGTGATGTAATTATAATTCCCAGTGTCCTTCATTTCTGTGTAGGTTCCTGTTTCCACTTGTTATTATTTTTCCCCTGCCTTAAGGACTTCCTTCAGGCTGCTGCTAAGTCACTTCAGTCGTGTCCGACTCTGTGAGACCCCATAGACAGCAGCCCACCAGGCTCCTCCGTCCCTGGGATTCTCCAGGCAAGAACACTGGAGTGGGTTGCCATTTCCTTCTCCCTTCCTTCAGGCAATGAATTCTTTTAGCTTTTGTATGTTTGAGAAAATCTTTGTTTAATAAGTCTAATAAAATAACAGCTCTCATAAGCTTTATCAATTTTAAAAGGTATAAATAAATGTCAGAATAGAAATAAGGTGTAAATAGAGATGCTACAAATATTTTTTAAAAGAATATGAGTAAATTTGTGCAATATACTTAAGTATTTTCAATGCAATGGATAAATTCCTAGAGGCAAAAACAACTTGCGAAATATTATCTCTAGAAAAACTAGAGATATCACTTTTATGTGAAATCCTAAAAATAAGACAAATGAATGTATATGCAAAACCAAAACAGACTCACAGATATAGAACACAAATTTGTGGTTACTGAAGGTGAAAGGGAAGGAGGATAAGGACAAATTATGGATATGGGATTAACAGACACCAACTATTATGTATAAAATAGGTAAGCAACAAGGATATACTGTACAGCACAGGGAATTATAGCCATTATCTTGTTATAACCTATTACACAGTATAATCTGAAAAAATACTTAATCACTATTCTGTACACCTGAAACGAATATTGTAAATCAACCATACCTCAATTTTAAAAAAGAAGAACTAGAGGGATCGGGATGGGGAATACATGTAACTCCATGGCTGATTCATGTCAATGTATGACAAAATCCACTACAATATTGTAAAGTAATTAGCCTCCAACTAATAAAAATAAATGGAAAAAAAAAGAACTAGAAAACTCAGCATGTCTGTAATCATTAAAGAAAATGAAACAGAAGTTTAAAATAGTATTAAAGAAAATATCAGGGACAAATGGCCTTTACAGATGAGTTCTGTAAATAGTAAACTAACATATAATTCCAGTTATAGAAAATAGAGAAAGAAGGGATATGCCTCAACTCATTTCTGAAGATGAACACAGAATCTGGATACCAAAATCAAACAAGAGAGTTCCAAAATTTTTTCCAACCAATTTCATTCATGAATATAAATTTTTAAAAAAATCTTTAAATAGTAGCAAGTTAAATTCTGTTGAAAACATTTTTATAGCAAGTATTAAGTAAGGAAGGTCACAGAAGACTATCACACCATTACAGGTCTTGACTTCAGGGGAAAAGATGAAAAATAAGAGAATCCAGTTTTGTCACCAAGATCCCATGAGGGTAAAATCCCCACATCAGTTTACACCATGAGCACGACCCAGTCAGTCCATGGATGGCTGCCTAGAGTCAAGCGCCCTCCTTCGATGCAAAGCCCTGTTGCCATTTTGAGGGAGTCTCAGAGAACACTGTCACCTATCACTGTTCTTTCTTATGGGTAGAAACACTTCCTTCAGAAGGGGATTGTGTGTGTGTGTGTGTGTGTGTGTGTGTGCATGTGCATATACATATATATGATGGGCTTCCCTGGTGGCTCAGTGGTAAAGAATTCGCCTGCCAATGCAGGAGACATAGGAGACACGGGTTCAATCCCTGGGTTGGGAAAATCCCCTGGAGAAGGAAATGGCAACCTGTTCCAGTGTCTTGCCTGGGAAATTCCATGGATAGAAGAGCCAGGCTGGCTACAGTCCACGGGGTTGCAAAAGAGTCAGACAACTCAGTGATTAAACAACACCACATATAAAATACACACATATATATGCATCCATTATATATAAAAATATAATTATATATAATGAAATATATATACGATGGATTCCAAGAAACACATAGACTTTTTTTCCCAAGGCAGCCAAACTGCAAAGCTTATAACTCAGATGTTCTGTGCAGATCTTCCTTTATACCTATGGCACTAGGATGTTAAATATTAAGAAGCACAAGAGCAGGAAAGTTATGGTAAACTCATAAATCTCTGGGGGTTTTTTGAAAGTTAGTTTCTATTAATATTTATGCTGGCTGAATTTTCTATTTAATCATCTGTTATCCTCCATTCCTGTGTGGGTAACCAAGAAACTTCCAACCCATCTCTCCCCATCTTGAGAGGAACCCAGAAAGAAGCCTTGGTCTCTGCTTGACCCTGGGACAATATACAGGCTAGATGTACTTCTTTCCTGATACATCACGTGAAATGCAGGCCTGGATGAAGCACAAGCTGGAATCAAGATTGCCAGAAGAAATATCAATAACCTCAGATATTCAGATGACACCACCCTTATGGCAGAAAGAGAAAAAGAACTAAAGAGGCTCTTGATGAAAGTGAAAAAGGAGAGTGATAAAGTTGGCTTAAAAATCAACATTCAGAAAACTAAGATCATGGCATCCACCTCCATCACTTCATGGCAAATAGATGGGGAAACAATGGAAATGGTGAGAGACTTTTTTTTTTTTTTGGCTCCAAAATCACTGCAGATGGTGACTGCAGCCATGAAATTAAAAGACAGTTGCTCCTTGGAAAAAATACTACAACCAACCTAGAAAGCATATTAAAAAGCAGAGACATTACATTGCCAACAAAGGTCCATCTAGTCAAAGTTATGGTTTTTTCAGTAGCCATGTATGGATGAGAGAGTTGGACTATAAAGAAAGCTGAGTGCCAAAGAATTGATGCTTTTGAACTGTGGTGTTGGAGAAGACTCTTGAGAGTCCCTTGAACTGCCAGGAGATCCAATCAGTCTATCCTAAAGGAAATCAGTCCTGGGTACTCATTGGAAGGACTGATTCTGAAGCTGAAACTCCAATACTTTGGCCACCTGATTCGAAGAACTGACTCATTGGGAAAAACCCTGATGCTGGGAAAGATTGAAGGTGGGAGAAGGGGTGACAGAGGATGAGATGGTTGGATGACATCACCAATGCAATGGACATGAGTTTGAGTAAGCTCCAGGAGTTGGTGATGTTCAGGCAAGCCTGGAGTGCTGCAGTCCATGCGGTCGCAAAAAGTCGGACACGACTGAGCAACTGAACTGATTGACTGACCCCAGGACTGGGGTGGCTCAGCGCCCACTGCGGGCAAGTTGAGGCAGCTGAGGCCACCGACAGGAGACGCCAAAAGGGCTGCGCGGTATGCAGTTGCCCGGCTAGGCCACCTCTCCTCCAGGCAGCGGCTCCTTCCCTGGCTGTGTCCCACGCATCAGTGACTTGTTTCTGTAAAGGAAGCCGAGTAGTCCCGAATCCCCTCCACAGGAACCCATTGGGAAGAAAGGAGATGAAGGTCGGGCAGGAGGACCCTGCAAGCCGGGCCACTTGGGGGTGCCCTGGGCCAGCACCATCCGGAGTTCTTTTTAGAGTTGCCTGTGAGCAAGTCAGCCCAACCAGCCGGGCTTGTGTAGCTGCTCCATGGCAGCAAGGCTTTTCCAGGGTACATGCCTCTTATGAGCTAAAAGGACTTACTCCCTGTGACCTCCGCCCCAGCTCCCCTCACCCCCATCTAGTCCTACACCCAAAACCCTACATCATGGGGGACTTTTCTGGTGGTCCAGTGGTTAAGACTCTGCTCCCAAAACCGGAGCTCAGCTTCCATTCTTGGTGGGAGAAATAAGGTCCCACAAGCCCTGTGGACCCCCGGCTGCTCAGTCAAGAGGAAAAACCAAGGGTCAGGTGTGGAGTGAGGGTTTGGGAAGAGGCTATGAGAGAGAGATTCTCGTGACCAGGAAAAACAAGGGATCCGAAGGCAAGAGAAGAAGCATTTACAGGGATGGCTTTGGCAGAGCCTCAAAGCTCCAGAGGTGTAGAGTGCAATCGGCTTCCCATGTCAGAGCTGGGAGGAACCTAGCTATCCAAGTGAACAGGGGCCCCGTCCTTACAGCCCACACGGATGGGCCTGATGGAGTCCTTCTTTTGGTAGTGGCAGTAGGGGGGCCGGGTTCCTGCCTTGGCAAAGCAGTCTGTGACGCTGACGTCGTGAGAGCTGTTGTGGCAGCTCTGCAAGGAGCGGCTGCTGATACAGGGCACAGTTGGAGTTGTGCAGAAATTCGCTATGGTGGCCAGATCCTCGTGAATGAAGGTGTTGATCTGCTTGCATCTACCTTTGTGGATCAGCCACCGTCGCCTCATCATCACATCACAGTATCGGTGCTGTCCCCCAGGAACCCATGACCTGGGGTTATCTATGTGCCGTCTTGAGAAGGGCAGGCCTGGAGTGAAGACAGTTAGCTCCAGCAGGAGGAGGAGGAGAAGGATCCATGTCAGATTCATGTTCCCTGTGAAAGCAGGTCAAGGAAGGATGGGGTCAAGGAGCAGGCTCTGGTCCCTTTCCCTCAGTTCAGTTCAGTTCAGTCGCTCAGTCATGTCTGACTCTTTGCGACCCCATGAATCGCAGCACACCAGGCCTCCATGTCCATCACCAGCTCCCAGAGTCTACTCAAACTCATGTCCATAGAGTCGGTGATGCCATCCAGCCATCTCATCCTCTGTCATCCCCTTCTCCTCCTGCCCCCAATCCCTCCCAGCATCAGGGTCTTTTCCAGTGAGTCAACTCTTCGCATGAGGTGGCCAAAGTATTGGAGTTTCAGCTTCAGCATCAGTCCTTCCAATGAACACCCAGGACTGATCTCCTTTAAGATGGACTGGTTGGATCTCTAACCCTTTCCCTCAAGATAACTATTTCTAAGAACTCTTGGCCCAAATATTTAATGTTCCTGATGGCCCCCGTTGTTGTTTTATAGTCACTACGTGTCCAACTCTTTTGTAACTCCCATGGACTATATAGCCCTCCAGGTTCCTCTTTTTATGGGATTGTCCAGGCATGAGTCTTGGAGTGGATTGCCAGGGGAATCTTCACAACCCAGAGATCAAACCTGCATCTCTTGCATTGTAGACAGGCCCCTAGCTATACTTACTCTTCTTATACTCATGGAAACTACTGTTCTCACATCCCCTTTCCACTTCACCACCCCCTCCCCTTCTTTTTCTCTGAGAAAGTGAAGGGGAGAACTGAAGGACTTGCCAAGAAAGAAGGTGCCTTTCACCCAGTCACCCCTTTATGGGTCTGACATACACAGGCATTTCGAAACTCTCCAGTGATTTTTCTCCTTACTCGAGTAGTTAACCTAAAGACGTATATCTCTAAAGTGTTTGCATATATCAGCCTCCTGACTCCACAGCCTATGAACGAAGCCAGTGTCTCTGCCAAAACTTCTCTACAGTCGGTGAGCTTGAAGGGCAATTGACAATCCGTATGCCTTGCATCTTAGAAAATATTTCTACTTTCTTAAATTATTTATGCCTGTTTTAAATTTTGTTTAAAAGAAAGTGGGTATACTCAGTTCTAAGAGAGTGAATTTCATGTTTCCCTCTCAAAGTCCTCTGCCTCGTGGAGGCAGAATAAAGACTCTGGCTTCTCTATGTATAAGAAGTAAGGACTGGGTGTCAGATTCCTGGGTCTAATATGCATATTCCTTTCTTGAATACCTGAGAGTCTCAGGGCAGGGCTTTTGCAGAGCAGATGACATCCAAGGAGACAAATATGTCCCTCTCAGTGGTGGATATTTCTAACAGAAATGGAACCCTCATTGCCTTCCCTCTTTCCTCTAATCCTATAGGAATTATATTATGGACATTTTCTTCCCAGACCATAAGGGGAAGTCCATTTGGAAAACTCTCAGGTCTGTCAATGATCTTAAACAGACTGCCTCATAGGACTCATTTCATGTTTACTGTTTCACACCCAGAATCTTTATCAGCATCACACAGAGTACCTATGACATCACTACAAATATGAAGAAAGAAACCTGCAGTTTGGTGCCTGTCTGTCACAAACTTGCTTTTGGAGATGGGCCAATCACCTCATCCTACTCATCTCTAAAGTGAAGATTATAGACTAAAGAGCTCTTTCAGTTCAGTCTTTTTCTGTCTTTCAAGCCCTAATGAAGCATTACTTGTGTGTATGAGTCCATGTGTGGTTTTCTCTGTGTACCCTATTGGCTTATACATGTTCGGGTAGGGAGAAATATTTTGTTTGCAAATTGAGTTCCCCTTTGTGATTTGTTAATCCAAATAAATCTAATTTTTCTGAAAAACAGTTGCTAGTGAATTTAGCCAAAACAAAAAAATTTTCAATCACTTTTATGTAAAGATTACATTGTTTTTGTCTCCACAATTTAAATTTTTGTGAATGTTCTTATTGTGGGAGAAGCTTTCTGAGACTTGGGTCTGCATTTCAGTAAGGGAAGGGAAGAAATCAGTATACATACCGTCCAGAACTCCAAAATCAGCTAGGCTACCAGACTTGATAATGAGTGTGGAGGGAGGGGAACCTGCAAGTTGTAGTGTACGTAGATTTCATAGGTCTTATATTGGCAGTTCTCCTTGGTAGATAAGCCTCAAAAGCCTTTTGTCTATTTCGGCAACAAGGCAAGAGCTAACTGACAGCAGTCAGGAAACTGAGTTGGGATAGCATAACTAGATTTCAACATCCTTTAACTTCTGCTTGATCATTAGCCAAGAAAAGAGGAACTGTCTCTTTTTTAACTTTACTATCCTTAGCTATTCTTGATTAATTCACACAATAGTTCTGACAGGTATGTTATTATTTACAGAGTTCACAATTTCATGTGTTCATGGCCCTGCATAACTGGCCATATGCCTTAAAGCATCCCACCCTCTGGTGTGTTCCACATGGCCAAGTGTCAATGCATAGAGCAATACACAGTGTCAATACATAGAGCATCTCATTTCTCAGAAGTAGTAGAGCTCTGATTCAAATCAAGATCCTTTACCTGACCTTAACTATTTTTCTTTTGATTTATTTGGTGGTGCCAGCTCTTAGTTTTGGCACCTGGGATCTAGTTCCCTTACTAGGGATTGAACCAGGGCCCTACTGGGAGTGTGGAGTCTTGCCACTGGACCACTAGGGAAGTCCCTGACCCTAACTTTCTGAAGAGGGTATGCTGCAGGCCTCAGGACAAAGAAAAGTTTAGAAATTTATTTTCGATGAAAAAAACTTGTCTTTTTGTTGAGGAAAAAGTTACCTTTGTAGTGTGAAACTAACCTAGTTCTCTGAAAACAACCAAGAAGAAAAGGCACACTACCTAAAATTAAAGCTGTGATTAGTAGCACCCTGTTTATTTAACTTATATGCAGAGTACATCATGAGAAACGCTGGGCTGGATGAAGCACAAGCTGTAACCAAGATTGCCAGGAGAAATATCAACAACTTCAGATATGCAGATGACACCACATTTATGGCAGGGAGTGAAGAAGAACTAAAGAGCCTCCTGATGACAGTGAAAGAGGAGAGTGACAAAGTTGGCTTAAAGCTCAACATTCAGAAAACTAAAATCAAGGCATCCAGTCCCGTCACTCCATGGCAAACAGATGGGGAAACAGTGGTTGACTTTATTTTGGGGGGCTCCAAAGTCACTGCAGATGGTGACTGCAGCCATGAAATTAAAAGACACTTACTCCTTGGAAGGAAAGTTATGACCAACCTAGACAGCATATTAAAAGCAGAGACATTACTTTGCCAACAAAGGTCCATCTAGTCAAGGCTATGGTTTTTCCAGTAGTTATGGATGGATATGTGAGTTGGACTATAAAGAAAGCTGAGCGCCAAAGAATTGATGCTTTTGAACTGTGGTGTTGGATAAAACTCTTGAGAGTCCCTTGGACTGCAAGGAGATCCAACCAGCCCATTCTAAAGGAGGTCAGTCCTGGGTGTTCATTGGTAGGACTGATGTTGAAGCTGAAACTCCAGTACTTTGGCCACATGATTCAAAGAGCTGACTCACTTGAAAAGACCCTGATGCTGGGAAAGATTGAGGGCAGGAGGAGAAGGGGACAACAGAGGATGAGATAGTTGGATGGCATCACTGACTCAATGGACATGAGTCTGGGTAAACTCCAGGAGTTGGTGATGGACAGAGAGGCCTGGCGTGCTGCGTTTCATGGGGTTGCAAAGAGTTGGACATGACTGAGCAACTGAACTGAATGACTGATTAGTGGCAGTTACTGAACGATATGCAGACTAACCAACTAAAATTTATATGAAGAGATTTATTGTAAGGTAAAAGTGCACAAGTGGAAAACTGTGGACGAACCAATCAGGAAAATCATAGAAGTGTACTCCAAATACAATTTTAAAGGTGAGAAGCATGGTGGCAAATCAGTCATGATATTGTGTGAGTCACCTCTCAGGACACTTGTAGCAAGCGGACAGGATGTGATCAGTAGGTAGGAGAGGGAGTGAAAACCCCTGAACTATTGCCACCTTCTCCAGAGTCAGGGACTATTCCCCTCTAGTTGATCCCTTGTGGTGAAAGAGACTCAGTGCACCAACATCTCCCTATTCTTAAGAATAATGTAGGAATGCCAAGAATAATGTAGGAATGCAGATTTTTATGTGAATTATCCCAATTTGAAGAGTTAATATCTAAAACCCAGTATTAAATGTAAAATTGTATATGCCAGTCCAGAGCAGGTTTTTGAGCCAGCTGCATCCCCTGTGACCACAGTGTATGATATTTAGTTCATATTCTAGACACTTAAGTACAGGTCCTTCTACCCAGTGTGGTTGTCAGCATCACAGAAGGGCTAGTTAAACTACATATAATTCATTTGGGCATCTTCATCTCTCGTGAAAATTCTTTTCACAAAATAACATGGAAAAAAAACTTGTTTCATAATAAAAGATATTAATGCATTTTAGGCAGAATAAGATTTCCGGCAGAATCCTATTAGCACTGCACTGAGTCCTATCTAGGTCACCATTATGTCGATGTTTACTTAAAGACATCAATGGTAAAATAACTGCATTTCCAGATGACAGAAATATAGAAAGGCAGTAAAAATAAATAACATGGATTAATTTTCGTGGCAGACTGTACAGTACCATTTAAGGACCTAATCTAGTTTTCTGACTTAGAGGTTAGACCAGAGATTTAACATCTCTTAGCTAAAGGCTCTTCATACCTTAATACACTCTTCCTGTCTGTATAATGTCCCACACCATCTTCTTAGTCTAGAATGCTCATTTATTCCCTAAAGTCCCTAAACTCTATTTATCCTTTATAACCCTGCTCAAATGGACATTTCCTCTGGAAACCTTCCTATCCCTTTGTCCACAGTGCCTCTCAAAAAATGTCTTCACACAATGTTTTTACCTCTATCATACTGTAATAAAATCATGAGTCTACCATAATTTTGCTCTGCTTCTCTGAGAACCGAGATTATGTTTCATACATCAAGTTATATGCCATGACTTCCATAGTTCCAGGAATGCAATGTCTTATCAACTAATGCTCATTTTAAGTTAAAAAAAGTTTTTTCCTGTTAACATTGAGAAATGAAATGTATAGAAAGATAAATGATGGCTCTAAGGCAGACTGTTTTGTAGAAAATAGCACAGATTGAAAAGAATGCAGGAATTCAAGCTCTAGCTTGGAATCCCCTCTATGATACTAAATGTTCATTCTCTGGTAGATCTTATAGACTTTCTTTTGGGTATTTTAGGTTATGCTACTTCACAGGAAGTGAGAGCAAAAATCAGGCCAGGGTAAAAATAAGAAAAAGTTAATTCAGTGCATGGGAAGCAGGGGAAAAAATGACAATAAGAACAAAAATTCATAGATGCAAACTAATTACCTATAGGATTTTGTGCAATGAGAAATTCAAAGCTCAAGTTTCCAGCACAGGGAGGTGAAGAGATAAAGAACATTTGGGTGAGAGGGAACCGGAATGATTACTAAAAATTAAACGGAGACCTGAGTTCCTCTTGTGCATACAAGCCTCCCTGGCTCTTATTTGCTGAGTACTGACTGGGCCTGTCTTTGTGTACTTTAGTCTTTCAATGTGTTGCCCCCAAGCTGAGTTACAAAATCTAAGGCCATTCTGCAGCCAGTGATACTTTTCATGTGAAAGTCCAGACCCAGTGGCAGAGCTGTGCCCTGCACAGGATGCCTAGAATTAGATTTGCTACAAGAGAAGCAGCTGTGGTGTGTCCCTGGGGACATGTGGATTGGCAAATGATGAAACAAAGAGGCTCATTGCATAAGTTGGCCCTGTGCCAGTCTGTGGGTTTCTTTATGCCTTAGACTCAGAACCCTTGTGCTTCTGCTGGCACCACCCACAAGGACTGCTCTATATCTCCAATCCCAAGGATGGGGGTAGACCAGCTGCCCCTGAGCCCCAGGCCCACCAGCTGGATCTGCTCTCACAGGAGCCATAGCAGAGGTACTGGGTAAGACAAGGAGCCCTAGAGCTGAAGTTAGGGCACAGGAAAGACCTTGGGGAGCAGAGGGGAAAGGAGCTAGAAACACAGTGACAGCCAGGGTCTGCTGGGTGAGCGAGGAGGGACTGTATTATTGCATCTGCTGGGATGCAAAATATACCCTTCTTTTCACAAGAAACATGGTTCCAATACAGCAGGATTCTCAACTTTGTCTCATTTTGCTGCTGGAGCTCTTGGGGATGGTGATCTCACTCCATGCCCCACCTGGTACTTTAACCTGGGCTCAATGGTTTGAGATTCAGCACATAAATATGGCCTACCCTCAGTGCAATGCCACAATGCAAGTGGTTAACCGTTAAAGCATGGTATGTAAAGATAGAAATACTTTTCTCCACAAAACATCTGCTTATGTAGCTGGTATTTGTAACACCCCAAATGTAACCTGCTCTCAACCAGGCAAGATGAACTGTCATAATAGCTCAGTCCAAGTGCCTATAACCTATTGCAACCTCACAAGAAATGCAATGAATTACACAAACTGCCGTTACCAAAAGACATCGACACAGAAGATCTTCATCATTGCCTGTGAGAACAGATCATCCCGAGACAGTCCCAGGTACCCTGTGGTTCCAGTTCACTTGGCTAAGATCATCTAGATTTTGGGTCAGCACTTTGGCCTATGCTTAGCTGCCAAGCACGATGGTCATAGCTGCAGTCCTATCCCCCAGTCCTCCCGGGATATCAACATCAGTCCTCCTGGCACCAGCCCCCCGTGCCCTCTACGCTTTGCTCAGCTGAAGCTCCATCTGTGCCCACAATAAACTTTACAACATTACACACAAGGCTCTTTGTGTCTGCCTGTGTCCTTCTGTCATGTGGTTACATCCTGGCTAGAGGCGTTTCTCCTTCTCAACAGCGATTTGTGGGAAAATGAGAGACATAAGGATAAGAGGTTCCTGTGTCTTGAAGTTGTGCAGACTTTTCCTGCTCTCTGCTGTAGGGCAGGACACTGAGGTCTCCATTCATAGCTAGTCAGCTATGACTCCAACACCAGGAGGCACAGAGCCCTCAGTAACTAGAAACAAGTGTATTTTATTCTGATCTAAGAATCATATGCTAAATGACAGCGGTAAACTATATGGTGCAAAAATGAAAGGGGAATATCATAATTGTGAAAAAAAAGCAAATTTCAGTCTCAAGGATTCATTTTTAAATAAGTGTATCAAATCTTCAGGTATGTATGGTCATCCTAGAGGTGGATCCAGAGTTTGAGTCTAATGTGGAACGATATAAAGTGTTCGGGTAGTACATGATCAGATTCTGGTACTACCTGAAGAAGGGGTGACAGTCTTTTCTGAGAACTTCTATGTCCTGGAGGAGGGATCAGCCTGTCATATGGTGGAGAAGGTGAGGAAGGAGACTTGGAATGGGGCCCTCTCCCAAGGATGGGTCAGTGGCTCATTCACATTCAGGTCAGGAAGGGGCACAAGCTCCAGGACTCTGGAAACAGACTGATGGAAAAGGGGGCAGATAATGACAGCTCCTACTCTTCCTCCATCACAGAGCTGCACTCAGAAATCAGTGAGGAACAGGAAGGGAAAGCTTCTCACACACTGTGGTCAGGAGCAGCATTCAAGTGACTGCTTGGGAGACAGAATGAATCTTTTGCAGGACTTCCCTCAGAATAAAACAGAGGTGGCTTGTCATCAAATCTGTACCTCTGTCCTTGAGTCTGGTGTTCCTGACTTCCTTTATATCAGCCCCTTTTCCAGGTCCAGATATATAGCAATTTTATTTCCTCCCACCCCCCATATGATCATTCATTCTTGCTCTTGGTAGTACTACACACACCAGCTGCACTGCAGCCTCTTCTCTGGAGAAGCCATTGGAAGATTTGTTCCTCTGGTTGGAGCTATTGCATGGAGACCCTAGGATGGGAAAATTCTGGGTCTCAGCAGACACCACTGACTTCAGGTTAATAAACAGTGGAAAGATATGATCTCACTCTTCCAAATGCCTTGGAGTAACAGAAGGAGGAGTTGGAATACCGCAAGGCTGGAGTCACACTGGCCACGTTGCAGGATGCAGTGAACTTTCCTTGTCTCTACAGATTATGTATCTTTTCCCAGACATGGACACAGCATCTCTAACAGTTAATTCAGCTGCTCCATCACTCTGCCTTGTGTCGTCTGCCCCTCTACCATCACTCATTCCTTCATTCACACAATAGATAAACGATGTGCAGGTATTGTCTTCTAGGTAGTTTTCTAAGGTCATGCGGATGCAATATGAACAAAGATACACTTCTGCCCTTATGGTGCTTATTCTACTGGGAAGAATTGAACTTACAAAATTATTTTTTTCAGGTGATAAGTGTCAGGGAGGAAAACTATACTGAGGAATACAATGTACAGCCGTCTCTCAGTATCTTCAGGAATTGGTTCCTAGAGCCCAGAAGATATCAAAATTCTCAGATGCTCAAGTCCCTTGTTAAAAAAGGGTAGGACTATTGGCCCTCCACATCTAAGGGTCTCACATCCACAGAGCAGGCCACCTGCAGTGGGTCTCAGTTTATAGAAATGAATCTGCAGTGTGGTTGTCAGGGACCCAAAAAGGATCTGAGCAATGTGAGAAGTTGGTCATTCAGAAACTAAGGGGATAGTCATACCAAGAGAAAGAGAGAGAGCATTCAAAGGGTCTGACATAAATATAGATTAGTCATGTTAGAAAAATAAAAATTAGTCTTGTAGGATAACAGCATTTTAATCATGAGCATTAATGATGGAGGTAAATGAGGCTCAGGTGCTTCATACCTGTGAAGACACAGGCAAAGAGCAATTTCTTACCGGGTACCAATGGAACAAGTCAGATACTTCAATAATGTGACCTGAAGACGAGTCTGCCAGTTGTGCAGGCACTGTGGGACAGTCAGCAACTCGTGCCACCCAGCCCAAATCCCAGAGGCAAGGGGTAAGGTAATAGCAACAGAGCAGAAGAAAAAGTGCAGATCTGGGATTATGTTTTCAACTTCAAATGATCAGATTTTAATGAAGGATTCAAAGTGGAGGGAGAGGGGAACAGAGGAGACTTCGCGTCAGGAAAATGTACCTTCATCCTCTCACGAAGCCCCTATTGTTCTCCCTCCCTGAGGCCATGCTCTCCCTCCTGCCCTTAGGTTTCCCCACCCTCTTCCTGCTATTTCCCTGTTCCTCAGCTTCCCCAGTTCCTGCGGTGAAGATTGGGTTGGGGTCAGAGGGAGCTGTTGGCCCTAAAGCTTAAAAGTAGCTCATCTTTCCCAGGAGGTATGAGGATTCAACGCAGAGCAAGGAAGATTCTGTGCTCCGTGATGGCGAATCTGTGGGCTTGGCTCCCACCACCCTCTGTGATAGACATTCAAGATCTGGCTGCATTAAACCTGAGGCCAGCAGCACGGTGGCCACTATTAGAAAAGTTAACTGTCCACATCAGCATATTCCAAGGACACATTCCTTGGAGGCCACTTCTCTTCCCTAAGCCTCCATTTCCGATTTCATAAAGTGCTCACAATAGTACCCAATCTCAAAGAAGTCTTGGAGGAATGAAAGTCATTAGTGGCTCCAACACACTTTGTAAGGTCCAGCGTGAAGTGAACGGGCAGTTGACATTGTTACTGCTTGTGCTTTATATTCTAACATCAGGAACATTGCAAAGCAATTTCCTCTGGAGGGTACAAAGAGGGTTGTCTCAAATAACCCTCAGATCAGGGAAGAAAGTTCCAAGGTCAGGTCAGGAGATGTGAGAGGAGAGGAATCTGATCTAAACCCTGTGAGTGGTTTTTGTCTGTAACTGAGATTTTACGCACTGTGTTTCCGTTTGAATCACATAAGGGAGACCGATGGTGACAACATGGGACCCAGAGGGTATTACGTTTGGTGAAATGTCAGACAGTTAAAGACAAATACTATATGATTTCACTTATACGGGGAATCTAAACAGCAAATGAGCAAGCATAACAAAACAGAATCAGAGTCATAGATACAGAGAACAAACAGGTGTTTGCCAGAGGGGAGTGCAGTAAGGAAATGAAAGAACTAGGTGAGAGAGATGAAGATGTACAAAACTCTAGTTATAAAACAAATGAGTCTCAGGTACACATTTACAGTGTGGGGAATATAGTCAAAACGTATGTAGTATCTTTGGTAACAGATGACAACTAGATGTCATGGTGTTCATTTTGAAATGTATAGAAATATCGAATCACTCTGCTGTGTATCAGAAACTAACAGTGTTGTAGGTCAGTTATACTTCACAAACAAACAAGTGAAACAAACTCATAGAAAGATATCGGATTTGTGGTTACCAGAGGTAGGGGATGAGAGGGAGGAGGAATTGAATGAAAATAGTCAATCTTCATCTTCAGGTTAAACTACTTTCAGATTAAAAGATAAGTGCTACAGCTGTAAGGCACAGCATGATAAATACAATTAAGAATGCTGTCTGTTACATATGAAAGTTGTTAAGAGAGTAAATCCTAACAGGTCTCATAAAAAGGACAGTTTTTTCTATTTCCTTAATTTTGTATCTATATGAGATCATGAATGTTCACTAAACTTATTGTGATAATCACTTCATCATGTTTGTAGGTCAAATCATTGCGCTGTACACCTTAAACTTATGTAGCGCTGTGTGTCCATTGTACCTCAATAAAATTTGAAGAAATAAAAAAGAGTGAGGCAAGGAATAGGGAAGAGAGCACAGAAATCCTGTTCTCATTCCCAATTCAAATTACCTATGAAAAACAGCCTTTTGAAACTAAAACTTTACTTATGTTATCAAACATAACTGTTTAATGGATAACTGTTATCTGTGTCTGAAGTCTGAGTTATAATCATTTAATAAGGACAATGCTTACTTCAAAATTCTTAGTATTTCAAGGTGTATTGAACTCAAAACGGGTGACATGACAGAACTTAATGAACGGGAACAGCAGGGTGATTAAAATGGACAAGAATACTGAGAAGATCAAATCGTTCACACATTCCACTGATATAAAAAATACAACCCGCGGCACACCATATGGATACAAGACACTAGGACCCACCTCTACCGGGTCAGTGCACTTCTGAACTTGCCAGAAATTCAGCTCACCTGGAAGGTGAAATTTGTCTGGAGGGGAATCAAGAGCCTTAGTGGCAACTGATAATGAGAAAGAATGAATTCTTCATTTCCTTTTTAACAAAATGTGAGAGTCTTTTGCCACAGTTCTTTCGCTGTGTGCAGTTATCTCAAAAACAGAGATTCAAAACCAAGTGTAGGATTAAATAAATTCATTCATTCATCTACTTTAATACTCTCTACACCTTCGCCAGATTTTGACCAGCTTCTGACCCATAGGGTCCTCCACAGCTTTGACTGTTCAGGAGTTCCTCCGGCCACAACGGTGTGCTGAAGGCCCTCCCCTCCACGTACTCGGCCTTGCCGATGATGTCCTAGCAATCCGAAAGAGCAGTTACACTGTACTGAGAAACAAGAAACTGTTATGGCTTAATGTGCAGCTTATCAGAACTCTGATGATGAAAAGAAAACCGAAGTTTCCCTCTCTTTCTCCGTTTCTGTGTCTCCAAGGTTCCGGTGCACACATCAGGCAAATTTCTCTCACATTTTTTTAAGGTGACTGCAACAACTCCAAACCTTATACCACCTCAGGAATAAGTCCAGCAGAAGATAGCCCTGTCTTCAGTTGCCAACATTTCCATCAAATATATCTGTTTGTGTAAAGGTTGATCTCAGAATCAACACCTGTGACCTGAGAAATGGGATGCATGCACTGATTAGGTCAAGAATGGTTCAAGGACCCTCATGGTCTCACAAACCATTCTGCAGTTTCTATTAGGTTCTTACCTTTCAAACCATTTACCTATGTGAGGCCAGATTCTCTTTACATAATTTAGCAAAACATCATAGTACAATGGATGAATGCAAAAGTAGATATAGAATCCAACTGTCAACACAGAGTCAACCAGTAAAGAAAGTATGAAACAACGGTATTCTGCTTATAAACATTTTTTTGGTTTAGAAAATAGGCTTTAAAAAAATACATGGTATATATCAAAATTTAGCGATTCACTATTGCTATTATCAAAAGAATTTTGAGTTAATGATTAAGCATTCTAAAATTTCTTGGTCCTAATTTCTAATAAGGTAAATATACAGAGATATAATCAACATAAACAAAAGCTCTTTGCTTTCTCAATAACTTTTGTTTATTTTTTAAATATTTATTTACTTAGGCTGCACTGGGTCTTACTTGCACATGGGATTTTCCCTCTTTAGTTGCAGCAGATCTTTAGTGTGGCATGCAAACTCTTAATTGCAGCATGTGGGAATTAGTTACCTGACCAGGGACCAAACCCAGGCCCCCTGCAAAGGGAGCACAGAGTCTTGACGATTGAGCCACCAGGGAAGTTCCTTCAATAACTTTTAGTGACACTGAGAGCGAACATTTTTGAGTCTTGCCATTATGGAATACTGGGCAGAGGGTGTGTGGTTGAGGTGAGGTTGTCCCATACTGAAACCTGGGTTCATACCCACCCTGCTGCTCTCGCATACATTTTGTGAGGCCAGAAATCCAACCATGATTTTTCTGGTATCAAGCTATTATTCTAGGCAGTGGGGGGTGGATATTGGTTGTAGCTGATCTAGCAAAACAAAAAATTGTGTTTGATCAGTCATCATGACTTCCTCAGAGTCTCAAAATGGGAACTGTTTCACTGAGAGGTCAGATGAGGTTGAATTCAGTGGGCACTTTCCATGGTCTTTATTAAGATGCCCTAGAAGAAACTAAGGCACCTTGGTGATCACCAATACCTAGTCTTTGTGTTCTATTCAGTCACAAAGCGGATCTTGCCTATGTCTTTATTGCATTTAGAAAACTACAGAATTTGGGAGCTCAGGAGTCAGCACTTCCAAATCTTCCTTCAGGTGATTTTGTCATCACCTGTCCCCACCCTGGCATTTGGGGCTCAGTTTAACTGACTCTGACTTCATAAGCCTATGATGGAAATTGGTAGTATCTCGATATTGGGGCTATTCGAAGGTGAGAGGAAGTGGAGGTGCCATTTGCCTTGGGAGTCCAAGACAACTTCAGCTACAAATACTTCTAATCAGGGACATGTGTTTTAGGATAAGCCTGTGTTAACTTGACCCCATCATCACTTGAGTGCACACAACTAACCTCCTGTCATTATGACATTTTCCCATTAAATAAAGGGAGAAATGACAAAGGTTTTGGCTGAGACCCACGATGTGAAATAGGAGGCCTCAGTTCATAGTACTTGTGCCTAAAACGGTCAGATGCTTAAGTAAATTTTTTTAATGAATGAAGACACATAGATAGTATCAATTTTAATTTTTACATAATAAACTAATGCAAACTTAGAAGTTTAAGTACAACATATAATTGTTATCTCACTGTTCTTGTGGGTCAGGAATCCAGGCACAGCTTTTCTGAGTCCTCTGCTCAGGGTCTCTCAAGGTTGCAGTCCAAGTGGGGCCAGGCTGCATTCTCATCTAGAAGCTTGATTAACAGAGAATATATTCCTAAATTCATTCAGATTGCTGGCAGAATTTATTTCCTTGCAACCATCAGGGTCCTTGAACCAAATTTTAACAACCGCTTTACTAGAGAACAAGTAGTATACCATATGACATTGCAAACACCCAAAAAGAAATACACATTTACCTATATTAATTATTAGGTAATTAGGTAATGAATATTACTTAATATTCATTAGTAGAGGCTAATGAAATAGCTGAACAGAAAGTATCTATTCTGTGGTAAAATCATTTAACTAGGGTACTCAAAAGTATCACATAATAATTATACATACTATACCATATATGTATTTATGTGATCAATTAAAATGGAAAAAATAATTTTATGACTCATATTTATAAACACAGCTTCTGCTGCATGAAAGGAGAATGACAAGGTCCTTGGGTGTGTAACATGTGAGCAAACCATTAGAATGAAGACTCACATTTTATGAGGAAAAGGAATTCCTTAAGGAATATAAATATATTCCTATAAATACATTTTATTAAGGAAACAACATTCTTACCTCGGAAGCAAAACCCTGATAAAGCAGGTATTTCAGCCTGGATGATATGCCCTCCTTAGACAAGAGACTCAGAGGCAAACTGCATGGATGACACTTACCTTCAACCTACTATGCATCCTGCCTCCCTCTAAGGAGCAGCCACAATGAAGGAGAACATCAAGCTCTGCTTCTACCTGCTATTGCGTCACCCTCAGGGCCTCAGTATAATCTCTAAAATGGGAATAATTATACCTGCCTGATAGAATATTGTGAGGGTCGGTTTAAATTTTAAAATTCTTTTACAAATCAGAACATTCAATATGCTCTTAAATATGTTCAGTGTGAATATAAAAATAAGTCATCTATCCTGGTATCTTAGTTTGTGCTTAGTCGCTCAGTCATGTCCTACTCCTTGCGACCACTTGGACTGGGGCACGCCAGGCTCCTCTGAACATGGGGATTCTCCAGGCAAGAATACTGGAGTGGGTTGCCATGCCCTCCTCCAGGGGATCTTCCCAACCAAGAGATCAAACCTAGGTCTCCCACATTGCAGGCGGATTCTTTACTGTCTGAGCCACCAGGGAAGCCCAGTATCTTAATTTATCCTCCATATATAAGCATGGTTATTGTTTTAACGCTCTCTGTATTAAAAGACCAAAGTTTAGTGCTTTCTTAGTGCACTGGGCAGTGCATCAGTCTCATAGAAGACCAAAGTTTGACCCAATTGATACTGACTCCTCAGATTCCCGTTACAAGAAAAAACAACTGACTTGTGCCCCAAATGTTCACTTTTCCCAGGCTTCACTAGGTTTAGCAACACCATGTGTATTTGGAAGTGTTTTCTGTTGTCAATCCACAGCATCTCCCACCCTACACCCACATAGGAGCTTCAGAACATAAGGCTCAAGAAAAACCCATAGTGCCTGGGGTAACTCGCCAATAGCACGTGCACTATAAATAAACACATGATGCTTGATGTTGCTGCTTTGTTCCACTATATTCATTCCAATTTGTTTACACTAGTAAAACTTTGAAAATAAACAATATCCTGAATATGGGACTGTATAAAACACAATAGTGTATCCTTACAAAAGAATACTATTCAGCCATTAAATAGAAGGGGCTTCCCAGATGGCACTAGTGGTAAAGAAGCCACCTGCCAATTCAGGAGACTTAAGAGATGAGGGTTTGATCACTGGGTTGGGAAGATCCCCTGGAGAAGAGCATGGCAAACCACCCCAGTGTTCTTGCCTGGAGAATCCCATGGACAGAGGAGCCTGGGGGGCTACAATACATACATAGGGTCTCAGAGTTGGACACAACTGAAGCAACCAGTACATTCAATAGATTGAGGAACACTCTTGCCACTGGCCTGGAATATGTCCAAAACATATTGTCAGTGGGAAGAAGATAATGGTGTAGAACACTGAATATAAAATGTTACTACTTATGGGGGGGCGGGGAGAGGCATCTATCCACATGTCAACAAACTCATAAATGTGTGTAACATGTAGATGATATAAAGACTGTAAAAGTATACCCCAAAAACTGAAAACTTCTTGCATCTGGAAAATAAAATTTGGACCTATTAGACAAGGACCAGAGGACAACATTCTTTTTACTAGATTTGCTCTCTTAGTATGTTTGAATTTACATCTGTCATTTACACACATCTGTGTTTTTAAAGGAAAAAGTCAAACAGACTACTTCACTATAGCCCCTTCTCAGTGGGCTTTCTATTTGTTTTCAAAGCTCATAACTCATATTTATGAAACAAAACATAAACTACCATGGTGATGCAGCACAGAGCTGACCTCGGAAAACCCAGCTGGGAAGCTGCAGATATTCTCTCCTTCCTCCACCTGCCTCCTTTAGCACATCAGCCTCCTTCGTGATGGAGACTTCCTGGTACACAGTAGGCGCTCATAATCTGAAACCTACTTGCTTATTATCCTGAGGTTTTCCTCAGTGATTAAAAGAGGCTTTTTTTTTTTTTGGTCACTGAATCTTTATTTTCAAGATAAATTCCATTATATTTAATTCACAAAAGTAACTACTACTGGCAAATCTCTTGAAAATCACCAATTCCGTCACCTCCTAAAATAAGTTTTATTTCTACACAGGTATCTATCATAAAAAGCAAGGGAATTCCTTAAATAAGCCACTTCACCATTCATACAAGGTGGCCCTTTCTAAAGACTATACTTTTTTGTATACTTTTTTTGGCTTCACTTATTATTTTTTCCCATTTATTTTTATTAGTTGGAGGCAATTACTTTACCATATTGTAGTGGTTTTTGTCATACATTGACATGAATCAGCCATGGATTTACATGTATTCCCCATCCCGATCCCCCCTCCCACCTCCCTCTCCACCCGATTCCTCTGGGTCTTCCCAGTGCACCAGGCCAGAGCACTTGTCTCATGCATCCAGCCTGGGCTGGTGATCTGTTTCACCATAGATAATATACATGTTTCGATGCTGTTCTCTCAAAACATCCCACCCTCGTCTTCTCCCACAGAGTCCAAAAGTCTGTTCTGTACATCTGTGTCTCTTTTTCTGTTTTGCATATAGGGTTATCATTACCATCTTTCTAAATTCCATATATATGCGTTAGTATACTGCAATGGTCTTTATCTTTCTGGCTTACTTCACTCTGTATAATGGGCTCCAGTTTCATCCATCTCATTAGAACTGATTCAAATGAATTCTTTTTAACGGCTGAGTAATATTCCGTGGTGTACATGTACCACAGCTTCTTTATCCATTCTTCTGCTGATGGGCATCAGGGTTGCTTCCATGTCCTGGCTATTATAAACAGTGCTGCGATGAACATTAAAAATGGGCCAAAGAACTAAACAGACATTTCTCCAAAGAAGACATAGAGATGGCTAACACATGAAAAGATGCTCAACATCACTCATTATCAGAGAAATGCAAATCAAAATCACAATGAAAAAAAAAAAAAGACTTAAAAAAAAAAAAAAAAGAAAAAAGAAAAAAACCACAATGAGGTACCATTAAACGCCAGTCAGGATGGCTGCTATCTAAAAGAGGCTTTTGAAAGTTCTAAACCAGGTCGAAGAACCAGGAGGTCATTAAAAGTTCGGGTCCCTCTCGGCCCGCGAGTTCCAGGTGGCGCAGCGCCCCCTGCCGACCGAGGCGGCGGCCGCGGGAACCCTCCCCGGAGCGCAAAGGCGCTGAGCCGGAAGGTGGGGTCACAGCAGCTCACGGCCCCCTCCTCTTCTAGCAGTGCAAGTCCGGGGTTTGTTTCTAAGAAGGAAGCGGAGGCCCTATGGGTACAGCATCGAAACCCCTGTCAGAAGCCCTTGATCTGCGCCTCAGTGGAAGGAAGAGACCCGAAGAAAAACGCTGTGGGTCCGGTCACCCGGTCCTTGGGTCAGCGCCATCGGAGTCCTGTTAGAGCTGCCGTGGGCCGATCGGTCAGTGAGCCCGGAGAACATCATCCCAGGGTGGGAACATGACTTTCCCGTATCGATGCCCACCATCCTATCACCACATACGCGCGCACACAAGAACTTGCTGACTCTCCGGGCCCCTGTGTCCTTCAATCCCGCCCAGGAAGAGGGCGAGGAATTCGAGGAACAGGGGAGAAGCAGCCAAGAAAACGGGCCAGGCTGGAGCGAGGCGCAAGCCCAGCACAGAATTTCGCAGCAGCTCCTGCCCTCTGCTGGCGGAAGGCTGATTTACGCTGTGAGTCAGCTGCGTGGGATCAGCGAGGGATGCGGAATTGGGAGTGGAAGCACTAGAATGGACTGAGGATCCCCACAGATAAGAAGGGGCTTGTATCGCAGCACATGTCCTACTAGGAAAGGGGGAGTCCATACCAGCCCCCCATTTGGCCTCGTGGGTAACCGGCGTGGAGCTTTAGTTGCACAATAGATGGTAAAGGCTGGCATGGAGCCACTATCCATCATTGACCTTGGCATCTTAAGAATGTGGTGTAGTGGCAATTGATTTGAAGAGCCTTATTCAGCAAACATTTCTTGAGTACCTATGTGTGAGACGCTATTAGAGGTATGTGGGAGTCATTAGAGAATACAGCAGACAAAGAGAGAGAGATAGAGAGACAATAAGCATAATAAAGTAAGCTGTGTAGACAGGATGGTAAGCTCTGGGGGGAAAATACAGCAAGAAGGACAATGAGGCGAAGCTACCAGTAGCATTTTAAAATAAGGGTCATGAGAGAGTCAGGAGACAGTGGTGTCCCAGACCCAACATGCAGATTGACATGTCTATCTGTCTTGAGGGCACCAGGACTGATCTCAAAGACTTTTCACCCTTGTTTCTGTCACAAGAAGCCCGACTGCCAGGTCAGAATCATCAAGGAGGAGGGAGTGATTGGCCATACTTGATGCTGCTGAGCCTAGAGAATCAACCCGACTGGGCTGGGGAGGTCTCATTTCAAGTGCAAGCAGTGCCACTAACTTTTACTTACGGAGCTAAGGAGTCAGTTGAGACTGACAAAGTTCTTGGCCTAGAAGAAGATTGTCTTGTCCAGGTGTGAGTCGGAAAAGGATCTGAGTCGTGTTCTCTGTCCTAGAGGAGGGAATGAAGAGACAGAGAGTAGGGGATCTCTATCTCACTTCCCCCAAGTTACCAGTCCTTGCCTCAGACCCCAGACCCTCAGCACCCTCCCCTTCTCTTTTTCCTCTCTTGTCTGAGTAGTCACTTGATAGGCTCACTTTGTCTTACCTTCCTTTGTCTTGTGCATCCAGTTCAAGACCTTCCCTTCACTCTTCCCTCCATCCCACTACCTTGACTCTGCACATTCTCCTAGAGACCTCTATAGGTAGCACACAGGTCTACCTCATTTCTAAACAGCCACATGGTACTAACGGAATCCTTGTATCAAGGAGTCATGTGTTTGAAAGTCAAAGTTAGTCGCTCAGTCATGTCCAACTCTTTGTGACTCCATGGACTGTAGCCCACCAGGCTCCTCTATCCATGGAATTCTTCAGGCAAGAATACTGAAGTGGGTTGCCATTTCCTTCTCTAGGGGATCTTCCCAACCCAGGGATCAAATCTGGGTCTCCTGCATTGCAAGCAGATTCTTTACCAGCTGAACCACTAGGGAAGCCATGTGCTTAATTCCCACTTTTATCTCTACTTTTCTGTGTCCACTAGATAAATCACTCCATGATTCTAGTTCTCAGACGTTAATTGAAGGATTTGGAACAAAACAAGTTCTCTTGTAATTCTCTGAAATCCTGATAAAGGAGTAAGGGTGTATGTGTGGAGAGGAATATCTCCAGAAAGTGCAATCCTCATTTCTGAATTTTTCTGCTATGTAAATTTTATTTTCTTAAAAGATTATGCCTAAATCCATAGGAAATAGGTCGATTACCTGAAATAAAATAATCATAATATATATACATACATGTGTGTATATGTGATGGTTAATTTTCTGTCACCTTGACTGGCCCATGGGGTGCGCAGATGTTCAGTCAAACCCTATCCTGGGTATTTCTGTGATGGTGGTTTTGGGTGAGATTAATATTTAAACTGGTAGACTAGGGGGACTTCCCTGGTGGTCCAGTAGCTAAGACTTTGTGCTCCCAGTACAGGGGGCCCAGGTTTGATCACTGGTCAGGGAACTAGATCCCACATGCTGCAACTAGAGTCTACATGCCTCAACTAAAGAGCCCGCATGACATAACAAGGACTGACAATCCCATGTGCCACAACTAAGACCTGGCATGGCCAAATAAATAAAAATAAGTGTTAAAAACATTAAAAACTGGTAGACTGAGTAAAACAAATTCCTCACCCTAATGTGGGTAGCCCTCATCCAGTCAAGTGAAGACCTGAATAGTCTGCTGTCAGTCGGCACAGATTAGCAGAGCAGTTCCATTCTTGGCTGTCTCCAGCGAGGTTCACCAGTCTCTAGTCTAATAGGAAAGCAAAAGGCCCGAAACTCATTAAACCTAACAGGGAGCTTTGATGGGTGCTATGCACTGTAAAATATCTCTGCATCATTCACAATTTTTATGACTTATGGAGTGCTGAAAATAAAAGCAAAATATGTTGAAAATAATAAGAAAGCCACCACCTCTTTGAAGCACCCATTTCATACATGACAGTTGGAATTAAGCCTCCCAATAAGGCTGCCCAATAGGTAACACTCCCTACACTTTCTAGTGTTTTCTCACTTGTACTCAAGACCCAGCATGACCCACTAGTAGACCTAGATGTCTGTGGACAGTATCCAGAAGGAATTTTACTGTTTCTCTGGTAGATAAGGGAAGGCAAACTCCTTGGCTGAGGTCTCATGGTTGATGAGGGGCAGAGCTGTGAGTCAAACTTTGTTCTCTCTTTTTATAAAAAGCCATGCACTTTAACAGACAAACAAGCTTGTTCCTCTCACGTGAGACCAAGAGGAAGCATGGGATAACAGCCTACACAGGAAAATATCCTGGCTTTGGAGGAAGAACATACCTTAACAATTAAGAGCCCCAAATTCCTCTGAATGGCATCAAAGGGAAAGCCTTAACTGCTAAAAATTATCAGCAGTAACGTCTATTATTGAAAAACAAGTGGACTAGCTCAAACTGACAAGCCAGACAATTAGGGCATAGACCCAGGTAAGCCTGACTTTACCTTGAGCTTTCCCAGGCTTCAGATATCTTGCACGATAGCTCCATTCCAACTGTATTACTCATTAACATTTCCCTTTTATCAACTCAGTTTTTCACACAATTTTGTTCTAAGCAATAATACATATGAAAACACAAATTTGACATGCTGATTATTCATCACATTAAAATAAATCCCTAACAATTAGCATCTTAAATATTATCTGTGTACTCCTTGACATCAGTGAGCTCACTTCTCACCAATTGTACACATTTCATATTTTTACAAACAGCTGTACCTTGAGGTTGAAGTGAAAAATTCTACCTGGAAAAATGCTTTCACAGAAGAATAAAAAACCCGAGCATAATAGGAAAAAATGAACCCCAAAATCAAAGATTTGGTCATATTTAATCAACTCTGTTCAAAAGAAAAGCTACTCCAAGCAGTGTTCATAATTATAAAATGGTATTACCACAGTCCTTCATGCGTTGCCAGCAAGCAGTGTTCATTGTTGCCCCCATAACTTCCACTGCATTAGGAAAGCTGTGTCCAGGAATGTATTAATAGTCGGCAACTCCCTATCAGCAGGTTAAGGGCACACATTGCAAGAGCTCCTTAGGGCTGAAGAAATTTCAAGTACTTCACATCAAGATGGCTTTGAGAAACCCTGTGACCAATGGCCTCAACAATTATTTTTACCGCAATGCAAAAGACCTTTTTCCCAAGACTATATCTTACAATGTTCCTCAATTACAAATAATAGCATAATGACACTGGCTGCTAATTCAGTGGCTGTTACACAGATGGGGTGATTAAGCTAATGAAATAACAGAATGAGCTCACATTTAGCAGTCTTTTGATACTAAAGAAAATTCATGCTGAGAATTCCAGTTTAATTATGGGTTTGTATTAATCCCTTCTCAAATAAACAAATCCTCAGTCCAAGATCTTTCTTGTCAACTGAATGATTTGGGTTTGATTTGACAAAAATGGAGAGTAGTTAAAAATGTGCAGAGAAAATCTATAGAAGAAACTATCAGAAAGTATGTTTGGGGATGTTCTCTGAACACAGTCTAAAGAAGAACGGTCAAGGATCAGGTAGAGATTCAGCCAGACTCCTCTTGGGACACTTAACAAGTATGATGGTTCATAAACACAAGTGTGTGCAGGAGTCACATAGGTATCATCCCTGAGTGAACAGACAGGATGGCAGTAAGGAGGGAGGAATAGAGCCAGGCGAGACTTCTTGAGCTTTTTAGAAGTGGCCGTTTATACTCAGCTCTAGCTAATGGTTACATGGCCACACTTTGAGGCTATTTTAAGGCAAGCCAAGGATCATATTTTCTATATGAAAATCCTTCTTTGGAAAGGCTATCATTGACTCCAAAAATTAGTTTAAACATTAAAAAATAACATCAACAACAAAACCCACTGACTAAGCCAATCAGATCTGCTTTTGAACCAGACAGACCCCTATAACTGGAGTATATGGGTTTGCCTCATATGATAGACACTTGAGTACCCTTGTGGCTCAGCTGGTAAAGAATCTGCCCACAATGCGGGAGACCTGGGTTCAATCTCTGAGTTGGGAAGATCCCCTGGAGAAGGGAAAGTCTACCCACTCCAGTATTCTGGCCTGGAGAATTCCATAGACTGTAAAGTCCATGGGGTTGCAAAGAGTCAGGCAGGACTGAGCAACTTTCACTTTCACTTTCTACAGCCTTGCTGCCCACTGAGACTCTAAATCATTGCAGAAGGAGTACATTATTCTTAATTCACTTTTATACCCTTTTCACCTATAAAAGCTGGTTTTAGAAAAGGCAGAGGAACAAGAGATCAAATTGCCAACATGAGCTGGATCATCAAAAAAGCAAGAGAGTTCCAGAAAACATCTATCTCTGCTTTATTGACCATGCCAAAGTCTTTGACTGTGTGGATCACAATAAACTGTGGAAAATTGTGAAAGAGATGGGAATACCAGACCACCTGACCTACCTCTTGAGAAATCTGTATGCAGGTCAGGAAGCAACTAGAACTTAGAAAAAGTTAGAACTGGACACGGAACAACAGACTGGTTCCAAATAGGAAAAAGAGTACATCAAGGCTATATATTGTCACCCTGCTTATTTAACTTATGCGCAGAGTACATAATGAGAAATACTGGGCTGGATGAAGCACAACCTGGAATCAAGATTGCCAGGAGAAATATCAATAACCTCAGACATACAGATGACATCACCCTTATGGCAGAAAGTGAAGAAGAACTAAAGAGCCTCTTGATGAAAGTGAAAGAGGAGAGTGAAAAAGCTGGCTTAAAGCTCAGTATTCAGAAACTAAGATCATGGCATCCAGTCCCATCCGTTCATGGCAAATAGATGGGGAAACAGTGGCTGACTTTATTTTGGGGGGCTCCAAAATCAGTGCAGATGGTGATTGCAGCCATGAGATTAAAAGACATTTACTCCTTAGAAGGGAAGTTATGACCAACCTAGACAGCATATTAAAAAGCAGAGACATTACTTTGCCAACAAAGGTCCATCTAGTCAAGGCTATGGTTTTTCCAGTAGTCATGTATGGATGTGAGAGTTGGACTATAAAGAAAGCTGAGCACCAAAGAATTGATGCTTTTGAAGTGTGGTGTTGGAGAAGACTCTTGAGGGTCCCTTGGACTGCAAGGAGATCCAACCAGTCCATCCTAAAGGAAATCAGTCCTGGGTGTTCATTGGAGGGACTGATGTTGAAGTTGAAACTCCAATACTTTGGCCACCTGATGCAAAGAACTGACTCATTTGAAAAGACCCTGATGCTGGGAAAGATTGAGGACAGGAGGAGAAGGGGACAACAGAGGATGACATGGTTGGATGGCATCACTGACTCAATGGACATGAGTCTGGGTAAACTCCGGGAGTTGGTGATGGACAAGGAGGCCTGGCATGCTGCGATTCATGGGGTCACAAAGAGTCAGACACGACTGAGTGATTGAACTGAGCTGAACACCTATAAAAAGGGCTTTCCAGGTGGTGTTAGTGGTAAAGAACCTGCCTTCCAATGGAGGTAGACATAAGAGACACAGGTTCAATCCCTGGGTCGAGAAGATCCCCTGGAGGAGAGCATGGCAATCCACTCCAGTGTTCTTGCCTGGAGAATCTCAAGGACAGTGGGGACTGCGGGCTGTGGTCCATAGGGTTGCAAAGAGTCAGACATGACTGACGCAACTCAGCACACACACACGCACCTATAGAAGTATTTCACACCCAGTATATGTATATAAAGCTACTTGATACTCAAAATACTTAAGGAATTCCACGAAACAAGATGACAGAGCATAGTGCTTATAGCTTGGCCTTCAGTCCTATCCAGGTCAACGTTTTTGTCCATATTTATAGAAGGACATCAATGGTAGCATGAGCACATTTGCAGATGAGAACACAGAAAGGGAGGAAAAAATTACATGACTTCACTTTGTTGAAAGATGATATTATGCCAGTTTAAGAGTCTGATTCCAATTTTTCTCACCTGGAAGCTGGACCAGTGACTTAATGTCTCTTAGCACTTAGGCCTTCCCTGCCTTTGTGCACTGTTGCATACCAATCCCTTTGTCCAGAATGCTCATCCTTTCCCTAACGTCCAGCAAACTCCTGCTCATCCTCATGATCCAGCACAGAAGAGGCTTCCGGCCTCCTCCTAGAAGCCTTCCTGGACCCATCAGGGAAAGTACTTCCTCCACCTCCTGAACTCCCACTAAATCTTGCTTACACAAGTGATATTATTGTACTTCTATCACAAATTCAGTTTCTCTACTTCCCATAGGTTACTTGGGAATCTAGACTACATTTCATGTATCTTGATATACCCTGTGATTAACACAGTTTCAGGAAGATTGCATGTCCATAAATGACTGATTTACAAAAAGAAAATTCCCAATTTACATAATCAAATATAAGCACTGGGAATGTACATGACAATTGTGTAGAAAACAGACTGTGTGTGCGTGCTCAGTTGCGTCTGATTCTTTGCGACCCTATGGACTGTAGCCCACCAGGATCCTCTATCCTGTGATTCTCCAGGCAAGGATATTGGAGTGGGTTGCCATGCCCTCCTCCAGAGGATCTTCTCAACCCAAGGATCAAACCTGCATCTCTCACATTGCAGGTGGCTTCTTTACTGCTGAGCCACTGGGGAAGACCAGAAAATAGCACAAATGTGAATAAATGCAAGATTCTAGAAACCGAGACTATATTCTTTTACAGGAAGTGTTCTGTGTTTTTTCAGGTTGTTGGCTGACATAGAGTAGGAGCAATAAGCAGGTTCAGACTGAAAATTAATAAATCCAGTACAAATGAAACAGAGGGAAGAGCTCAAGAAGCACTTAACAAACCTCTAACCTCTGCATGACTTTGAACAGCAAGAAGTTTAAAGACTTAAGTTCTAGCATCAGGAAATGATGAGATGGAGAAAGCTTAAGTGAATTAAAAACAAGTGACATTACTAAAAATAAAAAAGAACCTGGGTTCCTCCTTTGCAAACAACCTTCCCTGGCTCTATTTCTCCTGGGTATTAGGCTTTTTTTTTTTTTTTTTTTTTTTGACACATTTGTGGGATCTTAGTTCCCTGACCAGGGATTGAACCAGGGGCCTCAGCAGTGGAAGTGCTGAATCCTAACCAGGGGACCCCCAGGGAATTCTCCCCTCTTTTTATATGACATGGCTCTTTAGTGGGCTGAAGTAGGATTAAAAAGTTGGAGAGGGGTGGGGGAAGTCTGAACTGGCCAGTAGAATCTTAGGAGATTTTACTGATATCTGATTCCATAGTACTTTCAGAGCTTGAATTGAGGCACCTCAGTGAGTTCGAAATACAAATTTGGAACAAGATTGTACAAGAAAAAGAAGACAGCACCTCTCATAACATATTCCACTCCTCTCCTGGTTTTCGCCTTTAACACAAGGCTTGGCACATTTAATGCAGTCAGTAAAGGATTTCACTAATTCAGAAATTAGAAGTAATTCTTATATCATAAATAAATATCTTTTCTCATTATACACCTTTCTCTCTCTCTTTTTTCTCTTTTTTATTCCTTTTCTTCACACATTTCTTCTTCATTTTCTGGACAACCTCCTGGGCTATGAGGCTATGGGCTGGATAGCTATGTTTGCCAAGCTGGCTTCTAGTAATTCTCAAAAACACTGATGGGTCCTTCCAGAAAGTTCTCTCTTGACTTAATTCCTGTTGCAGGGCAGTATATTAGAGACAGTATTTCTAGAAGGCAAGTTTCCTTCCTGGGATTCCTATCCTGAATCTGGAATGGAAACTGCTAAATAAGTTGTTGAACAAGGGAGGCCCCTGACCCACATGACTACATTTGGGATAATTTTAAGATTTCCTTCAAAGAGTCATGAACTGATAACAGGAAGACTTCTCCATCCCCTCACTGCCATGGCCACTCTAATGCCCATGTCAAAGTCCCAGGCTCTCAGAAGAGAAATGGGATACTCCCATTGGGTGTGCAATCTTCTTCACCTCTAGAGAAGCTCCTGTATGTATAAGATTCAAGTTCTGTGGATGTCAGAGATCCATTCAAGCCATCCATGCAGAGTTGAGTACTGCTCTGTGATGCTACATGGACTGGAGGTCCCTTTCCTCCCTTGTATCACATCTGTAGAGATACTTGACAGTGTCTACCCAGCCAGATTTTTTAAAATATATATTCTTCTGAAACCAGCTTGCTCTCTTTAACAAAGGTTTTTGCCAAAGAAGATACCCTAGTATACTGTGCACCCCAGCTCCCTCTAGGAGGCAGCCCGAAATAAATGGAAACATTTGACTTTTGAGGAAGACATTCCTGGTTCTGCCACTGTTAACTGTGTAGGCTTCTGTCTGATCATCTTTAAAGTGAGAATAATACTGTCTATCTGGTGGGTTCTCCTGAGGGTTAAATGAGTCAATTTAAGTGAAGTGCTTACCCCACAGAAGTTGCTTGAAAATGAGAGCTTGCAATTTGCTCTAAAATTTTCTCTATATGAAATTAAATTAGCTGTTCTTACTTGTATCTAATTTATTTAACACATACAAACAAGCATGTGCTTTCTCCAGTATTAAAGGACCAGAACTTTGAAATAATAATGCTGACTTCCATATGCAGATATATTACTGGGCTCTCAATACAAGGAAACATCCCCTGGACTTTTCATTATGCTCTGAAGAATAATAGTCTCCCAGGCTTCCTTGGGGCCAGTGATGCCAGATGCATCTAGACTTGGCATTGCCAACTCACAACTTCCCCCCACCCCACACCGTGCAGGAGCATTAATGCTCAGGTCCTGGGAACATTCATCATGTATGGGAGTGAACTTGTCAACAGCTGAATACAAATGGTTTGTTCCCGCACTTTTGTTCCAGGATATACATTCCATCTTATTGATAGCAGTTAAAGACTAGAACAAGCTGTTCGACTGTTTCTATGATTAAATAGCCATAGATCAGAATACCATGCAGCCATTAACTAGAGTGAGGTATATTCTTTGCCAAAACATAGTTAGTAATTAAAAAATCAGGTGCAGAACACTGTAAAGGATACTGCTATGTGTGGTGTCAATGGAGGAGAATCACACGAACCTCTATACACGCCAGTAAACCTACATACTTATATACCTGTGTGTATTATGTATAGACTGTGAAGGGATACAAAGAAACTGAATACTTGTTGCTTTTAGAAAAGAAACTAGTGCCTAAAAGACAAATATTAGAGGAAGATATTTTTTCCAGTGGATACACATCACTAAGTTTGAGTATATATATATATATATATATATTTGAGCATATATATAATTTATGTGTTTATTCTTGGCTGTGCTGAGTCTTCATTGCTGTGCAGGCTTTTCTCTAGTTGCAGGGAGTCAGGGCTACTCTCTAGGTGTAGTGTGTGGCTTCTTATTGCAGTGGCTTCTCCTGTTGCAGGGGCTCTAGAGGACTCAGCTTGAGCAGTTTCCAACTGCTGGATCCTTAGTTGTCATTCTCAGGCTCTAGAGCACAAGCTCAACAGTTGTAGTACAGGCTCAATAGTTGTGACCCAGGGGCTTAAGTTGCTCCACGACATGTAGGATCTTCCAGGACCAGAGATGGATCTGTGTTACCTGCATTGGCACTGAAGTCACCAGAGAAGCCCCTTGAGTTTACATTTTTACCATTATGCTCCGCACTAGCAGAGATAGAGACACAATCGATAGGGACAGGCCCTCGTAGAGAACGCTTGCTCTCGGAGTAGAGAAGAGAAGCGCTCTCTTGAGCTCTCTCCCCCCTCCCCTGGTCCTCTTCCATCTTCTCTCCACTGCTGGAGGCGCACTGTAACGAGGGAGGCTCAATAGATGTGTCTGTTGCTGCCTTTCTCTGTTTTGAAAACCTGTGACTATGCAGGCGGTAGGAGACAGAGCTTGGAGCCAGGTGCGGAAAGGTGAAAATCTTGTACTTTGGCAGCTGATCTGTTTTAAGATATTTAAATCCTATGCGTCTACTTCTCTGTTGTTCCCCTTCGGGCTCAAAAAGACTTTTAAAAGATACAGCCGGTCTCAGCCTTGCTAAGCAGAGCCAAAAGGTGAGTTTGCTGTATTGCGCTCTTGACTGGCGGAGAGCGAGCAACACAGCACCCCCTGCCTGCCTGTGCGGTGCGAGGCGCCTCGGCGGGAAAAGAGGGTGGAGCCGCCAGAAGAAAGGCTGCCAGCCGGGACCACAGCTTTATAAGAACCGTCCGTGAACAAAAGAGCTGAAGACTCAGCATCACCCTGGGGCTTCCCGAAGTGGATGCTGCCCCACTCCCACCCCCACGCACTGCGAACATGCGGAGTCCCCAGGTGAAAGGGGGACCAAGAAAAGCTGGGAAAGTAGCAATGTCTGCTAGGATGTCGCGGGGCCCCTGCGCCCATCTGGCAGGAAGGGCAATCACGCCTGCAGGAGACAGCATAACCCTTCTCCCGTCGTGCACCCACGTCTCACCCTACTCCCTGTCACATGAGGCGCCCTGAGGGTGCGAGAGATGGCGGGCCGGGTCAGTGAGGGGTGCAGATTCCGAAGGAGTCTAACCGGAGGGAGCACCACAGAAGGCACCCCAATTAAGGCGCAGGTGTGCTGAGATCCTCAGGGCGTCCGTGAGGACCTGGTGACCTGGGAGGCCAGCTGATGAGTGATGACATATACCAGGACCAGATCCTAGACCTCTAAGGAAAATCAGAGGGCCCAGACCCCAGAGAGACCATGCACTGGGTGATGAGTTTTCAGAGGTGGAGGAACCAGTTATTCCTCCAGGTACCTGGTAGGCTTGGTGCTGCATGTCATTTATCCCTTGCAAGCTCTGGTGAAAGAAGGTATTGAGGGACTTGCACACCCTAGAGACAATCCCCCTGTGCTGCATCATCACGTGGTGGTACTAATTGGACTCACATGGGATCCTGGACCTGGGGCAGTCCTGTGGATGCTGGGCAATCCAGAAAACAGTCTGATGTAGCAGCAGAAACCTGGAGAAGTGTCCATGTGATAACTATGTTTTCCGTGAAGGACACACTGTGAGGGCTAGTCTCTTTCCAGAGACAAGATGCCTGCCCTTCTCCTAGTTAAGAAATGTAGTACTGCAAGTTCTCACAACTCTCTAAGGGAATTTTCTGACACTCCCTCTTCTGCATCAGCTCACTGGCTTGGCCACACCCTCTTCTACTTGACCCATCTCCTTTCTTTTCTGGGGCTTCCTCTTCTTGTATTGACATCTGGCCCAGCTTTTTTTCCCCTAACTTTTTGGCCACACGGAATCTTAGTTCCTCCACCAGGGATCCAACCAGCAACCCCTGCAGTAGAATCGTAGGCGTCTTCACCACTGCACCACCAGGGGAGTCCATGGCCCAGCACATTCCTGATCATAGTGCTGGAGTCTGGATTTCTTCAAGGAACTGAGGTGGGGGGAGCTGTCACACACGTAAAGGGCCAAGTTCCCCCCTCCCTCTAGACCTGGTGCAGAGGTTCCATCTTATCCCAATGGATCTATGATCCTCACCTAACCCCTCTTCAGTAATTGCCATAACTTACGTTTGTGAAGTGCCACAGAGATTACAAAGCATTTTCCCCCCATGTGATCCTTACCACCACCTTATGAGTTAAAGCAAGCATTTTTACAACCGCATATTATAAAGAGATAAATGACTCTCTGACATTTGTGACCGGCCCAAACTCAGCTAAAAGGTGAGAGACAGCCTAGAATAATGATGAACCCTTCAAATTCAATAAAGTTCCCCACGAAAAGAAACCTGCCTCATGCTGCAAACCAAGAAAGCCTGACCAGTCTCCTCTTCCTATCACGCTCACTTAGCCTTATTTCTAACTACCTCCCTCACCCCCTTACCCACTCTTCTCCCCAGGACCACAGAAGGGTCACAACTGTTGCCACCCCTCGAATGAGAGTCCTCCCCTCCACAGTCTTGATCTCACATGTTGCAGCCCCTTCTACTTGGCCCCGGGCTGAGGTTCTGGCAGTTAAAGTTGAGGAATCTGTGGCTGGAGAGATGCTGAGGGGCTCTCCTTCCAAAGTGTATTGTTATATCACCGGGGGAAGGAGGAACTGGGTGCAGTGGGGTTGAGGAAAGAGTACTGTCCCATATCTTCCAGGGATGCAAGTTGAGACTTTCAGTCTTGACACTCAAATAGGACCTCAAGCAATATATTCGGAGACTGTATAACAGGAGGCCAGGGGGCTCTGGGGAAATCAGCCCCAGGCATGGACTGGAGGGTGGAAAGAATGGAAGGCAGCCCCAGTTTCTGGGCTCCCCAAGTAGTTGTTCTCCTCTTCCTGAGCCTCTTTGTTGCCACAGGTTATATGGGGAAGGAGTCTGATTGTTCATGTCATCTGGAAGGGCAGTGGTAAAGAGGAAGAGAGCCTAACTAGAAAGCATAAATCCTTTGGCCAAATGCAACCCAGTCTGAGCAACAAGTCACCCTCCAGACCGACTGTCCTCTCCCCTAAATAGCCCTAGGGCTCTCTAATTTGAAGCCACGAAATCAATGGGTCTGGAGAAAAGAATATTCATAGATTCCCAGTGAGGAAGAGGCTCTCAGAGACAGCTGGAAAGAAGGGAAGAGGGCCTGAGGATGGAAAGTATCAAGAGGAGGAGCTGAGATCTGAGGAAAAGGACTGATGTTGACTATACCGGCAATCCTGCTCCCTCTGATGCTCTCCCAGGCTCCATGAAGAAAAACCTTAGTACTTTTCTCCTTTCACCATGAGAGCCAGCGCTTTGGTTTTGAGACTCTTTTTTCACAGTCCACACGCTGGGTCAGCCCTCCAAATGCCTCACCTCATCAGCCTTACGCACTGCAGCCTGCTTGCTGGGCCATCCCTTCACTCAGCCAGGTCTTTGCTTTTCTATTAATTGGTTCTTTCAACCTGACCACTCAGTCTTGATTGGCCTCATTCTTAGATTCAGGGCTATCCCTGTGGTTCAGACCCCATTCTGATCTGCCACAGGCCTATAGACAAGAATCGTTATCCCTCATCTGGAAAACTGAAGTAAAGGATACACTTTCACTTATGATACATGTTGCATAGCTCTTGCTAAGAAAATCTTTACCAAATGAAATGGAGCCACCAGCTAAGTGAAAGGAAAATGCTTGAGTCCCTAAAACAGACATCTCAGCCATCTAGCCATTTACAGCGTGATAGGGTGATGACAGGGCTTCTCCTATTTGTAGACCTCTTTCTTGGTCTCCCAGATTTCTGCTCTGGCATCTACACAGTCACTGCTGGAGAGTGCTTTCTCATAGGTCTGCATGCCTTTAAGACCAACGTACTGCAATTATGACCCTATTCAGCTTGTTCTTGTATTGGAGGAGGTAGAACATAAAAACAAACTATATGTTGACTCTTTCTAATGTTGCAAAACTTTACCCTCTCCAAGCCTTTAACCTTAACTTTAGGTTATAATTCTCAGATTTTCAGTCATGTGTGCTGACCTCTGGCTCTTCTAAAAGGTCTCCCATCTCACCCTTTTCCGCTTCCCTTGTGGCTCAGACAGTAAAGAATCTGCCTGCAATGCAGGAGACCAGGGTTCAATTCCTGAGTTGGGAAGAGCTCCTGGAGAAGAGAATGACAATCCACTCCAGCATTCTTGCCTAGAGAATTCCATGGACAGAGGATCCTGGTGGGCTACAGTCCATAGGGTCGGCAAAGAGTCATACACAACTGACAACTAACACACACATCTCACTCTTGGCAGTGCTGGTGAGCAGGAATAAGTCTGTCCTCCAGAGACAATTAGCCTATGTTCCCATCACTTCCTCCTATACTGTGGCCTGACTCTGCTCTACCAAGGCATCAGGAGCCTTGTGCCAGGTGAAACTGCCATGGGGAAGGGAAAGGATCATGTGAGTCTTGCCTGTCTTGTGCCCTGTGGCTCCAGCTTTCCTACTTAAGAAGTCATCTCTGCTTCCTATTAGGGACTTAGGGATCGCTGAAGTCCTGCATTATGCTGAAGGGACCCAGGGAATGCAGTTCATGCTTGCCAGCTTGCTACTACAGGGGAGTTTGTAGCCAAGGTGGCCTATTTGCCTCTGTCTGTCCCAGAGAACTGAAGGGTTGAATATGTACCTCTAGGTAGAAAATAAAAACCAGAGTCAAGGGAAAGAAACTCAACATGTAAAAATTTTTTCTAACGTCAGCCTTGAGAATGGTTACATAACTTCCTGAAATCTTTTCTAGGCCTAGCCTCTAGTCATGTTGAATCAGGGACAGCCAACTCCAGGTCTTAGTCTGGCTCTGTCTGAAACACATGATTTTCTGGGGTAATTATTTATCCTCCCAGATTCAGTGTGGTGAGATCTTCAGCAGGAAAACTTTCCTGTCCCCTGCCATACACTTCCTAGACCTGCGGTTAGGCTTCTATCTTCCCCCATTCACCTTTATATTATGATGATTGGATTATTGGTTTGTTTTTTTCCCAGCAGACTGACAGTTCCTGAAGGGCACAATGTGAAGTGAAAGTCGTTCAGTCTTGTCCAACTCTTTGCAACCCCATGGATAGTCCATGGAATTCTCCAGGCCAGAATACTGGAGTGGGTAGCCTTTCCCTTCTCCAGGGCATCTTCCCAAGCCAGGTATCGAACCCTGCTCTCCCACATTGCAGAAGCACAATATGCAACACCAATCTCTGATGTTTCTGTCTTGAATGTTATCATACAAGGACTCTATAAATGTTTATAGAATAAAAAAACTGGGATCAATGGATCAAAGGACCCAAAACAGTCCTTTTGGCTCTTGGTATATTGCAAACTGCCCCCCAAAAAATTAACACCTGTTTATAATGCCATCTGCTATGGAATATAAGTTTCACTGCAACTTTGCTGGTTTATAAGGAAAAATCATCCTAATTTTGAGGGGGTTTTTGTTTGTTTGTTTTTGCTTTTGCTTTTTGGATGTACTGTCAGGCATGAGGGGATCTTAGTTTCCCTACCAGAGATGGAACCCATCCCCACTGCAGTGGAAGTACAGAGTCTTAACCACTGAACTGCCAGGGAAGTCCATATTTTATTGTTTTAACATGCTTTTCTTTACTAGTGAAGTTAGTTTCCCCAATGTTTATCTGACTAACCATGACCCTCTATTGTGAACTTCTCTTTATATCTTAGTAATCACTTTCTCTGACAACTTACCAAAGCTACAGCCAAATTTCTTTTTCCCCTTAAGCAAGGAGTCACAGGCCCAATCTTATAGTTGAATAAAGGATTTGTTTCCCTAACTTCCAAGATCCATATCAATGGGTCTCAGAGGGTAGTTTACAACTTAAGTCTGTTACAAGGCCCAGGGAAGTTAAGATTCTCTACATTACAGACTTTATTTTCTTGGTAGGAGTTGTATCATCAAAAAAGCAACAGAATACCAGAAAAAGACCTACTTCTGCTTTATTGACTACAACAATGCTTGACTGTGTGGATCACAAACAAACTGTGTGGATCAAACAAAACACTTGACTGTGTGGAAAATTCTTCAAGAGATGGGAATACCAGACCACCTGACCTGCCTCCTGAAAAATATGTATGCAGGTCAAGAAGCAACAGTTTGAACTGGACATGGAACAACAGACTGATTCCAAATTGGGAAAGCAGTACATCAAGGCTGTATATTGTCACCCTGCTTATTTAACTTATATGCAGAATACATCATGAGAAATGCCGGGATGGATGAAGCACAAGCTGGAATCAAGATTGCCAGGAGAAATACCAATAGCCTCAGATATGCAGATGATACCACCCTTATGGCAGAAAGCAAAGAAGAACTAAAGAGCCTCTTGATTAAAGTGAGAGAGGAGAGTGAAAAAATTGGTTTAAAACTCAACATTCAGAAAACTAAGATCATAGCATCTGGTCCTATCACTTCACGGCAAATAGATGGGGAAAAAATGGAAACAGTGACAGACTTTATTTTGGGGGGCTCCAAAATCACTACAGATGGTGACTGCAGCCATGAAATTAAAAGATGCTTGCTCCTTAAAAGAAAAGCTATGAGCAACCTAGATAGCATATTAAAAAGCAGAGACATTACTTTGCCAACAAAGGTCTGTCTAGTCAAAGCCATGGTTGTTATTCTAGTAGTCATGTATGGATGTGAGAGTTGGGCTATAAAGAAAGCTAAACGCAGAAGAACTGATGCTTTTGAACTGTGGTGTTGGAGAAGACTCTTGAGCATCCCTTGGACAGCAAGGAGATCCAACCAGTCCATCCTAAAGGAAATCAGTCCTAAATATTCATTGGAAAGACTGATGCTGAAGCTGAAACTCCAACACTTTGGCCACCTGATGAGAAGAACTGACTCACTGGAAAAGACCCTGATGCTGGGAAAGATTCAAGGCAGGAGGAGAAGGGGACAGCAGAGGACGAGATGGTTGGATGGCATCACCAACTCAATGAACATGAGTTTGAGTAAGCTCTGGGAGTTGGTGATGGACAGAGGAGCCTGGCATGCTGCCATCCATGGGGTTGCAGAGTCAGACATGACTGAGCGACTCATTTGAACTGAACTGAGAAGCTACAGATAGGAAATACAGTCTGGAAAAAAAAAAGAGAGAGAGAGAGAAATACAGTCTGGGACTTCCCTGATGTTACAGTCTGTAAGAATCCACTTGCCGATGCATGCGACATGGGTTCAGTCCCTGGTCCAGGAAGATTTCACATGCCTCGGAGCAACTAAGCTCACATGCTGCAACTACTGAAGCTGGTGAGCCTAGAACCTGTGCTCTGCAATTAGAGAAGCCACTGCAAGAAGCCCTCAAGCAGCAACAAAGACCCAGGGCAACTATAAATAAATAAATAGAATTATATTTTTAAGTGTTAAACAAAGAAAGACAGTCTGACAGTTTTCAGCAGATGCCTAAAATTTCTGGAAAAGCACAAGAAAAAGATCCATCCTGTCTGTCCCTTGAAATTTGCCAAGTCCGTTCTCTAGAACGTCTTCCCTTAAACCTCTAGATGGAGAAGGAAAGCAAGAGTAAGAAGTAGGTAGTACTGCCAGAGCACAAGTCAAGGGCATGCCCACCCTGAAAAC
This sequence comes from Muntiacus reevesi, assembly GCF_963930625.1. Taxonomy (NCBI): domain Eukaryota; kingdom Metazoa; phylum Chordata; class Mammalia; order Artiodactyla; family Cervidae; genus Muntiacus; species Muntiacus reevesi. The sequence continues at coordinate 25,355,736 of NC_089255.1, read as the reverse complement.
TTCTGAGCCAGATTTACAATCAGCTGTTTAAGTTGTTGTCATGTAATTTCAAGGACATTCTTTTTCTCCCAAAAAATGTGGTCTGAGATTCTACTCCCTCCCTATACCTCCCTGAAGGTGGCCTCTCCCATTTCTTCTGATAGATGGTTAGGGAAAGAATGTTTCTACCATGGTGACAATGATTTTTCACAGTATGTGATAGCAAGCATTAAGGAAAATTTATAGATACTATCTCAAGCCACTATTTGGCATGGAACAGTCTTACCCACCATTCAGACTTTGAAGCCTGCTCCAGTTCATTTCAAAGTTCACACATACTGCCAGTCTCCATTTTGCTTTTGTTTAGTCACCAAGTCATATCTGACTCTTTTGCCACCCCATGGCCTGTGGCCTGTCAGGCTTCTCTGCCCATGGAATTCTCTAGGCAAGAATACTGGAGTGGGTTGCCATTTCCTTCTCCAGGGGATCTTCCTGACCAAGGGATCGAACCCATGCCTTCTGCATTGCAGGTGGATTCTTCACTATCTGAGCCACTGGTTTGCTGTTGTTGTTGTCATTTAGTCCTGTCTGACTCTTTGTGATCCCACGAACTGCAGCACACCAGGCTTCCCCATCCTTCACCATCTCCCGGAGCTTGCTCAAACTCATGTTCATTGAGTTGGTGATGCCATCCAACCATCTCATCCTCTGTCATCCCCTTCTCCTCCTGCCTTCGATCTTTCCCAGCATCAGGATCTTTTCTAATGAGTCTGCTCTTCGCATCAGGTGGCCAAAGTATTGGAACTTCAACTTCAGCATCAGTCCTTCCAATGAATATTCAGGACTAATAACCCTTAGGATTGACTGGTTTGATCTCCTTGCAGTCCAAGGGACTCTCAAGAGTCTTCTCCAACACCACAGTTCAAAAGCATCAATTCTTCGACATTCAGCTTTCTTTATGGTTCAACTCTCACATCCATACATGACTACTGGAAAAACTATAGCTTTGACTATGTGGACCTTTCTTGGCAAAGTAATGTCTCTGCATTTTAATATGCTGTCTAGGTTCATCATAGCTTTTATTCCAAGAAGCAAGCATCTTTTAATTTTGTGGCTACAGTCACCATCTGAGCCACCAGTTTAGGCCAGAACTATTTATCCCTTGATCTCTAAAGAAGCAGCATTCTTTCAGTCTGAACTCTGGGCCCCGCCTTCATGGCTCAAGTAGAAACTACCCTCCTTATGCCCATACAAAGTCAACTCCAAGAGTTCATCTGTATTTTGTTTAGAGAACATTTCTAAACTAGTCTCTTCTTGGCTGACAATTCTAAACTTTTCCTTCCATGAAAATATTCTCCCTCTGATCTGTCCTCATTGTCCTCCTCCTCACTCTAAAAAAAATGCTTCTTTTAAAAAAAAAAAATTACCAACTATAGAGGATCCAGAGAGTCAGCAACACATCTCTTTCAGGAACTCATCCAATTCACTCAAAAATTTTTTGATCAGATACTTATTGGGAATCTGCTATGACTATATACCTGACTTTACCTAAGTGCTGAAGGTAATAGCCAGAACTACCCATTGACCCAGGAAAGAGGAGTCCCTTTCCTGAGTCTCACATTTAAGAAAATCCCATATGTAACTAATGTAAACAAATAAATAAGTTTACTATAGAATACAGAGGTGCCTCTGTCACTTGGGATCCTCTGCAACCTAAACTCATTCTGAACTTTTACTTCCAGGACTGCCATGGCTCTAAGCCAGGGGAAAACACTTCCCACATCTCTTGCCCAAACCCTTAAAGGTGACTGTGTCTAAGTGAGAAGATTGCTTGTAGATTGTGCCTCTGCCAGACATTGCTTCCAAGTACAAGGGAGGACTAGGTGGCAGAAGCATACAGGTTAAAAAAAAAAAAAAAAGACAAATTTGTCAATTTCTTCCTCTCAGAGGGCATGAATGGAATACATTTTTAAACAATATTCGATTTATTTATTTTTGGCTGTGTTGGGTCTTCCTTGCTGCACAGACTATTCTCTAGTTGCAGAGAGTGGGGGCCACTCTCTAGTTGCAGCGTGCAGGCTTCTCGTGGCGGTGCCTTCTCTTGTTGCAGAGCATGGGCGCTGTAGGACGCACAGGCTTCAGTAGGTGGGGCACATGGGCTCAGGAGCTGTGGCTCCCTGGCTGTGGAGCATGCGTTCAGTACTTGGGGCGCACAGACTTATTTGCTCCACAGCGTGTGGAATCTTCCCAGATCAGGGACTGAACCCACATCTCCCGCATCAGCAGGCAGATTCTCTACCACTGAGCCACAAAGGTAACCCTCGAAATACATTTTTATACTATGATGCATCATAGTACCAAGCACCTATTTTCCTTTTTCCCTTCATGTATCAATGCACAGTTCTGAAAGTACTCAAAAATTAACACAATATTTCTAACAGTTGTCCATTGCAGTCAAGGCACAGTTTGCAATAGCCAACAATGTTATTACTCTTAAATTTGTATATATGTAGGTTAGGACAACATGTGTGAACTTGATACCAATTCTTTATAATTCTCTGTGTATCTAGATACTGCTTTATGATATAGTAACAACAACAAATGATATAGTAACAAAATTGCAATATAAGGTATAGTACTTTATATAATAAAATAATCCTTAATACAATATAATAATGTTAATTTAACATATGTAACCCCATTATAGTGTGAGAACATGATAGGTAAAACCAACAATTTATCTGCAAATCTAACTACTGCTTTAAGAACTGTATTGATAATACGAGTTGCTATGGACTTAACAGAGCAAAATATTTTCAAATTAAATTCATTTTTAAAAACCCATAACTCTAATTCAAGAAAGTCTGGCTAATTTGACATCTATTGCTGTCCAGAGAACATAAATTATGTAAAAATCTGGATTATAACAGCACAGAGATTTTGCTGAAATGAAGGCAAAAAAAATTTTTCAGCCATGCCTTTAAAAGGTCAATCTGTGTGCCCTACTTCCTTTAAGCAGAAGACATTCCACATTCCATTGATTCTCTGATGTTTTCAACTCCAGTATTCTTGCCAGGACTTTGGAAGGAACACGATTATATGGAAGTTAAAGAGCTATTTCTGGTATGAAGGATTTGTATGCCTATAGTAAGACAGCTTGAGGAGTAGTACATTAGACTCTGGGGCTCTCCATATGTTTCTGGGTCACTGATGCTATCAGCGTTTAACGACAATGAACAGAGGTAGGAGATTTCATGCATGGGTAGGTCATGTATTTTTTTTTGCTTCCTCCCATCCCAGGGGCCTTTAGATTGCCCTTCTCCTCTGCTTTCAGTCATCCTTCCAAAGATCATTTCCTTTTCCTTTCCCAAGATTCTTACCAACCAGGACTGGAACCACTTTTCAGTCCAGTTCAGTTGCTCAGTCTTGTCTGACTCTTTTCAACCCCATGGGCTGCAGCATGCCAGGCTTATAGACAACCATAACGTATCAAGAGCTAGAACAGGGCCAGAGAATGCCACATAGAGAGAATATTGGGGTCAAGAAAAGGAACAATCTTGATCATTTACAAAAGCTCTGAAACCCCAGAAAGGAGCCAGAGAGGGCCTCTAAGACAGCAGATGAACGTGATTTCCAAATGAGCTAGAAATGAGGAAGAACGAAATAAGAACCATAGGACAGGAAGGACAACTGAGTTAGCTGGGGCCTGGTGACGAGAAGTCCGATTCAGGATTGACTTAGGAAGGGACCTGGGAAGGAAAATTAGGAACAGCCATGCCAAACACAGGGGCCACTGCATCTCCATGGCATACCCTGGAGTGTGCAGGACCAAGAAAGCAGTGAGGTCAGTCAAGGACAGCAAAGCCCCTCTCCCTTGCTCCCAGCAAAGAGCATCTCTCCCCCTACCTAACTCTTGGGTTTCTTATAGATGCAGAGACATCTGTAGGAGAGACACACATAGTCACCATCCATTCACACTCCACCTCCATGACAGATACATACACATGCTCTTGAGACAGGAAGACAAAAGTACAGACATTTTGGAAAAGGACTAGTGAATGGTCTTGGGGAAAACAGGACTTGGAAGCTAAAAACAAAGGCTCTAGGAGACTTAGTTCCAGAGACAAAAATCAGGCTCACAGCAGTAAAAGATTACCTTTATCTCTGTTACACTAATGAGTATACTTGCCACGAGACAAAAAACTCGACTATAAATTTTAACCTTATCTGTTCTGGTGCTTTCTTACAGAAAATTATCCTGTACTTTTATTCCCTCACAGAAGCACTCCTATTCCTGATAGCTATCTTGGAGCCACCTGCTGCAAATCAAACAAGTTTCATGATTTCTGGAGATTATTGGTGATCACGAGACAAACCCTCCCTTTTGTTACAACAACAACTTGCCCCTAATACTCGGGGAACTGAGACTTTCCCCGCATCTTCTCCCTTGTGCACAAGCTATCTCTTTCAATAAAGTTTTGCTTACTTAAGAGAGTCTTTTGCTGTTGTTGTTCATTATATCTTTATCACTCATTTATTTTTTTATTGAAGTATAGTTGATTTATAATATCATGCTAGTTTCAGGTGCACAGCAGAGTGATTCAGTTATACAAATATCTATATATCCTCTATATTTCTTTTCAGATTCTTTTCCCTTAAAGTTATTATAAGGTATTGAGTATAGTTCCGTGTGCTATATGCTGCTGCTGCTGCTGCTGCTGCTGCTGCTGCTAAGTCACTTCCATTGTGTCCGACTCTCTGTGACCCCTTAGATGGCAGCCCACCAGGCTCCCCCGCCCCTGGGATTCTCCAGGCAAGAACACTGGAGTGGGTTGCCATTTCCTTCTCCAATGCATGAAAGTGAAAAGTGAAAGTGAAGTCGCTCAGTCATGTCCGACTCCTAGCGACCCCATGGACTGCAGCCCACCAGGCTCCTCCGTCCATGGGATTTTCCAGGCAAGAGCACTGGAGTGGGTTGCCATTGCCTTCTCCAGTGTGCTATATAGTAGGTCCTTATTAGTTGCCTAAGAGTCTTGTGGAAGCAATTACTCATTTCTGTGGTATTACTGTCCAAAAAGGTGGAAAGGGCCCTATAATACTCTCACATGTGTACACATAGCTGTATGTACTCCCTCTTCCAAAGATTACCCTGATAATAGCATTATCTTTGTAGGTAAATGTACTGAGAAGACCTACCTTCCTTTCCAAAATGAACAGCTATTGCCAGTCAAGGCTGACGCTGGTTGGAGTGCTTTGCCTGTTTTGCTACAGCTTAAAAATATCAGGGTTTCTTATGGATTTTTATGGTGTTCCAGTGGTTAAGAATCTGCCTTGCAATGTAGGGGACTCAGGTTTGATCCTTGGTTGGGGAAACAGACCCCACACACCACCTGGCATGGACAAAAATAAATAATGAATATTTATAATTATAAACAAACAAACATAAAGGTTTCCTTTAGGTTGATGACCCGGAAAGGAACTCAGTTCCCTTGAAGGAATCTGCCCAGCTCAGGATGTGGTCCTCAGTTGATGAAAAGATTGAGTAACAGTAGGAGACTGCTTATAACTCTAAAGCACATGGGACAAGTCAGATGGATGCCAGTCAACTAATATTGGACACATATGGTGATTTGTGAGAGTTGTTTATGCTCAGTCACTCAATCATGTCTGATTTTTGCAACCCTGTGGACTGTAGTCCACCAGACTTCTCTGTAGGGGATTTCCCAGGCAAGAATACTGGAGTGGATTGCCATTCCCTCCTCCAGGGGATCTTCTCAAGGGCTCGAACCCGTGTCTCCTGAGGTGGCAGGCAGATTCTTTACAACTGAGTCATCTGGGAAGTGATTTGTTTAGGTATTTTTAAAAGGCTGCCTCACCCCTTACTGAAGTGAATTGTTTTGACCAAGAGATTTTACTTCACCTTGTCAAATTATAAACATATTTTTATTTTTAAATCTCATAAATATGTGTATGTAAATCTTATTTTTAAGTCTGTCTTTGAGAGAAAATTTTTTAAGTAGAAATTGTGTTTATATCTGAAATAAGTAATGCAAACATCCAGTTCTTGTGGAAGAACTGATGAGGATCTAGGGTCAGGTTCCCAACTGTCTGCACTAACCCTCAATCCCTGGTATGAGTTTTAGCATATAAGCCTGGCAAACCACACCATCTCAGAACACTGAGCAATCAAGCTCCAATACCCCTTTACTTCTAATGGAGAGAGTTGAATCGGATTTCCTGCAGACCATGACCACTAGTCTTTGAAGGGATTCAGCCTTCTTGTGCAACAGTGAGGAAGAAAATCTTGCAGGTGGAGGTCACTGATCTGCAGCAGTCACTAGGCAGCAGTGAGATGCATGAAAACACCGGCATGATAAAAACATTGTTTCTAGGTTGGTTTCTCTGTTCCTGTTTTCCTATACTACACATTCGCTTACTCTCCATTTAGCTAATTGACAGAAATAAATGTAAATGCTGCATTAATCAAGTGAATGTGGTGTGTCATAAATATGTTCTCTCAGGATTGCCTGTACTTTGAAATCCTGAAGCCTATGGGCTTTATACTTAATCTTATTACTCAAAATAATACACATATCCTTTCTTGTCGTTCTGGGCCTGCTGAATCCTTCAAAGTCATAAGAGAAATGTAAAAAAATCTATTCTAACTCAATTTGGTCAATCCAGTGAATCTTTATCACTGTTAGAGAATTTTCTTGGTCTTGCCTTCCCTCCCTGGGGCAAGAATCACTATGAGCCCAGAGTCACATTTAAATTACATTCCAGCAACAAGGAAGTCAAACCAGTAGAAACGTACCATGTCTATTTGTTGAACGTCTAACTTGGTCCCCAAATCTATTAATAGGATATATTAACCTGAAAGGGCCCCAAATCTCTACTTTAGAATACATATTTTTTTAATAACTCCCCTTTTCCACACTGTAGAAAATACAGTTTTCAAACCACAGTCAAATGCCAAAAACCTAAATATCTAAACATTAGAACAAGGTGTTAATTCAGTTGGTAATGATACTGTCCTTAACCACAGCACAGAAGAAAAGGATGATGCTAGAGATTCCTAGAGAATTAACCTAAAACATGCTGAGATTCCAAAAACGAATATAAAGCACAAGACACAGAATCAATAATCAAAGATGGAAGAAATATTTCTTTGGCAGGAGGTAGGGAACTGGTTTTAGAAATAGGTAAACCTCATAGATTCTCACCATACGCAATTCCCACCATTGCTTTTAAAAAGAATGCCTAAAACATAACAAAAGAACAGCATTCTGAAAATCCCTAAGTAGGAAAAGCAGACCACTAATAGAGGGACATATTTTGTTGCTGTAAGTCGCTAAGTCCTGTGCAACTCTTTTGCAACCCCATGGACTGTAGCCCGCCAGGCTTCTCTGCCCATAGGCAAGAACACTGGAGTGGGTTGCACTGCCTTCATGCAAGAGATCTTCCCAACCCAGGGATTGAACCTGCATCTCCTGCATTGGCCAGTGTATTCTTTACCACTGGGCCAGTAGGGAAGCCCAAAAGAGGAGTACAGACAATAATAATCCATGTCATTCCACTGAAAAAATTAAAATTACCGAGTGGACACCAAGAGAATGATACTTTAGTTAACTTTTTATTCTTATACGAAGACAACAGAGTCATTCTTAGAATACTAATACTTATTTAACTGACATTTCTTTCTGAGTGCCTTTGATGTAACAAGCACTATTCTAAGTGCTGTGCATATAGTGGTGAGCAAATCAGAGTCACCTGCATTTTAGAAATTTTGTCCCTGAGATGCTGAAGCTCAACCTCTCTGTACACCAGTGCCAAATCAAATCTCAGAGTTCTAAGTGAAGTGGAAAAGAATAGCTTTATTGCTTTTCCAGGCAAAGGGAGACACAGTGGGCTCCTGCCCTCAAAAACTATGTGTACCAACCAATAAGGATTTGATGAGAAGTTTTATAGCAATGGTTCAAGGCTGGGGTCCCTGACAAGATTAGAGTGTGGGCAAAGCCTGGTTCAAAATTGGGAAAGGAGTATGTCAAGACTTTATACTGTCACCCTGATAATTTAACTTATATACAGAGTACATCATGTAAAATGCTGGTCTGGATGAAGCACAACCTGGGTTTTCTATTTTTTGCTGTGCTTGTGGGAACTTAATTCCCCAACCATAGATCAAACCTGGGCCCTCAGCAGTGAGAGAACAGAGTCCTAACCACTGGACCACCAGGGAATTCCCTGAAGCACAAGCTGGAATCAAGATTGTCCAGGAGAAATATCAGCAACCTCAGATATGCAGATGATACCAATATAAGGGCAGAAAGTGAAGAAGAATTAAAGAGTCTCTTGATGAGGGTGAAAGAGGAGAGTGAAAAAGCTGGCTTAAAACTCAACATTCAAAAAACTAAGATCATGGCATCTGGTCCCACCACTTCATGGCAAATAGAAGAGGGGAAAGTGGCAACAGTGACAGATTTTAATTTCCTGGGCTCCAAAATCACTGTGGATGGTGACTGCAGCTATGAAATTAAAAGACACTTGCTCCTTGGAAGGAAAGCTATGACAAACCTAAACAGTGTATTAAGAAGCAGAGACATCACTTTGCCAACAAAGGTTCACATGTTGCAGAAAGGGGGACCCCTCCAGGGTCCAAGAGTTGGCTCTTGTCTAACACTCAGAAATGAATTGTCTGAAGAGACACATGTGCTGACAAAGCAAGAGATTTTATTAGGAAGGGGTGCCCAGGTGGAGAGCAGTAGGGTAAGGGAACCCAGGAGAACTGCTCTGCTACATGGCTCAAAGTTTTGGATTTTATGGTAATGAGATTAATTTCTGGATTGTCTTTGACCAATCATATGTCTCAGAGTCCTTCCTGGTGGCACATGCATTGCTCAACCAAGATGGATGCCAGCCAGAAGGATTCTGGGAGGTGATCTGACACGTGGAGTCTCCTTTTGACCTTTCCCAAACTCTTCTGGTTAGTGGTGGCTTATTCATTCCATGTTCCTTACCAGGACCTCCTGTCAGAAAATAACTCATGCAAATGGTTACCACGGTGCCTGGCCAGGATGGGTGGTTTCAGTCAGTGTGCTTCCCCTGTGGTTTTTCCAGGAATCACGTACGAATGTGAGAGTTGGACCAAAAAGAAGGCTGAGTGCCGAAGAACTGATGCTTTCAAACTGTGGTGCTGGAGAAGACTCTCGAGAGTTCCTTGGACAGCAAGAAGATCAAACCAGTAAATCCTAAAGGAAATCAACCCTGAATATTCACTGGAAGGACAGATGCTGAAGCTGAAGCCCAATACTGTAGCCACCTAAAGCAAAGAGTCAACTCATTGGCAAAGACCCTGATGCTGTGAAAGATAGAAGGCAGGAGGAGAAAGGGGCAACAGAGCATGAGATTTGGGGGCTGAATGGCATCACATGAGTTTGAGCAAGCTCTGGGAGATGGGGAAGGACAGGGAAGCCTGGAGCACTGCAGCCCATGGTTTCGCAGAGACGGACACAACTCGGCGACTGAACAACAAGGGCCTGCACTCCCTTAATCTTGTCTCAAATGGTCGGTCTCCTAATCTTGAGACCAGCATCTCTGGTCCTGTTAACATGGCTTCAGGGGGGTTCTTGACTGCTTCTCCTCTGGTTAGCAATTGTTTGAATCTGCCATTTGGAACTCAAGGAAGACATGGGGCTAGAATCTTGCCTACAAGAAATGGGAGACAGAAAATGCCTCCAGGCCTAGGAGCCCCACAGGGTTTCACTCAGTTTACCCATACATCTTGGATATTTCTCAAACTAATTCAGTGGGGGCATATTTTAACTAAGAAAAGAAAATCCTTCTATTGAGGCAATTAAATATCGCAGTGAGCTCCCACTTTCATTACCATCATAACCAGGGACAGTGCAAGAGGAAGAATGACACTGCCTTTGGCATCAAGACTATGGCTTGAGACCTCCTATGTGGCCTGCTTCAGAGAATTGTGTGAGGATAAATTATTTATCAAATCTGGGGAAGGCAGAAGTCATACATCATAAGATGAAAAGTTAGTGCAGTCATCACCAGGAGGCTCTACTGGCTTGATAAGTAAAATCAAAGATACAGAGGGTTAGAACCAAGAAGAAGTAGCTAAACTACTACATCCTATTTTTAATCATAGTTCATAAGAACTCCCCTAATTTCTTTCGAAGTTATTTCAACAATATCACTTACTTCTAAAGGAAAGCAAAGGACTAATGTGAGGCGTTAATTGGTATTGATGCCAAAATCATGGCTCTCCATGCACGGATGTCAAACAGAAATACAGAGATAGAGTTATACAGAAAAAAGATAGAGTGACTTTATTTCCTTGCCAGGCAAAGAGGGAACACAGTAGGTTAGCACCTCAAGAACTGTGCCCTCCTCCCTGGGGAACAGGGAGAAGACTTACAGTCAAGTAGGTGATAAGGATCAAAGCAGTGACAGGTTTGCATTCTTCTAATGGGTTGGTAGTAAGGTAAGGATGAGTCAACAGCATCAGCCTTCCAGTTCCAACTGGTCTGAGGTCTACCTGCTTCTTATCTGGGCAGCATACCATTATTGATAGTTAACTATAAACGTCTCCCTATTCCCCAGGGAGAGGGTTTCAGTATCTGCAAAACAATTCAAAGAAATTATTGTGTGCATCCTCTGATGGGGAACCAGGACCCTGCCCCAAGGCTGCACTACTGTTTCTCTTGACTATTTCTCCCTTGTCTTGCATCTTCTCCCTTCCCTAATTAGTAACTGCTGAATATGGCCATTGGAACTCAGGGAAGTTCATGGAGGCTGAATGAAGGCTATTTCCTATAATAAAAGAAATGGGGGACACAGAAAGGCATTCTACCCAGGAGTCCCATAGGGCCCTGCTCAGCATCAGTATTTGTTATTGCTTAGTGGCTAAGTTGTGTCCTACTCTGCTGACAAGGGAAGGAAAGGAAAAGGAAGGGAAGGAAAGAGGAAGGGAGGGGAGGAGAGGGGAAAGCTACAGGCTGGCTTTCTAAGGGCACAGTTGAAACAACAGCTTGGAGAGAACATTCTGAAAAGACAGGGTACCATCCTTCAGGATGCAGTGTACTTACTGAATCAGAAAACTCTAAATGATACCCCAATAAGATGATTACATACGTCTGATAACCAAGGAGTAGAAGAAGGAATGGTTTCCCTTACCATCACTCTTTTTGACCCATGGAAATTTCATGCTTTCATCTCTCTAACGCTGGGTTCTGTCAAGTCAAAGGTTCAGGTCCCCAAAGAGGATGCACTCTTGTCAAGGGATATATCAAGGGTCTTACTGAACTACAATCTACAGCTGCTGCCATGACACTTTGGATTTCTTAGGTCTAGGGAGCAGAAGATGAGGAGTTACCGTACTGTCTAAGTAACACTAATTAGAAGGAAGAGGTAGAACTCTTTTTTACACAATGAGAGCAGAGAAAAATTCATGTAGAACCCAAGTGATCTACTTGGGTGCTTCCCAGCATTCCCATGTAACTGTGAGTGTATATGTACTACAATGTCAGCTGGAGAAAGATATGACTATCAAGGGTTTGGATCATTCAGGATAGAGGGTTTGGGTCCTAATACCAGACAAGCCACTGTGACAGGTGAGGGTAAGGGGGGAATGAGAATGAATGTAAAGGAAGGAGAGGATAGCTGCCAGTTGCAGCCCTGAAATCAACTGCAGTAACAGTGACTGTATTTTCCCCCTCCTTCTTCTAAATTTCTCTTCAAAAACAGAATCCCATACAAAGCTTGAAGGAATCATCTCTTGAACCTATCTGTCGAAGTAGATCTGTATGGTTCTAGGGCAAGTGTGAAAATGCACTACTCAAATCTCCTGCTGTAGCAATCATAATTAACTGATGACCCCAACTGCCAGCCTGTGAATCTTCTACACTTCTTATGGGCTGCTCTCAGACAATGACTGAGTGTAGCTCTGATACTAAGTCAGGCCTATTTCTCAGGAAGCACAACTTCTCTGATAGCCACCTTGAGCTCAAAGACTCTCCATTAGCCTGGCTGAACCTTTTTAGAACTGTGCACATCCAACCCATTTTCTTTCCCTCCCTCTTTCACAGAGGTCAGACCTGCATCGCAGACTGATGAGTTGTGATGAGTTGTGAATTAACTTCTATTTGGGGGCAAAATGAGAACTTAGAGGCCAGGAACCAGCATTTCAGATAGCTCTGAGAAACTGTTCTGAAGAGGCATGGGGCAAGGTCTGTATATGTGTGATTTTGGTGAAGGAGGGGGAATACACACAATCAAGCACAAATTTTTGCAGACGGTTGCTGCTAGTCATGTGAAGGTTACTGCTAGTTATGAGGAGCAGGCATCACCATGAAAGATGCTGCTTTTCTAGATACAAGAAGATGCAAAAATTGAGCTCATAAAAATCATCTCCTGAAAATATATTAAGGACTTTTCTGCCAGTTTTTCCCAGAGCACAGAGTGCCTCATTCCTGATCTCCACTCTGAAATCCTTTCAGGTCAGTAGCTACAATAGGTCATGATTTAATCCTTATAGATGTAGATGGTGGTGATGGTTTAGTCACTAAGTCGTGTCCGACTCTTGAGACCCCACGGACAGTAGCCTGCCAGGCTCCTCTGTCCATGGAATTCTCCGGGCAAGAATACTGGAGTGGGTTGCCATTTCCTTCTCCAGGGTATTTTCCCAACCCAGGAATTGAACCCAGGTTTCCTGTATCACAGGAAGATTCTTTACCAACTGAGCTACCAGGGAAGCCCCAAGATGGCAAGTACCAATTTGTCATTGGCACTTGACAAATTGGCACTTGCTAACTTGCATTCTAAGTACCAATACTACCAGTAGAGCATATGTTTAAAGGTGAAGATCAGACTTAGATTGCCAAGGTTTAGAATAACTTATTCTCACCTAACAAGCTCTTGAATCTCAAATCTAATATTTAGCCACCTGAACCTTCACTTTCCTTGAGTGCAAAATAGGGTTTAAATAATCTATCCTTTAGCATTATGGAGACTAAATAGGGTAGTACCATACAACAGCGCTTGTCACACTCCCTGTCACATAATGTTCTCATGGTAGCTAGTTACCTGGTTTAAAAGTACTGGTTTAATATTAAGAGAAACTAACAAGAAACATTAAATCTATTATCTATTATTCCATCAATTTGGTCGCCTAAATCTGGCTTTCCTTGTTCATCTTCCCATTAGTGCAGTCTCTCCATTTCACACAGGAGGTAAAAACTCCAACGAAGACTTCAGTGTTCTCCAGAAGGTAAAACAAAGAACACTGGTAGTTAATACAAACACAAATTCTTTGCTGTCCAGTGACGCGTTTCTAGGGAACCCAGCATAGGGCCAGCCCATAACTACCTAACCCCGCCCCTCCGATTTCTGAAGGCGGAGACAAATCACAACGCAGCGTGGAAGTCACCTAGCTTCCGGCTGGCTACGCCGGAATTGTGGTGCACAAACGGTCTCCAAGGCGATTTACAGATCGATTGTTTATTGGCTACTAGCAAGCACTCGTTCTCCGCATTGGCTGTTTCTGCCCGGCGCCGATTTTCGCGGAGGATGCTCGCCGCCGCTAGTGAGAGTGGCAGACACTGCACCTAAATTTCCGGTTCCGGTTCACCGCTGGCGCCATGGCGACCGCAAGAGGGTCGCGGTATCTGCTGACAATAGGCAGATGGCGCCGCAGCTTTGGAGTAGCTCCCCAGTTCCGAGTGAGTACCTATTTTCCCTGCTTTCAAAAGAGGCTGTGGATCTCAAGAACAGCTCCACTCCGAGGAGGTGCGCTTTCGGCAGTTCCTCCGTTAGCCAGTGCCCGCGGCCATCCTCTGTGCCCCCCATTAGCTTTTCTTTTTCTGCAGGCGCTTGCTGCCCTCGTGCCCGGCGTATCCCACGTGGATAACAAGTCCGATTTCCTGGGGAAGAGGCCCCATCGCCGGCACCCTGGCATCCTGCAGCTGTCATGCGTGCGTCTGCCGCAAGCATTGGCTGACGCCGCGCAGTTACTGTTGCTTGGTGAGTAAAGGTGGGAAATGGAAGCTCCAGAAGCGGATATTGGGCCCTACGTACAAGTGATTCCTCTTTGCATCTTTGGTCCGTAGAGGGCGCGATGCCCAATATGGAGAAGCAGGTGCAAGTACTAACCAATTATCTCTGGAGCCGGCATTTACCTGTAGAGCCAGAGGAGCTACAAAGACGGGCAGTTCTTCTAGAGAAAAAAATCCTGGAAAACGCAGGTAGGTCTTAAAAATAAAGAGTAAGCCAAATAGAAAGAGCAGAGGGAAGTGAAGAGCGAGTAATAATTCTGCAGCCTCTTAAATAGATACTGCAATTTCTTAATTGACGTTCTGACCAGAGCAGTTATTCATAATGTTGCCTTTCTAAAAGACGATAAGTAATTTCAGAGATTGCTCTCAGGGCTTTAGTAAAGGTCAATGAGTGCTTCAGTCTCCTGTTGAAATTTAGATCTTTGTTTTTTTCCCCAAGTTCACTGGATTAAGACCATCTTAAGTTTTTGTTCAGGTAAAATAGTCTCCAGTACTACAGGGAAAGGAGAATTAGTTTGTCAAGTTATTTTCATGATTGTGAGTTCCTTGCTGTTAAGAGGCCTGCCTTTTGTTTATCTTGTATTCCCTGAACTTCTTGTAGTACCTGGTTTGTAGTAGGCACTCCGTAGGTAAAATAGTACTGAACTGAACACAATTATAAGACAAGTTTTTCAAGCCCCTTTCCTTCCTATAGGAACTTTGGAGACATCACATTATTAAATTTGGGGGAAGTGAAGAAATCTACAAAGTACTGTCTTTATCCTATCCTTCAACTTTTTATTACACTTGGCTTTAATACAGAACAAAACCTGTGAGACAGAGTTGGTTGAATTGAATGAACTGCTGTTAGAGGCAACATATTATTTGATATTCTATGGTGGTGGTGGTGGTCATTATTATTCTTACCTGAAACTTTTCTCTAGTTTGGCTTCTCTCTTAAGCATTTTCCATGTGGCAATTGGTGGGGAATGGCAGGCAGTAAATTCAGATATTGTATCTGAGCCCTGTTCTTCCTAGGTCCTTACTTCCAGTCCTTGTTCTCACCCCAGACTCATGTCAGACGGAGAAACATCAAGAAGAAGTCCTGCGTGCCTTGCGCAGAACTACCTATCATTGGCAAAAACTGAGGTAAGGGAGACGAGAAGGGCTGCAGAAGAAGGCAAAGTTTGCCTTTTGAGGAGAGTTGGGGAAGTACAATTACACCATGTAGTGTTTGAAAAAGCAGTCTGGTTTGTAAGCCTTCTGTGTTGAGCAGTGAAAGGAGTGAGCCCTTTACAAAGATTTCATTTCCTAAAAGTCTGGAGGGTAGCTGCAGGATAGAGGTTAATTCCCAGTGGTATGTCTGCTTTTTCTGGCAGCTACAGTGAGGGACTGAGCCTGGTGTATATGGCAGCAAGACTGGATGGTGGCTTTGCAGCAGTCTCCAGAGCTTTCCATGAGGTGAAATTCCCTCAACTTCCAACCAGAAACTTTTTACTATCAGTTCCCTTTTTCATAAAGTAATCTTCTGGGGCAGGATTCTTGGGACATTACATGTGCATTTTTTTCAAGAGGTTCTCTTTATCCTCTGAAAGGAATTTTTGACCCAAAAAAGGTTTAGGATCACTGTTTTAAGAGCTTACATGTAAGCATTTACATTGCCTTAAATGTAAGGCATTTATATTGACTCTTAAAAGACATTCATGTCTCATTTCCTCTATTGCAGTCCCCTAATTCATGTTTACCAAGACCCTAAATAAGTGTCTGTCTTCCCCACTGTGGGGTATTGAATATTTCTTCAGATCCAGGCTCGACTTCCAGAGTTCCAGCCACAAACCCTGATGGACTTTGGCTCGGGTACTGGCTCTGTCACCTGGTGAGTATCTTTCTCTGTCTCTGTCAGTTCTAACTCTAGAGAGCTAGAGCTAGCTTATACCATGTCAATATCAAGAGACTGGAGAACCAAAGGAAGAAGAGGAAAGTTGGGAACTGATGTGTTTCTTCCCTCAGATTAGACAAGGCATGAGAAGTTACATAAATTAGGATCAGAACTTAAAGAATATGTCAAGTGAAAAAACCCATGTTTAAAAGGATAAAAAAGGAAAGGAATTTGATCTTGGACAGGGATTTACGTATCATCAAGATTGTTTTGTGTGTGTTCAAGTAGTTTTTGAGTCTTCTTAAGAGTTGTAGATGAAACAAAATAAGATTGCTCGTTTTTCCAACTATTTTAACATAGCACTCTGTTTCCCCAAGGTTAGGTTAGGGGCACAGGGGTCTTTTGTAGGAATAACTTTGTCATGAGAACTGATGATTTATTTTTTGCGACTTTAGGGCTGCTCATAGTGCTTGGGGCCAGAGCCTACGTGAGTATATGTGTGTGGACAGCTCAGCTGCCATGTTGGAATTGGCAGAAAAGCTACTGAAAGGTGAGGACAGAATGTAAGGAAGGGCTTTTCCAAAGTTGAAGGGATTTACAAGTCAAAGGAGTACCAGAAAGGGTCTTTTATTGGGGATAGAGGCAAGGCCTGAAAGTTAAAGATGAGTCTGATGCAATGACCCTGTTGAAGATGCTGGAGGCCTTTGTTGGACTGTGGATGGGTAGGGTAAGAACAGGACAAATGACCCAATATTCCCCCTACCCTTTTTTTTAATAGTGGTCTACTCTGTTGCATCTCACCCTCAGCTAACGTTTGTCCCTTCAGTTTATACCTCACTCATAGTTGCCACATCTCTACTTTCCTCCACAGGTGGTTCAGGATCTGGGATGCCTTGTGTTCCAGGTGTCTTTTTCAGACAGTTTCTACCTGTATCACCCAAGGCAAGTGGCAGTGTTTAAAGTATGCCAGATGTGGAGTATGCAGATGGAAAACTGTGGCCCTGGCTTTACAACCTAGCATTGAATGTTAGAAAGTAAAAGAAAGCGGAAGAAATTTAGTGAGATAGACCTTTACTGTACTCTTTGAAAGAGGGAGATGTCAGGTCGGTCATTTTCCTTGTCTTGTGCACCAGGTACAATTCGATGTGGTGGTCGCAGCCTTTTCCCTCAGTGAACTGCCCAGCAAGGCCGACCGCACTGATGTGGTCCAAACCTTGTGGCGCAAGACAGGTCGTTTTCTGGTAAGTGGAAGCCCCTTTCCCCTCAAGTTTTTAAGCGGCTTCATGGGTTTGTTTCATGCCTTTCCTTATCCCCGTTGGAGCTTGTCTTCATTTTTAACCATTTTCCTCCTACATAGATCCCTTTGTCCCTCTTTTCAGGTCTCCATCTGCATCATATATGTAATACCCGTTTCATTTAAAATCCCTACTCTATTTGGGAATGCTCTTACGGAGCTACCGACATTTATGTTTTCATGTAATTCAAGGCTTCTTACTTTCCCGTTTTGTAATCAGGTATTGGTAGAGAATGGAACAAAAGCTGGGCACTCCCTTCTCATGGACGCCAGGGACCTGGTCCTTAATGTAAGGTTCTTTCGCCGCCTTTCACCTTACCCTCCTTTCCCCGCTCATTCTCACTGGTTCTTGGCACTCCCCTGAAAACTGAAGGGACTGGCATATAGCAATAAGGATGACTCTGAAGATAGTAGGCACATGAAGTCGTTATGATATAGGGTAGTAGTTGGCAAACTCCAGCCTATGGATCAGATCCAGCTTGCCACCTGTTTTTATATGAGCCGTGCTTATTTGTGCATCTATAACCATGTGTCTGTGGCTATAGGTCTGTTGCCTGTGGCTATTTTCACCATACAGATAGCAGTAAGAAACAAATTTTGTCTAGTCTCTCGACTTTAAAAAAATTTTTTTTTTTGCCAGCCCCTGATCCAGGGTACTTCTGAGCTAAGAACCAGTTTAGGACCATATGAACCAGTGTATAATTGCAAACTTCTTTGTCTTGAAATGGAATTTTTTTTTGAGAGTGAAGGTTACTGACAAGGGAGAGCACCATACTATGTGCCAAGTTTCTGCCTTTCTCCTGCTGCAAAGAGAAAGTTCTTTGTTTGGAGTATTAGAGAAACAGCCAGCTTAATTCAAAGAACATTGTTAATAATTACCAGAATTGAATGTTAGAGGAGTCCTCAATTTATTGAGTGCAGAGATTGAGTTAGAACAGACCCCTCCGCCCAGCCTAAATTTTTTTTTATTTCCTTTGATTTCAGGGAAAAGAAAAGTCACCTTTGGACCCTCGACCTGGTTTTGTCTTTGCCCCAGTGCGTATTACTTCTGCCTTTCCCAGCAAGCAAAGATCTGAACTCGGGGCTGGCCAGGAAAAGAGGGCTAGCCACCAGCCACTCTTGAGTCCCTGTCCAGCCTCCTCCTCAGTGATTCCGCGAGCCTGCCCTTCATCTGCTCTGTGCTCCGTTAGCCCTGGCCCTTCTTGGCTCTCTTACTCTTAGTTTCTGGGTTTTACAATAGGCGGTTCTTTCGTCTTACCTCATCTTTGTCTTCACAGTGTCCCCATGAACTTCCGTGTCCCCAGTTGACAGCCTCTAAGCCCCTGGCCTGTAGCTTTTCCCAGGCCTACCATCCCATCCCCTTCAGCTGGGTATGTACTCTGGGACTACTGTGGTGGGGAGAAAATAGCCTGGGAAAGCACAGTGAAAGAGATTCAGAGGCGGGAGGATTTGGGAACTTCAGAGAATGCTTGGAGATTTTAGGGTCTGAATGTATATGACTTATAGAATATGTGAAGAGTCATAGGAATGAGGTTTGAAGAAAATTTTTTTCCCTCATCTTTTCCCGCAAGCCATCTCTGTATCCTTGTCTTAGAACAAGAAGCCAAAGGAAGAAAAGTTCTCCTTGGTAATCCTTGCCCGAGGATCTCCAGAGGAGGCTAAGCGCTGGCCCCGAATCACTCAGCCTGTTCTTAAACGGCCCCGCCATGTGCATTGTCACCTGTGCTGTCCAGATGGACTTATGCAGCATGCTGTGATCACAGCCCGCAGACATGGCAGGTATGGAGGGTATGGCCAGAATTAGTGGGAGGTAGCAAGAGTCTGCAGCCCACATTGACCCTCTCTTTTCTGTAGGGATTTGTATCGCTGTGCCCGGGTCAGTTCCTGGGGAGATCTTTTACCTGTGATCACACCATCGGAACTTCCTCCATCCCCTGCTCAAGATGCCCCTGAGAGTTGACACAGATGTGTGACAAGTGTTTTCTTCTCTCTTGACGACGGCCAAGGTGGAAGCTACCTGGTCCAGGATGGGAGTGCTAGTACTGTTATGGCAAAAAAGCTAGTTCAAATATCCTCCATCATAGTCAGCCTTATTCTTCAAACTCACTCGGCCATCCTCTCGCAGCTGCTTTTCTTTCTTAATTGTACTTCTCAGATGATTGCCTTCTAGCTAGAATTGTATGGTGCACCTGGTGTTTACTTCTCCAAGAAAACACTCCCTGACACTCCCTTCCCTTGTGAGCATCATTCATTCCAGAAAGAAGGTCATGCATGGTGTGATCATCTCAAGGACCACCAGAATCAGTCCCAGGAGCACCTAACACCAACTTTGACAATTTTGAAAATTTCCGGAAGTGAAGAATGAAAGCTTGATCTACCCTGATCCTTATCTATGGTCCTGGTTTCCACCCTGAAACTATAAGACCCCTTGCTGTTCTCTCTCTATGGAGGGCACAGTCTATAGGACATTGACCTGCAGTGGCCTCCTTTACCTGGCACAATAAAACAACTACTCTTTTATACTTCACCTCAAATTCTGTCTTTATGTTTCTGTTCACTCTGATGAACAGAGACGAGTTTCAGCAACAGTACCCCTATATACCTGGGTTCACTTGAAGGTTTAGTAATAATAAAAAGTTTTCAAAGAATGGAAATGAATCTTGCGATTTCTTAAAAGGTATAGAGGTCTGTTGTCATGGCCTATCCTATAATGAAGAGAATCCTCAGATTTTCAGTGGTCCCCACACAAGTCTCCAGCTCATCCTGTCCTGGAAGAATCCTGCTGCTTCCCCCAGATAATGGGAGGAGGGGGGATGGGGAAAGTCACCCCCAGCTTCCTGAGAACTGGCTCAACAGGTCTCAGAGTTGTTACCCAGGCCACCTGAACAGGGGAGTCAACAGCTGCTTGGCTTCTATTTTTTCTGCCTTCTTCCCTTTCAACTTTCTCAGCTTCCTCAGAGTTAACCTCATACACGTTTGCCTCAAGAGTCGGTTCCCCTCAGGCCTCAATCTTCCATCTGCAGCTCTACATGTCCAGGCAGGAGCCTTCAGTATATGTGGTTCGTTTCTGTTTTCCCCTAGGCCTTGCTGTTTCAGAACTAGAGCAACTTTCTTCATCTTAAAACTCTCAGTCCCTCTTCTATAATTTATATCAGGAAAAAGGCATAGTCAAAAGTTCTAACAGTATCAGTGTTTTAATACTAGAAATCTCAACTTCCTTGTAGACATTTCCATGCCTGGAGCTATTTCTCTGGAGTGACAGGATAGGAGAGTTCCCTCCTGTACTAGTTCTCACAGGGTGGTGGCAGCTCCACTTGCCAGCCCCACCTCCTTATCCCAAGTGGCCCCAAATCCCCTTTGAAAGGATGCAGTTCAGGTTTCAACAGAGCAACCTAAAGGACTTGAGGTGGAGTAGACAGGGTATGGAAGGCTTAGATCAAATGTCCTGAGTGAGGTAGGATCAGATTGTCCCCGGACAGAACAGCTGGGGAGAGCTACTGAAGACACTCTGGATTAGAACAGCCCCAGGCCAGAACTGAGACTCGACAGCCCCTGGATTAGTCCCGGCAATGAAGAGGAGGAGAAGACACTGCACCAGGCCATGCCTGGCAGGGAGTCTGGAGTTTCTGGTTTCTAAACTCAGGAAGGCGTCAGCCAGGGGAGGGGCCTGCATGTAGGGGAAGGGCGAGAAACGGGCTGGGCAAGCTTCCTATGTAAGGCTACGCAAGAAGAGGCATCCAGAGAGAGGATCTGCAATAGTCTCCTGAAGCAGGAGAGTGAACACCAGCTCTAATCACCTGAGACACCCCTCCTGCTCCAAAGACTATAACTCCATTTGTCTTTCTGAGGCCTCAACTAACCCTGTACCACAAGGATGGAGCCACTACTAGGAGCAAAAATTGGCTGCCTATTTGCCCTGCTGGTGCTCACTCTGGTCTGTGGCCTTATTCCCATCTGCTTCAAATGGTTCCAGACTGCTACAGCCACAGGTACAGCCCTATCACATCTTTGTCCCCATGACCTAAGTCTGACTTCAACCTTGTCACCCTGTCCTGATATCTTGCTCTGATTCTCTCATCATCCCATCTTCGGACATTGAGTGCTGCCCGTGGCTCCTTAGTCACCTTCTTCTTATCTCCTCTTTGCCAACTGGGTTGTAAATCCTGCTTTGAATTAGGTTGTCACCGCCGGGTCCTCAGTTTCCTGGGCTGCACGTCTGCTGGCGTTTTCCTGGGAGCGGGGTTCATGCACATGACCGCTGAAGCCTTGGAGGGAATTAAATCAGAGATCCAGAACTTGGTGATACAGGTGAGCGGCAGACCTACCAGGCCGTGAGGCCAGAATGATGAACAGAACGAGGGGAAGAAAGGGGAAAAAGTGACAAAGCCAAGGACAGAAGGAACGACAAGGAAGATGACGGCTCTTGTGTGGAGTGATGGAAACAGGTCAGATTGGCCTTGAAGGAAAGTGGTAGAGCCAATGGCACAGAACAGAAAGCTGAGCTGCTTTCCCTCGTCTAATTTGTGCTTTTTTCTCCCTAGAATAGGACAAAGAGTGAGAGGCATTCTGATGATGGTGCTGATTCAGCTTATGTAAGTGTCTCCCACCAGCCCTTACCTGGACAGTAAGGAGAACCAGAGATTGCTTTCATGCCCAGACCTTTTTGAGAGGATTTATGTGTGGAATTCTAAGAATTCCTCCTACCCCTCAGCTCTAGCACTGTTTTTGGCAAGGAAAGGTGGAGCCACTCAATCCTTCTGGGCTTATGAAACCCAGAGAGAACTCTTGTTTAACCTTCCATTCTTTCTCTGGACCCTTTGATATGCTTCCTATCATTTCCCCGTATTTCTAACCCTGTTGATATTCTTTCCCTTATTTCCTCAGGTTTTCTTGTGGTCAAACGTCCATGTCTCCTCTTGGCTTCGTTCCCCTTTTGTATGTTCTGTTACCACACTTCCCATTCTCTTCAGCCCAATCCCAATCCTGTGCAATTTCTTCCCTTCCTTACTTCCCCCAGGGCTCAGCAGTAAAGAAACCACCATCAACGCAGGAGACTTGAGTTCGATCCCTGGGTGGGGAAGAACCCCTGGAGAAGGAGATGGCAACCCACTCCAGTCTCCTTGCCTGGAAAATCCCATGGAACCTGGCGGGCTGCAGTCCAGAGGATCACAAAAAATTGTGTATGATTGAGCACAAGCACAGCTCACTTTCCCATCTCACAACCCCTCTTTCTGTTCCCACCCAGATGGACTATCCCTACGGAGAGCTCGTCATCTCCCTGGGCTTCTTCCTTGTCTTCTTTTTGGAGTCGCTGGCATTGCAGTGCTGTCCTGGGGCTGCTGAGACACCCGAAGCGCAGGAGCAGGAACTGGGGACAGCTCATGAGCTTGAACCTCACAGCCATGGACTTCTCCCCTCCCCCTCACGGGGTCCCTTTCGGGCCCTCGTCCTCTTGCTCTCTCTCTCCTTTCACTCCGTGTTTGAAGGTCTCGCTGTGGGGCTGCAGCTCACAGTCGCTTCTACGGTGCAGCTCTGCCTTGCTGTCCTGGCCCACAAGGGGATCGTAGTGTTTGGCGTGGGGCTGCGGCTGGTGCAGGTAGGCACTGAATCACGCTGGGCCATGCTCTCCATTCTGTCTTTAGCTCTCATGTCCCCCCTGGGCCTAGCCGTAGGGCTGGCCGTGCCTCAAGGAGACTCTAAAGCTGGACAAGGTTTGGCTCAGGCTGTGTTAGAAGGCATGGCAGCTGGTACGTTCCTGTATGTCACCTTCCTGGAAATTCTGCCCCGGGAACTCGCAAGTCCTGAAGCCCCTCTGGCCAAGTGGAGCTGTGTAGCTGCTGGTTTTGCTTTTATGGCTGTCATTGCCTTGTGGGCCTGAGAGATTCCTGACTTTTCTGATGGACCCAAGATGACCTACCTACCCCCAGGAGAAGCTGCTCAAATGCCTTCACCCTCTGACATTTCTTCCCTGAGACACAGTGACATTTACTAGGCATTATGCCATAACCTGGACCCCAACTTTTCACCACGTGAGATGCCATTTCTCATACAGGACTGAGAAAAAGTTGTTTTGGTTGAGTGCTTATAAATGAGAGGATTTGACTCTTGTCCTGTTTATGCTGTTATGTGTAATAAAATGTCATTTTGTCCTTCCCCTTCAGCTATGCTGTGCTTCATTTCTCTGGGTTGCCTAGGAAGTGCCTGGTCAGGAGGTGGTGGAGTGGCGAGCGGGAAGGGTGAGTGTGGGACACAGTCTTGTTTTCTGGAATTGGGCCCCCAGTCATTCATTCTGTCAGTTGCAGGCCCAGCCCCTCCAGATATGGCAGCATTGCTGAAATTCCAACAACTCACGACCACCTTATGCACGTGTGTGTATGTCTGTGTGTGTGTATGTCTGTGTGTATGTCTGTGTGTGTGTGTGTGTAAGTCACTTCAGTCATGTCCGACTCTTTGCAACCCTGTGGACCGCAGCCCACCAGGCTCCTCTGTCCATGGGGGTTCTCCAGGCAAGAATACAGGAGTAGTTTGCCATGCCCTCCTCCAGGGGATCTTCCCAACCCAGAGACTGAACCTGCATCTCTTACGTCTCCTTCATTGGCAGGAGCGTGGTTTACCGCTGGCGCCACCTAGGAAGCATCCTTACGAACAGATTTGAGAAACTGAGCCAGAGCTCCCACATTCAGAGAGAAGGGGCTTAGGGATCTAGATTTTTCTCCTACGCTATCCACATCCACCCTACTCCCAGTGCCTGTTATCAGCCTCCCACAAAGTATCCAACGGATTCTTGAAATAAAACTAAATGGGAAAAAAAAAAAAAAAAACCTAAATGGAGGCTATTTCCATACGCTTCCTCTGTTTCATGCTGAGCCCCATGTGGCTTCAGGGACAGTCTTGCTCTTCTTGGAGTCTCTGTCTCCTTCCAGCAGCCTTCTAGCTGAGGGATTAAGAAGCAGTGTGTTTGGAGAGAGAGAGAGATGCCAGAGAGATGTCTGGGGTGATTACTGGGCTCACCCCATGACTTAGTGACTTTCTTTCTGCCTGTGGCTGCAGCCCCTCCTTTCTAGACCATTTGCCTTTCAGTTTGAGTAACTCTTACAATGTGTTGCTTCTCTCAAGAGCTGCTAAGGACATATACATTATCTACAACCGAGGGGGACAGATGACTGTTGCCCAGTCACTGACGCATGGGATGGAGGAATGTATCAGACTTCGTGGAGAAATAGGGAAAGAGAAGGTGTGCCCTGTGCACTCAACTGCTCACCAGTTTGCTCCTTCTCATACTTTTGGTATTTAAGTGGCCTTAACACAGACAAGGTCTCCTGAGTTTCATTCTTGTCTCAGTCTATCTCCTGTCCCATTCCCCTTCCCCTTCCCATAAATTAAGATACACAAACCTCCGCACCAACCCAGCTTACACTCACAAGGATCAGTTGAGAAGGCAAGCCTCGGGCAAAGCTAAATAAAAATGTCTGACAAGGGAAATAATTTCCCTGAAGCATCATCCTATTTTGTTTTCCCTTCAGTATTAATTGCACTCACATGGAATACACTCCAATGGAGTAATAATAGAATTTTTATACTGAGCATCTGGCACTGTTCTGTTGCTTTCACATATATTATCTCACCTTCCCAACGGTACCAGGTAAATATTATCCCTATGGTAAGTCAAGGGAAGTACTAGAAAAGTTAAATAACTTGGTAGCTAACTGGGCTTCAAACCTGTGTCTCTGTGATTCTAAGAAAAACTCAAGATGTAGCTTTTCTTCTCCTACCTTACCTTTACCTCCCCGTCTTCCACGTTAGGGTTTCATAAGAAAGCAGAGAGCACTTTGGATAAGTGAGACAACCTTAATAAAGGGAGTATATAGAGAGGTGTGGGCAGGGTTTAGACAGAGCAACAAGGGATGGTGCAATTCCTTGGGGCTGAGTAATAACAATGCTGTTACCTGGGCTGAACAAAGGGAGTAGCAACCAGAAACTAGAGGGCTGTCCAATAAGAGCTGTGGCCTTGGTACAGGGAAGCAACCAACCTGCAGGGACCAGGAGGAAGTTAGAGGAATATCCTCACTCTCCTTCTACCCTGTGGCCTGCTGCCAGCGTCTCCTGTTGGCCATACCCAAACAGAAACCAAGGGCAAAAATGTCTACGGGTGATTGCGCGTAGGTCAGCCTTGTGAGGCACAGGTCCTAAAGAACTCTGGAAGGGCAAACAGAAGACATTCCACACACCATCGATCCTCTGCTGCCTTCGACTCCAGTAATCTTGCCAGGACTTTGGAAGGGACACGATTATGTGGAAGTTAGCTATTTCTGGTACTGAGGATTTGTATGACTACAAAGGAATCTTGAGGAGGAGTACATTAGACTCTGGGGCTCTCCATATGTTTCTGGGTCACGATGCTATCAGCATTTGATGACAATGAGCAGAGGCTGAAGATTTCAAGCGTGAGTGGGTCATGCATTTTTTTGCTTCCTCCCAACCCACAGGCCTTTAGATTTCCCTTCTCCTCCTCTGCTTTCAGCCATCCTTCCAAAGTCCATTTCCTTTTCCTTTCTCAAGATTCTTACCAACCAGGAACCATCTTTGGTTTGAACCATATTGTATCAAGAGCTGGAATAGAGCTAGGGAATGCCACAGAGAGAGACACTGGGATGAAGAAAAGGAACAATCCTGATCATTTTCAAAAGCTCTGAATCCCAGCAAGGAGCCAGAAAGGGCTCTAAGGGAGCAGAAGATGAGTGTGATTTCTTAATGAACTAGAAATGAGGAAGAATGGAATAAGAACCATAGGACAGGAGGGAGAGCTGAGTTAACTGGGGCCTGGTGACTAGAAGCCAGATTCAGGAGTGAACCCTGATTCACTCAGCCTTGAAAGATAGATTATAACTGAAGAAAATTAGAATCATGAGAGTTGAAATATAAAAATCAGAGTGAAGATATACAGGTTGGAAGAGTGGATAAGAGGAGAAACTAGTTGGAATAATCACAAGAGAATTTATACAAATAGTTTTCAAATCTTCTCAAGTCTTCTGTGTCTCTTCCTCACCCGTCTTCTCCACGCCATCTATTTTTTACATATTTAAACAGGGGGAAAAACATCTGAAACAGAAGAAAGAAACCTCCAACTTCCTTCCCACTCTGAGCCAGCTTTTCATTTTTGCACCAATAAATGATTCTCTGGGAGAGTTCCCTGGTGATCTAGTGGTTACTTTCACTGCCATAGCCCAGGTTCAATCCCTGCTCAGGGAACAGATTCCACAAGTCTCGTGGAGTAACCAAAAAATAAATTAATTACAAATTAAAAAATAAATAATTCTTTGAAGTAATCCTTGGGAGCGCCCCTCCTTTCCTTTGCTTATGAGCTAAGGGTTGGGTTTAGATATTGCTGCTGAATGGAAAAAGGGAGATGGGGAACTGCATACTGAACAGTATTCAGTGAATACCTCAGAGTCAGGTGGGAGGCCAGTCAGAGAACAATACTTGTGAACAAGACACACCCAGGAACAAAAACCAAAGAGCTCTGAACGAATTCTTATGAGGCAATTCATGCCATTTCACCCCTCTCCCGAAGGACAGTTTTCCAATGTCTTGCCAGAGGAAATGGTCCCTTGCTCCTGGCTCTGGGTGATAGAGTAAGAAACAGCTAATTGGGGTGGGTTGGTAACGTGAGTGTGCCAATCAGCCAGATACCCTCACATTTCCCCACCCCACCCCAGCCCCCAACCTGAGTGAGAAGCCCATGGTTACTAGCAAAGGTGAAGCAAAAATGGATACAGACAGGGGTGACACCCACCCCCATCCCCAATCTGTGAAGATGCTTAAAAACACCAGTTGTCAATTATTTCCTTTTTTATTTCAGTTTTTGTTGTGAGTTACTTTTTTATATAACTTTATTTAAATAAATAATTAATGTTTAAATAGATAAAATTATATAAAAATGTAACAACAAAAACTGAAATAAAAAAGGAAATAATTGACAACTGGTGTCTTTAATAATCTCCACAGACTGGGAGTGGAGGTGGTAACTTTATTTATTTATTCGGCCTTCCCTGGTGGCTCAGATGGTAAAGAATCTGCCTGCAATGCAGGAGGCCTAGGTTCAATCCCTGGGTCGGAAAGATCCCCTGGAGAAGGAAATGGCAACCCACTCCAGTATCCTTGCCTAGGAAATCCCATGGACACAGGAGCCTGGAGGGCTGCAGTCCATGGGGTCGCAGGGAGTCAAACACGACTGAGCAGCTAACACACAGATTTATTTATTTGGCTGTGCAGGGTCTTCACTGCTGTGTGAAGGCTTTCTCTAACTCTCTATCAGAGAGTGCGGGGGTTACTCTCCAGTTGCGGTGTATGGGCTTCTCATTGCGGGGGCTTGTCTTGTTGCGGAGCACAGGCTCTAGACTCGTGGGCTTCAGCAGTTGCAGCAAAGAGGCTCGTTAGTTGTGGCTCTCAGGCCCTAGAGCTCACTGGCTTCATGAGTTGTGGTGTGTGGACTTCAGCAGTTTCAGTTGTGGTGTGTGGGCTCTACGGACTCAGTACTTGTGGCGCACAAGCTCAGTTGCTTCACGGCAAGTGGGATCTTCCCAGACCAGGGATTGAACCCATGTTTCCCTGCATTGGCAGGCAGACTTTTATCCACTGTACCACCAGGAAAGTCCCTGAGTTACTTACTTTAGATTCATTGAAAGTGAAAAAACAGGAAGGAAGCATTCTATTTTTACTGTATATTCATCCAATTGGAGGAAAATTCTAATGTTGGTGAGAAGAGAAGGTTATGTTGTGACTTACAATGCTCTGGGTACTGATTTCCCTGACCACACCCCTGGCCTCTGGTCAGAACTGACTCACACTTTCCACTTTAGTCCTAAAATCTCTGTAGAAAGGTGGTGTCTCCCACTCTAGCTGTTCCCCGTTAGAGGAGTGCTCTCTAAAGCTTAACATCCATCCTCCCTCTGCAGTTTCATCGCTTGTGTGTTCCTTCAGAGAATCACCCTTTCATAGCTCTTTAGTAGTTCCAGAATTTTTAAGGGCTCTCATCACTGTGTTCTAGTTTTGATTTCCTTCCCATGGCACCCTTGCTTAGGTGTCTGGGTTGTCTTGGGCTTCTGTCCCTAAAGTCAGGGAAACATTCCTTGAGAATAAGAGGAAGAGAGAAACAAGAGTCCTAAGCCTGAAGCCAAGACAAAAGAGAGGTAGTTTGTGGTTTGACATCTATAAAGTTCCCTCACCTCTCCTCTAAGTTCTGATCTTGAGAATGGGCAAGAGCCACAGACCACTGCTGACCATGGTATCAGGCCTTCCCTCCAGAGCCACCACTAGAATCACAAAGAGCCATGGGAGACTTTGGAAGGGACCTGGGAGCTAGGGAAAGTTAGAAGAACCATGCCAACCACAGGGGGGCACTACATCCCTGTTGGCTAGCCTGGAGTGCGCAGGACCGGCAAAGCAGAGAGGTCAGTCAAGGACAGCAAAGCCCTCTCCCTTGTTC